>NW_025334990.1:18335000-18935000 GCF_018152115.1 Drosophila rhopaloa
TCCACAAGTTTTTCGGCCTGACTTTTACTCAAGCTGATGGTTTCACATGTTTTGCTAATTTTGTTTGTTGTAAAGTTGTTTTGGATTGGGGCTCTTTTGGCTTCCGGGGAGGTAAGGTCACATAAATCATGCGTAAAGTTAACATAAACTTTGGCTCGACTTTCCATATGTTGCATAATTTCTGAGGCGAAAGAAACACACATTTTTCGTCGACCCAAAGGAAATTTTAAAACCATCTGGAGGTAGTGAAATTTAAGACTAATTTGATTGGTTTAGTTAACCAGAGAGCGCGACCACATCATTAATAAACCAGCTTTAAGGAATAGACAGCACTTCCTGTCCAGAACTTCCTGCGATTCCTTGGGTTTCGATTTGTCCGCTCGCTAATTGCCAGGACCATCTATTGTCTGAGCCCAAACAAAAGGACTCTCGGGCCATTTATTTCCTTGAAAGTTGCTTTGTTATCCTTTTTTCTTATTTTCCGCTGTCTCGAAAAAAGCGAAAGTGTTGATTTGTGCGTAACTCGAGGCGGAGCAGGTGCATCCTGTCAGCAGGCAAATCCCTCGACAGATCCTTGAGAGCATTGCGTGAAAGCTATGCAAAGAAGTTCCGCCAAGGATTTGTCCTTGGTTGGAGGCTTTTGTTCACCAAGACTTTGTTGCGTGGGAAAAGTTTCGCTGATCCCTGCCAGTTGAGCAGGTAGAAAAAGGTATAAATAGAAGACAATTCATAATGGAATTGAACTTGAGGTAGGAACAAAGGGAATTTATACTTTTTCCAGAGAAGTGAAAGTGTGTGGTTGAGCTTAAATGGGAATTGAAGTAAAGCTAAAATGTATTATTAAATGTCTCTATTTAAAAATTTCCTTAATTGTTGGTAGCTTCCAAATCCATTCTTAATAAACCGAACTCTATGTGCGTTTTACCGATTTTTGCCTTTCACTGAGCCACTCTCTGTATATTTGCTATGGCTGTTGCCCACACTCTGACTATATATATATGTATATTATATATATATATATGATATCCATTCCTAACCCAATCATCCGGCTCCATACTGAAACCAACGCTCGATGTTCGAGCAGAGCCGCACGAAAGCACTTGTGCCCGCAGGCGGCGCAGATGTTGCGTCAATTTCATGGCATTTCACCTCCTGTTCCCCCCGCAGCGTCCCTCCCGGGCCACTCGCCATCCTGCCACCCAAAGTGCCACCCACTCTGCCACCCACCTTGCCACCCAGAGGCGCATGAAGTGAGCGCGCGGATCCGGCAATGAAATTACAACTTGTCAACTCAATCAAGCGCGCTTTATGCAGCAATTTCCGTCACTTGTGTGCGTTCCCACACATACAGAGCCCCAATCCCCCTTTCCGCCCATCCACCCCATTCTTGCCACATCAGACGCACATAATCAGCCAATATTAAATCCGCCAAGCCCGACAAAGCTTTGAGCTAATAATCCTTTTTTGATTTCCAGCCAAAAAGAATTAACAAAGAAGCCTCTTATGATGTAAGCCGTAGATTACCTCAGCGCCTGAAAATGTTATGCAGCTGAATTTCCTTATTCCTCATTTCTTGCTTCCCTATTTTTTTGTATTTTTTTTCCCTCCAAGGATTTTAATTTCGTGCTGTGGCATATTTCCTGGTTGGCAGCGGCGGCGAAGCCATTCGGTTTAGCAAGGACATCCGCCGGCGCTTCCGGCAACAGTTGCCACCAGCTGCCAATGTCCTGGCCAAGGATTCGCCCCGGGCTTCAACTCTTAAGATGCCGCAGCATTTGTGGGAGTTAGGGCAGGGACTTGGACCAGCTTTTCGGGGATTCCGGTGGCAGTTGCAAAGTGGCAGAAAATTTAATTAGAATTTAAATTTTGATTGCAGATGAAATCAAGCATATTTACTCACTTGTCAAGAGCTGTTTTAGCCAATGAAGTGAGAAGGTCAAGTCAAGAAATATACACTCTTTTCCAATCGCAAATAATTTTGACATTTTTAAAGAGAAGTTAGTTTGTAGCTTTCTTGAGGGAATAACATGTTTTCAAGGATCATGTCAATATTGTAGCAGAGTGTTTTTTTTAGGTCTTATTTTCAAATTAAAGTCTCTGATTTGTGGCTCGGGTTGTTTTCCGCACGATAGCTCTCCTAATTGGAACTGTTATCAATTAGCAATTAGCCGGCGAATCTTCAGAGCTGGCATTGCAGTATGTTTGCCTTGGCCAGCATTTAATTGCACGCATCGATTGCAACTCGGTGGCAAGTCTCGGCCCCCTTTTTTTTCCACTTTTCCGCCCGCTTTCCCCCAAAGTCCGGCTAAGCCACCTAATGAACTCTCCACTCCCCCGATTTGATTCCTTTCTAATTGCAAAAATCAACGGGAAAACGAACCCATTCCCTTTTTTGCTGGGAACCAAACGCTTTGATTTATTCCGCACATGTGCGTACTTCTGCCACCCACCAACTACCCACTACCCACTCACCCACTATTCCCCAGGGGTGGCATTACAAAGCTGTATTTAGTTAATTACTCTAGAAGAACAACAAAAAGCGGGGGAATCGAAAGGCGATTGAGATGCGGGCGACTTTTGAAATTTTATGTCTCCAACCGTAAAGAAGACCAACAGCTCCCCAACGTGGCATTTGGTGGAGAAAGGCGAAAGGGGGTGGCTTTCTCTTTATCTCACTCTCTATTTACGACTAAATTAAATGTGCATTAAATAACGGTTAACAACTGACAAAGCGCAAGCAAGGCCAAAAGCGAAAATAATGGCCAATGGCAAAAGTTGCTACGATGAGCAGGAAAATGGAGAAAAAGGACGAAAATCCAGGGGCTGGGGAATTGGTCAAACACTGTAATTTGCGATTTTATGTGACACTTTTCGGGAAAGGGAAAACGGAAATGGAAATGCCACGAAAGTAAGGAACAAGGCAATGAACAATGGAATAAATAAGTTGATAAAATAACTAGATTTAATGAATATAATAACAGCAATATAGTTATTTTAAAAACATGTTTGGAGAATCAAATTAAGACCATTAAACTTTGATCATCGGGGATTTCCCTAACTAGTAACTAAATAAACCTTAATATATTAAAGTATACACAGTAGCAATTACCACAAATTCCGTCAAGTATTTTTTATGAATATTTAATAAACCATTTTTTTTTAACAACTCAGAGTAAAAAATCCCATTTCCTGTCCCACTGTTCCAATTGATTTTTAATTTAAATTTGGTGCGTTTTATTATCCCACCCAACTCCCCCACTGAGATGTAAACTGAAATGTCGTCACGTTGATTTGATTTTATTGCGCCCTGTTGGGCAGAACTTAATAGTACTGGACTTGTGGGCGGATGGATGGATGGGCGGGGCCGCCCACTTTTACGACCCCCAGAATCAGGGACTTGTGCATAATTTATGCGCCTTCTCGCTGCGAAGCGAAAATAAAAAAGGCAGCGAGCGCATAAGTCAAATTTAGAGCCCACTTAGTAGACCAATAAATACCTGAAATACCTAGCCAACAGCCAACCTTAGACCCCAAACTCAGGACCCGGAGTGTAATTTTATGACCTGCCCGCAAATTCCCGTTCTCCATCTCGCTCTTATTAAATTTCCAGCAACGAGCTGCTGGAGGGGCAGAAAAAAAAAAAAGGCAAGGAATTTCTGAATATGTTGCAGCTTTCTCTGACTCTTCATAAAAATTTGCTATATATGCTACACATACAGGAGGTTAAGGATGGGAGGGGGCGGTGGTGCGGTGCAGTTTGCTCCAAGGGGCGTGAACAAGCCGCAGCAAGAGCAGCAGAAAACAACAATAATGCCAACAAGTATGATAACCGCAGCAACAACAACAACAACAACAAAAGGGGGCTGAATGTGGGTGGTGCAGATACATGATACAATCTGCAGACAAGAGTCCAGGCGACAACAAAAGCTGGGGAGAAGGAGCAAAAAAAAACATAAAACGGAAGGCAGGAAAATGTTGTGCCACATTTTTCCACTAAGAGTATTATGAAATTTTTATATATTTTACAACTTGTCTGTCTCTCAGCGTTTAGGGGCCAAGAAAAGTGGGCGGAAAAGCAGACTGCTTCTGACAGTTTCTAGCTTGGAATGCAGCTTTGTTAGTTTCCCACAGCAAGTGAGTTATTTTTGAAGTGGAAAATTACAAAAACAGAGGTTGTGTGGCTTTAATTTAAAGGGAAAACAATTGGAGTGAAAGCCCTAATCAGATTTGGGCAGAAGGTAATGCCATGTCCTATTAAAATAAATAGTATGTTACGTCCTGCGTGAGAGGAATTATTAAATAAGAATTGAGTTTATAACCTCCACCTCTTTTGACGACCCAAATTTAAAACTGCCTCCACTTTGATTAAGTGCCAAAAATATATTATTACAATTTGTGACGCCCTTTGCAACCCTCTTTAGATTAAAGTAGTAATTTCCTTGAATGTTATCCAAGTTCAAGTGCCATTACACTTCCATTTAGACCGAGTTTACAGCATTTCCTTGTGGGCCAGGCAACAAAAACAAACACTTCATATGGTAATTTTGCAATTAGACTGCGAGGAATGGCACTAATTACATGCGCACGTAACACACAACACGGGAACAACAATAACAGCAGCTAGGATAAAAGCCAAGAAAAAATAAGAGTAGCCACTTGAAGGTCGAGACTGGGCAAACCGAAAGTGGCTCCAGGCTGAAAACAAGAACCACCAACCCAGTGGTTCAAAAAAAAGAAAAAAAAAAACAAGGAAAGAAAAAAAGTAAATAAAATTAATTTTATACACCAACTGGGGTGGCGGCCTCGTCTTGATTATTGTAAAACAAGCCCAAAGAAATGCTGCAAATGTCTGGCCTCAAGTGGGTGGCGCTGTGTGGGTGGTGGGTTGGTTGGCATTAAAACGAGCGTTTGACACGCGACGCGTTTGCATTTTACACGCAGCGCAGGAGAGGGGGAAATAGGGTTAGGGGAAATTAAGGATCCAGGAGCCGCATTGTGGGCATTGTTTTATACATGCCCCACCCCCTCCCACACTCACACACACACTCACACTCAAGTGGGCGGAAATATTAACCGCACTGTACAATTCTAATTACATTTTGCCAGTCGGCTCACCTCAGCAGCAAACACACTCCACACACCACCTTTAATTTTATTTATTGCGCAAAATTTCAGGCTTGTAGGTGCGAGTGTGTGTTGGTGTTGCCGCAGCATCGCGTGTCGCATTGCCATAAAGTGCAGCAAAAAAAAAAGGCAAAACCACCGACTTGACTTCCCCGATTGTTCCTCCTCTTTTGTCAGAAAAAGGCTTTAACCTGCATGGGTATGTGTGTGTGGTAAGCTTTATTCTCGGCATCTCAGAAAATATTCTCGTAACTTACTCTCGACAGGATTTGAGGAGAAAAATGGCAAAAATAGGGAGATTTGCACAAGTAAACTCACCTGCAAAGAGAAAGAAAAGAGAAAATTTGATTGTTAGCACAGGTCGGTACTTTTAAACCAGCTGTAATTCACAAAAGAACTTTAAAGGATCCTTGTGAATTGTGTAAATTTAATGTAAGCTAAGGTATAGAATACTATGAAGGACATGTGGTAACCATTTAGTAATTATACAATAAAACGAATTGGCATGCAGTTAAAAATCAATACAAATATGTTAAATTTGTTCACTTGATTGAATATCCATTAACTTTTTGGCTGGACTTCTGTTCCATCTGTTGCTAATTATGCAACAAGAAAACAACATTAAAAATGCCCAGAAATAGCTAAAAAGAAGTATAAAATTTTGTAAGCGAGATGACAAATAAGAGGACATTTTCCGCTTAATTAAACAGGTTCAATAAACCGAAAGCAACTGGGGACCAGAATTCCGGCCCCAAAAGGAAGTGGCTCAACCCTTTTTTGCCTTCTTCTCTTTCGCCTTTGTCTCGTCCTTCCTGTGTGTGTGTTAGTTATTGTTGCCTTTGCCTGCATAATTGCTAGCATAATTCATAAAAAAAATGCTAAAAGAAAGAAAGCGTGGGAGATGAAGGGAAATCATTGACTTTATTTTGAAAGCATTTTAGGCTCGTCCGCAAAAAATACAAAGGCAGCAGTGTCCTTCTCTTCTGTCTGATATCCACACGGAGAAAAACCGGGAGATATTTAAGTGTTTATACAGGAAGATATATTAATATAGATATAAATATACATTTTATGCTCAATTGTGTTTTATTAGTAAATCTGAGTACCTAAAAATTCAATATGTAGAAAATGTAAGTGAAATGGTTTCAGGGACTTTTTAAAGGCTTCAAGATCTACAACAACTTTAAAAGCTTTTAAAAATTATTTTTATATCCTTTTAGTATGAGCAAAACACACAATATATTTATTAATTTACTGTATTTTTTCCTGTGCCTTTTCAGACCCGGAGATAGCGAGAAAACAGGGAAACAGGACACCCAGCCGAGAACCCATCATCATCGTCTTCGCCCAACATCAAGCTCATCAAATGCACTGCACAGGCCACTTGCTTTTTAATTAAAATCCAAAGTCATTTGCATGCGCTTTGAAAGAAATTGCCATCTATTCATTGAATGGGTGGATGTGGATGGGGATGTCGGGGGCGGTGGGATGGATGGTTAATGGGTGGATGCATTGTAATGTAAGTAGTTTCAAGGGGGAGGGGCAATCCAGCAGCAGCAGCAGCGACCATTATAATCATTATCAATTGCCGAGCGCTGACAACGAGCTTAACAATGGAGCAGATAAATGGAGGCGACCAAAGAGACGGCCACAAAACCGCCTGCGATGCATATAAAGTAGGGAAGTCCAATGATCGGAGGGGGTGAAAAGCTGGGGGGGGGAGGGGGTAAGTTCAACTTCAAGTGTATAAGTGTGTGTGGGCGGAAGGAAGGAAACGGCGGCCAGAAGCGGAAACGGAAAGCCTTATTAAGCGGAAACATTTCGCCTTTTGGCTTCGTGCGTCGAGAGCCAAGGCAGCTTTATAATTTATGCCAATATTTTTACAAGTGCCATTCCCCAAATACACTGGGAAAAATATAAACAAATAAAAAGATAAGATATAGGACTTTAGCAAAATGGTCTACTGTTCTTATATACATTTCGTAATACAATCTGTAAGCTGTGAATGCCATCTTACAACGAAATCAACGAGGTATGGCATTCCATCATCCGACAATTATTTCCCAGGGTTTTGATCAAAAACCCGAAATAAAAGTGGGTTTTTCCGGGTCTTAAGATTTTGGCATTTTTGATAAGGGGTTACATCATTAATATTTGCCAAAAATCGACTGATTTGAAATTTTTTAGCTGTGAATGCCATCCGATTGCAAATTTTATAACGAATTCAGTGAGGTATGGCATTCCAAGGTCTGATAATTATTTCCCAGGGTTTTGATCAAAAAACCGAAATAAAAGTGGGTTTTTCCGGATCTCCGGATTTTTGCATTTTTGATAAGGGGTTACATCATCCATTTTTGCCAAAAATCGACCAAAATAAAAATTTTTAGCTGTGAATGCCAACCGATTGGAAATTTTATAACGAATTCAACGATGTATGGCATTCCATCATCTGAGAATTATTTCCCAGGTTTTTGACCAAAAACCCGAAATAAAAGTGGGTTTTTCCGGGTCTTCGGATTTTGGCATTTTTGATAAGGGGTTACATCATCCATTTTTGCCAAAAATCGACCAAAATGAAAATTTTTAGCTGTGAATGCCATCCGATTGAAAATTTTACAACGAAATCAACGAGGTATGGCATTCCATCATCTGACAATTATTTCCCAGGGTTTTGATCAAAAACCCGAAATAAAAGTGGGTTTTTCCGGGTCTTCGGATTTTGGCCATCGTCTTTTTATATGTGTAAGTTTAAAAATCGTCGCCGATCGGTTTGGAATTTGTTGTTTTCGAAGAATTATAATGTTTATTTCCGTTCTCGTTTTAAAATGATTTCAGTGTAATATTTTTTCCCCAAGTTGCCAAATCAAGTGCGGCGCTACTGATTTTATTGCCAGAGCAGAAAATAAAAAGGCAAAACCAAGAAGACAACGGGGACCCGAGAATTTCCCGGGCTATCAGCTTCGTCCCCTGGCATATAAATTGAAAAATTGCAATTGACGAACGAAGAGGAGAGGACTGCGAAGAAAGCGAAACCGAAACGGGGAAAAGCGCGAGAGTGTAAGAAATGCTCTCAAAGGATTCGCGGCGGCTTTTGAAGTGTAAATCACAGTGCCAAAGTAATGACAATTTCCCCGGCAGTTGCATTCGACTCGAGCGTAATTGGAGTATACAGCAGCCAAATGGAGGGAAAGGAATCGGCAATCGGCAATCGAAGGAGCGCGTTAATGTGCAAACCTATATTTACCGAAAGCGGTATTTAAATGCACAGCGCAGGAAATAAGAAACCAATCAAGTAGAGACTTTGGCAAAAAAGAAGTAAGCTAATTTTGGTTTTAAATGAGACACCTAAGAACTAACTACATAGTTCTTAATTAAAGCAATCCTTAACTTAACTATTTTATGCTTAACTTGGCAAATAATTTGATAAGTATTCCCTTTAAACTTTAAGCTTATGTTATGCGTATTTCATTTACTAATTTGGTTTTTCGAGTAAACAACTTAAGGAGATTTAAAGATTTATGGAAGGTAGTTTGTTTTTCCCCTCTTTCCTAATAGAAAACCCTACTCTATCCTAACCTGGCACCACTAATATGCCCACATAAATCAGAGAGCCATCTCGTTGCCGTCCACAAAACATTAAAGTCGAAAATTTGCTGGGATCGGCAGAAAACTGCAAACCAAAATGCGGCTAACTTTGCTCATCATTAACAAACAAAATATTGAACAGGACCCTCGAGGAGAAGGAGGATGATGATGAGGTGGAGCCTCACCCAGTCAAGTTTTTCCAACAGAAGTTGCACTCAAGTGCCTATTTATCTTATTAAGACGAGGCCGAGCAGCTTGTTTTGGGCCCCGAAAGCCGAATGCTGAATGTTGAATGTTGAACGCTGGCCATTGTTGCCCCAACTCGGCAAGGACACGCAGGACTCTCTTTTCTGCCCCGGCATTCAGTTTGCTTATTAGTTTATTTTGCTGCTTCAAGTAGTTTCTAAGTTTCTGCCGGGGATCTTCTGGAGCTGCTGGTCCGTTTGTTTTGTTAATTTGATATAGGAACCCAGGGCTGGATGGGGAGATGGTGGAGAACTGCTGGAGGAGCAAATAGTTCCGTTGACTTGTCCACTCGCACACATAAGCAGGATGCGCCAGGGATGCTGTTTCCTAGGATGTGAATGGATGTGAGTGGGCAAACAAAATGGGAAATTCTCTTGTTGACATGCCATCATCATCATGGATGTTGAATGCTCCTTGGGCTTTTGGATGGCGATGCCATGAATACGTTTAAAGTGCTGTGAAAATTTTTCGGTTGCTTGTTTGATTTTGTCAACTGCCATTCTACTACTCCACACATACCCACACTTTTTCCCCATCTTTCTGTGTGCGTAAGCGTGCACGTTCATGGAAATGTATGCTAATTGGCTTTTGATATTCTCCTGTGTGGGCGAAAGGGCGTAATTTGCTGCAAAGCGGTGCAGGGGGCGTGGTTCGACATCATTCTGTGGTCGCCAATGCGGTGGGTCCAACATCGATTGGTTCAATGGCGGGAGACTCTTTAGTTTCCGTAAGAGGATTCCGAATTTAAGTTTCCAAAAACATTTTTGAAGAACTATTTTCTCTGATTTTAGTAGACAAATTATTTAAAATGTAATTTTCAAAGTGCATATCGCTAATTGACTGTTTGAGCATCCCGTGTGAAACATATATTTTAGTGGTCCCCCCCAAAAAGTTTGACTTTATGGCTTTCCGAATTTATAGTTATTTCCGCTGCTTTGACACTTTGTTGATTTGTAGGTTTTATTTGCAATATTTCCCCCACAATCACCGTGGAAAATTTCTAAATGCGAGCACAACACACGCCAACAAGCGAGCTAAACTTTTTAATAAAACCCAAACAACTTCTCGCTTACTTAATTTATTAAGCTCCAGAGATTCAAAGATGCCAATCCTGCGGATTCATCCATTTCGACACTCTCACGCACAGACAAAGGCTCATAAATATCGATTTCAATGGGTGGCGCATACATTTCATGGCTTTCCCATGGCTGATGAGCAGTGGGAAGAGCACTCCAACGTATCGCCACCGAATCATCCACACGCCATGACTAAAAGTTACTAAATTTTCCGGCCGTTTGCGTCATTAATTTCGAAAAAAAAAAAAAAATGGGGACTGTGAGAGCCGAAACCAAAGTGGAAATGCCAAAAAGAAAAAAGCCAAGTCGGATACACGCAGCTGAATGGAGTGGGAAATGAAAACGAGACGAAACGAAACGAAACGCAAGTAGAAATAATGGGACAGCAAAAGTTTCGCGACCGAACGCCGATGGCCGTGCTCCGATAAGGATAATGGATTTGGACTACCGACCAACCAAACCAAACCAAACCAGAACTGAATCCAAGCTGAAACCAGAGCGTTGTTGCCTTGGCGAAAGAAATTTATTCATTGACAATTGAGTTGCGGGCTGCTGAAAATTGAGTTTGGGGTCACCATCCCATCATCCCACCATCCCTGTTATTTAGATGTCCTGTTTCAGGACTCGGCCCTCCCCAGTCATCGTCAGTTCATCGCAAGTAATTTCGAGTGCTGCATATTTATTTGCACAAACGCTTTGCTTTATTATTATGTATTCCTCTATTCCCGCTATTAGAGACCGAGTTCGCCGAGAACTTCTTCAAAAGTTCACCCGCCGCTGAAGTACTTTCTGCGGTCAGGCTTCGTATTTGAAATATTTTCCCGCTTTGAGGAGCGGCAGGAATAAAAAATGTCAAGTGTACTTTTTGGCTTACGAAAGTATGCAATAGATGATGGTGGTTTCGGGAACTTGGGGGCTCCTTTTCATTTGAGTGACTTTCAGCGGAAAGAAGTAAAGCAACAGCTAGTGATTCGGAAAAGAGTACGCAAAGGATCTTATTGATAACCAAAATATAAACCCTTGGAAGATACTGCAAAAGTTAAATAGTTTAAGAATCCCCACTACCTTAAATTCTAATTTTTCAAATGTAGTTGATCACATCTCAGTCTCAGTTTAAGTTCTTTATCAGGCCTCAATAAATTTTCCGGCTGGCTGACTTTAACAGTAACAATCCTGATTTGCATAAACTTGACTAAACTGCAAATACATCCCACTCAATTTACATGACTCCCCCCGCTTTTCCCCCCTGCCCCTCTGGTTTCGTTTTCCTCATTTTTCCCCATGCCGCAATACTTCACATGGCCTGTTTTATTTGGCTAAGGTCTCATTTTATTCGGTAATTTTTTTGCCTGCAACGTTCGAGTCCAAATTTGTTCGTCTTGCCGCATGAAATGCTTCTTTTTGGTCGATGTGTTTTTGTTGTCGAGTAAATCTAGTTCCTGGCAAATGCCACAAAAGATTGATTTTTTTTTTCTCCTACTTTATTTGTTGTTATTGCAGCTGTTGTGTGTCGTTTTTTTGGCTGGCAGCCAGGAAAGAATTTTGTTTTGAGTGCTGCGGCGACGACAAGTCCAGCAAGTCCAAAAATATCTCTTTAAGAGCGCTTTTTGTTTAATAAACAATATGGAGCTGCCATGCTCGATTTATACAGCAAAAAAAAAAGGAAAAAAGAAAGTGGCAGGGGATAGCTCACAGTTGTTTATTTTGTGTGCGGCGCTCGAAACGTTTTCGCATTTATTCTTAATTATCAACAGAAAGTTGTCTGCGCTTTTTTCACCACTTCGTCTGTCCACCCCCCTCAACCACCCCATCACCTCCCACATAAATCTAGTTGGCCACACTGTAGCTGTTGCAGCTTTCATTACCACTGCCACACTGCCCCACCCACTCAACCCACTACTTCCGCATCCACACTCGACATACTTTATCATGACACGCGGCGTATTTCAACATATCTTCGCACACTGACAGATGAGCCAACAGTCAGTGGAAGGCAGACAGGAGCAGGACACTGGACAGAGGACACAGGACGAAGGACACAGGACCACAGACACTCGTCTGCTTCTGAACATATGACAGTTTAATTTACTTTTATTTTGCTGTGTGCTCTGGATTGCATTCCACACATTCCCACAGCCAACTGTTTGGTTTTTGCGGCTCTCCTTCTCGTCTCCGTTTAAAGTTTATGTTTATGTCATTTAATTTCAATTATTTGCACTGCTCAGCTGTGGGGTATAAGAGTGTTCCCACTTTTGGCCATTTTAATTATGCGCTCTGGTAATTTATGTTAAACTCTGAGTTATTAGAATTTATGGCAAGCTGCTGGCAAAAACTGTGGCCAAACGGCGCGTGAAATGCTAATGGTCGAAATAAATACGTATATACGTCGTGCTTATATACGCTCTCCAGCCACAAATAGCCGGCTTTAAAACCTGCCCATCGCCCACCCACTTCGGCACTTGAAAAGCCCTGTGGAGGTACGATATTGTATATGCCAAATAAATACACGAAAAAGCAATCAACTCAGCTTGGTCAGGTCTTTTTTTCCGGCGTAATAGAAACTTCCGAGCGTTTTACAAATATTGAAAGTCGAACAAGACAAATGAAATGTGGAATAACTCAAACAGAGATGGCCAACGTGGAATTAAACATGAAAAAGTCCTCTTTAAATTACAAAGTGGATTTCTAGCACCTTTTAGTGTGGTCTTTCAGCTTGAAACTTTATTTGAAACAGATTATTTAGTGCACAAAATATGCATAACTCCTTTTGGCAGGGTATTGGTATTGGTATAAAAAATGGAAACGTGAGCAGCACTGGCATGCCGAACAATGACAGCGAGAAATCAACGCGCCAAAAACTGACAGACGACAAATGAGTAGAAAAAATCAGTCAAGTGAAGGTTCGGGGACATCGACATCCACATCCACAACCACGGAGTCCAGACAATGACTGACTATCTGACTATCTGACTGACAGTCAGACATGCTGGGGAAAACAAACCGAATGGTTGAATTGCCATTTTGGCTGCTACTGCTTTCCGATATTTTCCGATAAGCAGCAGCAACAACAGGAACTAAACCAAACCGCACCGAAAATTCTGCCAGAGTTTCCACTCAACTCCTCAGCTCCTGTGGAAAATCCCATCCACTCGCACATAAATTCCTTGCTCAGCTTGCTTTTCTTTCCATTTCTTTTTTTTGTTGCTGCCTGGGCTCTCAAGAGATTTGTTTTGTTTTCGTGCACTTGTTTACTGCGTCTTTGCTGCGAGAATAGAAAAAAGCGAGGAAAGTGGCAGCAACAATGCACGAATCCCGCCTGCGGCTCCCACTTTTGGAACTGAACCCCCTCTCCCCCCTGAAAGCCCCCACCACACATGGAAGCTTACTTACTTTGCAGCTCTTGGGGATTTCCTTCTTTTCCTTTGCCGGGCAAAGAGAAAATGTAAATTTACATTAGACGCAAGTAAATTTAAATAATGCGCGTAAAATTTACTACTTTTCTGCGCATTTCTTCTACTTTCTTCTGCCCCCTCCCTACCTCCCCCCTCCCTACTGTCCCCAGTTGTCTTTCTTTCGAAAGCAAAAAGCTTTAGATAACAGTTATGGTATCGTCCTTTTGTTACGCCCCAGCGCGGGCGCCATTTTGTTGGCGTAGCTTAGAAAATATGTTGACAAGCATAAAGCTGCTCTGCAAGGGTCTGGGTTTCCGATTTCCTTGAGAAAGAGTGGAAATGTGACAAGTTATGTGACAGCCCCCCATGTGAAAAACTGAAAAACCCAAAAACAAGTCGGATAAGCGAAATTTAACAATTTGTTGAAAGATATGCCAAGGTTGCACACAAATCTCCGGCAAATAAATTCACTGGATTCAGCGCCCCATACATTTTCTTTATCGCTTTGGTATTTTCAGGACAAGAGATAATTTTTTAGAGGGGTAAAATCAAAACCTTTTTATAAAATAGCAATATATAAATAATAAAATCGTAAAGTAGGCAGCTTTTCCCGCGAAAATACAGATTATGAATTACCTATGACAAACAAAGGAAATCAACACTTTCTACAAAATAGCAATATATAAATAATATATATAAATAAGGCCGTTTTATGTCCCAAAATATATTTCAAAAATGTATTTCCAGCGAAAATACAGATTATGAATTACCTATGACAAACAAAGGATTTCTGTGCCATCAAGATGAAACCTGTGGCCCTTTCGCTTGTCACTTCCCATCCCAAAGTTTGGGGCGACAGGAAAAGCCAGCGAATAAACCACATCCCCTATTGAGCCTCAGCCGCTGATCACAAAATCCACATGCATTTTTCATGCTTTGTCAAATAAACAGCATCTACATATAGAGCACATGGCTCTGGCGACATTTTTTCAACGGCTAGACGATGGAAATTCGTGCCTGGGTTACCATTTTTTCCCCAGGACAAAGTTTTGCCCAAAACGCTTTGCTTTTTCTTGGCAAAGACACAGGGCAAAAAGAATCAACAAGAGATGCTGCTGCAGCCTGAGTCTAATAAAAGTCTAGTCGACATTATTTTCAACCCCCGGCGAATTATACACAAGTTTGATCCATTCCGTTCCGTTCGGTAAAGCGACAACCCCGGTGGAAGGACGCGAGTCCTTTGGCCCGGCCAATGCAATTTTCGTGCATGGGTAAAAACGTGGCTTGAATAGCCAAGTGGGTCCCACATTATAAATAAATAAGCAGCCCAAGCACCCAAAACGAAGAACGACACAAAAAAAAAACAGAACAAGAAAGGAAGCGATGGAAAAGTACGGGGAAAACTGGCGAAGAAACTACCCTCTCGATGGGGAAAATGAACATGGCGAAAATAGAAATGATATTAAGGCGAGACGAGGCAAACATTTTAACAAGTCAATAACATGTCAAGTGAAAACTTTTTTAATATTTTCAAATTGTTGTCTCCTTCCGATGCTTTTCCACCTCCCCGCCAAATGTCAACTCGCTTTAAGCTGGAAAAATCGCAGCGGGGAAATTCACAGACGCGTGTCTGACAGAGCAATTAATCAAAAATTTACCATAATATTTTACGCTACTCAAGGAATGAATCTGTTGTGTGGCAGTTTTTGTTTGTCATGCATTTCAGATTTTCAAACAGGGGAAGTAGCAGCGTGTAAAGCTTTATTGGCTTACAAGTTTGGTCTTCAAAGTGACAACTTTACAAGGGGAAAATATGGATTTTCCTGCACGCAAAGTTATTCCACCAACTAAAAATTTAGGCTTTAACTCCACTTAGTCGTATATTTGTCTGTGCAAATAAAGTGAATTAAGTTCGATAGCCTGGTCGGCTTTCGGCTAACCCTTGCCGCTCTTGGCTTCCAATTACATTTGGCTTGATATACGACTTTCAGGCCGACATCTCCGCCTCGTTGGCTCTCCCTTAACACTTAACTTGATTAGTTTCCGGCCGGAGTTCCATTGCCCACCTGCAATCGCACTGGCAATGCTGGCTATATTAATTTCAATAAATCAACAAGTGCATTTTTAAAATGAAGAAAGTTTTGCACACTTTTCGGTGGAAGAAACTTCGTTTCGGGTTGCATACGAAATTGAAATGGCTGTGGAGCCGGAAAAATCAAGCAGAAAATATTTGCAAAACTTTTCACATTGAGCTGTGTTTACCTAATGTATTAAAATGTTCCTCCATTGATGAGTTATATGGCTGCTGTAAGCCATTATACAAATGTGGCCGGGCTTTGATTTCATTAAAAAAAGGGGCCAGAGAGCAAGAAAAAAAAGGAGCAAAATGCGCAGTTAGTCGAAGAAAAGTTCAACTGTCATTTTTTTTCGGAAAAGTGCTACGGAACTTTTTGCTTATGAACTTTTTCACAACGTTTCTGTGTGGAACTCCCCATCTTCATCATCATCATCGCCGTCTTGAGGCGCCGTTTAAAGTTTTTCCCATTTTTCTACTTCATTTTTTGGGGGGTACAAAAATGTATACTTATATAAGTTATACTGCTCGAAAAATCAGAGTAAAGTTTTAGCTGCAAGTAGTACATAAACGAAACCAATATGCGTGTGTCCCTGTCTCTGTCTGCAGTCAAAGTTTTCCCCGGGGTGCAAGTCTTTCTATTTTTTGCCTTAACCCTCGCTCTGCGGTCTCGAATTCCTGGCAAATATCATTATTCTTGTCGTTTTGCTGCTTTAAGCGATTTTCGTGAAGTCGTTTAAACTTGACGTCTATGAAAAATGCTGGCAGCCCCTCGCTGGAGAGTGGAAAAAACTTCTGGGCGGAGTTGGCAAGAAAAATGCATTAAATAGTTTTTGACAATATTAAAAAGGGCAAAAATCGTGTCGCCACTTACGAAGGGTCAAGGAAAATCAGTTGACTAGGGGAAGTTGTCATTGAAACATACCTGAAAGTAGAAGGAAAAATTGTCATGAGTTTTTTAATTGAATCAATATCATCATTAGTTAATGCTTATGTATGTTTTGAACATTTGTTACACATACAAATATACAAAGATCATTATAGACTGAAATTTTCCACAAGAGTTTGGTGTTTGTAATTATTTTTTTAAAGGGGAATACAATGAATTTTATTATTACTGATATTTCCCAATATTTTCTCTATCTGTAGTGGCCATCTTTATAAACTGGTTAATTGAATCATTATCAGCATTACTTATTGCTTATATATGCTTTCTACATTTGATCATTATAGATTGAAATTTTCCACAAAAGTTTAGTGTTTGTCGTTATTTTTAAAGGGAAATACTATGGATTTTTTATTGGATAATACTAATACTAATACTAATACTAATATTTGTCAATATTTTCTCTATCTGTAGTGGCCATCTTTATTAACTGGTTTATTAAAGGTCAGCCAGCCGAAGCAAGTGTGCCGCACTAAATAATTGCCAATTTACGTGCACTTTGCGGATGCGGATTATGTGAGCTGAGGTTATGGCCAGCCGTCGTCCTGCTGCCTCCACAAAAGTTTGCTCTGCAACTTATTGACCTTTTGGTCATTTGGCCACATCCACACACACAACACACACACACACTGCTCCTTGGGTCAACATTTGCCGAGCGAAATCAAGTCGGGAAACTGGAAACAGGAAGCACCTGGTCGAGCTGCTCTATTGCCTAATTAGTTGGTTTTTGAGGTAGCCGAGAAGTGTTTGCCCGTTGAAGGTGTGCGCATTTTGGCCAGTTGTGCCCCAAGTGGATCGCATTTAACCCTAATCAACTGGCCAAACTCTTATGTCCCAGCGCAGCGGCCTCCACTTAGATTGCATAACTCAACTGGAATCGAAACGTGGATCGCCATCCAGCCGAACAATGTGTGTGCGGTATTTGTTTAGCTAACAAACCTACTCACTACTCCTTTTTCCCCAGCCAAATGCCAAATATATAGGTGTGTGTGTTTTTACTGGCCGTCTGGATGGCGTTTGCCAAAAATCAAATGCAATCAGCGAAAACAAATAATGGCATAACGTGCCGTATTCCTGGGCGGCAACGAGTGTAGAACGTGTTGGGGCCTGCTGGAATGCAAATACAATGCAGTCGAGCTAATAAATATTGAAAGTGGTTTAAAACAAATCGGCAAATAACGTGCAATATGCTTTTTTATGTTTACAAATAAAGAGAAAAACGAGCTGAAAAACTGCAACAACAGTCGGTCGGTCGGTCGGATAAAAAGTAAACTCCATGGCTGTATTAAAAATGCATTGATGTAAAAATAATAAAATCGATACGGTATATCGAAATAATGCAGCCTGAACTGCATGAAAATTAAATTGTAGTATGGCAATGAAATCCACACGACTTCCACATGAGGGAACGCAAATACAAATTTAAAGAGGGCTTACATATATGTAGTTTTTATTCGAATTCAATGTGGACATATTGAGGTTTAAAGTGCAACAGTTACTCAGTAAATTGAAAAGCTTGAAATGTGCTTTACATTGGGTATATAAATTGTGGTTAACAAAATTTATTTATTTTTTTTGAATATTAAACCGAATTACTTATCGAAATATCCTTATAAAAATCATTGACATAATTTCAACAAAAGAAAAAGTATATTTTTAAAGTTTTTGGTAATAATGTTAGCTTTTAAGAATGTAATAATTATTTAAATAAAAATCCACACGTTTTATGATTGTATATCGACTCAAAATCAAACTGAATTCGGAATGTGGTAAACTGCGGGAAACATAAGAGAGTGAGTTAAGGGAATCCTTGCGGCTTTCTGAATTTTACATACATGTCAGAGGCTACACGAAAGCGCTGGACAAGCTGTGCGTATGTATTTGTACTGGACTGTTTGTTGTTTTCATTTGGCTGCTGCAACTGGGATTTACTTTTTGTGCCCCTGGCATCCTTGCATCCTTGCACCATCGACTCATGGACTCGTCGACTGGTGGACTCATGGAGATGGAGCAATGCGCGTAAATTTAAATTAGCAGCAACACCACACATGGCTTCTCTGCGTGCGTGTGTACACATATATATGAAATTACGCATACGCCACGTTGCACCACATTTTGACTACTTCATTACCATGTTTAATCAGATCATTGCGTGTCTGCCATCTCTCTCTCGCTGGCTGCAGCTGTCTCCCTCTGCTGCAGAGGCCAGTTCATCAGTCAACCGCACTTTGCCCCCCGCACCCCCCCCTTTCACCACACCACTGCAATCATTTAAATGCTGTGCATTAATATTTCACACACACGCACGCATGCCATTTCTACTACTATCGTTGTTTTAGTGTTTTAAATAACAATTTGGTTTAGCATAAATTTACGCATGTTTTGCATCGCTTCGGGCCAAATTGGAATGGCGGGGAGAGCTGAAAGTTAGTTTTCATATAATTTTTGGTAGCTTTTGCTATTGTTGTTGTCGCTGCCATTATTCTAATTGTTATAGTTGCTCGCCATGGGGAGCATAGTGCGGATATTCGAGGGTAATGGCGTCTGTTTTTGGGTTTGTCTTGGAAATGTAAATGTCGAAATTGCTGACAGTCAGTTTGGAGTGTGGAGAACCGAGTGAAAAAAGGGATTTTTTAAAGCGATTCTAGTTATAATTTTATTAAACATTTATATGCACAACTTTGTCAATTACTGCAGTTCAATTTTCAATAGCTTAGTATCCAAATTTTCGGTAGTTCCGCACGATTAGTGACCAGAAGCCATTGTCATTATTGACTTCGTCTCATTTCAGCTGAATGGCATTCTGACATATGTCCCTTTCAAACCCCCATTTATCCAGATGGATGTGGCGTTTTGCTTTCGCCTGATTTATGCACATCAATAACACGAAGCGAAACAACAGGCATAAATCAGTTGCCGGGCGAGACACGCACAGACAATGGCTCAAACAAATATTTGACTAATTTCGAAGATAGCCAGTACAAAGCGGCTGACAAAAGGAGACAATAGATGGCCGGAATGGTCAGGACCAGCCTTAAACCGAACTTGGCCAAACAAAGTTACGGCCTCTGCGGCTGACACATGAAAAGAGACGAGGAGGGCATTGGTTTAGTGCTTTATAGATACACGAACATAATTAGAAACGAGTCGTTTTAATTGATGGTTTAAACAAGCTCACAAGCGAAAACTTTGCACTTGGCTTGTTTATTAATGCCTCCTTGTGTTGCAGCCATGTCGGGCTGCTTATTTAGCTCATTTATTTTGAATGGCAGCTTTGGCTAGCTGATGCACTTGTGGTCAAGAGCGGGAAGGCGAGAGTCTGCCAGTCGGTGTGGCAGTCTGCATTAATTTCCAGCTTAAATTGCGCTTCAAACACGCATGCACACCGACAGCTCTGCATACTTTTAGGCATCCTCATCTCTCGCTCACTCTACCTCTCTATCTGTCTCTCTCTTTGCGGTTTTGCTGGGAAATTTATTAGCTGCAGTCGGGGCCGGAAAACTCAACCACCCCCTTTTCACCTTCGCCTGCGGCTGCACCTGCATCTAAGCTGATTGCCAGTTATCTGTGCATCTTTGTAGCTGTGTGGATTAATTATAGCCTTGTTTAGTTTATAGAGTTGTCTAACGGCATTTGCATTTCCATTTGATGGGGTGTCATCCCCTCCCCTCCCCTCTGCAATCCTTTTCCCGAAAAAGTGGCCAAATAAATTCGGGGCTTAACAACAACGAGTAGCGGCAGCACACACACACGCATACATATTTGCACGCAACTAATTAGCTGTCAAAATAGCATAAAATCAACTGTCACGGAATGTGGAAAATCGGGGAAAATGCAAGGGGTGGCGCATGCACAGAGAGAAATACTGCATTTAAGAAATAACTAATTAATGAATTTGTATTTAATTTTGGGGGTGAAGTGATTTAAGTATCCTTACACATCCTTTATAAGACATAATAGAAAGCCCAGCTTCATTTTGCCTTATATTTTCTTTAGTTTTGAATTTTCAAAATATTTTTTATTACAGAACAAACTTATATACATTTAAACCGTAAGTTATTATATTCCGTGATTCTCTTATTCAGTATTTGTATTTTTGTTAGCATCATTTAACTAGAAACTTTTTGGATTTTGAAATATTTTCATAAATCCCAACAATAATTACTTTCTATTCTGCATTGTCTGCTCACTAACACACATTTGTTGCCGTGTGTTTGTGCTGAAGTCAAAAAGTTTGTCCAGCGGTTAAGAAAGGGAAAGAGTGCGGAGTTTTTCCGACTCTGTCTGTGTGCATAATCGAGCGGATACAATCATTTTAATAGACACGCCGGTGTTATAATTTATATGCAAGCATATCCGTTTGCTGCCCCGTCCCCTCGACCCCCGAAAAATGTGGCAGATACTAGGCTAGGTATCTCTGGACCTGGTCCTCGACCAAAGCTCGACCACATTTCTATGCCATTTGCATATCTCATCCCCCCCGTCGCCCTTTGCCTCCTGCCTGACTTTGTCTGGCCATTATTGTGTTAATTTTCAGTTTGATATGCAGCAGGGGGCAGAAGGGGCAGGAGGGGGAGAAGGGGCAGTAGGGGCAGCAGGGTGTTAAGGATGTGTGTGAGCAGGGACAATATGGTAAATGGCAAAAAAGTTTCCACTGTGGCGAAAAACAATGTGAAATATTTGTCGCTTGTTGGTTGCTCTTTGCGATGATTGCGCATGATAATAGCAACGATGATGAAGGGGAAACTTCTGGGAAAATGGGTAAAGGTAGAGGAAAAGCTTTTCGAATTTAAGCTATTTCCTATCTCATTGGAATTTTTTGGAACAAAATTGGTAAATTTTAATTACCATAACGCAGTAATTTAGCTGAGTGGTTTACTTGTAAATTATTTCAAAAGCCAACACTTGTTTAAACTTATTAATTACCAACGCAAACTATTCTTGCTGAAGTCGGACCACAAATATTTAAGCCACTTAATATACCTATCAAAAATTTGATGAGACAAACACAATTATGAGCAAATAAATACAAAAGGTGCAGCATACAGCCATGAAAGCTGCAATATAATTTAATTAACAATATACAGAAGCGATCGGGGGAAAACAATGAAAAATGTGAAAAAATAAACGCGTATATGGAAAATGAACTGCCAACAATAAAAGCGAAATAAAGTCATAACACAACAGCAACAGCAAACGCAATTAAAGGGAGCCAAATATTAAATTATCAGAGAAAAAATTAAAGAGAGCAGAGGAGGTTAATTTTGAGGCCAGCATAATTATGATGTCCTCTCGCTCGCTCTTTCGTGGGACAATGGCCAGGCAATGAGAGATAAATATCAGCGATTAATTTGAAATTTATTGCTTGCATTTAATAATTTATTAGTGCGTGAGCGCGAATCGGGCTTCGTTCCTTGTTGCTATTGCAATTTATGTGCGGTGCGGTGTGGTGCAACAACAACACCTTCGAGCACACATTGCGCATACGCCGCATTGTTCGCAGCAGGGCAACAAACGTTAATCGTGCTCATCCCTCGGAAAATGGGAAATTGGAGGGAGGGGGTTAAACAATTGCATTTAAATTACATGCCTCGCTGTTTGACTCTTGGCACTGTATGCAGCGTAGTTTGGGGCCATAAATAAAAGGCAAACAACTCAATTTGCATTGCGGGAGGGGGGATGGCTTTATATGACCAGAAAAGCGATCAAAGGACAGGCCGGAAAACTCCACCTAAAATACGCTCCAAGCTATTACCTTTCCATCTAATTATCCCCCCTAAATCCTTTACAAGTTACCGCAATCTCTTGCCATCAATTGCTAATCTTGGCTAATTATTCGAAGCCAGCTGTAAGAATTCATTGCTTATTCCCTGGCCAAAACAAAAAAAGAGCACTGCTTCTCCCTTATCAACTCAACTCAGTTCGGACGTTTTCCATAGATTTAAACAAAAACTTTTTAATTAAAAACTTTTTTTGTGCTTTCCCCTGCCTTTTCTGCATTGCGTTTTCCAGATCTCCCCTCCCTCTTTTTTTCCCCTGCAGTTTTATTTTATTTATTTTTTTATGCGTCTTTTGGCTGGCATTTGTCTGAAAGCCTTTGGGGCTTCAACCGCAGCGCAGAGTAAAAAACAAAAAAAGAATAATCAGGGAAACAAACTCGATTTGCTGTTGCTACTGTGGCGGTGGCAACAATTAAAATTGCGCCACTGAGCGCCACTTTCGGCCATTGGCGCAAGGGGCGGGTGCGAAAATGGGCGTGGCACCTACAGCATCACCACTTAATGTCACATTTCATTAGGCAGCTGTAGAAAAAAAAAAAACAAGAAACATAAAAATGGGATGGAGAAAAGCGGAAAAAAAACCAAAGTCTAACCACTGGGAATTCCGAGGAAATCCCTGAGCGTGGGTGCTTCTAGCCATGAATGCTTGCAAGTGTTTGTGGCTAATAAAGAAAATGTGTTGCATACCTTGTGGCCAAATGGAAACGATTGCGAGCGGAGGAAAGTGGAAAGAAATAAAATTGCAGGAGGGCAAAAAACCAAAATATTCCTTAATGCATTGAATCCTAAGGAATATTTTAGATTTCTCAAATGTTAGATAAACTGAAAGGAAAGGCTAATATGCTGAGCAGGTGTTTATGTATTTATTTATGAAAGGATGTCTTATATTTGTATAGAAGCGAACTACGTTGAGTATATATTTTAATAATCATTTAAGGAAATCTATAATATCCTCTATTATCCTCTATTGATTGTGTTAATGTATCATAATAATTTTCTCAATATTTTAAGTGGATTTGGTAATCAATTTATAAATGTTTAAATTCATTTTCTATTCCGGCAAACTTAGATTCAAACCGTACCCTCATTCATTCCTGTTGATGGCTAATTCGGCAAATTTAATTACTCACCAATTATGCACAAATCCATCAGAATTAACCACAATTAAGTAAAAACTTTGTTGCTCAGTTTATCGCATTTCTTTTTCGGCTTTCCCCGAGCCTTGTCCTCGCTCTCTCGCTTCATTTCAATTATTCAATTTTACACCTTGTGGCATTTCCCAGAACAAGACAAAAAACCGGGATACAGAGGCGATGGCGGGGATGGCGAGAGATTCTAGAGAATTTGGCAGCAGAAGACTTTCATTCTACTGCGCATTAATCGCCGTCGAAAAGGACCAACTTTTGCCCGGGCTTCTTCTCCACTTTGGAATTCTGCTGCCAAAGGCGAAAAAAGGGGGTGTGCGACAGACAGTTGGAATTTACAAGAAAGCTCTAAATGAAAAATCGCAAAATTCTTTAAGAAATACTCCACAAAGAAAATGGCAGCAGGGTGGCAAACAAAAAGGAGGCGTTTAAAAGAAAAACAGGACAACTATTTCCTGGGTATTTTTGTGGTGTAATAATGATAATTGGAATTCGTCTAAGTTGTTGTTTATTTTTATACTCCACTAATTTTTTCACTTCTAAGAACTTGTAACTTGTAAGAAAATGCACAAATGAACAAAATTTCTCAATTTAGATTTATTTGCAGCATATCTTAAATTGACCAAGAAGTTCGTAAAAAAAATTGCACACAAACTGCATTTAGTCATAACATGATTACAGTCTTAATTCCGTTTGTCACACAATAAATTGTATTTTTAAATATGTCTCTGTCTTGGGCTCTTTCTCACCTGGCTGCTCGCCAACAGAATTTGACTCGAAATAACACTGTCGAGAACTATAATTTGACACGAATTTATATTTGAGTGGTTTTTTGTGTTTTTTTTTGCTAGTCCATTTGCAACACAACATTTGCAGCTAAATTGACAGATGCAAATGTAAGCAAATTTATAATTGAATTCGCCATTCGACTTCAATTTCAAATGGAATGCTGAAAAATGTTGACCAAAAGCCGAATGGAAAATGTTAAATTCCCGTTTGGCCAGCGTAAAATTAACTCATTATAAAATTAATTAAACAATCGCCGGGTGGCTTTGTGCACTCAAATGGAGAAAAACGCGGAGTATGGAGTGGATGGGGAGTCAGTCGGATAATCATGTGTTTGCAATCAGTTTTCAAATCGCCAGCAGCCGGAAAAACCAGCAGCAAACAAAGCAGGGCCTACAGGTCGAACTAGGGGGTGGTGTTGGGTGGTGTTGGGGGCGGGGGAAAAACAATAATAAAATCAATTTGTAATAAACCACATGGGACGCATGAAAAACGCAATAAAAACGCACAGTAGTCGGAAAATGTTGTTTTTGTTGTTGTTGCTGCGGCCAAAGCAGCAACCGCAAAAGAGCTTTAAAGTGTTGCATACTTTCCGGGGGTAAACATGCGGGTGTTGCAGCATTTTCCAGGGGCGGAGTGGCTCGGGGGGCGTGGCAGGAAGCCAAGGGAAATGCGGGAGGCAGCCAAAGGATATTGCGTGCGCTTTAAAACATTGACAGAACGACGGCAAAGCGGAGATTGTATTTAAATAATTTAAATATTCATATGTGCAGCTTGCAATTTAATTGAGAGCAGACATCAACTGTTGGTTAAGCGTGTTATACTTTATGCAATCCATCAATAAAGGTTGCATGGATTTAAAAAAACATGCCATTTAATGGACGACGGGAAATGTGTAAGCTCCGCCGAAGCGTTGTAAAAAAAATCTATCAATATTAAAAATATTTATTCAAGGGATTTTTGTAATATCAAGATAACAACATTTTGAACATGTTCAAACTCATTTCAATAACATTTTATTTTAACTAATTAAATTACGTTTTTGGCAAAATACCTTTGAGGTACCACCATTTAATTTCTATTAAATTTCAGCCGAAACCCTCCATCCCATTTCCCCAAAATTCCTGGCAATTTCTCCTGTAATTTGTTGCCTTACCAAAAGAACCTTCAACACACGACATGCAAGCTACAAAAACATGCAACAGCAAATGTCGCTCAATTGTTGCAACTTTATGTCAGGATGGAAAAACATTTACTTGGTGTCCACAAAGGGGTAAAAAATCCACTCTGCCACCCGCCACATTATTTTTCCGCTGCCTTGTCATTATTATATTTAAAACTCCATAAAAAAAGGAAAATGGCGAGCACAAAGTCGTTGGCATAGACACATAGTCACACACGTTTGCAGGTGTGCCAGGGGTTTTTGTGTGACACTTAACCGCACACACACATTGTGCACAAACGTGACTGTAAAAAAGCCTTGTATATACGAGATATATGCATATAAAAATTGCTTCAAGGCTGAGTGGGCGGAGTGGGTGGTTTTGTCTTGGCACCTGCCACACAGGCATACAAAAAAAAAAAAGAAACCAGAGGCTGTGGAAATTGCCGGGAAAAGAGTTGTTGTAGCCCACTTAAGTCGCACACTTACGCATGTACCTGAATCTCACTCACGCTTTCTCATTTTTGTCTATAATTTTCATTTTGCCAGAGCATTTTGTAACTTAATTAGCATTTTCATATACACAACAAACTTTTTTCTCGCCTGTGCTCTTGTCAAAAAAAAAAGAACGAAAAATAAAAGTGTCAACTTTTCTGTTGTTGCTGCGGCTTTTGTTGCTCTCGCCTTTAATTAAGTGTATATTAATATGAATTGTGGCCGTAGAGAAACGGCCGAATAGAATCGTTTTTTGAAGAGATTATATTTGGGAAATGAACCTCACAGCGAAAGTTTAAATCTATTTAAAAGGTTTTCCTGATTTCACAAATAAAACGATTATTATGATGACTATATTCACAGCATTTAATAGCATTTTGCACAATAACATTTTCAAATATATTTTTTGTAGTTTTAATTTACTTAAGTTAATTACTCTGAATTTATTTTCTATTTTTTTGACAGCCAGTTATTTGAGAAACCGCTCTATCTTTTGTGTGTCACTCTCATCTTCGAGTCCTGTAAACATGACTTAACAAGACATAAACATACATGTGCCAACTCGCATGCATTGGCATTTTTGCAACTTGTCATGCAATTTTGTTGCCGAAGACTAACACTTGTCAGTCCCTGTCCCTTCTGGATGTCCTGCTCTTTTCAGCTTGTTTGCTGCCGCCTGGCAGTGCATAAATGCCTTTTAAGTCGCTTTAATCTCCTTACATTTCAAGTTGTTTGCTGTTACTGCATAATTAATTAGTGAAAAATAGCAGACAACACGGAGAATAAAAGTGAAAGACGACGGCAAAGTTGGAGAAGCCGACAGCAGCATTTGATGAGTGTCAGGATGGAGATGGAAAAAGGGGGAAAAGTGTTGAAAGTCTTGCAGTGGCATCCTGTTTACATTCGAGGCAAAGGCATGCAAAGGACTCACACTAAGACACACACTCGCATTCACCGCAGCCTTCACTCTTTCTCTCGCTTTTCCTCGCTTTCCCTCGTTTTCCCTCGCTTTCCCTCATTGGTTTCTCCCGCATATTTCTGCCGCTTAGTTTGCGTCACTTTTTCTGTTCTGGGTTGCTGATTATTTTAATGAAGCATCTTCGCAAGTGTTTGACACGTCTACTTCCACTTCTATAACAACCCTTTCACCTCTTTTCACGCCTTCAACCTGTTAAGTCCTGCGGCCAATGCGGCGTATGCGTTATACAAGATACAATGTTTACAATTCTAAGCAGCCTTATTCTTTACTTACGAAATGTGTTGTGGGAAAATGGAAGGCAAATCAATTTTTCATACCTGTAAATAAAAGAAACGAATGGGATTTAATATGGTTAAGTTTAGATAGTGTTAATTTTTGGGTTAGGGACAGACAAAAAGGTCAGAAAATGCAATCATAAAACCAATTAATAAAAAAAAAAGATATATCCCAATAGAAAAATGGCAATGACTACTTGCAATTTATAAATACTTCAATCTAGTTTAGATTTCACTTAAGTCCTGTATCTTATTTATTCAAGGAATTTATTTTGTTGATAATTTGTTTGTAAGATTAAACTTGTCTCAGAAGATTATTTAAATAATCACTTTAAAATTAATTGTTTACATATACAATCTAAGTCTTTTTATATTGTACAGTTCACAACCTTTTCACTCTTTGCCCTAAAACCGAGCTTTAACATTTAATGGCCAACCAGGGCGTCCACAAACGACAACAAAGATTATGCACTTCATTGTCATCACCTTCTTCTGCCACTTTGGCCATCTTGGGCCCCACCCTGCTCTTCTGCTGTCATCAGCTTAAGCTGCATGCCTCAAGTGCACTTAATGTGCAACACACAAAGCGCCACACAAACTACTACACAAAACTGGGACACCAGCCCGCAGTCTCAGTCGCGTACTTTAAAATGTAACAGGGAAATTGGTAATTGCTGCAGGTCACCCCCGGCCCTTGCCCCGCCCACTTGGCCGCCCATTATGCCACCATCCCCAAAACACCTACAAAAGCACCGCAGCAGCCGCAACAACTCCTTACAGCAGCCATTACCAGCAGCAGGGGCAAAAAGAAGGCGGCAATTACAGCGGAAAGGTGGCCAAAAGCCGACTTGGCAGATGTCCTCCAACCTTCCGGTTTTGCCACTCATTAATGTCACTGCAGGTCAGAAGATCGGCTCCTGGAATAACGCTCAATCTAGCTTCAATCGAAGGGCTTTACTTTGCCCTCTTGCCAGATTGATTTCAGATTTGCCAAAGCCTGATTTTCCATCTCTCCTTAATCGGCATCATAAAAGAAAATGTCCAACAGCAAAAACTTTGGCACACACTTTAAAAAGCCACAAAATTGCCATGCTCCTCCTGCCGAGTATTGTTTTAATGTTGCTGGGCACAAAAAAAAGAAATGAGAAGATGCTGCCCAGAAACTTGAAATTCATGCGAAACTTTCAACTTGGGAGTCACTTACAGGGAAAACGAGGAGTTTTTCATGGGAGGAAAGGTCCATCGACATTTGTTTGTACGTCTGCCCTTCATTTTTTGTTTTTATGCTTTGCTAGAGTGTTTTGCCCAAATGTAATTTAGTTTGATGGGCGTGCCGCAGACTAGGACAATTCCACTTTACATCCCCCATCCGCGCTTGTCACATGTTGCATCATCATGCCATCAGGCCATCAGGACACCCCGGAATGCCCAAATAAACCCCATGGATTGTTCTATCTCCGCAGCATCCTTGGCCACCCATTGGGTTTTATGTGTTTGTAATTAGTTTTTCCAACGGGTAAATACGGGGGCGTAACTGTCGTAGCGGCAACGGAAATGAAATTGCTTGCAATCATTTTTCAAAAATAGTAAATGGAATATTTTGTAATTTGAAATTAGCGCGAAGCGAGAAAAGCGCTCGCAACGGGGGAGAGATAATAATAAACAACAGCAGGCGAAGTTTCGGGGCGGTTTGGATATTTGGCCATTTACAAAATGTGCGTTAAGCATTTTTCGGGCGCCGGACTTTTAATGAATTTGCGTCTTAAAGCTGCAAGTAATGGCCAAAAAGTGTTGCCTACTTATCGCTCGATGGGCGATGTTCTACCCATCCTCCCCCTCAAAAGGAAATTGAGTGCCGGCTAATGCCGCAAAAAGAGGGCAAGCATTTGGTTAAGCCGGGCAGATGAAATTTTCACAAGCAGAAACATCATAAATTTGGAAGATTCTCTGGTTGGATTTTAGGGGGTAATGGCAAGGGTGGAGGTTAATGGAAAATGACCGAAAAATAACTTAGGAGGTACTTATAAGCCAGTCCTTGTGGACAAGAGTTTTTTGTATTTGAAGAAACACTTTGTGACACGTACAAATATATGTTTTATTCCCTATGTCCAATAAGTGACCCCACCACAGACCTCTCCAATCAATTTCTATACAAACGATAAAGCATCAATGCAAAACTTTCAAGGAATCTCTATAGGAAAAATTCCTTTCAAGGGCAAACCTCTTCGAAGGACCTCCCCCCAAGTCATGCCCCAGACATTATCATCATCATTAAATGTCATTATGTAAATAAAACCAAATAATGGGAAAACGGTTTCAGCCGCTTTCGATTTGGGCAACTTTTCAATAGCGGGAGCTGGCAAACAAAGTTGCCCAGGCAAAGTGAAGAGCCTAATAAAGTTTGGGGCCAAGACCCATAAATATGCGTCGACAATTCCCGCAAGGCAGGGCTGAAAAGGAAATCTGGGTGGGATAAAGCGTGTGAGCCGCTTGCGTGAAGTTGGCTTGAAGCAAACAGCGAAGCGGAGACGACAAAGGCGATGCGGCAAGATTACGCATACGCCGTGTGTGCTGAGCAAATACTAAATTAGACGCACACACACACACACACACACCCGGGCATCGGTGACACTGCTTCCCGCCTTTATTTTCCTTTATTTACCTTTTTTCCCGGTCCTGGGCCTCTTAAATGCCTCGCTGCGCGCAATGAATTTGTTATGAATTTATACTCGCAGCCAGCCGACTGCTGGCGTAGGCCAAATGAAAGTAATAAGTTCCATGTGGATGCATCTTTTCCTCCTTCGGCCTGCCAAGCCGGCAGAACGTGCGACAAACGACCATGATTACGCTGCGAATAAGACAACAGGCCACCCACTTTTCCACCCCAGTCGGTGGCGCCCAACTTCCTGCCAGGTTAACTCCAATTTGAAGGCACATAATGCCGACAATGCTGACAATGTCGTTTGCCTCCGTCCACCCGCGGGCGCCAAAAACATTTCTATTTGGCATTGCTTTCGTTTTCAATTTGCCCGCCGCCGTCGTCATCTTCAGCGGGCGGATTGCCTCCAGCAGCAGCTGTCCAAAGTATAAAAGGGGGTGGGACGACAACAACGTGGCTGTGCTTTTGTCGGCCTTTGCCGTGAAAAACAATAAATATTAAAATAAAATCCGTTGGGTCTGGGAGGAAGCTGGGGAGATCCGTTTTGTAAATGCTTAAAGCACCCTGACAGTAATTTGAACATGTAATTTGAATGTTTCCAGCGACATTTCGCAGGGAATTGGTGGGCAAACTAAGCGATTGATTCTGTCTGCTTTGCGAGCGAAAATATTCATTTGGCAGCTCGTTCATTAGTATTCGTTACGTTTAGCAAAAGTCATTATTTACTGTGTTTATACGAGGCCAAGAGCATTTCACGAAATGCTGTCAGAAATTGTTTTACAAACACCATTTAACTTGTTTTATTTACAGAGAATGTTAAGAGCGTGTTTGGGATAATTGCATGAAATGGTGAGAAGACATACTATTTAAAAATAAAGAATAAATGAAGGTAAGCCCAGATAAAACTGGTATTTGTGAAGCTGATAATAAAAAGCATTGCAAAGTCACTGAAAAATAGATAAGAATAGTTACTCCATTGAAATGTAAGGCTCAATTTCATGGCGTAGCTTTACAAATTGCATAACCCGAATGCCGTCTATTCAATTCCAAAGGTGCAGATACACACAGCCAGACGCAAAGGCAGCAACACTCAACTTGTCCTTGCAACGGCGACCGGAGACGAGAGATGCTGTTTATAATTTTATCAACTTGTATAAATATGACAAATCGCTTTATGACTTCTCACGCAGCAGGAGCGCCAAGCCAACGGGAAAGCGAAGGGATATGGCCAAGGAAAAAGGGAGTTTTCATTGGGTGAAATGCCATCCGACTGGCGCCTTGCAGATACTGAAAAAGGAAAACACCAACTCAGCAGCTCCGGGCATCCGAGAGGCACCAGACAGCACCCAAAAACAAAAAGGAAAAGAAAATGGACGAAGGAAGGAAAATTCTATACGTATGCTTATACTGAAATAATCAAGAAAAATGCTTTGCACTAAATCAGCAGAAGGCGAGCTGGGAAAAGCAGCCAAAGGTTGTCCAGGAAACGAAACCGCAGGCAGCTGACGACGATGACATTGTCCGCCCCCTGGTTTCCCACAGTGTATGCGTGTGTTTTTGTGTGTGTGTTTGTGCAAAGTTATGTTCTGCGGTAGGACACGGGGCGTATGCGCAATCTTCAGCGTGCAGCTTATGCGCTTTTCCGCCTCACGCGCCTTTCCGACAGCTCTGCACTCCCGATGCTATCGAAGTGCCAGTGTTTTCCTTTTCCCAGCTTTCCTTTCCGACTCTGGCCCTGTCTTTGTTTCTTCCCTCTTCTCATTTGCATAATTATGTTTCTTTTTCGGTTTGTGTATGAGTGGCATTTTTTGTTCAGCGTGCCTCGTTAAATTGAGCGTTAAATTCGCTGCCTCAATATTTGAGGCAAACTTAATTAGTGAGGCCAGGGAACAATAACGTTAAATTGTTTGCTGAGTTTCAAGCCAGATATGGATGTTGGAATAGGATAAAGGGTTCTTTAAAATGAAAAAAGGTACACATTTCCTTAACAATCACCATAAATTGTATAAACCGCAAAGGTTTTCAAGCATTAAATGCATAACAACTTTATGTAAAATACACAATTTGGTTATTATACAATTGGACACAGCTAATAAAAAAAAATCCACTTTAAGTGGACTGTAACTTTCCAATTATGTCAAATAAACGTATCTCACCACAGAAAATTCAAACGTTATAGTTAAGTAAGAACTTTATATGATGTCTTATTTTTAATGATCCCATCTTTATCGACTGCAATTTTCTATATCACCCCAAGGCAATCCCCAATTTCCATAACTTCGTCTTCCCGCTTTGCTCACTCAATTATCGGGGAACATAATGTGGACTTCCCCACTGTGACATCTTACCGGCTGCTCACCTTGCCAAATGCCCTCGTCCTTCGTCCTTCGTCCTTAGCCCCCAGCTTTTGTGTCTAGAACTCCAGTCGAGAGCCCCGTCGTATGCTACATAATTTTGTCACTAATCCGGGCAATAAGATTGTTTAATTTTGCGCTAAACTTAACGCTTTCTTTGCCTTCCTTTCTTTCCTTGTTGGCTGGCAGCTTCTCCCTTACCGTGTTCCCTGCCTTTTCCCCACCACCCCTGTGTTATTCCGCTATGGTTTGTTTTTGTTTGGCATTCCCCAGGACGGAAAGCCCCAAAACCCCGGTTCATCCCACCCCCCACCCCCACCTCTGATTCACAAAGCTATGCAAATTGAGGCACGGCACACCTGCGGAGGCGGCTGGCGGAGAAATGAAACGTAACGAAATGGAGTCGAGGTCTCGGTCTCATGTGCATTGGCATACATTACCTCTAGTAAATGTTACAATCTAGTGCCACACCCCCTTCCCGCCCACTGTGAATGCTTTATTCACGCGTCAAGATCCATGTCCTCCCAGTGTGTGTGTGTGTGTGTGTTTAGATGTGTGTCTGTGTGTGCGAGTGTGTGCCTCATTTCGTTTGATTTCGTGCCTGTCCTGGGCTTTGCAGTATTTCCTTCGTTTGCCTTCTTTTTTATATAGATTGTGCCCTGCTTCCTCCTCGCTTTGTGTGTGTGATAATAAATTTGCCCTGGTCTAAGGCTCAAAGGGGAAAATGGCAGGGAATCTGGGGGATTGCATGCTGTGGCTCCTTTTCTCAGTTTGCCTTTTCGCTGCTGCTCCTCCTTCGTCCTTCTACTTCTTTTTTAAGGTATTTTTATGCAAACAAAACTCGAGTGTATGCAAATATTTGAGTTTTAAGTGTGTTTGCCATCCCCACACACACACACATGTACGTACATATGGGAATGAAGTGAGGGCAGCAAAATTAAAAACCGACTCAAATGAAGCATAAAATAATCAAGCAAGGAGGGTCGTGAATACCCTACAAAATTAGAGTCCTTGAAGGTCTTTAAAATATTTAACCAGTTAAATAGTTCTGATAAAAAAACCATTCTAAAAGTTTTGTTATAATTCTCACCAATTTAATTATAAGTGCTCCCTTAAATCCTGTAAAAGCTAAACCAACCTTTAAAAGGGCATAAATATGCAAGGATCCTTTATGGGCAAAGCCAAACCATATGAATATTTCCCCATCCGAAACCCGCAATCAACTAGCTGCCCTCCTTTTCTCTATCTTCCTCTCACATTCCCAAAGTCGCCTCCTCGCATTTGTTCATTTTGCTTCAATAAATGTGAAAATTATTAAATTAAGTGAGTGCCTTTCTGCAGACCGGCTTTCACCATATGCCATGCCCATTGTTTAACCCCTGTGCCCACGCCTTCTGCCTTCTGGGAAACGAAAGTGGTTTTATGTTTATAAGCAAATAAATTACTGTGTAAATAGGTTAAGTTCCCACTCCTCGCTCCTTGGAAAATGCCTGCCCGGGGCCCACGGAACAACAATTTCCTCCCAGTTGGGACTATTCCCTCGCATATGTGAATGTGCATGAGTGTGTGTGTGTGTGCTCACATCCTTGTGTCCTTGGGGATTCGTTCTTGTGCCCTGCTCCCATCTAAATTCTTTTTGTCGAGCCCCAAACGTCGTGGCATTTAATGTGACAATTAAATTTCATTTTAAATAAAATATCTGTATATTATTTAGGTTTGTGCACATCCTTGAGGACCTTCAGGCAAATGTAAATGGCTCTGGCTCTGAGTGTGTAAGTAGGGGAAATCTCGGTTTTAAGATCAAAATTATTTGATTAGGTGAGGAAGGTTAGAAAATTTTATATTTCAATATGAGAGTGGCATTAAGTGAATTTAGCTTGGAAGATGGGCTAGGTATTTAATTTATATGTACTATTCAGTTTATACGACCCTACATTTATTTTTCGCTTTTGTACTCTTGCAAAATCATAAATAAATCCATAGCAATTTAATACATTTTGTATTACCATTAATCTTCAACTTAGAGATCCAGCAGTTTCCAGTTCACGACTCTGGACTAAAGTTCCCTTTAGTTTTCCCCCCCAATAAACACATTTCTAATCATTTCCCATCGAGTCACATAAATTGTCGCTATATCTCCTTGCCACCAGATCTCCTGACACTTTTGGTGCCACTGGCAAATGATAAATTCGCCTCGCGTGTGTGAGCGCGCAATGAGAAATTATCAAATAAAACTGCTGAAATAATTACAAAGAGGGAAGCGAAAGAGAAAACTGTGGCCAGAGTTGTCCGAAATGAAAGAAAAGTAATTAAAAAGTGCGAATGAACGAAATAAAAACCGAAAACGATGGAGAAGTGAAAATTAAAACGAAACGAGAAGCGGCAGCAGCTGAAATTCGTTGACGCTTCCCATTAAGCTTAAGGGTGAAGGCGAGCTCACTGTTCGCTGTCAGCGAAGGGATTAAAGCCAAAAATAATGATAATAATAATAATAATTATGAGTGAGAGACAGATTGTCACAAGTTGTCAGGCGGAAAGGGGCCAGGTTGAGTGGAATTCATCAGGCACTTGAAGACGCTTTAAGTTCGTCGCTGGCGCAGCTTAATAAACATAACTCATACGCAGGGTAGGCCACACAAACGCTTTCATCGTCCTGGCCCCAAACACTCGAGGCTGTCTAAGGATGTGTGTGTTTGTGTGTGTGTGTGGGTTGCTCGAGTGCCAGGTAAACAAACACAAGACGTAGACAGGAAAAGCAGGGGAAAGCGAAGGAAAGGAGGCCGAGTCTGAGGTAAGGACACATTTCCCCGTGAGAGCCTCTTGAAACTATTATAAATGTTGACAATAATGGCTTTTTAAGCCTATTTTCCAGCACTCCGGAAGTCTCTCTTCTCCCTCATTCCCCACACCTGTGACAATAAATGTCATTTAAATGAATTCATTATAATAAGTCAAGTTGATAGATGGCACAAGGCGTAGCATTCGAGGCAGTTACCCAACTCGAGTGCAGGAAATCGTTTTGTTAGCACACCCCACCCGTGATATATGCACATATAAACCGTAATCAAACATTATGATTAGTGGAAAATGGAAAAATGGAATGGAAAACTCACACTGCCCGGCAGCCTGTTTTTAATTGGCGCACAAAGCTTACAAGCGTATTAACATGGACAGTCGCAAATCGCCAATCGCCAATAGCAAATCGCAAATCGATTCGCCAAGCGATCGAGGAAGAGGAATCACCAAGAGTTAATCCACCAGCCATAAACCCCAAAGCATATGCAAATCATGTTTGACAGCATCAAATGGCTCACACACACAGGCAAAAAAAAAAAGAGGAGAAAAATCCAATGAAAACGCCAAGCAAAAGGAAAACACACAAAGAAGGGGAGAGATGAAAACCCGGGTGAGGCAATCTATGATACATGACTTTGTGCAGAGATTATAATGCCCGCTGATTGTTTAATCGCTTGGAAAGTGATGGAAAAGTTGGCCATAAGTCCCCAACCATGCAAAAGGGAAATAAACGAAGGCATTCGAGTGTGCCACCGATGGCAGCAAGTTAATATTTCCATATGCCACGGACCGATAATGTGATTAAGGTTGCGCAAAAGCGATGGCCATAACCTACTGAGTGCGAGCTATCGGCAAAGGGGCAACAAAGTTGGCCCCAACTGAAGGACTCCATTGATTCGATGAGGTAATGAAAGAGTCCTCCAAGGATTACCAGCAAGATGCCGGGTAATATATGCAAATGTGGCGCAAAAAGAATGAAAACGCGCGAAAGTGTATTTACAAAGTGTAAATACAAAGTAAATAAACACATAAAAGAGATTTTGTTTCACCAAATTAAAAAATTAACAAACTATTGAAATCGTTTGATCGTGGAGTCATATAATCTTAAAGGTATTTTAAACTAGGTTATCAGATTGTAAAGCTAGAACGTCGTGATTTTATAAACTTTATCTTCTAACTTCTCTTTTTTTTTTTTTTTTGTTTGAGGTCCGTCTTTGTGTGGCTTTGTTAACTCCTTCTAACTAGAAACTTATGATTTCAGATGTGAAATGTTCCTTAGTTTTAGCAGCTCTAAAGCCGCGTGAAAGCTTTCGGGGAAAACCCAGGCACAATCACTTCCCACAGCTTTGAATAGTCGCTAATCCGACCGAATCCAATAATGTTTATCTAGTCTCATGGCAGCCAGCTAATAGTGGGGCTCTCAAAGGCCAACCGCCATGAATGGCTTGTTGATGCAACACTCGAGCAATCAATAAGCCAACTTCTCTCGAGCACAACAATGGCCGGGCTAATGCCTTTTTAGCCACCCAACCCAACCCAGCCCAACCCAAGCCAGAACACTGACTGATATAAATATGCGACCATTTCCAAATGGAGGACAACGCGGCGCCAGATAGATGGCAAAAGTCTGGGGGGTTTTTTCGGGGGGTATGTGGGGGTTGGGGGTTGGGCGGTACGACAGATAGTTATAAACAGTAAAAATGTCTAAAACGTTTGCCAATCCAAGGGATAAAAATCTCTCTGGGCCAGCGTATTTCTTTTCAGTCGGCAGAGACAACAAACAAACGACAGTAAATCATTCTCAGCTGCGAGTGGCGAATGGGATTGTACGATTGTGGAAATGTGGGTGGTGGTGACTAGTTCCATTTAGATTTTTATTGTTGTCGCTATTTTTCTACAGGGAGTGGGGAATTGTTGTCGCTATTTTTCTACAGGGAGTGGGGAAGGGGGCGGGGTTTCGCCTACTTTGTGCTGCGGCAGTAAACATACCGAAATGCTTTTTGAATTGTAATTTTTTCTGCAATCCTCCGGGCTCTCGGACTTTACTCCTGATTCTGATTCTGCTTCTGCCGATGACGTTTGTCGATGAGCTCTCGCTCTTCTCCAGTCTCAGATAAGCGTGATTGAATTGATTTTCTATTTTCGCCCCTCAGAGGACGGCCTTTGTTGTTGCTGCTGCTGCTGCTGCTGTTGCGCCACTTTGCTGATGGATATCAATTGAAATGCTTAAACAGGCGCTTTGCGCATTTTCAATTTCTATTCGCACAACCGAAAAAATGCGAGTTTATATATATATGTACCACCAACCATATATATGGACGGTGAAAGATATTTGTTGATTTTGGCCAGGCAACTTAAATTGTGCTGTCAGTTTTCGAGGGGTCAGAGGAGAGCGGGAGTTGCTAAGCCTCGGCTTTCGATATTGATTTCGCGTGCGAACGCATGTGTCTGAAAACCCAAGCAAAATGACGGAAGTAATCTATTGATTGCCGGACTTTTTTTTACGGCAATATAAAGAAATTTGCTTCCTGGGTTTCGGCATTTATTTGTGCTATCTATCAATGCTCGAAAAATAAATGAAAATAAATTTGAGTACTAATTTATAATGTTTAATTTATAGAAGTAAATGACCAGAAATTATTACCACTGTATTTTAATTATAGCAAGCGAAAAATCAGTTGCTGGCAAAAATTAATTGGCAAATTTGTAAATTAATAAAAGCTTTATTCGGTTAAAAAGATTTATAAAAATCACAATAAATTAAAGCCAATAAAAAATTGTTTAAAATCCTAGGTAAGCCACTGAATGTGGCGAAATTCAGCAAATTAAACAACCTAATGAATTCAAATCAAGTAATTCCCCAAAGAAACTCCAGAGCTGACCAAAAGTATTTAAAATATGTAAAATATGAAAGGTTTGGGAACGTGCTTAAAGTAATTTAATTTTATCTCTCGCACCAATTTTGCATCAACTCCCTTGGCAGCCTTTAGTTTTATTCATTGAAAATATTTCATTTCCTTTGCCAAACACAAATTCCAATGAACTCCCGTCTCCACCTCGATTCTTTGTCTATCTCATAATATGCAAATTCGATGTGTAAGCGACAGTACGAGAATTCCTGGCCGTCATTGTTCAGTTTTTGCAGATAGATAAGGGATAAGGGAAAGGCAGAGGCCGAGCACAATTCAAACATTTATCGATTCCATTGTTGATTAGCATTTTCCACTCCGAACTCCGCACTCCGCAATCCGCACTTCGCTTCATTTGATTTTCATCGGGAAAGAGGAGAGCAAACAAAGCGGGAAATGCCAAAGGCACAAGGCCCCGAATCGTTTGTCAACCCCCAGAATATGATAAGCACCTGCCCCTCGCAGAACCCAATCCCAATCCCAATTGGTTTAGTTTCGGCCTGTCCTGGCACCTCTGTAATTTGATGACCCTGTGCGCCATCCCAGAACTATTAAGTAAATTGAATATCTTTCTATTTCTGGTTTTCCTTTCTCTATTTTCTATGTTTTTTTTTGTCCACCCTGCCCAACCGAAAATAGAAGTCGAAGGAGACCGAGACTTGAGTTCTAAATTACACTAATGGACACCGAAATGTAACCGAGCAAACTTTTCAGATGAACTGCAAAATCTGCACTGGGAGTGAGGAGTGAACCGAAATGCAGATGGAACATGGAGACGGATCCCATGCAGTCATCATCATCATCAAATGACCAGGGAACGGGTTTTCGGGGGTCTTCTAAATAGCTGCGCTTCAAGTGTTTGCCACAAAATGTGTGCACAGGCAAACTTTTGACCATAAATTATGGCATTTATTCAAAAGGCAAACGCTCCGGAAGTCCAAAGGGAGTATTATCCTTTCTCCGACCCACTACTTCTCTGTGGATTTTCATTTATTAGCTCCTCGCCCAGAAAACCAGAAACTTGCAGTCCCAATTGACAGACAGTCTCGAAATTTGACCAGCCGTAGAGAGAAATTGAATTTCTCGTTAGGAACTGACCCTACACTGAGCGAAAAGCTATAGCACATAGAACTAGTAAACAAAATTCTTGAAAAATAAATGCTTAGTCAATAATTTGGAATTTTAATATAGATTTAAATAGCAAATCGTTTTTAAGACTTTAAGTTAAATTGATTTTGATTTGATTATTTTGACTTTTTCATCAGAAAATTTTCTATTTTTAATGTTTTTTGGAAAACAAAATTATATCATAAGAAATATGGTTATTTATTTTTCTTCTTGGTACATTAGCCTATATTTTTTTGTTTAATGATCGATTTTCCTTATTTTTGTTCGATGTTGGAAGTGGAGTTGCAGTTTTCGACCCAAAGCGGCAGCTGTCATGTAAAGCTCATTTAACAATGGCATCCTTCTACCCTGCCCCCATCATCATTTCATCCTGGAGCATAAAAAGCGCAAGTTGCTCCATGGCGCGTGCAACTCGAAGGCGCTGCTTGCCGCATGCCGCAGCTTCATTAAAATTGCAGCAGCCACCAGTTAGTGGAAGAAGAAGCAAAGGGGGAGTGGCTGTGGGAGGCGCAGGAGAAGTGGCAGCAAGATGGCCTAACGACGTCAGCACACAATGGAGCGCACAATGCGGATGTGTGCGACAAAAACATCAGCAACAACAACAACGAAAAAAGGGATCCGAAACGGCAATAGAACATTCCACAATACACCCAGAAGCCTGGAGGCGGCCCGAGGAGGGGGCGTGGCAGGACGAGGGTGGCATAAAGCTTTAAGGCGGCAAATGACGTGGGCTCTAGTTCCAAGACGATGACGCACAGTGGGTGCTACAGCACAAAAATATAACATATATTTTATAAACTCAATAAAACATTACATATCTGAACAAAAAAGGTAGCCAACTATTTAATTAAATTATTTTTCAAATAATATGCATCTAAAAACTTATTGAATTATATATCCGTACATTAAATAATACATACATTTTTCAATAAAAACTAGAATATCATATTTGTTCTTAATTTCATTTAAAAATAATGATTCTGCTAGTATTTTCATAAGTAAATAGATAATAGATCTTTAAAATAGAATATATATTTTGAAACAAATTCCAATGTCATTTAAATTAAAGGATTGTAATTTTTGTAAGCTGCCTTTTAAAGCTGGATTATGATTTGCAACCTAATATTGTGGGTCCTAGGCCTTTGTAAGCTGCAAAAAGTCACCACATAAATCAGGTTAGATCCGCCTTCCCCTGCAATCCTTTTCCACTTTTTAAGAAATCTACTAGAATTTTAAATATTTCCCCCAGAACCACTGCCACTGTGAGGAGCGAGACCAAGACGCCGAGGACCAAGCGGCAAGGACAGCGACGACATCTCGCGTGACCTGAATTATTGGTGGCATATTGCCACTCATTGACTTTGCCGCAACGCCCGAGGCAAAAGAAAATGCGCCACTCGACGGGAAGGAGTGGCGAAAAGAAAGGAAAGAGAAAGGCAACTGGGGAAAGGGGAAAGGAAAGGACACGGAATGCAAGGAGTAGTAGGTCCATTGAAGGAGCTTTAAGTTTACTGGGCAAACAATTTGCAGCGACCGGCTTTAATCAATTCCTCTTCAAAAATGCAACAGCCAAGACAAAAGGAGCGAGGCTGGCAGCCAAGGATCCTGGTATCCTGGCATCTTGGCATCCTGGCGTATCCTGGCAAGCCTGCCGACAAGGCTGACAATTGTTTGTCGAGTTTGTCAAGCGTGGGACGCGAAACGAAATGCAACAGGAGCAGCTTGTACTGCAGCTGCATTGTGGCTCCCTGTCGTCCTTTTGCAATCCTTACAAATGTGACGCTGCTTTGTTTGTTTGTCTCGCTTTATTTCACCACTCGTCGACGACATTGCGGTTTAATAATGTGTAAAGTCAAAGTTATTTGATATACCCAAACAGACGCACACTCGCAAGGATGCCAGGATACAAGGATACCACACATATGGAGTCGGCCCACAGCTTCTCTCCCCCGTTCCCCTCTTCACCCCCCTCGGCAGTTAGTCATTGCTCGAGTCCCAGGCGATGGCTTTTCTTCTTTAAATTTATTGGGTTTTCTGTCTGCCATTATTTGTTAGGCACTCCTTGCCACGCCTCCACCACCACCGCCCCCTTTCCACACACACGTCTCATTTCGCTCGCGAGTTCCGCAAAAATTGAAAATAAATTGAATGACGTTTTTATTGATCTCGATTTTCGTTGGAAGCGGTCCGTGTTTTTCCTTTTTTTTTTCCCCGTGCTTAGTTTGACGCTTAGCTGTCGTTCGACAAAAAAAAAAGAGAAGGACAAAATTCAGTCTGAGTTGTGGCTTTAAGCGGAAAATCTTCAATGTCAAGTTGGAATTTATTTTCCAACTGAAGAGCAATTATTTACATTTCATTTGAATTGATTTTATGTCATACAAATAACGCTGTCGTTTAAAATTTAATCATCATCACTAAGATGTTGAAATTAACATTTTTCTTTGGCAAGTGACTTTAATTAATGAAGCATCACATGCTGAGAAAAATTCTGATTATCACCCGAAGTGAGAGGAGATTTCCCATTCCCTTTGACAGCCTTTTCCTGTTAATCCAATTTCAATCAAGCCTCCCCCACATTTTTCCACCCACCTTAGTCAATATCCAAGACAGTCACTCAAGGTGAGTGAGCCAGAGTCACCTGTCTCCGGACTTCGTCCGCCTGACTGACACTCGTATGATATGAATATGTAATCCCTCAATCTGTCGGCGAAATGGAATTGCAAGTCCAAAGCGAAAAATATTTATTTGCAGAAGTCACCGATTGGTTTGCGCTATTTCCATATGCGCTACTGACTGCCGACTGCATTAACTGGCGACATTTTCCATCCGATGGATGAATGGGAATGGAATGGACCAGATCCTCCCTCGCATTTATATTCATCCCGGCCGGGCATTAGTTATTGTTTGCCTTTGTCTTAGCCATATGAAAAGAAATTGGCGCCCAAGCAAGGGCTTGTTTGTTGGTCAGAACGGGACAACGGAATAACGGGAAAGTTTTTCGGGGGATGGGAAACTGGGTAGTCTGGCGCCAAAGTGCAATTTGTCAGGCTCGTGACTGGCTCAACTGGAAAAGGGAAATGGGGAAAATGCTGCGGAATTGGGAATCCGGCAGTGGGAAAAGCACCTCGCTCCATCTTGGCTCGCTTCATTTGTTGGCTTAAGTAACTTAACAACTTTACGCTTGCAACTCGCGTACGCGACTCCTTCGGCGACGTCCTCTTGTTTATATTGATAATGTGCCATTTATTTTATTTAAGGCATGCCCGCTCGATTTGCAGTCACGTTCCGGCATCCGGAGAAGGCGACTACGACTGCGATGGAGACTACGACGGCGAAAGGACGAATGAATTGTGTAGGTTTCAGCAACTGCGACTGCGAAGTGGCACACACATGTGAGTGTGGCTATGTGCAAGGACATGCCACAACTTGCTGTTGCATAATGCATTAAGTGCTGGTGGGCGAAATATCCTGGGTGGCTGCGGGAGTTGCTCTGCTGAGTTATTGACTTGAAGTTTGTTGCGGAATTTCCAAGTGCAACGTGTGTAAGGCATAACAAATTAGGCGCGCCTGGCAGCAGAATGTTGCAGCATTCCGAATGGGGCGGCAATAATGGCGGCGGTGTGGCATATAATGGCAGGTGAGGGGACACTGCACTCGAAACTGATTTCGGTGTTGCCCCAGGACAACGAGGGATTTATGCAGTCGTATTGCATTTAAAGTGGATCCACAGACACACACTAAATTCTTGGCCAACTATTCGCCTTTATCTAGGAAATCTTCCTTTGGTAAAAATGTTGATTATATATATTATATTATAAGATCTATAATGGAAATTGAAAATTCAAAACACTATCTATTCCTTTCTTAAAGCTATTAATAATCGCAATAAGTGTACACTTTTAAATTGCAAAGCAACTAGCGAAACTTGTCACCAATTACCGAAAGAAAGCACTTTTTTAGCAATTCGCCATTTGAATTGATTCAATGACAACCGCAAAGTTTTCGCTCTTTTCCTTTCAATTCAATTCCATTCTTCGTTTCTTTTCTCTGCTTCTCCATTTATTTTGAGCAACTATTGATAATTCTTCTTTGCCATCGCTTCTCTGATTGGTGTGCGCTCTATTTCCCATTTCCAGGGAAGTTTTATTTAAATTGGATTTACTTTTTTTGGTTTATTTTGCACATTAAGTTGCTCTTGCCAGTCATTTCTTCTGCTCGGCTGCTTATTATTATTATCGATTTCAATGCTGTCCAGCAATTTTTCATGCCAAATTGGAGAAGCGAAGGCAGTGGCGAAAAAATAGATAATGGAATTAAAAATAATTGGATGACATTGAATGTGTGGGTGAGCGAGCCGAATCAGAGCGACGGCGGCAAAAGTTTATTTATTTTTTCATGTCAGCCAGTTCCTGTTGTCTTTAAAATTTAATTACCAAAGTATTTCCGAGGCGGCTCGAGGCGTTCCGGAAATTCAAGCGTCAACTACAAAATTGGTATAAACAACAGCGAAGCCCCGAAGATGTCAAAGTGGCCGGCTTTGTTCTCCCTTCCCCATTTCCCCCTTTTCCCCCATTTTCCTTTTCTGAGCGGAAGAGTTGCCATTTTCATTTTCATTTTCCTTTGCGGGGCGCCATTTTCTTTCATTCTTTTCGACCATAATTTGCATGGCATGGGAACTTGACTTTTGTTGGCCCGCCCCTTAAAAGAAAGGGAAAGGGGGAGAGACGGCGCGGAAAATATGTTGCAGCGGCGGCGGCGGCAGTGTTGGGAATATAATAGAAAAATAAGGTGCCACACAATATGGCCGAGAGCTTTACAGTTGGTTAAGTAGCAAAAGCGTGGCAAAAGGCGGAGTATAAAGTGCCACCAGCCAAGCGGCAGCCCAGAAAAACGCTCGGCGAGGATGAAGATGAGGATGTGGATGAGGTTGGCGATGCGGATGCGGATGGGGATGCGGAGGATCTTTCCCAGCGAGGCCATCGCCATCGCCATAGCACAGCGCCAGAGCATGGCGTGAAAATTGTGTTGACAAGAAAATTATAAACCGGAAAATGTTTTATGTTGTGGCTATGCGATTTTTCTCATTCTTGTTCGCTCCTCTCACTTTCACACTGCCCCTTTTCCTCGCTTCCCGAGTGGCTTTTAAAGTTTCAGCTGGCTCATTGTGGTCAAATTAAATTGGGGGGAAATTACCAATGAAATGATGCCAATTTGCTGAAAGGGTCAGAGGTCACTAAGCGAAAAGGAAACGTCTGGCTGCGCTAAAAGGCATTTGAGTAGAATTCGGGTAGAGAATTTTGATAGAGAGGGGCAAAAACTATGAACTATTAGAACTAGATCTGAAATATATATAACGAATAAACACTAATGCAAGTTGTAAGCCTGACATTGACCCCAATTCCACTTCTAATTCCGCTTTAACTATTTCTTTGTGGGGAAATGGCATTTAAAAGTCTACAACGCGGCAACCTGGCAATAAATTAGTGCCGCGGCCACCGAGAAAAAAGTTTAAACACACCCCAGGTACACGTGTATAACATCATAGGCATACAATCACGGGGACGTACTATACATGGGCCTTTCGTCCTCGAACTGGCGGCCATTACACATTGCATGCATATATATTATGTGCTGGTTACTTGCCACGTTTAAGTTCGTTAAACATTTAAGCCCAGCTCGTTTTGTGTGTCAAGCACACACACACGTATATAAGAATGTACATGAAAGCTCGGTGGGGACAAAAAGAGGTGAAAATGAGTGCAAACACACTCGCCTACAATTACAGCACTCAAAAGGGGCGAAGAACAACAGAGGGCTCGGAAAATGGAAAAATGCGAAGCGATGGAGGCTGGGGAAAAACGCTCGACGAACGAAATTGCTCGGCAACTTTACTGCATAGTTAATTAATAGGATAACACAATTAATTTGTGGGCAATGAATGTCTGAGCTTTATTTGCCCGCCCAGCCAGGCAAAAACTACAAGTGCCCAAGGGTCACTGGGTGTGTGTGTCCTTTCCATTTCCATTTCCATTGCCAACTTGCAGCTGCTGCCCCACAGATGATGTGGATTCTGCAGTCAGAACTCGCTTATCACGCAGCTGTGGTCTCGGATAATTGCCAAAAGGCTTATGAGATTTCCCTGGCACGCAGAGAAACCAACTGAGACATCAGCCTGACCCGGCTCCTAATGATCCATCAAAGATAATTGGAAATGTTTGGGGTTAGCTCAGATTAATGATGAAAGTCAGACGACGTCGGAGAACTGCCGGAATTATGAATATTTAATAGGCATTCAAATTTGACACGGTTCGAGATTAAATCATAAGTGGATGCTAACTATTTAATGGTCTTTGTATGAGGTAGCTGCTAAAATTCAAAGATTGAAGGTAATTTATTTATAGATTTTAAGAGATAATAAAGTCATAAAATGTACTAAACATATGGGTTAAAATAACTTAAACCGAAAACTGATTTTAAGTTAATTAGATCTATATAATTATTATTAGATTACCACTGGATCAGCAAGATAGTAATGCTAAGAGGGATAGAAGTCCACTGAATCATTCTGGGTTGGATTTTCTCAGAAAGAAAGACTATATCCCTAATACATTCATTGGGGAGCAGGCCCAAAAGGTAAGCATGGGAAATGGGACGACCATCCAGTGGCTCAATTAACAACGCCTCCTCACCTCCTGGGTAAAGAAAAAATAGAAAGCGTGGAGGGTCCACGCCAACGAGCTACTTACAAACATCAGTTTTAACTATTGTTTGCACACTCGACTCAAGAGCGACAGAATGAAATGGTGAAGGGAGGGGGAGGAGGAGGGAAAAACGGACGAACTATGCCCAACTTTAAGGACTGACTCAGCTCGCTTTGGGTTTTGTTGGAATAACAAAAGGCCGTTGGCCAAACAAGCTGCCAGCGACGCCTAAAAAGCGGCAACGAAAATTTTCAAAACGTAATTTTTTATGCTGTCACAAATTTGATGGTGATGGCGATGGTAGAGTCCTCCTGATGATGATGGCATTTTGTCAGCATTATATACTATGCATAAAATACTCCACTTTATGCTGCCATTCTTTGGCAGTTGTTTCTTTGTTGCGGGTAAAACAAAAAGCTTAATAAAGAAAACACCAAACAGGCAACTTAATTTTTTGCCTGCCTCTTGTTCGGCATTGTCCTGTGAAAAAAGAGCTGCTTTCACCCCTTTGTTCGCCCCTCCTGCTAATTTGCCGCATTGCCTTTTTCGAGCAGTGAAAAATTCAGGGAAAATAGAAACCTCTTTGCCTTTGATTTTGTCTGCCCTTCGGCAGGTTGCTCTCGTGTCAGTTTACAAAATGCGAGTTATTAACGCAGAGATCAATGGAATCGGTTCGACGAGGGGAGGGAGGGGGGGTTCTTAAAGCTAAATTCTTAACTTAATAATTGAGTTATTTGAGCTTTACCTTGAAGTTGTCCATGTCTAAGAGTTGCGTGGCCTAAAATTCACTCGAGTGGTGACAAACGGTTTTAGTTATTCAGTTGATTTTTAGAGAACGTTTTATTCGATTTATGCTTCACACAGAGAAAAAGTCATTTCGATTTTTCTATATTTAATTTTAACCAATTGATAATTGATATTTTCTCTGTGTTGTTCAGTTTTTTGTAGGTTTTCAATGGGTGGTGGAACTCTCTTATTTGTAAGCCAAAAGCTAAAGCCTTCTACTCGGGACCCAAGACTCAAGCCTCAAGCACACTCACGCACACAATTCTCAAGCTCAGCTCGGCGATTCAGCTGCGTTTTAATCTATATATTTATTTGGTAGGCACTTAGAGACAGCCACTAAATATAGTGTGTATTTAAGATATATATAGAAGCACAGAGATACCAAAAACGAAAATGGAGTTTATAAAAGCACAAAAGCACAAACAACAAAAGCGAGACAAGATCAGTTTTCGTTGAGGCCCTAAAATTGGGGATTCGGTATTGGCTTATCATATTTTGTTTTTTTTTGGTTTTTTTTTGTGGGATGAGAAATCATAAATCTTAAAGCTTACATTCTACGAGTCACACGAAGCAATAGAGGGGGGGAGATTGGGGAGTCTAGTTCGTTTGCTGGGGGGAGGGGAATACTGACCTTGATGCTGTCGTAGCAGGCGGTGACCTTGCCGTTCTGGACCTCCACGTTGGCCGGGGGATGGGCGAACTTGCACTCGGTGTCCTGGCGCGAACATTTGTTGCGCTGGAACTCGCGGCAGACCTCCAGTTGCAGCCAGCGCGAGTCCTTGCCGTTGAACAGGCTGTTCATATTCACAACGTTGGCCATCGTGTATCAGTATCGGTATCAGTATCGGTATCGGGGTTATAGATATATAACTATTTGCTGTTTACGGATCTGGGTTAGCTGGAGTTTATATAGTTTTAGCCTAGCGACTAGAGAAAGTTTTTTGTTTTTTCTTTACTTTTTTTTTTTTGATTTTTGTAGTGCTCCTCTCGCGACACGCACACACAAAAAAACACTAAATTCAACAGCACAGATCAGCACCTATATATGTATATAGCATAGATCTATGGTAGATGGTATGATTTCAGCTGGTTTCTGGTTTTTATCGATTTTTTCGTTAGCGTTTTTTGTGGAGTACAAAGCTTGTGGGGGTAGCTGATAGCTTGGGCTATAATTTTGATTAAAATCGAACGCTTATTTAAATATATAGATGTGTGTGTGTGTTTATATCTATAGATAGACGCAGCTGTTAATTTTCTGTATTTATTATTTTACTGCTTTTTGTGTGTAAGCTGATTTTACATTATCTGAAATGAGAGTAAAAGAGAGAAATAGAACTTTAGGATCATACCGACTTGGTTTACATTCCAAGATAGATAAATAGAAATGGCGAAAGACAGAGACAGATAGTCGTAGATAGAGAGAGATATAGAAAGACAGAGCGATTCTAAGTATAAATGTGTGATGTGGAAACTGATCAGGTTTTATATTTTTTAGATTTCGGGGGTTAGTAATGCGCAATTCGTTTGTGTTATGGTTTTATGCAGAATGCAATGCTCAAATGATAAGACAAACAAAAGACAATCGACATAAGACATAACCATATCACTATGGAGCATTTAATATAGTTGCGATAGATTCCTAGACTAAATGAGCGAATGGTGTGCAAAATAAAAGTTCCGTTTCATACAACTTATGATATAGTCACTAAAAATAGTTCACCAGATATACACAAATAAATATCTGATTTTATATATTTATATGGTTTATATAGAGCGTGAGCAGCGGTTGGCGTCCAGTTTGCAGCTTTCTGGAGGGATCGCGGGGTTTCCAACAGCCAAAACAGCCAAAACAGCCAAGAGCCACAGCTAAATGCCACAGCCAATTAGCCAACTTAAGCCTAGCCCCTAAGGCAATTCAGCGCAATGCACATAGACCAAATAAAAATAAACACTACGAATAAATATTATCAACTAGAGTGCACTAATGGTCGCAGATATATATATATATATATATTCATGGATCTCCAGGTCTGGCCCAGCGGTGTTTAGCAATTAAAATGTATATATTTTTGGATCGTTTAGCTAAGCAACATTTAAGAGAGAGACACCGCCTGAGAGAGTCGTGTTTCCAACGCTTGTGTATTCACTTTTTAGCCAATTTCTTTTTATAGCTATGAAATAAATTGTTAAACGCACTTACCGCTCAATGGAAATATTTTATTTTAGGTTTATTTCGATTAATAAAATACTGCAAAAAATTGTATATATAGTGTGGAATTAGGAAACTTGTATTTAAGATAGAGGAGTGAAAATAAATTGCGTAAATCTGTAAGTGATTCAATCATCGATGACGGCACACAATTTGATGTTTATATTTTGTTGTTATTAGCATTTGAGTTTTGTGTTTGTTTGCCTTCCCCCTTGCATTGTATTTTGTTTGATTTGTTTTTATCTTATTTGCCTGCCTGTTGCAATTGTTGTTGTAATCGTGTTTGCTTTGCTGTGTGTGTCTCTAATCTTATCTTATCGAAGGAAGCGGCTATTAATCAAAGTTTTTTCGGAAAGGAAATCTATTAAAGCTCTTAACGCTTCTTGTTTTTATTGAATTTTAAGTGAGCTGCGGCGTAGAAAGTATGCATTGGCAGTAATTCGAATTGGCAGTAATTCGAATTCTTTGACGATTCTGTAAGAAATTCTATAAAATTTTGTTACTGCAAGCAAGTCGAAATCTGTTTTGAAAACACACATATTGTTTCCCAATAAAATAATCTAAATTTTTTCCATTTCAATTAGCATTTTTTTAGGCCAAAACTTTCCTATCTAGCATTTGGCATTTCGAAAGATATCGCACCGACACACCGACAGTAAATTATCTCAGCCAAGTCAATTTGAAAAGATACCAGCGAAGACAATTAATAAACTTTATAGAGTACATATACAGCTATACGTTTTTGTTAGTATACGGATTTGTGGATACGTCCGCATGATGTCAGCTGCAAATTGCTTTTCCGTATTTCAACTTGATTTCCAAAGATATAAATTGTGACTTAATTTATGAGCTGAGAAATTGAAGCCCCATCAACTGCGTCCGTGTGTGTGGGCTAATGTTTATGGCGTGTATTAAAATAATTCTTGAAAACTTTTCGGCTAAAACAAAAAAAATCTCTATACCACGGGAAAAAGAACACGCAAGAGAAACAGACGGGACGCCCACATCAGCGGACGTGGCTGGGCATCAGGCTATGTGGAATATATAGAAGACATTACGGCCAACAGATACAGATACAGACACAGATACAGATACAAATTCAGAAATCGAAACAGCGCCAGAAATTAGCAGCCGTGTCATTGACGCAGTACGAAAATTTATGGCCAGAAGCGGGTGTGGAAAATGCTGCACGAAAATAAACTTCCCAATAGTGTTTAGATGTGAAATTGGGCCAAGAATAATCGAAGGTTCTCCTGCCTGGGCGGATATATACCTACGTATATGTGTAGTGCGCAGATCGGTGCATCCGCCGACCTACAAACAACCTTCAGACGCTGCTCTCAGATCTAAGGACACTCGCATCTCGGCGGTTTTCGGTTATTAAAAAATCATTAAGAGAAAAAAACATATAAAGCTGGCGGACAAAAAAAACGATGCAAATTGATGTAGACCCAGACCCCAAAGACAAACAAGTTCAACAAGTTTTTGGCCGTAGGTTTTGTTTTCTTTTTTTTTCTGGTTTTTCGGTCTCGTATCAAAAAGTGTGTTTTGAAGGTTAAACTTGCCGAAAAAAGAAGAAACACTCTCAGAATCGGAGAAACCAGCAAGATTGAAAAACTGTTAATTTTCGAAGCTGTTTAACGCAGGTTCACTAAACATTTCCTCACATTCGCATTTCATACAAGACTTCGACTATATTGTACTATATATGTTTATGTAAGCTGAGTCAACACAATGGCAGCTGTGCTGGCGGCAGAATTTTGGGGCAATCCTAATTTCTTCTGGAATTGTGGGCTTCATTTCTTTGTGGGTCATCTGTTTTTTTTCTATTTTACACTGGTAAAAGCTTCTCGCAGAGCATTTAGCATTTTGTAAAGTCCCTGGGGAGCTTTAAAATATAAAATATTTTATCTACAAAATTTTTGGGAAAAATTCGTTTAAAAGGGTTGGAGTTTGAAACAAAATGTAGATTCTGATTCACTTGTTTTATCATCAATTTAAACCCATAAGAAAATTGATTAGTTTTCCGGTGATAAGGAAAAATAATTCAAATTCATGCTCAAATCAAATTCCTTAGAAAATTTATAATTGAGCTTTTTTATAAATATTTATTACATTAAATGTTGGAAACTCTAATAGGAGTTATTTATTTGATAGTTCAATTGATTAGATTGATTATCACTCTTTAATCTGCTCATTAACAATAGTTTAAATATCAGCTGTTTACTTGACCATAATTTATGGGCATTTTCACTGGTTTATTTAGCATAGGTTAGTCGCAGTTCGTCTGTCGCCAATCGATTACCTATTCTACTGATTCATGCCACCCCAATCAGCTTTCCGTTCCTCAAAACTTATCCATCCACCCAATTCCCAACACACATGCCCCACATATTACGTAGTGCCCATATATACAGACCAAATCGAGAGCGTTCTGCTGATAAGGCGGCAAACAAAACAACAAATAGAACGCTGCAGTTCACAGTTGGCTGTGAAAGCGCACTGTATATTTTGTATTCGCCATATACTTTTTATACTCTTTTTTTAGATATGCGACTCATATTGTATACTAAAATGTACAAACTCGAGCGGGCGCTGAGTTACAAAGTTATGACTAAAGCCATACACGAGGCGCTCAGAGGGCCAAAAACAAAGGCAAAAGGCAGACATTGCTGCTCACCCCGCGGGCGACAAGTTAATGCATTTAAAGAAACATTTACGCAAGCGAAGCCGTAGCAAAACATCGGTCAGTAACCGCTCTGCAACATTATACAACGCTCCTCCTCCAAACGCCGCAGAAAACCGAGGGCCCACCCTAAAGGTATGACACATATATTTAACGATGCGCTCATAAAAAAAGTGAAAGAAATGGGTGGAAAGCCGGGGGTTTGCGAGGAAACCAGGTTCGACGGCTGCTATCAATAAAAGGAGATTAGATAAAGAAAAGGGGTGAACCCTGTGCACTCATACTAAAATACACGTTATTTGCAAAAACAAAGGTGGAAAATGATAGTAAGAGCAAAGCTCTTTTTATATTTGTCAAATAACCTAGTCACAAAGACAACAACTGATTATGGGACTTATATTTCTACAATTCATATGTAAATGCCACAGAATGTTATTTAGCAAATTGCAGCTGCGGATGGAACCAGGAAACTTTCCCAGCCACAAAACGAGCCATAGCAAAACACATCAAAAGATGGTAAGACTTAAATGTCAGCCATAAATGGCAAGCGGTTAAATGATCAGTTCGCTTTGGCTTATGTCATTCATTCAGGTGGGTCGACGGCTCTATTTTATTCTTCCAGCCAAAACTGCTCCGAAAATGGAGTTTTGACTTGCCTAATTAATTCCCATTGTCATCCATCTGACTTGGCTAATTAATTTGGCAGTACATGATGCGTGGGCAGCAAATGTTTATTATTTCTTTGCTCTTGAAAGTTTCATAGACTTTCTGAGACACTTCGTTGACTGACTTCATTGACAGCTATTAGCGGTTATGTGAAATCTCTTTCGAAAGTTGGTGCCCAGATAAAAGAGATACATTTATATACAATAAATATTGCATTTTTTTCGGGGTGCTGTCCCTTATTTGGTGAGGGTTTATAATTTGGCAGAGCTTTCGAATAGGTGCTGAAAAGATCAGCGGATCGATCTATATATGGTCTTATGGATATGACTAATGGGAAAGCGGAAGAAAACAAAGCGTGCCGAAAGCGTAAGTAAATGGATTCGATAGGGCAGAGCGATCAGATTTCACAAGGGGAATCGTGGTGTTTTAGAGAATTTAAGTCTATACTGAACGTATGAGTTTTCTTTGGGTAAACTCAGCACAGATGACAGGGAAAATTTACTTTGGCAATATTTTTGCTTGTTTATTTTTCCATCATAAAAAAAACTGCTGTCAGACGTAGGAAATCTGCCAGTGATATCATAAAACTTTCGTTTTCATTGAAAACCTTGCCCTAGTCTCAAGATCTCTTAGATTCCACCTGATCTCGTCTGTTTTAAAACCAAATTCAAAGCTCATTGTCACGTTTCTCTATCAACCGAATTCATATTTAAATTTTCGTTCACACAAGCAAATCAATTTCTTAGGCGTAAAACGCGATCATCAGTAATTACGTCAGAGGTCGGAAAGCTATATCATATATGTATATATATATAGCTTTAGACACACAAAAACGAAGCGAAAGAAGAGGCCGAAAAATAAAAGCGAATGGGGGAAATCAAAAACAAAATTCATAAATGAGAGCGACGGAATCGTGGCGCTCTATCGCCGCTCATATACTATTTTTTGGCATTTTCATAACATTTAGCTTATCTTAAAAATACGAGAGTGCCGCACAAATACCAGTGTGATTTCCGTCGATGAATAAGAGGAAGAAAAGTCCGAGCACAACAAATTTTCATAGGTGCCCAATTAATTTTGCTGGCATAAACTTATTTATGTTTATAATTCTCTTGGTGTTGATGAATAACCCCAAAATAGCCGCCCCAAAGAGAGAGAATAATATTTATAAAATTAAAAATTCCTCAAATATTCCGAAATGAGAATCGAGTTAATCTTTGAACTAATTTGTGTACTCATAATCACATTGCAGAAACGCCTCGACATTCAGTCGCACAGTAACTCTCGCATGCGAAAGGTTAAGCAATCAATTCTGCCTCCAATTGATCTCAATTGTGCGTTGGCCCAAGGGCCAGTCAAGGGTTAAAGATGCCGACGTTATATTTCAGCATTATGCAAAAGCGTAAAAACTTAGTTATTCTCGCTCTCTCTATCTCTCTCTATTGGCCACAAAAAGGAATTTATTTTTGGACTGCGACTGCAGCAGCGCCGCTCCAAAAATGCTGCCAAAAAAGGGGGAGTGGATTTTTCGGGGGGCCTGTGGATGCACAGCTGCAGATACATCCAAAAGATACATCCAAAATGTGCGGCAGCTGTCGCTTGTTTTGGAATATGCCTGAGATACTCGGAGGTACAACAACAACAACAACAACAACCGACGAAACACGTTCAAAATTTCTTTTTCGACGCTTCGTGTGGTTGTTGTGTTTTGGCATGTGCCAAGAGAATTATGTTAGGGTGTGCCGACTGTATAATTGAGGAAGCTGCATAAAATGGCCAATTGGGTGTGAACAAAATAATGGTCAATTTGTTTCTGATGCTAAAACTATCCGAGAATCCAAAAAGTGTGAGAAAAGCTATGCCAACAGATCATAATAACAAGTAGATAAATTAAAAGTCCCAAAAGCTCACTAGATTTCCTTTTTTCGACTGGATTTATAAAGGGTTAAACTTCCCTTTAAAACTTCCTCCTTAGTTTAACAGTTAATAATAATAATAAAGCAATGCACTTTTACAATTTTAGATAGAAAAGATACAAAAAATACCTAAATCTCTATATTGAAAGACCTACTTTTAACTTAACCGGAGTATTAAATTCTAATAAATTCTATTCCAATTAAAACAGTCTTAAGATTTTTCCAGCTCCAGCTAGACCGAGTCACCCTATTCATACGATTCTCCCAACCACATATAGATATTTGTTTTGTGTTTTCTTCTTTCTTTTCGACTTGTTTGCTGCCTCAGTCGACGTCGCAGCTGCTCTGCGCTTATTGAAAAAGCCAAAAACAAAAACGCTGGCGAAGAAAAAGTTTTTGATATTTTTAGAAGAAAAAAAGACATGAGCACATGTTTCAAAATATCAAAAAAGATGAAAACTAGAAAAACGAGAGGAAACAGCTAAGCCAAACTGAGATCTGAAAATCTTCGAAAAGGAAACGAAATGTTTATATGAATGCAAAAAACCTGGAGAGATATAAAACAGAATCCGGAGGAAAGTAATATTTAGGATATGGAAATTTCAATAGATTTTTCAACATTTATAGAACATAAATAGTTAGCTTTATGTGCCCAATTTTAAGTACAATTTTTTAATAACCTCTGGAAAATCTGATCAAAAATTTTTTGTTTTATGGAAAGATCTAAATGTTAAAAACAGAAACCAGCTGAACAAGTTAATTCCAATCGGTTTCCTAGCATTAACAGAAATTTGTTTCTCTATCAACAGCTCCCATTGTATTGTTTTTTGCTCGTTTCTTAACTTTTAACTCTCTTCATACCTCTCGTTTGAACTCTGACACCTTTTTGAGTGCTGTCATCTCGCATCAAAACTTAAATCGCGAGCCGAACAAACAACTACAGCAATTTTTCCACACTTTCGACATCCGAAAGAGGGTGTTCCTATCGATATTTACGACCTATTGAGAAGAGCTTAAAGCACAAAACACTCGTACTACAAGTCAAACACACATATTTCTCCCAGCGACGTTTTTTATTCGACTTTGTGTACTGCGGCATGACTTTTGGCGAAAAATCGAATCGATTAGTCATGCCAAAAGTCCTCAAGTTTTCATCCCAAGCCCCTTCACCAACAAATAAAAAACCGTCTTCTGCCTTTCGTGGCATTTTTAGTTTTGGTTCGAGCTTGATGTTTTGAGTGGAGGAGAAAAAGTGAATGACTTGTCAGACTGTATTGAACAAATGGACAGAAATAACAATTCATTTTGGCATTTTCCAAACGATTTCTTTGACTCATATTTTGAGCAGCAACTCATTTTTGACACTTTTGTCGATGATGATGGCCAAATAAATAAAAAACGCGAATTGTGCCGAACTTTTGCTTTTTGTTTTCTAGTTGCCAGAGGGCAGAGCTAATTCAATTTGCATATCTCAACTGGAGGAAAACGAAACAAATCGGAAAAATTATAATAACAATCTTTTTGCAACCGAAGCCGAAGCTCGGACTGAAATAAACATAAATTTAATGGTTACGACTTGGCAAGAGGAAGGGGCGTTGGGTTTGGGTGGAGAACCACATAAAAAACGTGACTTTTCGTGAAAATAAAATCTATGTATTTGCATGTGCGAGTACAGTGCGTTCCAAGGCTCGTATTTCAGTCCAAAATGTTTATAAGACCCTTAAATATAATCGATTTCAAACAATTACTTCGGGGACAGAATAAATCCGGTAATTGGTTCAGTTTCGTTTAACGAAATAATCACTTTAAATTTAAGAATCACGTCTGTTTTCTGTCTGGGTGTCTCAACCCATTAAATAACCTAAACTTGCAAGACAATTTTGTTAAGCCATTAAATCTTTTATTGACAGTTCGCAATCGTTTTGTTTTATTGTCACGTGTGTTTCTTACAGCTGAATAACAGTGTTGAGACGCACTGTCTAAAATCGCTTGGCTTAGATCTGTTTATTTTTTAATGGTCCAGGCCTTGCCCGGCTCTAGAATAAAAATTGCTACATTTGCATTGTATTAGAGCACTATTTCTCGTAGAGCTTACTATATTTTTAACTTACTTAACTCCACACACACAAAATAAAAACATGTTAAGTCTTTTAGGCTCTGACACAAATAATGTGAATATATATTTATAGTATTTTGTACCAAATAAAGCGCAATTCGCGTATTGACTCTGACAAATTTGGTTTGCAATTTGTTGAATTTTAATTATTATTTTACAGTTCATTAGCCTCAATTTCAATTTGATTTTCGGTCATTAAGCTTTTTAGGTGGCCAAATGGACGATGTGTACTTTATTAGAACGGATTAAATAAGTTGTATAATTGAAAATTTTTGGATTTTTAATGAATTCAACAAATTAATGAACACAGATACATAATTATTGAAGAAAACTTTAAAAGTCTCTTAGACATGTTTATTGTACGATTTTTTATAAAAACCTTTTGAACGTGTAAAAAAATTATGTTCTTAAATTATTTATTGAATCTCAGGCTTTTATATTTTTTTTGCCATTCATTCTTAATTGATTTTGTATACCTTTCTTCTCACTTTCTCATTTTATATGGTTTATTTCAGTCTAGAGCTGGTAAACTATCTGATATCATATCGATGTTTTTCCACCTCTATTTATAACACTAAAAATTATAGACTTGTGTCTTTATGGTATTTTTGAAGCAAGAAGCTAAGACTTTTACAACACAAAATGCCATACTTGAATAGGAGTTATTGTGAATGGGTATAGTTTTGACTAAACTAAATTGCTAAGAAATCTGGTTTAAATATTTTAAGTTAGGCGATTGGAATGTGTTTACTTGGGAGAACTGGTTGCTCTTTCTTCATGAAATTTTCCCAGAGCCTCGTTTGAATAACTTTCCCTATAATAGTTAGTTTTCCATAAAAAAGAATTTCCGCATTTCACTTAGCACCCGAAATTTCGACAACAAAACAAACAAGACCACAAAATGTGGCAGAAGAGAAAGAGGAAGAGCCGAGAAAAAAAAAACTTTAACTCAAGACGAAAGCGAAAAAGAGAGAAAACAAAATAACCAAAACAGAGCGAGATGTACGAAAAAAAAAACAACGATTTTTTGTTTTTTAAGTATAAACACCTTCGGTAGTCCAGCTGACTTGTTGTTGTTGTAGTTGCTCTTGTAGTTGTTGCTGGCAAAGTTGAAGTTGTTGAAATTGTTGTTGGGCTGCTGGTTTTTCTTGTATTTGTTTATTGTTTTACTTTTACGCCGATGGAAAATGTATTTTTAACCTTTTTTTTTCTTTGTCGCTGCGCTGGTGTGTGTGTAACTAAACACGCGCGATGTTGCAGTTGCTGTTTGCGGCACGACGTGACGTCATTAAGATGCCGGCAAAAAACAATGGATTTTGCGATTTTTCCGGACAATTTCCCTGCGGCGCTTGCACTTTTTTTTTAATTTTCTTGCACGACTTTCGACAACTTCTTTTCTTTTCTCTCCTTTTTTTATCTGTCACAAACAGACACACACACTGGCACTTGACAACACACACACACTCACGTGCACTCGCGATGTTGTTGTTGTTTTTTTGACAAATATTTCCACGCTTCTAGAGTTGTTGCCAAATTTGCAGAAAAATTATTTATGCCTTCTTGGGGTTTGCGGTGACTGGGCAGAAATTGCTGTGTTTGTTTTTTAGCTGAGAGCTGCTTTTTATTAAGGGGCTTGCTTTTCTTCAGTTTTTCAGGCAGCCTCTGCAACTCTACTTTTCACTTTTCCGCTAGCAGAACCGCTTCCGTCGAAAAAATTTTATGAACTGAAAGCAGCAATATGTCTGGCACTTCCAATACGACAGCATTTTGCTTGCGCTCTCTCTCGTTCTCTCTTGCTCTCTCCTTCTTGTTCATGCTCTCTGGCAGTTAAGAGAGACCGTCTTAAAAGAGCGTTTTTATCGTTAAGAGAATTCAAATTCGTGTAATTTCGAGGGGTTTCCCCTTTTTGGGGAGGGGGGTGGTGGTGTGGTGGTGCTAGATGGGCGATGGGGGTAGGTGGATGGGGTAGGGGGTTACCGAGTTCAATAAAGGCGAGTTGAGTTGACAATCAACTAAAAGGTTAACTGGCCAAAAGTAGACAGACTTCAGCTTTTGGCGTAGGTTGCGGACTAAAAGTCGGCCTGGCAACTTAATTTTAGTTTATTTCGCATTTCGGTGACTAAGTTTGTTAAAACAACAAATGAATTTGTGAAAAGAATTGATTAAAGTAGTTATTCCGATTTGTATTGGTCTTAATTTAACCATTTATTGCTAAATAATCTATTAAGAAAACTTTTGTTATGATAATAATCCTTTATGTAAACTGCATCAATTTGACTTTTTTATATCTTATTTTTTTGTATATGAATAAATTTGCTCACTTTTTTGATTAAAAAATTTAATATTTGGGCTTTCTCAAAAGGTTTTGTTGACATGCTGTAATTATACTCCATATATCCCCAAAAATACCAAACTGGTTTAATTTGCTGTTATAAACGTGATACTAAAGCTCCCTAATACAAATAATATCTTAATATGTACGTGAAAGTGCGTAATTATTGCATCAATTTGTATATTTTAATTGACTCCATTTGTGATTTTTTAAATTTTATTGCTAACAGTTTGAAAGTGGTTGTGATTAATACTATTTGACCAAATTTGTACAAATAATTTAATTTTAATAATCTGTGATAAAATATTCATTCAAAAGTTAAAATTTGTTTAATCTAATATTTTCTTTAATACTTAGATTAGTTTAAGATTTATGTTATTATCTATAAATATGCAAGTACTGTTCTAGTACTTCAGTCTTTATGGTTAATCCATTAAATTAACCAAAGCAACTTTGTATTTTTATCACACCCTATTAAATATTTTAAAAAATTAATTTCGTATACCATCGTAAAAATGCTGCAGTTTCCATTTGGGCCTAAGGACAGAAATAAGTGAACTTAGTGAATTGGAACTTTGCTCGCTTGGGCAAAGTCACCTTCAAAATGCGTTCGATATGTTCTAAATCATTTACGTAAATGCATCCCATCCATAACGGTGAAGCTATATATCCGAGTGCAGCCCATCGGGCCAGAAATAGAAAATTGTGGCGCACACACTGGCAGAACTCTTGACATTTCTATGTCATAAATTTGTTTCGTTCTTTGGATTTTTTGGCAGCGAAAGATATGGTTAACACCCCCCACTTGGCAATTAAAATCGGGGAATTGAGGCGGGGAAACCTCGAGCAGACTATGTAGTACTGTGTAGGTTAAGCGGCAATAAAAAGTGAATGTAAGCGATTGCAAGAACGGGAAATGCAGCCGAAGGAGAACCGGCATGTGAAAGCCATATAAAAAGGTGGGAGGGCGCGGAAAGGGGAAAGGGGCAGGGGGAAAGGGGCACGGGGAAAGAGAGAGCGACCCGACCAGATCGAGAAACGCCCCCGCAATGATTCTAGCTCCTCTACATCTACATAGTGAATTATTATTAGAAGTACATCAGTGTTTGTGTGAGCGCACTATTTTTAAACGATTTCAAATTGGAGTTTTTTCGAGAGTGACCCGCTGGAGAAACAAAAAGATCGGTAATGGAGCCTCGGGGCAAGTGAAAGGTATTCGGTCTGCAAATTGTGCATAATGAATTACAGCGTTACAATGGCCAACTGGGGGAGTGGCGAACATGGATAAAACAAATAATGAGATATGTTTACTAATAACAGAGATAGACAAGATTTGGGGCCAAACAAATTGGAATGTGCCACATAATGAGCGAAATATGTAATTTCGTGAAATAAGATGCCAATAATGATTGGGACATTAGTGTTAAACAAACTTTATTGTAAACTATCACACTTTTAAGTGTTATTTGAACATTAAACAGAAAATCCAATTTACTGAACTGTATAATTAAAGGAAACTATCTTATTTGAAAGATTATTTTACTGAAAAACATAGCTTACAGAAAAGGAATCTTTAAAACAATAGTTTACCTAAAGAAAGAATTAAATATAAGTTAATTTATTAATAACAATTCATATTAACGGAGAATGTTACAACTTTAATTATTGCTAATCTTTGAAACTTGAGGGTTGTAAGATTTATAAAACTCCAGGACACATATATCTGGATTTATTTGATAAATATTCTTTAACTACGTTAATGGTCCGTCAATAAGAAATGTTTACTATTCCATTACCATGGTTCTGCGTATTTATAGAAGAAGCTATCGGCAAATGACATCTCTTTCTCGGTACCCAAAACGCCCACCGCAGCATCTTGAAAACATCATTAGCAACACATTTATCGCGCTGCTCTCTCCGCTGCAGCGGCCTCTGAAATGTGGGCATCGGATTCGGATACAGATACAACTACGAATACGAATTCAGATTCAGATTCAAGCACAACCGAAAGATACTATACTATACTACACTCTGGTACTGGTGGAGCGAAACCGGTTCCGGGCAAAATCAAAAGTTGCGCAGACGTCGCCGACTCAGCTGCTCTGCTGACCAAGCCGAAGTTTTGGGATTCGGGGATCGGGGAGCGGGAAGCGGGACTGGAAGCTGCGCGGGCAGGGCGGACTTGGAGTGCTAAAGTACACAAAAGCAAAGTTTTCGAGATCGCTGCACGGAGAGAAAACTCAAAGGGCGTCTATGAAAGAAAAGAAATCAGGGATTGGGATATTATTACTTGTAATTAATCAAATAAGTACACAGTTCAAATCCAGAAAGTATAGGGTACTGTCATCTATTTTCTATCCCTAATGGCTGACTTTAAATATCCCTTAGAACCAGATTATATGTCAATTAAATCTAAAATAAATTACAAGTTACTTGGTCAACAGTTAAATTTAATCCTATATATTTATAAATTTATAATCGTTTGTTTTGACAAAATTAATTCTTTAATTTTAGATCAAAACCTCAGTTTTAAATACTGTCAAATCCAAGAAACCTATAAAATATTGTCATTATATATTAAAAATAGTCTTTAATTACAAAATTTAACAAACTGAGTACAAAATGTTGTCTTTTTGAGATTTTTGAAGAATGTTATTTAACAAAAACACAAAAAAAACATTAATATTCCAAGATATTCGAAAATGTGCCTAAGTAGATACAACCGAAGAACTTCGCCACCTTGCATTACTTTTCAGTAATTTTTTTCCCGCAGTGTGGATGCTGTGGGTCCACTTGGAACGAGCTGCCTGTTTCTCCAAGTGCTGCGCTCAGTGTGTGAAGTAGTGTAGGTAAATCAGTTTGGGGAGCCGGCGTCGAAACGGGTTTGCTTCTCGTTTGTGCTACACCTTTTGCGCCTGTTCCTTGTTCCGATCCGATCCGTTTCGAACCGATCCCCATTCGAGAACGTGTTTCAAGGCTTTTCGACCGGGGTGTGTAACCAGTAGCAGAAGTGGAAAGCCGAAAACCGAAAAGCGAGGAAGGGAGCGGGAGTGGGAAAAGGAGGTCGGTCGCCAAATGAAAAGATCGCGGCCAGACAAAAGAAACTGGCATAAGGGATTTGGATAGGGATTGGCCCGATAGCGGGTCTGGAGAAAGAGACGGCGGAAGGAAGAGAAAGAGCGCGAGCGTGTGGAATAGGTCCCACCCCAATCTAATTGGAAATAACGGCAGGAGCAAGACGATCGCTTCTGCGCACGCGATCGCACGCGAGAGACCGGCTAATGCATATAAATTGGCATAAATCAAGCAAAAGTCACGTCGATCCGTGTCCGAAACCCAAAAGCCAAAAGCTAAAAGCCAAACCAGTTTCGAAAATAGAGTAATACAGAGAATAAATTCCAGATCAGATCATCGCAGTGACGTAGTCGCCGACTTCTTGTTTCTCCGATTATTGCAGCCTGAGTCAGCCTCTCACTTCGCCCCACACTCGCACGCGTCTCTTAAGAAACTCCCGAAGAGCGGGATCGAGCTGCGTGGGTGCCGCCGTGAGTGACTCACTCGGAATTCCCCTTTTCCCCGTTCGGGGAACACTCAATACCACCTACCGAGTTTATTTCTATCCATTGACATCGGGGGTTGCTCTTGAGTGACACCGCGCGTTCGAGTCTGAGTGGATTTATCTGAAAACATTGTATTGCGGCTGAGCGCCAGATTGTCTCGAACAAAGTGTTCCCACTTTTTTCGGGGGTGGTTGCAATGGAATTTTGAGTGCTGTTTGCAGCTATTAACAGCTCATTACGTTTTGAAATACCACATTTACAATACTTTCTGGTTAAATTTAATTTATGTGTTTAGAAACACATATTCAGGATAAAAATCCAAACTTTTTCAAGAATATTAAAATGATCTGTGAAAAGTCCTGCATTTCGTTAATATATATTTATAATATGGTTTTAAGCTCAGAAAAGAAACAAATAAATTTAATAAATAATACTTTAAGGATTTCTTAACATTTTTACTCGATATTATTATTAAAATCAATGTAAGAACATTGGCAATATATTACCCAAAATTGGACTTCTATAGTCCATAACTTTTCCAAATTTAATCCGATTTGGAAGTGACATACCTCTTATAACTCGTTTATTGATTATCTAAAAATCTGCATTCAAAATTTTCATTTTATCGTTACTCGAATTTTTGACCCATTTTCATGTAAGATATTTCCAAGTTTCCGATGACTTGTAAAATGGTGACACCATATTAGACTTCTATACTCCATAACTTTTGCAAATTTAATTTATTTAGTGGAAATACACATTTAAATATAAAAAAAAAATTTTATTTGTTTTTGCTTTGATATACTCTCATTACTTCATTGTTCGATTACATTTTATCGGTACAATTTGACTATTATTCTTTAGAACTTTAATTTGGTTGAACCTTCACTATTTTGCTGCTGTCTTTAATTTCCCTGCTTTATATTTTTCATTCAACTTCGTTCCAATCGCTGCTTGCATTCGAATTCAAATTAAGCAAATTACCGAAAATTTCGTTTGTTTGCCCCCCCTCCCCATTTTCCCTCTCCCCCTGCCACAGCCGTGCTCTTCTTCTTCGCTTAATTACTTACAACTAACTGCAGGGTGAAAAGTTTGCACAGCCCTCCCCCTTTTCACCCGTTTTCACCCCTCCTCACCCGTTTTCACCCGTCTTTGCTACTTGCATTGCAATTGAAACCAAAGTTACAATCGCATATCAAGCCCTAAGACAAAAGGCAAACATGCTTGGGTGGATTTCCCGAAAAGGGGGCGGTGGGGGGGCCTTAGGGGGCGTGGCAGCCAGACTGCATAGTCGAAGAAATTACGCTGATTGAACACTAATTTATTTGTTTGTTTGTTTTAACATTTTCGCCGCATGCCGCATTAAAGGGAAGAGGGAAAATCGCGAGTGGAAAAGTGGATAAAAAGTTTTCCCTTCGCAAGGTGCAAAATGCTTGCATGTGTGAGTGCGAATGGGATGGGGGTGAAAAATGGGTGGCTTGTGGGTGTAATTTTCTGGGGTGGCCTTAGCTTCTTGTGTCTGCCGATGTTAGCATCTTTTGGCTTTTTGTTGCAATTTGTAAGTGAGGTTCTTTGTCTGCCACTGCCGCTTTTTCGCTTAATTGGCTGTAATTGAAATCGGTTGAGAAGAAGGCACTATGGGGTTAAAGGGGCTTGGGGGGTGGCAAAGAAAATACAATGAGAACTTGTTTCACCAGGTTTAATACTAAAAATCGATTTCTAATTTATAAGGAGCTCCTAACTTTTTAAGACCTGTAAACTTTGGGCAAAATACAAAAGTGTTTTCACTTGGTTTTAAACACATATCTAGGAATAGATCTGAAAATTCCTGTATATAATGTATACATAATGGTTAATGCAGGTACTTAAGACATAATTTAAAATTACAATGTGTGGCTATGCAAATTAAATAAAATATAAAAGCTAATATAATTTAGTTTTATAATACAAAATGTTGACCGTGACCAACTATATTTTGCAATTTCCCGAAATGAAAACAAACCATTGTGAGTACATTGTATTTTAATCAGATTAACTTTTAAGTGCTTAGCTTTTAATCTAAAAGACTTAAATACTTTCAATATTTAACTAATAAACATTAAATACTTTAAGCTGAACAAACAGTTAAAAATGAATTTTAAAGTCCAATCATTTTTATGCCACATACATATATACAAATTAAAGTGAACTATTCGAGTTTCCTTGCTTCATCATCATAAGACCACATACTGTTTTCAAGTCTGGCTCAATTTTCCTGCCCACCCACACCGCTGTATTTAGAGACATTCTTTTTGTTTGCGGTCGAGCCTTGTTTGGCCCGAAAATTCTGATATATTCACGTTTTGGCTTTTTGGCCACGGTTTTGACCGTGTGTGTTCTGTGTGCTGGCTTTTTGTTTTCTTTCTAGTTTCATTTTTCCCTGCTGCCAGTCTGATGTGGCGACCTTTTAGCGAACGTTTTCGCCATTTGCAGTTTTTCGCCTCTGGCAGCGAGAATGTCGCTTTTCCCCTTTCCCGACTGTTTTTCCTATTTCCTTTTTTTTTTTTGGGGAATTGCATGTGTGTGTGGCTCCCTGCGATCTCTGTTTGTGTTTTCCGAGTACTTGGTTATGGTAATCGAATTTCAAATTATTGCCATGAGCTATATCCGAAAGGGGAAGGGAGGGGGAGTGGGGTGGAAAACACCGGAATATGTCGCTCGCCTTTTTTTTTTGATTCCTTTCCTTTTCGATTTTCCTATGCCAAAAGTTTTTTTTGGGCTGCCCTTTGTTGTTCTTGTTGCGGAAGATGAATCTGTTCTTTTTTCAGTTTTTCTTCAATGTTTTTTTGTGTTTATGTTTTGGCTAGTTGCTGTTGATGTTTTCGCCTCGTCTGTCTGTGTGTTTTCCCGAGGTTTTTCCTGTTTTTCCCTCCTCGTTTTGCTGTTATTGTTGTTTACATCCTGTTTTTGGCGCGCTTTGAATATTTTGCGGTGCATGTTTTGTCATGCAATAATTTAATTGTCGGATTTGGCAGCTTAAAAGCAGCCGGCCGCCCCCGATATTTGCCGCCCACAAATGTGGGGGCGTGGCAGGTGTGGGACGATTGTTTGTTTGTTTGTTTGCATGTCCGTCTGTCCGTCCGTCCGCCTGACACTTTGTGCTTTATTTATGTTTGGATTTGGCTTGCTGATGTTGTTTGGGCTTTTGTGTTTTGTTTTCTTTTGACAAATTGCTTAAATTTGTTTGCTCAAGAGTGTTTTTTCTGTTGCGTTAAATTTACATAAATCATTTTAGTAACTTTGCTATGAAGGTGAGTTCACTTTAATTTTGTGCATGTTTTTATGGTTTTAACACTGTGTTCAAATAGATTTTAAAAGGGATATAGGGCTTAACGAGTTTTTTCACAATAAATAAAACTATTTTTTAGTAAATAAAGATATCCAAGAATTATATAAAATGATCATTATTTATTGACCTACTTGCTTTTAATAAAGTGATTTAAATATTTATAAAATGGTAATGTTTATGTTAGTTAAAGAATTATATTAAGTAGTTATGACAACCTTAATAAAATCAAAAAATCTTTTCTTAGCAATGACTTAATTCGGCATTTTCTAATCTCCTTTGCGTCACTGGCTAAAATGTCCTTGAAACAGGACGACAAATGGCATTCCCTCTGAAGCTATACTTAAATTATAAGCACTCAAGGACTGTTTATTTTGTATATTTATAATCTCCTCCCTATTTTTATTATCCGTGTCAGTTGGTAGTGCCAGCGGAGTGGCATTATAATTAATAATCAACAGCAGCTTAAAGATTTTAATTAAAATCAACGACAGACTGCAGCAGTTCAAGTTGCATCTTCCCATTTGCCGTTTTCCATTCTGTTCCTTATCTCTGCGTATATTGTCAACTGGGGGCTGTGACCCCCTTACCGGGTAGACCACCCCGTAGCCACTCCGGTAACCACCTCCCTGGGAATGGTTACCCCTCAGCCCGATCGACCTGCGTTGATTTCTTTTAATTTAGCCGCAATGACCTGCATCGAAATGCTTTTGTGTGCATGTGTTGGCTTTCCTGGATGTCCTGGATCCTGCATCCCCTGCAAAGGATACTTCCCCCCTCCCTCTTTTCTCCCCCCCTTCGACTTCAGCTCCAATTTAAGCTGCAATTCGTTTCCTTGGCAACTTAGCCAAGTTTCAGTTTCAGTTGCAATTACTTGGCGCACCTGAAGTGGACAACAACAACAACAGAGGCGATGGGGTGGAGGGGTCAAAGGTTAGTTTGTTTGTTTGTATTTGCTGCTGTTGTTGCGGTGACGGTGCTGATTCCATCCTTTGCCATTTTTACTTTTTGTTTTTTTCTTACCAGGATTCACCATTCTGCAGTATTTTTTGCTATCGCTTTTCTGTTGACTTTGCGCTTTCTATTTACGCTCCGCTGTTGTTTGTTGAATTCCAACTGCAATTATGTGAATTTTCACCGTGCACAGCATAAAACATTTTCCCAGCACTCCGGTTCAAGCAGTTGGCCTGCAGCCTTCTGTTTGGCAGCTCCTGGCCAAGCTCAAAGTCAAACAGCGCCGGGAAAGTAAACTGAGCTTGAAAGTCAATAAGCGGGGGGCTGGGTTCCACCTGAGTTTCCGAGGATCTCAGCCGGAAAGTGTTGAAAAGCGTTTAAAGCTCTCCATTTCGCCTCCTTGATTTGGTCAACTGTTTTCAAAAGTTGCGAAGAGGTTCCAATATCCACAAAGCCTAGTGAAGTCAGGAAACTCTCAGAAGCTTAAAAGTCCTTAGGACAAAAGGTGAGCTTATCGTAGTCTTTTTAATTTTGCAACAATTTTCTTTTTGATATAAGTAATTAATAGTTTGTATATAAGTAATGTATAACTTGAAACTATGTCAAGAAACTGAAAAAGTAATTTACATGCTTAAAATTATTCCAATCCAAAGTTATTAGACAAATATATATAAATACCAGAAGAAATACGAACAGCTACAAAAACATAATTTCTTGGAATTATAAAATATATTATAAATAATAATTTTTATTAGCTTGCAAAATACAAATAGCAGGCCTTGGTATTCAACAAATTAACTCATTCATAGGAGCACTGACTTCTATGTCAATATTTCATTTCAATTGATTTTCTGGGTAGTCCAGAACCTATTTTCTAGTTTTTGTCATACTCCAAATCTCCAGTTTGTGAAAGGTATAAAGAAAAAACATGCCAAAACGTAAAAACAAAAATCAGGTAAGATATCAAAGTACTCTTTAATCTAATATATTTAACTGAATCTAAATATTTCCGCAGATATTATCGGAAATGATAGATGGTCCGAGGAAAGCTGCTGTTCGGCAGCCGCGAGTAAATCGGGAAAATCAAGTGATAAGCCGGAAATCGCCGAGGGTGCCGGTAGCCGCCAAAAGGAACACCCTTCCCCGCGCCCTGAAACCCAGTGTTATCCGCAAGATTTGCCGCTTGCCCCCGGAAAAGAACTTGGAGAATACGGAGGCGAAGGTTATGTATGTCAACTCGAGATTCAGTTTCCTAAACGGCGAGTGTAGTCAAACCGCTTGCCATGAGGCAGCCTGCCCCAAAAAGCGGAGTGCCCCGAAGCAAAAACCAAGGCAGAGAACTCGAGCCCCCAAAAAGACTTGATCCGAAGCAGTCCACGTATCTGAACATTCCTTCAAACATTCATTCCATACAAAGAGCTAAAGATTTCATGAGTCCCATGACCCAGGATTAACCTACGATCTATTCATATCCCTTCATCGATCTGTTTCATGTCCTGTGAAAATGCTTGTATTTTGTATACATTTGTACATGAATGAGTAAAGTATTCACATTTATTATATGTGAATTTCTATTGGCTGGTTTTCTCTGGTATTTACGATGTATATTTTTCTTATTCAAGTACCTATTTAAATATTGAAATTTAATGTCAAGATTAATATCTATAGATTTTTAACATGTATCTGTCTCATTGAAATTGAAAAGGATGCTGTCGCAGAACCTTAAGAAGGCCCATCGAAGTGCAAACCCTTGCTAGTTATTTGTCCTGCATGTGTTGTCCTTCCCCATTTTCTTAGTCCTTCAGAGGAGCTTTCCCCGGCATTCCGTTGGTGTCACGTAGACTTTTCGTTTGCTTTGAGTTTTCAGTTACACGATTTTTGAAAGAAACGAGGAGGATGAGGAGGAGCAGCCCCAGCTAAGCAATCACCAAATAAAAAGCCATCGGACAGTTGCTGAGCTCAGTTTCAATTTTCACTTAAAACAAAGTTGGCAAACGAAGGGAAAACGGAGGTGCAGAAGGACAAAAACCGGCTGAACTGCATCTCGCATCCACATCCTCATCCACATCTACTTCCACATCTACTTCCACATCCAAAGAATTCGAGGGTCGTTCGGGCGTTAACAAAGCGCGCGAGCCCGGCTGCCAAATTGTTTTGGCTGCCCCACAGAAAAAAAAATAATACCTTAGATACATTTTAAGCTAAAAACAATCATTGAACTATATACGTAAATATGCTATTGGCTTTCATCTTTAATTTGATATAAACATATGTCTTTTAAGTGTTCTTGTACCTTTTTTAATACAAGAATTAAATCACAAAACCAATATTGCTAGTTCGCGTATCTTAACCGTATCTTAAATTTTTGATTTAAACTTCTAACTCTCCTTTTTATTAATAGTTGCTTAAACACAAGGGCTATGTTCTTGCCATCTTTAAATTACTTTAAAGTACTAAAATGAATTTAATATTTTTAGTTGCATAAATTTCCAAACATAAGTTAATGTTGAATTTAAAATTGAAACTCTTGTGACTTCTAAACAGCTTAGAGATACATATTATAAGTTATTGCTGAGTGTTTTTCTCAGTGAATCTGTTGTTGGGTTTTGTAATCAGAGCAAAGTAGACGCAGACACATGACGGAACTGCCTTCCCCTTTCCCCTTTGGCTTACGTGATTTCAGGCTGCCAAATCACGGATCGGGTTGAGAGAAAATCGTGGAGTGGAGAAAAAAATCACGAGGAAATAAGGAAAAGCGAACAAAAAAATTATGCCGTCGGGTAGCCAAATATTTCTATGTGCTGCCATGATGAACCAGAAGCGGCAAAGGAAAAACAAAACCATAGCCAGATTTACAGAGCTCGGGGGCAAGAAAAAGTTTGTGTGGCTCACGTGACATTTGTTTTGGCAAGTGTCCTTTCCTCTATTGTCGTCAAATCAGCGAACGTACCTGCAATGAAAAATTAAGGAAGCACTTTTTAGTTGGTTGGTCTTAGTTTAAAGAAAGGTCTCCAGTTTTCAAGAACACAATAAATGTTATTAATCATAGTTTTTAGTATTTTACTTTCTTACCAAAAAGAGAGAAGGGTTAAATCATTAAATTCTGCGCAAACTCAGTTTTAAGGTATTTGGTTTAAAAAAGCCTACTATATCATAAAGCTCACATAGAAATATAGTTTCAGTTTCATAAAAATCGGAACCATCAGTTTTTTTTACACATTTATATGTTAGTTTCTAAGTTTCCGATGAATTGTACAAATGTGACCCATTACCAAATTTAAAATGGTAACCCTCAATTGGACTTCTAGAGGAAATACTAACGATCAAACAATATATCGGTAAATCGATATCCATGTTTTTAAGCATCGAAATCGAAATATTAAATATTACATATAGGTAAGAGCAGCGGTATATAAACATCGGCTTGACGAATTTTAGCCTCTGTTCTAGTTTAGTTTAAGTCATGCTTGCCACGATTATAATATTTAAACAATTGTTATATTAATCCCAGCAATAAAAGGCAAATAATTAAATGGTAATCAGAAAACAATGTATTGTATTTGTATTTTTATGCCTATCGTTTTCGTTTTTTGCCTCTTCCGAAACCAGCATTATAAGCATAATAAGCGCCCTCATAGGGAGTTGCGGTCGCGGGCCGAGGTCTCTTTGTGGTCGTCGTCTTCGGTTTAGAGTCTATCCAGTCTTTTATTACACCGTTCTGCTGCTTTTTGTCGTATCTCCGACGCATGCACTTTCCGAATTTTGGGTGCATGTAATACCCATGCTAAAAACGCAGTTTCTAGACTCTGATCTTTTCATTTTTAAAAAACCTTTCTTACCGCGCATTTAGTTCTTGTGCGTGCCAAGTTTGGCAGACAGGTGTTCATCAGAATAACCCAAGTGAATCCTGCGGCGCAGGGTGGCAACTCTGTTGGGAGGGATACACCCTCCAAAGACGACATTCCTCTGAAACTTATGAGACCAAACTATTGGATAGCTATTCTGATTTCAAGGGGAAAAAACATTTCGTCACACTTTAATATGAATGCAAAGCGGCTACCACACACAGTGGTATTCATTTTATTTATATTTTAGCGAAGTCGTTTAGTTAAAAATTATATACTTTATTATAATGTATATAAATACGAAAAATTAACCTCGAATTGAAGGCTGTTAAATACTGTTTATTTTGTAATGTTGTCCAAAAGCTAGTTGAAAAGTAATGAGGATCGTAGGGTTAACTATCTCTATAGCTCAATGTACGAATACCGATGCATTTCGTGGATACTTGAACAGATGCAGATACAAACTGCCATTAGGGCCTCTCCTCGGTTTGCGTTTAAAGTGTTCGCACTTTCCCGCACTCCTTTTCGCCCTCGAACACACGTTAATGGTCCTGTGCCAGGATCCTGTGCCAGGATGCGTGTGTGAAGGGGTGACAGGGGCAGGGGAACTTGCCTGGTTAAGTTTGGTTAGCTGATTGTGCTGCCATTCCATCATTGCCTTTGCCGCATCCCGGGTGCCGCTTTTAATGAGTGAAATGAAGTAGGATACTTGAATGAGCCGGTTGACTGCACGGCGAGTGGTGCCAAAAGAGTTCTGATTGCAAATTAATAAGCTGGTTTATGCAGTGATAAAACATTGTACAAAGCAAATTAAATATCATTTATTTAGATATCATTTATAAGAGTTAAGCTAACATATTAATTTAATTTATATTTAAATCTAAGAAACACTCTAAATATTTGTATGCAATTACAAATAGTTTACAAAGAGTTTAGTGTTTACTAAATAGTATTTTCATTTATTTATTTATGAACAGGTGTTTAAATGTTAACCTTTATAAAGATTATTGTTTTAAGCTAAATCTAAACTTTTTGTTCCACCCCTTGATACGCCATTTAGCGTTTGCCATTTGTCACTGCTATGCGATTGCCGGCCGGACCCCGTGGCGTATGCGCAATTTCAGCCAAGCGACTGGGGAAATCAACACCAGAGCTCACGAAAAGCATTAAGCTTGACTAAGTCTAGCTTCTTCCACTACACGGAAAGAAATGTGGGTAGGTTATCTCTATGTATTTAATAAAATATTGTAATTAAATTAATAATTTTTCCCATCTGCAGTAATTCATCTTTCTCTGCGTGCAAATTAGTTGCCAAGTCATTGAGTAGCGGCCAAGCCATGGCAATATTCAATGCCAAAGTGGGCGATAAGTTGGTAAAACTTTGCCCAGCAACGAAAAAAAAATGTTGCAGGTGGCAAATGTCAAAGCAGTGGAGCCTGGCAGTTGAAGGACAGCAGTCTCGTCCCGTTTGTTTGTTCGTTTGTTTGTTTGCCTTCGCTGGTGTTTGTGCCATTGTCGTTTGTGAACTGTCACACGGCGGAGAGTGCACTAAAAGTGTCGCCTTACGGCAACTGACTTGGAAAGATAATCGCGGGGGGTGTGATGGGTGGGCGGTGCAACTTTTGATAAAGGTTTATCTGGGCTGCCGGTGCAGCTTACCTTTTTGGCCGGGCAACAGTTTCAGCTGACTGGCTAAGTTGGCTTCAAGTTGCCACCGACTTGACTGACTTGACTTTCATCATCGTCGTGATCTGCTCCCCACTTAAGTTTCGCAAAGGGAGGCGAACAGAAAAAGTATCTTGGTATCTTGATGTCGCGACAACTTTCCTTTTTTCCCCCCTTTCTCCCTGCTCTTCATGTTTAGCATTTAATTATTTGAAAAATGCGCAATGGCGTTTCGTGTTTCCGAGGAGGAGAAGCCGGAAGGAAATCGGATTGGAACGGATGTGGGAAGTGGAGAAAGTAAGTATGCAAAAATGGCGATGAATTTAAGGAAGTGCGGAGTAGATGGAATTAATTAGAAATTATATACTTAACCTTTTAGAAAGGAATAGTCTGTAAATATAGTTTTTACATTGTTCGATTATTTATAATTTCTTTCAGATTAAATTTTCATTTTAATTGGTAATAAGATCTACCCCTCTAAATCAACGCTGGCCATCCTGCAAGTCATCGAAATCTTACCTAAGAATGGGTCAAACAATTTTTCAAGGTTTAAAAAGAAATTTAATTAATTTAATCCATATTTAGAGGTGTGATATTATAAAATCTGATTTAATTGGAAAAGGTGAAGGACTCGATATGGTGGGCCAACTTTTATGAACTTCATTTCATGTTTTTAAATGGATATTTAGATCATTTGGGTGGATAACTTTTCCAAGATCCACCCCATTTTATCTACGTCTGGCCATTCTTAAGTTAAATATTGATAGCTAAAAAGTCCCGCAGCTGAAATATGTTGCAACATGTTGTAGCTACAGTCGCATTGTTTGGCGTTTAAGTGGAAAAAAGGGAAATATATTGAAACAAGGACTGGCCAAAGAGACGGACGGGCAGACAACATCATCTGACAGTTTGGCTAACATTAAAAGCGGCAAAATGTTGCGGCGCTGCCTGCCAAATGACATGATTTCTCAGTTCTGATTCGGTTGCCACTCTGCACTCTCTTCAGTCCGCATTTCCACATTTCCACATCTCCACATTTCCCCACATCAACTTCAACTTCAAGAACTGAGCGAAACTTTTGCTTATCTGCGTCACAGCCGCAAAACCGAATCCCGACTCCAGCCAACCGCGTCGCCACCCCTTTCCACCTCCCTGCACTGAGGAAAACTAGTGCATCCTTAATTGGAAAGTCCTTAGATATTACATTAAGTCCTCTGGTATTTCAAAATAATTTGTATGCCTTTGCAGAGGCTATTTATAATTGCAATCAATAGTTTGCAACGCATTGAAGGAGGTAATGCCTGCTCTATTAAGTATATATATTCTTGATCAGCATCATCAAGAGATATATATCTAGATATATCCGTCTGTTCGTTCTTTTGACCATGTCTAAGCAAACTAATCTTTTAGTCTTTAAGCTATCTACATTATTTTTTTTTCACACATTTTTCTTACAGTGTATTTACACCATTCCCCTTGCAACTTCTGCAACGTCTTGAGGCAGATTGCAGCTTTTGTTGCTGCTGCTGTGTTTTTTGCTGCGCCATCGTTGGGTGCATCGGTTTGTCTGGTCCTTGGATGGCTGGCTCTCCTTCTTGGCCCTGTTATTTCTACACATGCTCGTCCAGGACTCGCTCCTTGTTGCTACTTTGGTACTTCGCCACTGCGCCGCTGCTGCTGTTTGTGCGTGTTTCATTTTATTTGTTGGCACAAAATTGGGTTTTAGTGGATTTTGTGGCAAATGATTTTTGCTGGCTGCCGTTACGCTTGCATAAACTTTAATTTAATTTTTGCCCAACGAAAAGAGCACAGAAGTTCCCTGAGCAGCTCAACAAAAAACAGGCCAAAAACAGAAATAAAAGTGTTCAAGTAAAATGTTGAAAAAAACGTGTTTAATATACGGGAATCATATGGGGACAAGGCTTGAGTTTTTCTTTTTGCTAACTTCAATTAAAATTTAGGTTTTTATCTTTGACCTGAATGGAGGCTAAATCAACCGTACAACAATATATATCTTTTTATGTGTTAAACGGTTCTCTTCAAAAGTTATAAATCTTTATAAACACTTTAATTGAGATAATCCAAGCACTTTGTTTTTTGAATGTCAGAACTCACAGCTACCAGGATTAAATTCCCGGAGCTATTAATACCAAGCTGTACAAATAAAAACTTTCGGATATCTCAACACTTGACTTTATCCGTAAAGTTTGCCTTCAAGTTTCGCCACTTCTCCGTTGATTTCGTTTCCCAATCGCTTTCAATCAACATGCGTATATTGAATTGAATATTTTGCGAAAAAGCCACAGGACACACTTCCATCAATTCGAATGTGTCTGCCAACATCTGTCTATATATTCAGCTATATTGCCACACAGAATGGGAGGAAGTTTTTTAAGAAATGCACAAAAGTGCAATTGAGTTGAAAGACGTGCCAAAGGGCGTGCACCAGCTAGAAAAGCCATAAAAATGGCAGCTAAACGTTGCAGGATGGAGGGGCATCCCCTGCTCAGGTGAAAAATTATAGCGTAAAATTCATATTTGATGACTTTTTGATTGCCAAACCGAATTCTGCTGCCCTCCTCCAACGCAGCCCAACCCAACTCAACTCAACTCAATCCGAGCCAAACCGAACCGCAATCCCAACCTCAGATTGTGCCTTCAGCTCCGGATTCACACAGCCACATAATGCAGGGAAAAGTGCTTTCAATGGCGTCATTGTCAAGCGTTCTTGCCGCCATCGTCGCAATCATCATCATCATCGTTATCATCGCATACATCCACATCCACATCCACATCCACCTGCACCTGAACTGCACTCTCTATATGTGAACCCTGTGTAGTGGCTGATCCAAAGCAATGCCAAAGCTCCGGGATTAAGCTGCAGCTGGCTTTGAACTGGATGGATGGATGGATGGATGGATGGATGGATGGGTGGATGGAAGGTTGCCTGGTTGGCTGGCAGCTGGGTGCCCCGGATTTTTCCTTTCATTTTTCCATATTTCGTGTCGTTTGTCGTCCTCGAGTCCTGCTGATGATGACGAGGTGCTCGAGTTTGGATTGTAGGCAGGGCAGAGTCTTTCAATGGCAACGGGAATGCGGTTCCAACTCTCAAGATGAATTTCGGAGGCACAAGGACTCGATTAACGAGCCTCGGCTTAATGGTCATTTCAAATGCCTTTTTTACCGAAGTGTTTCCTTGTTTTGAACTTTAGATTGTCTAACTAACTTGTTACCTATTTGAAAAATAAAATTGTTTACCTCTTTTTGTTTCATCCGTTTTTATTATTTACTTAAAGCCAATTCCATCGACCTTACTAATTATAAATCGAAGTGTTTCCTTGTTTTGAACTGTAGATTGTTTAGTTATCTAGACTAAAACTAAATTTGTTTACCTCTTTTTGTTTGATCCGTTTTTATTAATTACTTAAAGCGTATTCCATCGATCTTTCTAATTTTAAATCAGAGCTCTGGCTACATTTTAAATCCTGAAGGATCCAAGTGATCAATATTAATTAGGCCGCCAAACTGAGATTGAAAGTACTCGCGACTCTTTAAATCCCTAAAACCCATTAATCGCTTGACTTTTTTCCGTGTCAGCCGAGTAATTTCAATTAATGAGCCGAAATGAGGTCCTTTCGGCACCGGTCCCTCGTCCTCGCGGAATGGTGTTGATGTGACGGGCCACGAATGCTGATGACACTAATGCTCGTTCACACGCACACCCGAACTGTGACCCATGGCCAGGATTCAGGATCCAGGACGAAGGACGCAGGACGTCAATGTGTTAATGACTCGATGGCATTGCATAAAACGGCTACGCTAATTTGCATTGTTCTGCGGGTGTGGGAGTGTGTTAGTGTGTGTGAATTGGCCGCTGTCAACGTTGTCCTGCCACTCGTGTGTAATGATTTGTGCCAGTTTTTCCAGCTTTTCCCGCTTTTCCCGCTCTACCCGCCGTTCCTCAGCAAACTCGGCAGCCCATCGGGCTTATGTCATACAATTAATAAAAGTTTTCACGCCCGCAAAAAAAGGAAAATAATGAGCAAGGCTACAAGCATTTTGTCACACGTTGACCTTAATTACTCGGGGATTTTTTATAGGGCCATTAGGTTCCAAATTTAAAGAGTTCTAATGTTGAATATTAAAGCCAAGAGTTTGTCGCGTGCCTAATTAAGATTGATGGCATAATTTGGGTAAAGATTTCTCTCTCCATGTGTTATGGTTGAAAATTCAAATGATTCAATGATATGTTTTCTGAATACTAGGTAATTAAAGAGTTATTGAACAAATTTATATTTGTATTTTTTGGGAATAAATGCGACAACCAAATACTAACGCCATTTCACAGATTAGAGCTTCCTGGTCTTAATTGTGGGACATAATATAAATTTCACGATATTAACTCTTTACTGCCAATAAAAGTTTTACGATAGCGGGCAAATTTTACCATAAACTCATTTCAGCAGCACTCGCATTTTTGATTTTATAATCCCCTCAATAACGCATCGTTGACCGCGAATCGATTTATTAATCAAGCGAATTTGTTTGCCTCGCCATAACCTTTCACCTCGCCCAACTCCCGTGAATTTTTGAGGAAGTGGAACTAGTCTGACTGGCGCTTGCAGATCCGAATCCCAATCCCAATCCCAGTACCAATCCAAATCCAAATCCAAATCCAACTCCGACTGTGAACTGTGACGACAACAATTCCAGCGATTTTTATATGCCATTTGGCCGTTTTACAACTTTGCTGGCGCCTGGCTTATGCCGAACCCAAACCAACTGTGGCGCTCTTCTTATGGCCACGTTTGCAGCCGGTTGTTGCCGTTGTTTTTGCCATTGGCGCCATGGTGGGCTGGCCAAAAGCGGATTCCCAGCCATTCCATTCCCTCGTCCTAGAACCATTTTTTCCCGTCACTCGGGGACGTCGCGTGTTTGGGCCATTTTCCGTTTTCATGGCGTTCGTCGCCAAAATGGCGTTGCGTGCTGCCGCGAAATGTTTGTTGAAAATTGCTCAAATGGGGCTTAATACAGTGAATCGAAGCAAAGGTTACCCTATGCTGGAATCCTACCATTCAACACTTCTCAGAAAGGGCAGAAATTACGATGTTAAAAGATATTTCTAGTATACTTCATTAATTATAAATATATTTACTTAATAATAGTGAATGCATTTCAATGACCTAGATATAAAATATAGTGCGATGTTATCTTAAATTAATTATTATTAATTAGATAAATGTAAAATATTTTTAGGATAAATATTTACCAAAATGTATTCTATTTAACATTACATAATCCCGATTTTATCCAACAAAAGAGGGTATATCTGTTAGGAAAATTGCATGGTAGTTTGGGTCCAAGGATCTGCCAGTATTAGTGACAAACACATTGAAATTTGTATGCGTCACAATCGTCGGAGTCGCAGTCGCAATAACAATCACTGTGAAAAAGGCGAATCAAGTCATTGCCAAAGGAGAAGCTAAAATCATAAAAAGATTTATGGCGCTTTCAAGGCGAAAGAGCCAAAGTATTCACAGTGACAAAGGGAACTGGGAAATGCGAGTGGAAAAAGGAGCCGGAAAACTGCGTGCGAAAAGTGCTGTGTGTTCGGGAGGAAATACGAGCCATTGGGGCCAATAAAATATATGAACAAAGTCCCATTAAGGAGGTAAAGTTCATAGAGAAAATCACCAAAAAGTTGTCTATGCGGAATGTCGACATGATGATACATAAATCAAGATGTCAATGTTACTTTATGGACTTGGCAAAGGTACCAGATGACAGAAGTTAATATTTGCCAGGCTATATGAAAGCCATTTCCCCCTATTATCTGCTGCCTTCATATCCATTTTAGTTGTGGACTTTCTCCCTTTTTCGGGCCTCCCAATTTTGGCATTGTTTTAATGCAGAAAACTTTGGGGGCGTGGGTGGAAAGTTTCGGGGGTGGTCCCCTTTTCCATTGTGCAATTGGAAACTTTGTGCAACAATAAAATGGCTGCCAAAAAAATAAAAATATCAGAGCAAAGCAAAGGCAGCAGGCTAACAATGCAGGCAGTGTAAAAAAAAGGAGGAAAAATAAAACAAAGTGCAAGTCGCCTGGCGTAGCCTACTTACGGGCAGGAAAATTGTGTGGGGGGGTGGTGGTGGGTGGGAAAACAGACGCCGCATTTAAACTCTCGACATCCGCGGCGACTTCCGGAGCGGTAAATTATGCAGGCCTCGTGAAATATCACTCATTGTTCTCGCCATATGATTTTAATCGCCAACTGGCACAAATATAAAATAATCCGCCACTATGTGCTTTAAATATTTTATGTTGCCAGTGATTAAATGTATGTCAAAGGTAAATTAAATAGAGATTTTGTACGATTTATGAGAAAAGAACGATCGATTTTTGAAGATATAAATTTCTGATGAACCTTTGCCGAGTCAGCGAATAGGCACAAATTGATGTACCAACTGAGATTGAAATGCTTTCTCAGTGACTTCTCGATTTCAGCTACGCAATGGACATCGATCAAAATTTACATCTGTGGCAGGTGGAGATGGATTCCGTGTGTTGCTCATACGCCACGTTGCACATTGAATGTTTATGACTTCTCCGCACATAACAATCCAAATCCAATCGAAATCGGAATGGAGCCGAAATTGATAGTCGTGACATATTGAAGTCTGGAGGAGAGAGTTTCGGCGAGAATCAAGGATAGTTGAGAGATTGGATGCCTTCTGGAGTGGAAATAATCGACATCCCGTTCAGGAGTTCAATATGCTAGTTTGGGCTTTAATTAATTTATGGACTTACAAAGAATACTTTCAATTATTAGACTTTTGAGTCTTGATTTGCAGCGTCTTAGGATAATTCACGTATTGGTTATACTCAATAATATAGCTTATCATTTATTTTTTAAAATTTTTGCATTAGTCATAAAAGGTTACATCATCATTGTTTGACATTACCATTTTATGTTTGAATGCCAATTGATTCCGATTTTAACAACTAGTTTAAATTAAATTATATTTTTGGACAATTTTTTTCCAGGATTTTAATAATTACTTGTGGATTGGGTATTCATTTTGTGCTTGTTACTAAAAGGTTATATTACATTTGAAATAGAGGGTAAATAGAGTTTTATTTTATTGATATTTTAGAGGATGAAGTATATAAAAAACTATGAGATATTTTAAGCAAAGAAAAATTAAATGCAAGTCGTTGTGTGGCTGAAGTAAAAACTGGCAACGAGATTGAAATGTTTGCGTATGAAATTAACACCATCCGGTGCGAAGTGCGAAAACACAGACTCACTCAAACAAGCTCACTCGTACGTACACGTTGAAATGCAAATGCGAATTGCATTTGTTTGCGTTGTGTCATTTGTCGCTTGGCTGAGACCGAAATGATAACCTGAGGGGCAGGTGGTGGGGGCAACTCTCAGCTGGCAAATGTGGCAACTTGTTACAAAATTCATCAACTTATGAAATATAAATCACACACCCGAGCAACCCACTGAGTCAGATAAAAGGACGGAGTGCCAGTTCACGTAGAATATTCTACGAAATCATTAGTTTTGCAGATCCAAATGGCTTAAAATAATTTGAAACCATATTCCCTAGTAGGCTATCAAACTGGACAGTGGGGCAAATCGGGCCTATTTAGCAAGTTTTAGCCTTTATTGGTGCCTTTAAAGCTGATTTGCTGAAGAAAAGCTGTTTGGTTTACGAGCAAATATGTTTTTCATTGATTTACCAATTCTAATTAATATTTATTGGAGACTATTTAATTTAGTTTTATTTTAAACGATTCAACCCATTGTACATGCTGCTTTGACTATTTTAAATTCGACCTCAGCAGGCCGATTTTTCGAAATGCCAAGGCCTGAATCATCTGGTTGGCAGTACACATCATTCCAACGCCATCACCCCAACCGTTAACAACTACTATAAGAGAAATTCGTTTTCACCTCGCCGTTTTTTCGACTTAATCAGGCAAGTACTAACAAAAAAAGTACTGTAAAAAAAAAAATAGAAGAAAATTTGGAAAAATGTAGAAAAATTTTTAAACATACAAGGACTACATTTTTTTTTTTCTTTTTTTTCTCTTTTCAGTCCAAGATGAGTGATGAAGAAGCACCAGCCGAAGGAGGTGAGGGGGCAGGAGACGAGGCAGCAGCAGCGCCCGACACCACCACCGCTCCGGCCGTGGACACCACCACTGCGGGCGCCAGGATGATGATGAACCACCCGTGGTTGACCGCCGCCGCGGTGGCCCTCTATGCCACCAAGGTCATGTGGGTCAAGTTCCGAGCCGTCGGACTGGACAAACAGAAAAGGCGGCCCAAAAACCGGCAAGACAAGTCGAAGCCGCAGGATAACGAGGATAATGGTTCAGAGTCTGAATCTGAGGCGGATACCGATGCAGAAGATGCAGGGGAACCCAAGGAAGCAGAGGATCTGCCTGCAGACCTGGACGCAGATGAAGTGGACCCACTGGAGCGATTAGAGATTGCCCATCGATCTATCGAGGTGCTGGCCGCCGACCACTGATCTTCGAGCCGGGGATGAAGGACCATAACAGGACACTGCACAATCACACCTGACAAGGACACGTAACTGTTGTAATGCTTGCGATTTAACTAGGGGAGGTTCGTCGAGCCACGTTGGAAACTAACCACCACATTGGGGGCCACAAATTATTAGTTTTTAAAAAATTCTTGTCGAAGCCTTTTGGTTTTTTATTTCATTTTTATGCTGCGATGAGAGTACAATGTTAACTAAAAATATAAGCCATTTGGAAAAGTCAAAAGTAAAGTTTAATGGATAGAGGGGGAAAATAAAATGCATCTTTAATTTGAGAAGCAATTAAATCAGTTTAAAATTCGGACTAAATCGACTGAGGCCCTTATAAAAGCTATCAAATCTGTAAGTTATATTTATACTTTACATTTTTATTGATTTGTAACAATTTTGACACCTTGCTGTTGATACAGCCTGCGTCTCCCGGATCCAGTTTTTGTTCCCGTTTCCGTCTCGATCGATCAATCAAAAAACCGGGCGACGCGTCATTATGTCATAGTGGTGGAAAAAGGAAAAACGAAAAGCGAAAAAAAAGAAAATCGGCAGCGGCAAACGGGAAATTCATTGGCAGGCAGCAGCGGTCACGGAAACTGGGGCACATGCAACTGAAAACTGAAACCGAGCGGTGTCTGTGTGCTCAGCATGTTTGCACCCGCCATCATCATCCTGTCGCCAAAAGCCCGCCCCAGATAACCCCTGTCCCCCTCTCCCCCCCTCGGTCAATTGTCGATCGGGTGTTGGTGGGAGGGGGGAGGGGGCAGGAAGAGGAAGAGGCTAATGAATGCCGCTGTCAATTAGCAATGGGCGTTGGTAAATCAATTCAATGACACTGTGGCTCTGGTTAAAGTGGCATTCTGCCATGGCACTTGTTTGAAAAAGGTCTGCATTCCGGGGAAGTGTTAAATGACATTAAATTTAGGCTTAGGAATGGATTTCTTTAATTCAATTTACAGAGATTGCGATACCTTTAAAATATTCTCGATTTAAACCCTAATCCCGAAAACCTAAAACATATATATTTAACAGATATTTTCTTGGGTCCCCTGATTGATTGTATTTTTTTTAAGGAATGCATTAGAACAGTTGAGTTTCTTAAGGAAATATTCCATTACAGTTCACTGAAAAAATGATTAAACGATTTGGTTTTAAGAAATAATAAAAAAGATACCGCTTATGTAGATATATTGGAATTCCCGCCGTAGCTTAAGTTTCCAATTTTATCTCCAATAAAATAAATAAATATCCCACAATACCAATTCCTATTTTAATCCCATGCTAACCAATTCTCTTAGCACTAAGTTATTTTTATTACTCCATATATGTAACACTCTTCATGATCGACAGTAAGTAATTGAAAACCACTGAGGCAGCGGAAACAATTACCTGTTTTAGTGCCCATTTTATTGCATGATGCATGATGGATGGCTTAGTTAAATAATTTCTTCAAATTTCGCATTATTTAATTATCAATAAAATGTGCCAATTGTGCTGCCTCCGTGAGTCTTTTAATTGTTAGTGCTACTGCCGCTGATGTTGCTGAAGTCTGAATGCAACTGCGGATTGATTTCGTAACATGCCACAGAAACGTGCTCTAAATAAAGTAAAATGCACCGCCGACAAGCAACTCTAAACACCAACAACTTTCGTTATATATTACACATTTTTTTTTGTTCAGCTTCTCTTCGTTTTTTGTTTGGTTTCTTTTACACGAACAAACACACACACACACTTTTTTGCCACTCGATTTCCTTGACGGCTTTTCCTCAAATGATTTAAGCCTCGCTTTACTTTTTTCTGACTCGAATTCAATATATTTTATCTCTGGTTTCTTTTCACATAATAAACGCGCTTTTGGCATAATTGCCGCAGCGGTTTGGGGGGTGGAAAATCGAGTGGAGCGGGTCGATAATTATGATGTTGCATTGTTGTTGTGGCTATCGTCATCGCCTGCCACGATAATGTGCCGTTTGCCCCGCCAATCTCGACCCCTCTACCCCCTCCCCGCTTTTCCAGGCCGCCTTTTCCCCCCTCCTCCGCCCCTCGACTTTTAGCGGAGTCCGCGCTTTCGTGTAATATTTGCTCACAATTATTGCGAGACGACGCAGCCACATAGTGGTTAATGTTGGCATGGCTGTTGTTGCTTGCCAGTTGCGGTTGCATGTTGCAATAACAATTTCGCTTTCGCTTTCCAGTAAGGTAAGTCTTTTAATACCCCATGACCATTGGGAGAAGCGGGAATGTCGGACAAGGAATAATAGTGAGTAAGAATAAATTCTTATTTATTCATGGGTGTCACAAATTTCAATACAGATTCAATAGAAATGTATAAAATTTCCTATTCTGGTAAATCAAATGTCTAAATCAAATAGAACTATTTACTTGATATATATGTTATTATGTGGTCCATATTTATGTGGAATTTAATTTGATAAAATATATATTTATTATTTAAGTTATTATATCTCATATGTAATGAAATTTATATAAGCAGGTCAGATAATTTTGTTCAAATTTTGTTTGTTAACTTTGTTCTTAACTTGGTTCTAACTACATAAATTCCTAGTTGTCTCTATTTTGTTATACTTACAGTTTGGTGAACTAAACACCCTCCTTCTAATTTGCGAATATTTAATGGGTATTTCCAGAGTCTAATACCCAAGACTAATTCTGACACGGATCGGTTTTAATTGTGACTCATTTGGCGAGGGGCGCGACATGAAAGTCAATGCGCCAGCGGATGCAACATGCGAGTGGGCTGGAAAACAGCGGAATACAGTTGCAGTGGGAGGGGTGGGGAAGGGGAAGGGGGGGATTCGGTGGACTGGGAGCGATTAGAGCTAGATCTGGTTGGAAAGAGTTGTGTGCGACACTCGTATTGCCCATTGCCGTATTCCGCAAGTGCCACACCACCATTCTATGGCTTCATTCAGAGCGCTTGCATTTTACGACCATCGATAACAGAGCCCGGACCATTTCCCCAAGTGTTTAAGTTATTGGGAGTGCCAGAAACCAGTTGAATAAATTGGCCAAGAAGTGCGGGCATTTAAAATATTCAAGGAAAAAGAGTAGGGAATTTTTAAAAATATTTTTTTGGCATACTTAAAAATTAGTTAAGACCTTAAACAGACTTTTTTATATAAAACATATAAACATTTTTGTTAATTCAATAAAGAATTGTATTATAAGGAATTATAAATTCTCTCATTACAGCTTGCTCTTAACATAATTTTTACCCCATCTTGGTAATAATATAAAACAGTTTTATCCGAGTGCAGTCTCTGCAGCGTATTTCGTTTCATTCGAATCCATTACGCAGTAAAGTTTCTCATTCAAAGTTTTAATAACACGGAAATGCAGAGAGCCCCGAACCCAAAAGCAATCCCCACTTCACGCACCCAAAAAAAAAACGGAAGACCTAAAGGAAAACAAATGAGCAAAGGATTAAAAAAGTTTCCTGCCTTCTGCTTTTCCCGCTTTTATTAATTTTTTTTCCCCAGACTTTCTGGGTGAATTCAATTTAAATTTAATTACTTCAAATGCAAACTTTTGACACATATTCGGGGGTTGGGGGAGGTTAATAAGGAGGAGGGCAAAGTCAAGTAAGTCGACTTATTTGTCTGGCAGTCATTTAGCCGTTTCCCTGATTTAATTGTAAAGTCTACTCAGCAATTGCCCCGCGGTCCTTGGCTAATCAGATCAACATTATTAGCCGAGGCAACAAAGCAATTCCAATCCTTTTTCCCCAACTTCCCACACTTTCCGCCCACAAATTGTCCCATCTGGAGCCCGTTTTCATTACATTTTGTCGTCTCATTGATGTTTGCCCTGCTCAGAGCATAGAGCTCTGAGTTTAGAGCTCAGAGCTGTTCTTGTCTGATATTAATCCGATTGTCTCCGACATAATCTTCCCGGCCGTCTGTAGTTGTGGGTGTTTGCATACGAGCATGTTTATGAATTGTTGATAGTGCCATGCGGCAAAATGCCTGAGTATATTGAAAACTTTTCTCGTGTTGACTTTGATAAGTCGCTTGTCTATAGTTCCATGCCATGTTAATTTAAAGTCGGATTAGACGTCTAAACTGATTGTGTTTTATAGTTATGGCAAATAAAAGCCTTTGTATCTTTAATTTACAAATATATTGTCCCAGTTAATATTAGTGTAAGTACTCGTTGTTGTCCATCTATTAATTTTTGTTTATTGTTAGTTGCCTATATGTTTTGTTTTAATATCATTCTGCTATTCCACCTTTTGATAAAATAATTTATTTAATGACAACTTAATAATTTAGTTTTAGAAACTTAAAGCTAGTGAATTTTAGTCTCAGCCCAAATAATACTCATAATATCATAATATCATATAATAATATCATAATATCGTAATATCATAACAATTAAAGCCTTTGTAGTTGTAGTGTCTTTAACTTGCAAATACTTTTTCTCAGTGGATATTATTGCAGTAACTCGTTTTTAAATCATTTGATTAACTTTATATATATTTAATGATATTGTTGTATTTGTTGTTTGTTTGTTGTTTATACGTTTTGTTTTAATATTTCACCTTTTGATTGCCAAAATAATTTATTTAATTCTACTTAAATAATTTAGTTTGCGAAACTTAAAGCTGGTGAATTATAGTCTCAACCCAAATAATAGTCTCATGGCAATTAAAGCATTTGCAGTTGCAATACCTTTTACTTATAAATACTTTTTCTCAGTTAATATTAGTCCAACTACTCGTTAATAATCATTCGATTCATTTTTTTCATTGTTAATTTTATATCTATCTAATAATATTAATGTTTTGTCGTTTGTTTTCTTAACGTTTTTGTTTAAAATCAAACTGCTATTTCACCTTTTGATAGCCAAAATAATTTATTTAATGCTACCTAAATAATTTAGTTTCAGAAACTTAAAGCTAGTGAATTATAGTCTCAACCCAAGACGCCGTCGACATTTTGGGGCTGTGTGAAAGCGCCAGAAAGTGACTTTCTGGCGCCGCCAGGAAACGGAGATTCGGAAAACCAGGAAACGGGGACGGAAAGAAAGGACGAAGGAATCGCCGGGGCGGGCCAAAAGTAACATGTTGGCATCGTCTAGAAACTTACAAACATGACATTAAATGTTGCCCGTTCGCAGACGCCGAGTAGAAGTAGAAGCAGGTGAAAGGAGCAGCGACACGAAGGATGCAGGCTGGAAAAGTTTTCGGTGGCGCAGCTGAGGAGATTTCCTCGGCGTTGCGTATACGCCACCGTTGCCATTTAAATGCCTGCAGACGTGGCAAACTTCTGGCACCTATGGGAATTTCATTTGTTGTTCATTTTTAAGCAGTTCGCGATTTGAATTCGGCGTCGCTTTGCTCTTATTTTTTTTCCCGTCCACTTTTTTGTTTTATATGCTGGCGGAAAGGACAAAGAATGCGGCAGTAAATTTACACAATGAAATCTTAAGAGGTCCCCGGGGAAAATGGCGGGAGCAGTAAACTTTGGGGGCAAAACTTTCGCATAGAGAGGATGGGAAAACCCGGCAAACACACGTGAAATGTATAAGAACTACTACTTGGATCTGCACTTGAACAATACCTGGCATATGTTATGAGGCAGAAGCTCTCGCCATTTGACCGGAAGTTCGACAAAGTTCAAATTACAGCCGAAATGTGGGGATGGGTGGAAAACCAGTGCATGGTGGCTGCCTTCATTCATTCGCTTTTGCAAATAAATGAACCGTATACTAAAACAAACAAATTCAATTGAATCGCTCTCCTGGGCATTACAATTGAATGTGCCAGGGCTTTTCTTCCCCACACCCCCAATCCGTTGCGAAAAGGAAAATCTAATGAAAATGTTCAATTTGCTGCAAACAAACAATGCCACGCAGGAAAATCGAAACAACAACAGACAACAAGAAACTATAGAATGGCTGAAAATCTCTTCCACAGAACAACACTCGTTGTTATTTGTTGCACTTGGCTGATTGAAAATACATAGTCTTTTATTTTTCCCATTTTCTAGTTAGCCGGTTCAAGGACAAACGGCAGGAAACAATTGTGTGCTAAATTCAATGCTCTAGTAAAATTAGTGTTAGGCTTGAGCTAAGGATTAAGTGCTCGTAAACACACAAGTGGCATACTTTCCATTTCAATGGCTGCAGATAAGTGAAAATTGACTTCAGAGCAGCTGGACTTGATTGTTTTATTAAAGATTTTCCAAATTTTTATTTTATCGCTATAAGGGGTTTAAATTTAATCAGATGCACTAAGTAATGCAAACTCTTATTGACATCAAAAATATTTCTTTAGGAATGTCATAAATTAAATAGATATCTTGTCGTGAGTTGCTAATTAATAAATTTATTTATTCGCTTCACATTTTGAGTCGCTTAGGAAAATCGCCAATGAATGTGGCCTTAAAAATGAATGAATATTATGTAATTAATTATTTTTTTGATTTATTTAATCTCTGAATTATGATTTAAGATTAAGCTAAGTGAAATGGTTTGTAATTTGCTCTACGATCGAGCAGTTGTTTAGCCAACTATCCACTTATCTTTCACTTTTCTACAGATTCAAGTTACAAATTTATTTGCCATTTATCGGTTTAATGGGCGTGGCTGGCGCCTCTTAACCTCTGACCCTCCCATCCCCCGAATTGCAGTGCACTTTGTTAACGCGTTTCTTGGCACTTTGGTCTTTGGCTTTCCGACTGCGTCGTTAAATGTTTTATGTCCTACGGTCATTTCGACTATTAGGTGTGTCTGCATTTCTGGTCTGCGGGGGATGGAGTGAATTAATATTAAAACGTGGCATGTTGTGTGCATGGGCAACTCCAAGGCGTTCGTTCATTCGTTCAACTTAATTGATGGGCCCCATAAAAAATGCACGACAGACTCACTCACAGTTTTTGGCCATATATCAACCGAGCCACGACTGCAAATGAACTGCAATTATCAAGGAGCAGCAACCGCACGGAAAAACAACGGACTCTGCCGCAGATGCAAACAAGTGAAAAACAGTTTTTCCAGCTTTTCAGTGGCGTTGTTTACGTTTTGTCCGCAATGCAAATCATCATTAAATAAATTACTCATAATTATCGCCAGAAAGCGCCGTCGACTAGTCTTTCTTTTCCTCTATATTTCGGTGGAAATTCGCGCGGGCCATTTGTCTAACCCGAGTCAAATTTTGACTAATTTCGATTGGGGCCTCGAGCCAGCCAGCTATTCGCTTTTCCTTCTGTGGCTTTTCCCCCCGCGGCCCCTGCTTTTCCGCCAGCCAAGTGGGCGGCATTAAGTCGTGTAATTTTCTGTCAAATTTCGTATGATTTTGGCTTGATAAAACGACTGGTCTTTCTTTGGCTCTGGCATTTGCTTCCTGGTCCTGGCCACTCAACTCAAGCCGGACAGCTGTCCATCGCTGGCATTGCGTTTTTCTGCCACTGCGCCATGGATACAATAAAATGTGAAAGACTGCCTTCGAATTGGCAGCCACTCATTCGAATTTCATTGTTTCGCCGGCTTGGGCTGCAAATATTTGTGGGTGTGCCTCTAATCAAGACGATGAATGAAGAAAACCTTGCACAATGCCCAGGAAAATGGGTTTTCTTTTCCCAAAAAGACCCAACGAATTAAAGGCTTTTATGTGGAGATTTAAGATGACGCTGCAGGTGCATAAATAAAAAGTTTGGTAATAATTTAGTGACTTCGAGGTAAACGGTTATTTTTAGTTTTTTATGTTGGTCATGGGCAGTTAACATTTTATTTAGAAAAGTAAGTGCAGTTTACTTTAAAAATAACAAGTTTTGTTGGTAAAATATTGAACCAATGACCATTCTCCAGATGATTAATGCATCCTTGTTAGCATTTCAATAACATCGCAGTCCAGAGACATCAGATCAAAGTGCAGAAACTGGCAACCTAATTTTTTCACTCCACTGCCTTTTCTGGATACCCCCTCCCCCTTCCCTTCAAAATTCACCCATTTTCCCTCATTTCCACTGCAATTTTCGCACTCAAGTGGAGAGTAATTTGCGGTTGTCTTTGGTAACAGGGATTGGCTTCGCTTTTCGTATTTCGTTTTCGCTTTTGCTGGCCAATCGGATAGTTGAACAAGTCCATTTCAGAGACCAAAACTGAATGATGGTGAGTCTGAGTGATAGTTCATCGGTGGTTTGCGGTGGAAGAGGGGCTATAAACTCGGAGGGGGAGGGGGAGCGGGATACAGAGATAGCCGCAACGCACATGAGTGTGATATAATGATTGTCGAACATGCGGTGAGCATTTGTTATAAAATCTGCAAATTGTTGCGACATCTTGTTTACACTGAGCAGCAGCTATTAAAAACTATATATAATTTAATTTTCTGCAATGCACAAATATGTGAAAGGCACTTCATTGGGATGTTTGTTTCTTTTTATTAAATGCAATTTAATCAACACCATAGTTATTTGTTTTCTGGGTTATTAAATGTAAAGAAAATACAACAATAAATTATAAGTATATATTTTAAATATTTATAGAAGAATAAACAACTTATTCTGATTATATACAGTAGTACTGCATTAACAGTCCAACACTTTATTTTGTAATGCTCTTACCAAGTTTTTGCATCTCCATTGAATATATAGATATTTATACTTTTACTTCCTATAATTTTCTTTGCTATTAACTCAATTTTCCGCTGAGTGTGGCTTAGCTTTCAACGCTTGTGGGTATTTGGAAAACCTTTCATTAACAAGACCCAAATTATGAATGTCGCGCTGTCGCAGTGCGATGGCGACAACTGTCAAAACAGGCTGAGTGTTGATGGCCGGCTTCGCAGTGGGATTTGCCTTATATAATGCACTGCTGGCGGAGAGCGCAATGATTTACACAAATTATTTTGCAATGTGCGTTGGCAAGTTGCTGGTTAAAGCCGTGGCTGTCTCGGCCATCAGAAAACCCCCTCCCAGCGACCCTTTCCCCCTTCCCACTCCCCCCGCTACCGCCTGTCGCCGTGAGCCGTAAGTCAAACAAATCAGTCGTGCCAGAAGATTAATGGCGGCATTATTGTGTCGCCTGCACAGTCATCCTCATCGGCATTCGCATTCGCACGGGCTTCGGCCTTCAGCCTTCGGTCTCCAGTTTTCCGCTTTCCATCGACCAGCGACCAGCTACCGTCATCATTGGCAACTTCATCATGCGGCTGGTCATCGGGTTTTCGGTGGCAGATGGGGTGGTGCGGGGGTGCTACTGGTGGGTGGTGGTGCACATAACCCGCTCTCAATGCGTCGTCACTCACATTGTGCCCTTAGGGTCCTGCCACCCAAAGAGATGGCAGCGTGACACGAAAATTGACTTTTATTGTCAGGACATTCGCAAAAAAAATTTACATATATACATTTACATGATACGTTAAAAAAACAAACTTAATAAAAATAATTTTGATTATATGACATTATTAAAATTTATTTTATTTAAAAGGTCAAAGGTCAAGAGTTTTTGTTCCAAGAACTGATACTATAAATGCATATACTTTTTAATGACTGAAAATATTATATTTAATGGGGAAATACTAGATAACTAAAGCAATGAATAAGTGCCTTCCAAATCATTTACTTCTTAAAACTTAGGGGTTTTTTATTTCAATGTTTAGTTTCCCCATTTTAATAATTCTAAATTTGTTCCTACAATCACGTGAACTGCTCTAGTTCTGTAAAAGCCCCTCTCTACTAAATTTTTCCCACTCTCGTTGGCTGCAAAATGTTGCATGCGATTTTTCTTGCAGTAAATAATTTTTCATGCCAGCTGTCCATGTTCTGTCTGTCTGGCTTTTCCGGCGGCCAGGCTGCTTCCCTTTCCCCTTTCCCCGACTGAAGTGATGTCCTGGTCCGCCCGTCTGTCGTATTATAGCCCATTGATCAGTTTGTTTTACTAGCTCCTGGCTGCCGGGATGCAGCTCCATCGTCTGGTTTTGTGTACACTTTGGATTATGAACTCTTTAAACTCCAGTGAACGGCATGCAGATGCAGATGTCGATGTCGATGTCGATGTCTGTTGGCCGGTCGAAGGCGGAACCTTTGGAGTTGGGGAGGTGGCTGGCTTTGTGGTCAAAGCCGGACTGCTTCCCAGTTGATTATGACGGATGTGGTTCGACAGCAATCCGTTTTGAAGTTCTGCCAAAAACGAGTTCAAATCGATGGCCATGTAATGTGCTAAAGTCTTAAAGATCAATTAGGCATAGATTTAAGGAGAAGTTTTTATCCAAATTTTGGTGGAATGCAATGGAATACTGATTTCATGGATTATAGAAGATTTTCTAGTTAAACTTATATTTGGTGCCAAAAAATACAAAACAATAATCAAAATTCAATTTAATTTGACATAATAGTACATATGTACCAATTTTATAAAAATATATGTCATTATCTTTCTGATGCGGTTAAGAAGTTGGTCTCAATTATCATTTAAAGTCATTTTTAAATCATTCGTATTAATAAATCCAAATTTGTATTATCCCACATACATTTTTGGTCCAAATATTAAGTAAAAACCATTTATGTATTGCCTATAAATTTTTTTGGAACAGTTTTGGTTAATAATTTTTTATTACTAATAATTTTTGTAGAAAAAGATATTTCTTAAAATGTTTTTTATTTCTTATTCGATATGAATCCATATGATTTGTAGAAATATGACAGACTAAATGCAGTCAAGTCTCTGACTTGGGCTTATAAAAGTATGGGGGTAAAAATAAAACTCAAAAATCGAAATGCCAGCCAACTAGTTTTTCCTCTCCGCTTTTCAGTTTCAATTCAACCAGGACAAGTGACTTTTGTTTGCATTTCTGCACCGGCTTTGTCCCATTCGGTTGTTCTTTATGCGAAAGTCGGGGCCCTAGGCTCCTGCAAATTTGTTTAGTTTATTGAGCCTGGTTCGTGAAGGGGAAAAGGCAGAGGCGACCACCGAAATGGCTGCCTGACAACTAGATGGCATTGTCCTGGGAGTCCTGCGAGTCCTGGAGCCCCGGCTGCAGTGCTGCAAAACTTTTCGCAACGGGAAGAACATTTAATTAAATTCCTTTGCACCTTTAGTGCTGCGCTAAAAATTCCAGAGCCACAGCTCCGTCGTTCAGGGCGGCAATAACAAATTAATCTCTGCGGGTTCTCCGGGTGTTTGCGACTCCGGGTTGCAAGCCCCACAAATGAGGCATTTGATTTTAAAACTAGCCAAAGTTTCCGCGACAAAACGGTGCCTCGTTTTATGTCGTCTACTGTCGCTTTTATGGCCTGCAGCTCCGTTCAATCAAGGGCTGAATTATGTTGACAGGGCACGCACAGTGGGGCTAGTTTACACACACCTTGGTGTGTGTGTGTGTATACTATGTATGGCACACACTCGGCCAAACCGACCGACAAAGTTTTCAATTTACGTTTTTAAGGCTTGCCCGCAGTTCTGATGGTGCTGGCACTTCGTCTTCAATTTCGCAAATGCGCCTCAACGTCTGGCCACGTAACCGGAAGGAAATGCACAACAAAGCTTTTCTTATTAGCATGTGTGGGTGGGAAAGGCGGGAAAAGGGGGAAATGTGGGAAATTAGGGGTTGCCAGGAAAGAACCTTTCCGTGGTTCGGCTGTTTAATCGATAACATTCTGCTGAAAAATTGGTTGGCATTTTATGGCCCAGCTGTGAAGCGATTCCTGTCACGAGACTTTGTTCACAATTTCCCAAGCCAGTGAAAGAAAGTTAATATAGCTAGCTAACACATTAGCCAGGAGTTACTTTTGTAATGAGAGACTGATTTTTATTTAGTAGATTACAGTAAGTTTTTCTTAATTATTTTATATCACATTATAGTAAGTTTTTCTTAATTATTTTATATCACATTATACAATTAAATAATTCCCAATATCTTATAAGTCTTATAATTGAGTATTTTAATATTCTTCTTATAATATCTACTAAGTTCTCTACTACAACCTATGCCATAAACAGTTTATAAAGCATCTATATATTGTTATTAATTAATTTATATCTTATTATAAACCTATCTAATTCCCAATTCCCTACAAATCGTATATAAGTCCTATAATTGAGTATTTCAATGTTCTTTTTAATATATCTACTAAGTTCTCTATTAGATCCAATACCATAAACAGTCTATGAAGCATCTATAAATTCCACAATATAAACACCACTGTATGAACTCCAACTTTAATCCTATTTTCTTGGGGATCTACTCGTTTCCCGCGCTAATGGGATTATGGGGATTAATCTCTATAGACAGCAGACTGGTAAACCGTAAACCGATCTGCTGCGACAGCCAAGAGCCAGTGAAAAAACGTGGAGAAATCAAACTCGAATCAATTGCCGAAAGCCAAAGGGCAAAAAATTGGGTGCAAGTGCGTGAGAGAGACGTCGACAGGCAGCCACTTTTCAATTTCTTTGCACGCACACCACCATCCATTTGGCCCAGTCCAATTTTCCACCCCCCTTCTGCTGGTTTTTCCACCCACCCACAGGCGATGTCCTTGCCCAGGGAAACGCTTGACGCTTGTCCTTTAAGCCACTTGCCGTCTTTTGTCCTTTGGGGCAATCAATCCGTGTTAATGGCTCCGCAGCTAAATCAAAAAGATTGCCACAGCATAAAAAGCGGGGGAAAACAAGGGGAAAACGCCAAAGAAAACCGCCAAGACAAGGGCTGAATGGGAAAAAAAAACAAGAAAAAAACAAAACCAACTGAAAACTTTGCACAAATATTTTCCCACTTGAGTTTGGCCAAATCTTTGCCAAAGATGGCGCAACTTAAATTGTTGTAATCCCATTCGTTGTTGCGCTGCATGTGGCCTGCTTCAGCTATTTAATTATGTAGTATCCTTCGGGCCAAACTTTGCGGAATCGAAGGAACAAGTTCACACACACTCACGCACCCAAAGTTTGCAAAGCCAAGGCCCAGATGATGCTGGGTGATGGGGAGGGGAAGGGGCTGTGCAATTTGTATGCCCGTCAAATGCGGCTCGTTATTGCGAAATTTAGAACTGCTCGAAATAATTCCAGCAAATTTTCGTGCAAACGAGCCAGACGCAGTTACTCCAACGGCAACCAAGACACAAAACTGCAGGCCAAGTGTGCACCCCACAAATGTTTCTAATTGGTTTTTGCAAGTTTGATATGCCTCAGGCCATGAAGTAGGACTGAATTAGTAATCAGTTTAAAGTTAACTCGGCATGAGCTGAGTGTTTATCAGAATAGTTCAAATAAAAGACCATGCCTTCAATATGTTATAACCTTTTTTAAGATTATAGACGTTGCTCAATGCTTTTAAAGATCTTATACAAATTACTCAGCTAAACAATTTTTTCTAAAATATTTTAAATGCACCAAAGTTAGAGTAGAACTTAAAAATGCTCATAAGAACTTGGACAGCCAAATCAACCTGATCAGAGTAATGTTCTAGTAACTGGAATACTTAAAAAAATTTCTATAATTTTAGCACAGTTTTAAAAATTGAAAAATAAGTCAAAAAGTATATAAGCATATTAAATAATTTTACAACATTATTTGGAAATGTATATTTGAAGAGATGGTTATACCTTTAAGCTATTTAAATACCTCATTTAATTAATCTTAAAATGTGATTCTACAAACATTGATTAACATCTGCTTAGCTAATTAAGGCAACATAGTTTTTAGAAACTCATGGCAATGCAGTCTTAATTTCCCCACTATAAATTGCTTTATTGACTGACGCATTGGTCGCCTGATCAATTGCAAAGTCAACCTGTCTGCCAATGCACCTGCTCACCTGCCCTTTTCTGCGCCCACCCATTAACACCCCGCACGTCCTTTGCCCGGGCACGTGCATTAAAAAGTTTTAGCGCCAAAGTTGTCCGGCAGAGTCCAGAATTCAGAATCCTGAATCCGGAATCCAGAATCCAGGAGGCCGGGGTCCGAAATGGAAACCATACGATCCGAGGCGAACTGAACTGAATTGAACCGAACCGAACTGAACCGAACCAACGGCCAACTAAACCAAGCCAAACTGTGTTTTTGAACCGGTGCAAGCCGGAAGTGGTAATAAAGAGAGGGGAAGGGGGAGGGGTAGGGGGTGGATAAAGACCTGGAGAAAGGGTGGAGTGGAGGGGGGATGGCGGGGCACAGGCAGCCGCTTGCTACGGACAAGCTGACGTAGTTTAATTATGTAGAAATCGAGACACGCACTTTTGCAGCCGACACCGGCGAACGATGCCCAGGTTTTGGCATATCCCCCTCTCTTTCACCTCACCTTCCTCCCTCTCTTTCACCTCACCCTTCTCGCTCTCTTTCACTCTGTTTGCGTGTGCGGCGTGATGCAATCGACACGCCCACTTTGTGACACCCACGCTCATAACCGGCATACGCAAAATTTGTGAGCTCAATACGCTTTTAAGGGGTTTTTCGGTATCGCGAGGAGTTTTGTAATTAAAATATATAATTTTATGAAAATATATATAAATATATATAAATTTAAAAAATATATATAAATATATATAAATTATAAAAAATATTTTTAAACCGTATTAGTAAGTGTAAAGATAAAGGTATTATAAAATCTTACTAATAGTCTTTATTTCTAGTCCCTTTAATACCTGTTTACGACATACCATCAGTATCTGTTCAATAATTTTAGAAACTTATTTATAGTTTAGGAGTCTAAATACCTTTTAAAGACAATGACTTTAAAAAGAACCCTCCAGATCAAAACAATCTGTTATAACCCCAGGGTATGATATTTTTCGCCTATCATAACTCCCTCCCTAATGATGGAAAGCGGAGTCCGTTGCAGGAGCAACTGGGATACTGTTACCTCGTATGCGATTATAAATTCTGTTGCATGTCAGTGGTTTTCAAAGTTGGAGCGATTCATGGCTTCGGTTCGCTTCGAGTCTGGCTTGCTCTGCTAAAACCTGGCAGGTGAAAATAATGGTGTGGAATTGCATTAGGCTTCTGCTGTTGCTGCTGCTACTTTCGCATTTCCAGGATGGATGTGCGAAATTTCCCTAGACCAAACACTTAAAGGTTGAAGGTCTGGAAAAAAATGCAACTTTCATCCGGGGGCCCAGGCATAAATTTTAATAAAAAGAACAGAAGCCAAGTCAGTAAAAGCTGTGCCGGATCCTTTCCCTGTTACCTTTCCCCGTAAACGTTTCCATTACTTTTTTGTTCCGTTTGTATTTTGTATTACGAACCGTAGGAGACAGTCGTTTATATCAATTAGCCAGCGCGTCTGGCATTTCTGCCACAGGACAACACTTGGTGCAGGTCGAGTTCAAATGGATTGGGGAGTGGGTCTCCTTGGTTTTAAATGGGCCTAATTGATTTATTTGGGGATTTACTTGCGTTAAAGTTGGCAAATGTTTTAACCAATTAAACGGCAAAGTACACACAACTTTAGGAGAAATATCCATTGAATGGCCACCAGAAAAAAAAGGAAACAATTCGCGTTGCCAACGCAATTTCACACTTTACCAGCTACAAATTGCAGCATCATAGCCGGGAAAATGCCCCGGATACCTTTCAGTAGCCACGGGCCTTGGCCAAGATTATATAGATGACGACGACGGGCTTGGAATTTTATGATTTATGAGTGCGTCCCCCTCTCCCCTTGCCCCCCTCCCTTGGTCATCAGCTTCGCCTTGGCTTTTCTTCGCCTTCAACCGAAATTGTTGCAGTTCTTTCACTTTTTTTCTGCTGTAGGTCCAAGTCACTGGGCAAGCCTTTGGGTCAGAAAGGCTCTGGGCATATGATTAATGGGCTTTTCACTTTTCAAACTCGGAATTATGAGCATTGCCTTTGTTCCCAGCTCCATATCACACACACTTTGTCTTTCAATCCGTCAGGTTTAAAGCAAATTGATCCGACATCGAGAAAGGAGTTTAATGGAATTTTAATTCAAGGTGAAAAGCATCAGTAAAACTTCCAAAAAAAATTATGTTTGATCTTAAATTATAATTATGATTACCATTAATAAGTAGAATTAATTTCTAATAACAATAATGCCACAAATTATACTAATTTGCAATTAAAAAAGTTGTTAAGCCATTGTTTTATTTATGACAGGATGCAATTCAGGATTAGGATCCACTTCGACGTCATTTCTTTCAACAAACATCGGCATAAATCGTCGAAAGTAATAATAATAATTTCTGAACAACTACAAATTGTTAAAATTATTTCACAAAATATCACAAAATTTATTTACGACCCAGACATGGTGCAATCCTCTTTCCAAAACTCGAGGGAGTTTGAGTTTAGAACATTTTCAACTGTTGCGCGAGGCAAATTTTTTTCAGTTGGGTTATAAAGTGTGGGGAAATCGCATAAATTTTATGACTGAATGGGCTGGAGTTTGGGTGGATTGCACTCTGTTTCACACACAGACTCCCAACATGACAAAAAGTGCGCTGAAAATTTCAACTAAATTATTCATTGAGCGCGCAATTGAGCTGGAAATGTGCACAGTGAGGCCCCCGTATAAGGGACTGTGGGTGTGAGTGTGGGTGTGCGGTTTGAATGTCTGGCACGTAGAAATGTCGGCTGTTTGGCTTCCTGGCACTTTTTTTACCCGGCTCCATTTTCGCTCGGAGGAGGGGACCGAATATGCCACTCAACCACTTGACACTTTGTGCGAAATATAAAAAAAAAAAAAAAAAACAAGAAAGGAAAGCTAACTTCGGGCGGAGCCGAAGTTGATATACCCTTGCAGAATATTTTATAAATTATATTGTCCAAAATTATTCATATGATGTATTCTTAATACTCATAAAATGTCCCAACTTCCTAACTTTAAAAACACCAAAGTTATGTCATTTCCAATCGTTCAGTTATATGGCAGCTATAAGATATATTCGGCCGATCCTTATGAAATTCGGTAGGTCGGATTGATTGGCCAAAAATAAAACCCATAGAAAATCCCAACTTCCTAACTTTACAAACACCAAAGCTATGGCATTTCCGATCAATCAGTTATATGGCGGCTATAGGATATAGTCGTCCGATCCCTATGAAATTTGGTAGGTCGGATTGATTAGCCAAAAATAAAACCCATAGAAAATCCCAACTTCCTAACTTTAAAAACACCAAAGTTATGGCTTTTCCGATCGTTCAGTTATATGGCAGCTATATGATATAGTGGCCCGATCCGGCTCGTTCCGACTTATATACTACCTGCAATAGAAAGACAACTTTTGGGAAAGTTTCAAGCAGATAGCTTTAAAACTGAGGGACTAGTTTGCGTAGAAACGGACGGACAGACGGACGGACAGACGGACATGGCTAGATCGACTCTCCTGGTGATGATGATCAAGAATATATATACTTTATAGGGTCGGAAATGTCTCCTTCACTGCGTTGCAAACTTTTGACTGAAATTATAATACCCTCTGCAAGGGTATAAAAAGATATAGGGTTAGGCGGCAGATCGTCCATAAACGGAAGTTTTCAGCTGATGGTGTTGCAGGAGAATTCAAAATGGCAAAACACTGGAGTTTATTGCCTTTTAATGGTACAAGCCATTAAAGCATCAACTTCATGATTTGCTGCAGCTGAATTGTTAACTTTATTGTCATGAAATCCATTTAAAATGGATGGTGCGTTCAGGACACTTTGGAAGGACCTTACTTTCAAAGTGCATTAATTACGATTAATAAACAAACGAGTTTTCCAAAAGAAAATACTTAATTAAATTGTCAAAATAAAATCTACAAGTCGAGTGCAATCAAAGCTGCCAAAACTATTTATATTATCCTTTCCTTAAAACCGAAAACATACATTTATCTTTTATTATTTATTGCTCTAATTAAATACTTAGCCCCACATATCAATTTAAGCCCCCTATCTTATTCAGTTAACTAATCATTCGCAAACAGAGCCCCAGAATCCAGTTTATAGCTGGATATCTATCGGAGTTAACTGAGTCATTTGAATACCAAATGAAGTGCTGCTCAAGGAGACAAGGGGAGAAGGGGAGCAGGAGATGGAAGGACTTGCATTATTAAGAACACAGCCGAAACTAAGTTACGTATATTGGCACAAGTCCTGCCCAAATAGTTCACTTCAAAAATCCACACAGTGCCGGAGTTTGTCTTCTTAATTAGTGGACAAGTTGGCAGACATTGTGTGTGTTTGCTTTGTGGGGATTATGATTATTATACGGCAATTATGCGTCTCTGTCTTTTGTCAATTGTGTAATAAGTGAGATGGCCTTAAGTAAATTCGGCAATGGCGCTGGCAAATTTGTCTCAATTTGAAAATGACGCCGGCTAAATCCAACATTTCCCCCCCATTTGAAACTCCAGCCGTTTAGCCGCCTAAGTTATGCGATCTTGGGGCTGGCTTTGAATCGATAATTATCCGAGTTGCAGCAGTCAACGGCAGGCATTGTTTTCCCCCTTGGCCACTAACAATATGCCACAATTTGGAGGCAGTCCTCGGCCCCGGCTTGATAAATGTCCCCGGCCAGAGTCCTGGCATCCAGCATCCTGCATGCAGGACTCACCTTCAATGGACAAATTAACATTTCGACAAAGGCAACCTAATCAAATGTCACAATCACGCATGCGGCTGTCCCTGGCAGCCAAAAACGAACCGAATTGAAGCCACTGCAGGTCCTGGTCGTCCCCCGAATTCCCCCACCCACCATCCTCCATTCTACACCCAATTCCATCCCAGATCCTGACACTTTTTGTGCTGGCCTTCGCATAACTTTCACTCTTGTCAGTTGCAAATTACATCGCACGTCTGCAGCAGGAGCAGGATCAGCAGCTCAAGGGGGCAGGATTGGGATTGGAATCGGGACTGGGGTTGGAAGTGGGCTGAAGGGTGTCGTAATTTAAAGCTTATTTTGACACTTCACCCCCTCTCCAGCAACAACACCCAATTTGCATCTTTCAAAATCGTGTTTTGTTACATTTTGTGCATGCGCAAAAATTTGCATACGACAATTAACACTCCAAAAGGAGACTCACATGTGTCCTGGCTGCTCTGCGAGTGTGCGTGTGTGTGTGAGAGAGTGCATAAGTGTGTGTGCGTGTGCTCGGCTTATCCTCTGCACTTTGCCGAATGCAACAGTCCTGCCACCACCACCGCCCCTGTACCACATTGCGTATGCGTAATTTTGTGTCTTCTGTTCAACGGCAAGAAACAGTGGTGGAATGGAAGCGTGAAGGATGAAGGACGAAAGATGAGGAGATGAGAGGAGCGGCATCACTGCCACTGGGATATGTTAATGGAGTTGCTGTTTGAAAAGCAAACCAACCTAATGAGAATTTGTAAATATTTGCTCAACACAACAATCGTTTGATTCCCAGTAAGAAGAGTCAAGGATGAACGTAATATTTAACACGAATCTTAAATAGGGATCGGTATAATCGTTAAATAATGACTTATAGAATGTTGCTACTTAGTATTTTTTAACAAGATCATGTACGAATACATGATTATAGAATAGATAACTTTCCTCTAATAATAATGCAATTTAAAATTTTCGTTTTAAGGTCTTAACACTTAGTATTAAGTTTAATTTTATTCATTATGGCAGATTAGTTGACACTCATTTGAGGAATTTGCAGCTTTATGGTATTTTAAAGTTTTTCTTGAACATAAAGTGTAAAAGTAAATACAAGCATAAGTATAAACCAATTGATTTATACTTTCATGTACTCAAACTTCAGTTTTCTTTGGAGTTCATTGACAAAACCCAAAGATCAAATAAACTTTTGAATTCCCCAGGGAAACCAGCAAATACCGATCCCATTACTCCGTGTCCCTTGAAATCCCCACCTTTTGCTCCCTTCCATTACTGGGATATCTTTAAGCAAATTAAGAACCGCAATCAGCCACAAACAATTCGCACTGAAATCGAAGCGACAGAAATCAAGGCAAAATGCCGTGCAAAAGGGTTGCAAGTTTGGACTGTTCGAAGGGTTGTGAAATCCGGGAAATCGGGAAAATCGGGGGGAGGTACAGCGTTTGTTGTTTGATGGCGATGCCAAGAAATGTCATGATAAGCGCGATACAGGGAGGCGGAGAAAGGGGCTTGGGGACAGAACACTCACACATGCCCATGTTATTCACACACACACACATACACTTAATACGCTTAATTGACTTTCATGTATGCACGAGTGAATGCAGCGACATGACAGCCATGGAACGGAGATGAGGGGCGCCGGGGGGCGATTGAGAGGTCCCTGGCCAGGGGGGCGTTGGGCTGGGGGGCGTGGCAGCGGTCTGGCATGTTGGCCAGGCTGCCACTGAAATGCTGTTGCCAACTGACGCGAACTCACGCGACTGGTGGCAGCATTAGCGATGCGAAATGGTCTCCAAATTAGGCACAGTCGACACTAAAAAAGAGAGTAATCCCAAACCCAAACACCAAACACCAAGCACCAAAATAAGACAAAAGATTCAGCAAACAATTCCACAGGGAGTGATCGAAGTAGAGGTACCAAAAAAAATGGATTAGTAATAAAGACTAATAAAAACTTTATACACGAAAATCAAAAGTGTAAGATATAAATATATTACATAACCTAATAAATTATAAAATCTTCAAAAAATACATATTATTTTCAGACATTAGGACATAAGTCAATTAAACAACTCAATTACACATCTATTTTCAATGCTAAACCAAATAAACACATATTATAAACACAGTTAGGTTTATAGTAAATCACAATTCTGAATGAAAAGCACCTGCACTTCACCCCACAGTCAATCGCATTCACAAAAACTGCATTTCTGGTTTCACCACAATCTGTTCTGAAGGACGCTCAAGATGGGAAAAAATCACCGAAATTGTGAAGAGAAACTAAACACATTTCACCTGGCATACCCGTTTTCATCCCTCGAGTATTTCCTGCCAAAAAGGAAAGCCCAAAAGAGTGCTAAATACAAGCATTCCACAGAAGGCATGAGAGCCCCATAATCGCAGGCAAATCGGCTACAAAAGGTTTCGGAAAAGTCCCCAATCTCTAACCCGTTTCGAACCCCCCCCCCCTTCGCTCGCATTCAATCACCGATTCACTTCATTGAATCACTTATTCAGTATTTTGCCGTTGCAAATGCCGATGTTTCATCATTTCAGCTTTTCCCCCAGATTTTCACCCTCGACCACAGTCGCATCGGTGTTTGGTATTGTGTGGATTTTGTGGCTCTTTTCTAGCACCTCGTCCCGATTTTCGATATGTGTGTGTTGTATGTTGTGTGTGGTGTGTTGTGTGTTGTGGGCTTGTCAATCGCATTTGACTGCTGTTGGCTGCACAAAACTCGACAATTATGCTGGCGTTTCTTTTCATGGTTTTAATCCCGTCATATTTGCGGCAGATACTAAATATTCATGTCGCTGTTGATGAGGAATTATGTCAATGATGGTCGGGATTTAAGGAACTGCATAAAGGGATATACCGCCGAAATTGGCACTCGATGTGGTTCTATTTCAAAATAAAAACGTATTTTATTTATGCCATTTTCAATATATATTTCAGTTGATAACACAATATCACACTTATTGAATAATATTGCTTGGAAACATTTCTAGTTCGTTGAAGCTTATAAAAACTATGCATAATTTAGCAAGACATTTTGTAAAACCAATTTTCCTAATCTCAGTGCAAGTTTCGGGCCACAAAACAAGTTGCGAACAACAATCCGCATAATTCTTTGGCCTTTCTCTGTCATGGCTCACATAATTCTAAAGTGCATTAGAGCCCCTTTGACTTCTGCTTGCACTTCAGCAAATAAGATCTGAAACGGGCACATCCCTTTCTCCGCATTTCTCCCCATTTCTCCGATTCCCTTTCTCTGAAATCCCGGCGTCGTTGTGTCTCAGTTGTTTGTCTTGCCAACAGGCGTTGCTCTGAATAAAGTCAATGTCAGACGGTCGTCTGTTCGCCAAGTGAAACTCAATTACACACATACTCCCACTCACATCCCCCCCCCTGAACTCACACCCTCACCTGCGAATAAAACACACTCAAAGAATGCAACCGGCAGGGACGCACAGTACATCACTTTTATTTATTTACATACTCGTACACACAAAAAGCTCAGAATAGACATTTTTATCTCCAGCTGGTTCCCAATTGCATACTCTTTTCAGTGAATGCAATATATAAATGCCCTAACATGAGAAATATATTTCAATATTTCAAAAGTGGTTCGAAAATAGACTTACACCAAAGTAAAATGATTTCGTATATAGCATTACTCTTTTAAAACTAATAAATTCAATATTGTATCTAATCTCCAGGCTATCCCATTAATGTTACGTTTCACAAATCGAACCGAGTTGACTTCGATTAAAAAATCACGGCTTAATAACATTTTTATTGGCGGACTCCATCGATTGGTAGCCAGTTTTTATTGCCATTTCATAACCGATACACGACTGGTTCCCAGATAATGAACCGATTTAACCACATTGTAAGCCAGTAACATTTACTCGCTTTAATTGAAACGTCCACTTCGTTGGATATTTTGTTTATAGGATTTTGCCAATTTCGTTAGCAAATCATTCGTTAATAAGGGGTTTCAATTTAAGAATGGAGTTATATTTTTAAAAAAATATTTATTTATGACTTGGTTTTTCAACATTTCTTCATTTGATTTGTTAAGTTAGGCAGTAAAATGCTTTAGCATTAAAGAAGAGTATCAAATGTTGCTTCTTTCATTTAGCTTCTTTGGCTCAATGTTTATGTGAGGGATCAACAAAAGGATACAGGGACACACACAAGCTGATGCAAGAATTTTCTGCAGCTGCAGCTGGCGCATAATGAGCGCAAAAACATCCTGTGCTGATTGTCTGATGCTGCGACTCTGTCGTCCTTGCACTCGAAGAAAAAAAGGAGTTCTTTGGCATTCCATTGGAGCAGATAATTATTAAAATAAAATGTGAAATGCCTAATTATTAATTTAATAAACTGTATAATAAATTGTTATTAAATGTTACTTATTAAAAAATCCTTGAACTTATTCTTTAGTCAGCAAAAATCTTCTATGTGCATTGCTTTTGGTTCATATTTTGCAAAGCTTGCCAAGGAAAGATTTGTGCGCTTTTAGCGACGTAGCAAAGTTTCCCTGCCCGCTTCGTATGATTTTGCCTTATTTTATTTTATTTTTTTATTTTTTTATTTTTTTATTTTATTTTACTCCGTGTTTGCTGACTTTTGAACGCGGCCAGGACATGAATGCGGATGCGAGTGTGTCCTCTCGTGAGTTCAGTCGGCGTGTCGCCAGTTTTGTTGGCTCCCCGTCGAGTTTTAGCGACATGTGTCGCATTCTTCGCATCCTGCCAAAGTTAAATGGATCTCGTAATTGTTGTCCCCGCTCCCTCCACTCACCTCCCTCCCCCAACCCTGATTGTATTCTTTCGTATTTTATAGAAATTGCGGTTTAATTGCTGCATTTTAAAGCCATTGAGGAGACAGCGTCATGTCCTTTGGCAAGAGGATAACACGATACTTGCTGTGACGGCTTTGTCACTGCCTTTTCATCCCAGGGGTGGGTGCTGAACCACCTTTTCGAACCCCTTTTGTGTGTCCTGCTCAACGCGAAGGAAGTGGGGTGTGTGGTGGTGGCCTCACTTGCCACGACCCCGGAGAACTTTTGATTCCTTGGCTCTCGTTTCGAGTGGAAGCTGCCCGGAATTTGATGGCAGTCAGCAGTCAGTAGTCAGCAGTCAACAGTCAACACCTCTCAGGTGGTCAACAAGTCAATCGATTTCACACGCGCCACTTGATGGATGGATTCGTGGCTCAAAGTTTCACAACCGTTGTTCGAACTTGTTTGATTCCTTGTTTTGAACTGTGAGTGGTTTTAAGTTTAATTGTTTTCAGTTTACACAAAATTATTGGATTTCAATTAAACTTTATTATTAGTTTGGGGTTTGTTTCTCCCGTTGATTTTATTTTAAACATCAATTATATTTTATATTACAAAACTATCACTAGCCAAAATGTAATATTCATTTAATATTAATAAATTATACGCAATTTCATAAGTTTGACTTGTACTTTGTTAAGTTTAATTTTACTAGAGATTGAATATTTTCTGGAATCTATAATGTTAATTACACATTTCAATTGGGACTTTATTAACAAGCAGATAAACTCACTTCGATACTTATTTAATTTGTATTACATTAATGTGTAGTATTTCCGTTTAAATGTTTACCTTTCTCTCAATTGAATTTCCGTACTCTGAATCCCATTTGAAGTTTTTTTCGCGTTTGCATGCTGCAAAGTTGCAAGATCAATCTCATCAATGCCGATTGAACGGCAACTTTGTGCACAGTACCGCCGTGATGCATTAAAAGCCAAATTACTGGATGCTAAAAATCCATGCAAATGCCCGCCCTTCATCCGGAAAATACGCCCCCTTTCATGGCAATTTTCCATGCAGTTTGATTTGATTCTGCGTTGCACTCGGAATCATTTTTTTACGATGCGCCAACGGGAATCGCTGGTGGGGAACTGACTGGTAATGAAACGTCTATAAAACTCAAACGAATGCACACAAATCGCAAATCATTTATCATAAAAGCACATAGTGCACTGCCATTCCCCCTCCCTTCCCGCTCTCCCACTTAAATTTTCTTTTTCGCCCTTTCCCCAGCTTTTCCCGTGAATGCTCCACTAATCAGAGACCTTTGTTCGACTTACCTGGGCAATTGAAGGGAAGTACGGAGAGTCGGCGGAACGTAAAAAGAAAAACAAATGTTTTAACAAGGATAGATTTATATAAGATAACCCATTAAAAAAGCGTATCAACTGCGAATCTGAGACGCCTGCAGACAGTTTAAATGCAAAATGCCGTCGAGGTGTGGACTCTTAATTAATATGTGCAGTATTAGTGATGGCAAATCGCCCATTACGTTAGCAATTTGAAAGTCGATAGAAAGGGAATTTTTAGTCGAACTAGTGCAAGTAAACAAATTAATAATCTGCAGAGGGCGTGAATCCAATCAATTGCTTTTGCTTTGTTACACCAAACCTAGTCTTAAAATAAGATTAATTAGGCAATCAACTCAAGGCAGTTCACTGGTGAAAATTTATTACTAAAAGTGGTTTATGAAAGTGTTAATTTGAGCTCAAATTTCATTATGCCTTATAAATTTAAAATACTGTTGAAATTAACACTGAATTTTGATTTTTACAGACTGAACAAACTTTGTGTCGCAAAGAGAAATTGCGAAGCCAATTTGGACCGTGTTGATTGTTTAAGTTAAATCTTCTGCAAGGCGTTCAACACTTGCCATTGCACCGAATCGAAACTGGAACTGGCAACTAACAACTGGCAACTTTATGGGCCAATCTACTCTTGCCAATGAACGGAAACAGCTCGGCACAGCTGGAAGATGCCGAGATGAGAACAGGAGAGCCGGAAAAGTGGGGAGGGGGGCGGAAAATTGTGGGGGGCACCAGCAGATGGCCGAAGGCAATGCGAATGTTGTCCGACAACAACTGCATCGCCAGAACAACAACTTCGGCAGCAACTTGGAGACTCTGGGACAGCTATTGAAATCTGCTTTGCTGATTGACGTCGAATGTTGTGGTTTCGGTTACGATATTTGGTACCAAAATACAACCAACAATACCTCGCCACGACCATGATGATGATGATGATGATGAGGATGATGATGATGGTGATGATGATGGAGGCGGTGTCCTGCAACTTAGTTTGGAATTTGTTTTGAGAGGGCAACGAAACGGCAACAACTTCCTTTGTTCCCCAGCTTCCAATAAATTAAAGGCCTCAAAGCAACTCAACTAATCAGCTGAACTTTCAAAATAGCTCAAAGAAGAAATTCCAATGCTTTAAAATCAAACAAAACAAAAGTTTAGGTTTTCGGGTGCTTTATTGCTTTATTGAGTTAAATAAATAAATTTTTTTACTTTTGGTAATAAATAATACAGCAAAATTAAAAACTAAATATATAACTAAATAATACAACAAAATTAAAAACTAAATATATAACTAACTTATAACTTATGAAAACCATAAAACTGCTTATGTCGGACGTAAAAAATATATTTGATGCATAAGTGAGGACTTCTACAATTAAATTTTAAGAAAATGATTGATTGCAAGAAACATTTGCATTTGAAATTACTTAAAAAACCATTAAAAACTTTCAAGGAAATAAAATCTGATCAGTTATGTTGTTATTATAAAAATAATATTCAACCATTTTTACAACAAATCTAAATTTTCTTGCTGCTTCTTTATGTTCAATATATAAATATTTACTTGTTATATAATTTACTAAAAATAAATAATAACACTTTGTATTCTCTGTTTAAGGTTCCTTAATATTTTCTTATTCTAAACCAAAGAGAGACTATACCTTTTTAACCCTTATAGTAAAACTGTTGATAAGCTGCTTAAAGTTTTAACTTTTCTGAGCCTGTCACACAATCTGGCTTGTTCAATTTTTTTCTGAGTCACTGTAAAGTCCACCAAAATCTTGTTAAACAGTTTTTATTTTGTCACAGAGTTCCGTTTTGATCGGGAAAAAGATCGCGAGCTGGACGCGCGCGCAACTGAGGGGCGAAAAGGACCTGCACAATATCGACGATGGCGAAAGGATAACGCCCGGCTGCGAGAAGCTGAACTGCAAGCGCGAAACGAATGCTAATTCTACGAATTCTGGCGACTTTTAACTTTTAGCGACTGGCGAATGGCGACTGGCGACTGAGAACCGCACGTAGAGGAAGTCGGCTGGAGACTGAAGGCAAAATCGGAATCTATATCGCAGAAGCGGCGGCACAAGCGGGCGGCACTTGCAATCAAAGTGCGCTTCTTGGGCGGATTGCGAGCGGCGAGTTGCAGGCAGCTGGTTCCGAGTTGCGAGTTCCCAAGTTGCGTTGCCAAGAATCGCGGATACGAAGATACGAACGGAGGCGGCCAGATGGTCGAAGCCAATAGTTGCACTCGACGCCGGCGTCGCAGTCGCGGCGAACTGCAGTTTGCACTCAACGAACTTGGCCACGAACGGCACTTTGGGTTCTAGCTCAACGGCCCGAAGCTCGGCTTTCAGTAATGAGCCGAAAAGCGGGCCAGCACTGTAAGGCCAACAGTTGAGGAAATGTTGCCAACAGCTGTTAGACGGGAAGCAAAAGCAAGGAAGTGCAAGTCCAGCCGACGCACTCAAGAGTGGGAGAGCGGCAAAAGAGAGTGGCCAAAGCCAAGTGAAAGTGAAGGAGCTCTTAGCCTTGTGTTCCGTTTGTTTATACAAGCCATATTTATGCAATAACTGCTCGAATATTTTCTCAAAAATGTTGTAAATTATATGCTCCGCCTGTGTTTGCCCCCACTTAACATACTCGTAGTTTCCTCTTGTTTGGGCCATGCAAATACCAATATTTGAGCAATTTAGTTTCAGCCGCCTGTTTCCATATTTTGCCATATGTTGTTTACCTCAAAAACTGAGCAACAACAAACGCTCTCCTTGCGTAAAGCTCTCGGAAATCTCTTTTCCGACCATTGTCTCTCGGAGGAAAGCTCTTGAGAGACGGAGCTTGCTGAGAGAGTTGAGTGGAAACCAACTGAGTGGTTTTCGAACAGCTCTTCCCAGTATTTCAAAGAAATTCTCTGAGGGGAAATTTTAGTATTTGTAGTTTGTGTGAGGGTATTAGTATTTATTGGAGTAATTCTGAAGCAAACTAAAGTTTTAAATTTAATTTATTTTGTAAATTTTTGAAGTCTATATAACAATATTAACCATTAAAAAAAATAATATAATATTTGCTTTACAAATCTTAAGAACTTTTCTAAATAGAATTCATTTCAATAATAGAGGAGTTGAAAGTATTGCACAATCAATTTGTATTATTTTCTTTTACTATTCATTCAAATTTTGACTGGTTGGCTTATCAAAAAACAAAATAACAATAAATAGAGGGGAAAAGAAAACGGAAAAGACGCGAAAATGCTGCTGCCCAGTGAAGTTGAAAATAGTTTCCTTCCTTGGCGACCGCAGCAATTTCCACAGGCACTTGCTCATTTTCAGCTGCCAGTGAATTTGCATAGCCATTTAAATATTAATTTCAAATTGTCTAAGGATACCAGCCACCCGCAGCATTCCCATTCCATTCGCAACCTGTTCGGGGGTTAAAAGAGGCAACAAACAAATTAATGGTTCTGCAGCTCAACCGCATTCTGCGGTTTTCCTCTTTCCCGCCTTGATTTCCCCCCGACTTTCCATATCCTTTTCCATTTCTGCAACTTCGTGTGCTGATAAGCTAAAATGTGTGTGCGTGTTTATCTAAGTGGCTAGCTAAAACAAAGTGCAATGTTCTATCCCAGAAAATGAATAATTAAAAACCTCGTGGCTAAATTGTTATCTTCTGCAGAAGATATAATTAAGCAGGGCTGATTTATCCCTTAGCTTGGCTAAGTGGTTGGTGCTTAGAATTGTAAATTCATTAAAACTTTTAATTTGAAAAAAGTATCTATGATTTTTAGAAATTGTTATCTTGCTATTTAAAAGGTGTTGCATATTTTGCACCTGAGTTCCCAATTTGACTTCAGAACTCATTTGCTTGCTTTTGGTCTCATCTTTTTCCATTTCTGTTGGCTTTTCCCCGAGTTCCATCCTCCACATCTCTTGATCTTTGGCCATTATAAATTTCAGTCATGTTTCTAATAACTTTGAATTAATCATCTTTTCCGGTTTTCCTTTGCCCGGAGTTTGTGATGGCCAAAAGGGGGTGGGGAAGGTGGAAAAGCAGAGGAAACTCGCACACGTCTGTGGAAACTTCTCGGCATTCTAATGCGTTTGCTAGCCTGCCGCTAGGTGGCGCCTGCGTCGCACTTTAAAGTTGGCCTTTAGCCACAAGGAATGAATTGTAATCCAGATGGAAATTGGCCAGGCTTATGCAAAAACCTGCAAAAATGTGACAAAAGCTGGGCCAAAGTATTTTGAGCTGCCTTCCGGTTGTCTGGCCTCGCCCCCCTCTCCCCTCGTCCCTCTTCACCACCGACATTCTTTCTATCTTTATGCTGTACATCCGGTGGCCATTTGATCAACTTGTCATAACCCACACAAACACAGTGACATTGGCTGACTGTGTTGGTGTGTGTGTGTATTTTTTAAATGCAAGACATGCTCTCTTACAGCCATGTGCCATCTCAGCCATCTCTTGCCATCCGACTTTGGCTGGTGTAAATTACAGCAAATATTGCGTATACGCCACGTTTGCCGTTCTTGATGCATACAGATAAAAACAAGGCTAAATAAGTTATAGAAAAGCTATTTTATATGTATGATGTTCTCTTGAATTATTAGAATTGTTTTAAAATAATAAAAATAGTTTATAAATAAATTAAATAATAAATTACAAATAATATAATTAATACCATTTTTTTATCTATGCAGAAGTAGAAGTCTTCTTCATAAACTTAAGTTTTAGGACATTCCTAAACGTAACTGAAATTCTCTATAACCCCTCTTTCCCTCAGTGTATTCCGCTACTGGTGACGCTCAAAATGAGATGCCTTTGGTGTTAGCTTGTTTGTTCGTTTGCAGTTGTTGCTGTTTGGCAAATTATTATTAAGTAAGCAGTCTAGACACAGCTCTTTGCCACCTCAGCCCCTCAAGCTTAATAAATTTTTGTGGGTTTCGTATTTTGATAACTTGAAACTTTGTCTCCTTCGGACAGGTGAGGGTGGAAAATCTGGAGGGGAGGTGAAAGCGAGGGAAAAGTGAGGGGATCTGGCACACTTTATCATCATTAGCGCAACGCTAACTTAGTCAGCTGGCGAGTAACTTTGGCGGGAAATAAATAATTTTCGCCTGCATATTGCGTGGTATTTTAATTTTATGTAATTGCCAAATTTGTCACAAATTGTTCAGTTTTTAATGCAGCTGGTCCTGGTTATTTATGATAATTTGTAAATTATTTATAGTTGAGAGCTTTATTAGCTGATGAAATTGAGAGGATTAATGCTGAACTTGGGCAAGGTTGGCATACATTTTTTGGTGAAGGCCAGTGAAAATGTAAACTTTTCGCACCACTCCCCCCCAGTTTTCCCACCCACCCAACTACGTGCTTTGACAGTTGTAACCAAAGGCCATTAACAAGTTCTTTTTCCTATTACCGCTTGTTGTTTCGGCGTTGGAAAAATACGCCGCAGGAATTTACAAGATGTGCGGGCGACTTCCACTTTAAAGCAATTGGTTATGCCAGGCACAAATGTTATTTTTGGCCATTCGGGTTAAATAAGTTATGAGCAGCGACTCGAGCGAAGGGACAAGGTGTCAGGGGTGGAAATTAAACACGCGCCTATCAAATAAACTTTACTTACCCTCCACCCCGTTCAAATATTCCTCAGGGGTTTTTTCCCAGCGGAGAAAGTCTTAAGGGTTTCCTGCTTTTATTGTCGTCTTCACTTGTCACTTATTTGTTTCACTTTAAAAACAACAAAATTGCTTGTGTATTGCATTACGCAGCTTGACAAAGTAATACAAAGAACATTTATCAGCGGGTAATCTATGAATAATAGAAACCGATTCTGCCGAATCAGCAGAAACATTTAATGGCATTAAATTCTGGAGTAAAATGTCAAAATGAATTCCACGAAGTGAAGCTGAACGAACGAAGCGAACAACTGGAAAATTGCATTGCGGATTTTCAGATTGTTAGGAAGAACAAACCCCCAAACCTTTAAAAGGAACAAACCCAAACAAGACCGCAGTGGTTAGTCATACTGGCAAGACTACAAATATAAATAGAAATACTCAGACCATCCGCCAAGATTTTATTAATGTACAGCTCAGCATTCCAAAGGGGGCAACACAACACATGTGTTGTTTCTGTTTATCGTTTTTACATAACGAAAAATTATTCCAAATTTTCGAAAACTGGCTTTGCAGAAAACCTTCATTTCCAAGTCCATAACTTTTCTTACAGACAACCGATTTCAAAGTGGCATACCTCTAAATGATTGTGGGTTAATTCTCTAAAAATCTGTGTACTCAGTTTGGTTTGTAATTTTGGGTCGATTTTTCGTCATTTTAATGATGTTACCCCTTTTCAAATAATCGAAAAATGGCTTTGCAGAAAAGTGGCCTAAAACCTGCACTTCCAAGCCCATAACTTTTCTTACAGACATCCGATTTCAAAGTGGCATACCTCTAAATGATTGTGGGTTGATTCTCTAAAAATCAGTGTACTCAGTTTGGTTTGTAATTTTGGGTCGATTTTTCGTAATTTTTACGATGTTACCCCTTTCCAAATAATCGAAAAATGGCTTTGCAGAAAAGTGGCCTAAAACCTGCACTTCCAAGCCCATAACTTTTCTTACAGACATCCGATTTCAAAGTGGCATACCTCTAAATGATTGTGGGTTAACTCTCTAAAAATCTGTGTACTCAGTTTGGTTTGTAATTTTGGGTCGATTTTTCGTCATTTTTACAGTGTTACCCCTTTCCAAATAATCGAAAAATGGCTTTGCAGAAAAGTGGCCTAAAACCTGCACTTCCAAGCCCATAACTTTTCTTATAGACATCCGATTTCAAAGTGGCATACCTCTAAATGATTGTGGGTTAATTCTCTAAAAATCTGTTTACTCAACTTGATTTGTATTTTGGGGTGAAAATGTTTAAATTGTTTGATTACTTAAATTGTTTACAAGGTACGTAATAACTTGTAACACAACGTTTTGTTTCTGCAGGTAATTATATTTAAGTCATAAGTCATAAGTAGTCAACAATATTTTGCTTATAGTTCTTGCAATTGCTTTCTTACAGATAAAGATGAATATATATAAATGAATATATATAAATGCCTTTTAACTTTATAAAAGATAAATTATAAATTATTAATGGACATAGACCATAGACCCTGCACTCTGAACTCTATAGACCAATGGGTAAGTCGCTTAAAAATACTTCTTAATTGACTGCTGACAGCAGCAGAAAGGGAACTTTGTGTGGTGGGGAGGAGGAGTGAGGGGAACGGAATCCAGGGGACTTCCCCTGGAGGGCAAATATGGAATGTTCTATGACCGCAATGAAGCGTCAGCTTGCCGCATGCTAATGCCGACTCTTTCGCACCAGCGCCGGTGAAAGCTGTCTCCTATCTCTTTCGGCGCCTGCTGGTCGACTAATATGCAAATTACACATGCAGAACGCGTATAATTTCTAATTAATTATGCCATAAATGCGCCTTGCGTGTCTGTGTGTTTGTGAGCGGTCATTTCCACAGGCAAGCATTCCACTCACATCAGTATGCACACATATCTGTGGGTTTTTCCGCCGACCACGCCCCCTGCGACCGCCCTAAAGCCCTTTTCCCTGCGAATGGCGCCAGGTGTATTTTATTTTTATGGCAACTTTCGGCACAACTCTTTGCCGCTCGTCTTGGTGGAATTTTTGCAAGAAACTCGCATCAGTTGCAGCTGCTTTTACAGTGGATGGAATGCCTTGGAATTCCAAGGTGTAGAAGCTTCTAAAAAATCAATATCTTGTGTGTGTTTGAATGATCCACTAAAATGTTTTCCAAATATTTTTCTTGCTTCTTGAATAATACTTTGAAATCCCCCTCATTAAGTTAGGTTTTCTAGTTTCATTCCACTGTTTTTCCAGCAAGACATTTGCAATGTAAAGCAGAAAATTTCCTTGCGCTTTCAATTTCTGTTTTATGCTTTTGTCCCGGCGTTTATTCTTTTTTCAGCCATATTTCCAACTAATGAGCTGCAATTTGTTGCAAATGGCAGCCAAAGAAAAAAGTGCGGCATGTGTCGCCATCCTTGCTGACTTAAGGGTTCTTTTTAAATAAATCGCATTTTTTTTGTTTAAGATATATAGATATATGGATTAATTTCTTAGCCAAGAACGACATATATCTTTTTTCGAGCTTCATTTGATTGTGTCCATTACTATTGAACATCTCTCTAAAAAACAATACTTTTCTATTGAAAATGTTAATAGTTTAAGCTGGTTATATTTCTTTAATTTAAGCCAATAAATACTCTATCTTTATCACAACAATCCAAAAACATATAATAATTGTTCTGTATAATTCTGAATCACCGACTACCAATATATTTCAGATCTTTTTAATACGTATGTGCAGTCTTAAAAGCCTCGTAAAAAAGCTGAGTAAAACAAAGCCCGAGGCCTGTGACTCACAGAACCGCGTGTAGAAAGTCACCAGGATGGATGCCCGTGGCAAGGACTCGTGCTGGATGCACCGGCAAAGTTGAAGGACATGCGACGGCAGTGACTAACGCTGATTGAAGTATGATGCGAAAAGTTCAGCGGAAAAATCGCAGCGGGGAAAAAGAGGGGAAAGTTGCCCTGCCAAATGAAGCGGTTGAGTCTGAGTCTGAGTCCGAGTTTTTGGCCTGATCGATGCGAATGCCGTTTTTTGGGTCGTCGCCATTATTAGCCAACGCTTTTTACATCTACCATGTTTTTTTTTTTTTTTTTGGCAACCAAACTTGGTCCTGGGCAGAGAGAACCCGTTAACAGTTAAGTGGATAAGCCAATTTATGAGTTTCGAATTTAACTTTGTCACTTTGGCCGGTGCCCCAGCTCTTTGCCTTTTTTCACTGTGGCCGTCGTCACTTGGCACATTTAAGTGGATTTGTTTTGCTTTATTGGTTTCGTCCTCGTTCTCGCTCCCATTCCCATTCCCAATCCCATTTCATTTGGTTTGTTTCCGAGTTTTGCCGTGGCCTCTGGTTTCGTTGTCTGCCGTTTTTGGGCCACAACTTTTTAATTTTTATATATTTTTACAACTTTTGCAGCGGCCTGCCAGCGGATTTGACTTCTTTTTATTTCCCCACATTGCTGAGCTTGTTTTTGGGGATTTTTACACTGGATGAAATAGGTGGAGTTACCTTAATTTCTCAGATCATTTATGTCCCATTGGAACAGCACCTTGATAAGGTGTATATATATTAATATTTCATTGATCGATTAAGCAGCTAAAGCAAACATTTTTTTATACACCCATAAAATTATTTTTTTAAAATTAAAATATATATTTTTACAGGTTAACAGTTATATTTTCTAAGAATTAAACTAAATTGAAGCCTTTAAATGGCCAGTGGTAACCCCCTATATTTTACTGCAAGTGTTTGGACCACAAGCTCAACCAAATATTTATTGCATCTTCAGAGGCGGATTTGCAAATCATTAAAAAAACTGCCAACTGCTAACTTTCAGCACTTTTAGCCTTTCGTCTGCGACTTTGGCCAATTAGGATTACGGCGAGCGTTGGAAATGGCAGCGATTAGCAAAGGACTTTCGCGAAAAGGCTTTTGGCCAACTTTTGGCCTTCAAGTGGCTGTCAGTTTTTATATTTTTTTCAGCGGACTAAGAACACCGCTTCCAGGTCACGCGCACCACCACAATTGGCCACAAATCTAAACCGAAATTAAGAGACTGGGAACTGGGAACTGGAAACTGGAAACTGGGCACTGAGAGGTCCTGAAACAAGCTGATGATGATGAGGCTGCCGCCGAAGCTCCTGTCTCCTGTTGATCGTCTGGGTCTGATTTGCATATTTGCCAATTTACAACAAAGAACTGCAACGTGGCCTGCATACATATGCGACTCGGGATTCGAGGGCCGACGACCTCAGATTTTAACAGACTGCAGCCTGCGGTCAGCTCCCCGTATTCATAATCAGCGGATAGTTTGGGAATTCAGGGGGAAATGCGACTCCGGATAGACGGGCAGCCATTTTTGTCTTTTGCCCGCTTGCGGTTTCCGTTTCCGTTTCGTTTCGTTTTTTTGGTGCCCCGTTTTGGGGCATGCCTTCAATTTCTATTACTTTTGCTGACGAATTTCGCTTTGAGTCCGCTTTGTTGGCCACGCTTTATTACTTTTCCGACGGCAAAGGAGAGAGACGGCGAAGATTCGGTCATTAGGTATGCATGTCGCGTCTCAATGCGAAATTTACCCTAACCCAAAGGGTAGCCACGAATTTTAAAGTGACTGAAGTCTGGCCAAAAGTTCTGGAGAATCAAAGCAAAAATAAAAGAATCCGTTGTTAAATTAAAAAATAGGAACTCATTTAAGTAGGAATTATTTCCTTTATTTAGCCGGCATTTATATTTCTTACAGAATGATTTCCAAATTGCAAACTTCAGTGAAAAGAAATTCGTTAAGGGAAACTTTCGCACATTGCCCGGCTCACTCTTCACCCAATTTCCACTGCATTTTCTAACCACTGCGGCCAGAGTTTCCTTTGCTGTCCTTTTGGGTCCTGCGCTTGGCTTTAATAAGAGATGCCGTCTCAAGGAAATGGGCAGACACCTGCCTCCCAATGCCCAGTGCCCAATGCATTTTTGGAGTGGAATGCAGTCAGGAGCAGAGGACCAAGGACCAAGGACCAACGAGATGTGATAAAAATTAACGACTCCCCGAGGGGGTGGCAAGGTGAGATGATGACTGGCAAGAGGGTGCCAGTCAGCGAAAGTCAGTTTTTAAATTTTTAAACATTTAATTCCGGGCTGGGAAGTTTTATTTGATTTAAATATGCATTCTCCTCGCAAGAAGACTCGCAACCCACCACCTTTTGGCCCTGGCAAATTGAATCCGCATTCGAGAAACTATTTGTGGAAAGAACACGGCGAAGGGCAAAAGACAAAAATAACTACATAAATTATTTATGCAATATCTGAGAATGTGAGCCCAGCCAAGGAGAAAGGGCGAAAGAAAGGAGAACTTGTTTTCCTCGTTGCCATTTTTATTTGCGCTCTAAATGCTGCAACATTTTGTTTACGGCCACCGAGGAGCAGAGTCCTCGTTGTTGGCTGAACAAATGCTAATTTGCTGCAGATACGAGTGGGGCAACATCAGCATTTGGGGGCAGAAAGGTCATCAAATAATCATATTTGATTTATTTGTGCAGGAATTGCATGTTCAATGGGCAAGTTCTTAAATAGGTTGGCATTTCAGAGCATTACCAATCACTACTTTTCTTCAAAGAAAATGCACATAAGTGGCACCGTTGAATGTTGCACTTCCAGGAATTTAATAAAATGGAATTAATAATAAAAGCAACCTAAAGTCTAATCCCCACGGAAAAGAGTTCAAGCACGTTTCAATGTGAATGATTTTTCCATAATCTCTGATTTCAATCAATGGGAGTTTCTAGTGGATAGAAACAAGAATTCTACTTATCTGAGACTTACCCTAAATCATTAACAAGTTCAGCTTATTACACTTTAATCATTATATCGACTGCAATTGTATAATTCAAATAGTTTATAGTTTGCGCCGCAAAACTGCAATGCAAAAGCTTTCCCAACCAAGCTTTTCCATGTAAAACTCAAGCTTTCCACAGCTGCCTTTCTTGTTAATGCAGCTGCAGCTTTGCGCCTTTTTTGGTTTTAATAAGTAAAACATAAATAATATTAAAATAAGTATTTAAACAAAAAATTATAGCTTACATTGTTAAAGTTTATTTTTGTAAAGGATTTGAAGAAGAATTATATGTTCCAGCACTTGACTTCACTTCACCTTGCACAACCCACAAAAGTAGGCAACAAATTGGTGCCCTTTTATGTTAAACAGATTACAGCTCACAGAGGTTATGCTTGTGTTAAAAAAATGTCGGGGGATAAACCAAAATTTAGCAGCTGCCACAACAATAATAAAGGACAACAAAAGCGGAATTATGCCACAGGACAAGCAGCTGTTTTGCAACTGAGAGCAGAACCGCGGCAGAGAATGCGAGTCCTGCGAAATTTGAAAGGAGAGAGAAACGAGCGAGCTTTTGGGGCACTTCGGATTTCGCTGCAGTTGCAAGAGGTTCGAGGGTATAGGTGTAGCTGAATAGAATGGAATAACTACAATTACAATTAAATATAAAAATCATATAAAACCTAGTACACAATCAAAGTCTTATCTAGTAAAGATTCAGTTCGTTAATTGGAACTTTAATTTAATTATTTTGTATTTCTTTTCGAATAACATTTAAGACATATCTAGTTTGTAACTGGAAAAGTAGTTTTTAATGGCACATAAATATGTTTTAATTTTATAAAAATATTAGGACTATTAATTCAACACTTTGCCACACTTATTATGTTTTACGAGGTATCTGCTAGTCTTATCAACGACCTATTTGCACACATTTGTTTATTTGGCTTGGCACTTTGCGGCCTTTGCTTTTTAATTTAAATGTTAATCTGCTTGCATGTGCATGCAGTGGCCCTCACCCTTTTTGCCCAGTGAACTGGCATATTTTTCATAATTCCTGCGGCTCAAAGTCGCTTTGCATATGTGGCGGCAGCAGACTGACGCCGAACTTAAATGGCTGAAATTGTTAAAGTGACCCCCTCTCCTTCACTTTATCCCTGGATCCCACTCCACCGCCACTCGATCTCACTTAAGTTTTTATATCCTGGCTCACACACACGTCGCTTTATTGTGTATTTGTCTTGGCTGCCGCAAATAAAGACGGTCTAAATGCAAGACGTCGCAGCAATGGAAATGGAATGGGCATCGGTATAGCAATGTGAATGGGAATGGGAACGAGCACGGGCTAAAGGAGAGAATTCATTAAAAATTAATCCAACGAGTGCGAGGTATATTTGGACCCATTCCCATTTCCCATTTCCCTCCGCTCGGATCTTCCTTGTTCCTGCTGTCTGCTATTCAATTACGTATGCCACGGCAGCCATGAAAATGACCTGCAGCGCCGTCGCCCCTCTACCCCTCCCTCTCTCTGCCCCGCCCCTCGAGCGTAGTAAATTCTAACAGCACTTGGGGTTCACCTCTGGCCACCCCTCTCACCTGGCCCAAACCACCACCCACCGCCCAACCACCCAACCACCCAACCCCCTCACAGCTCGTTGGCTGCCTGGCTGCTCGGTTGGTTGGCAGTTTTATGTGTTTTGTCTTCGCATGCCGCATAAACGGAATTATTTACAATTTATTTTTACCTGAGCTAAGACACCGCCGGCTACACAAGAAAAATAGTCGATCAAGTTGTCCTTCAAATTACTTGAGATTAAAAATAATTGATATTAAAACTAAGGGGTACTTAAATCATTTTCTTCCTGTGACAATACATACTTAAATTCAATTCCAATTCCAAATTTATGTTGTGAGCTGTAATGAAAATGTTAATAAAATCTTTTTTTATATGCATTGATCTATTTTTATTTTATTTTTGGCCTAATAGAAGTGCAGTGTAGGAAAACCCAAGACGAAGATGAAGCAGGAACCAAGAAAAGCCAAGGAAAGAGGGGAAAAAGAGGACGGGTCTGTGGCAGCGGCAAGTGCTGGCATTTGGTTGCCGCTTGTTTGTTTTTGTGCTATTCAAAATGTCTTCATTGCCGGACAGAAGATGCCAAAGGAGCTGACCGAGGAACCAAAAGGACGAGGCAGCAGGACTCCGCTTGATTGCCTTTAATTTGAAGATGAAAAGTCTGAAGCTGGAACGGGGGCAAGGTACTTTTAATTCAAGCCAATAACTTGGGTAGAGAAACATTCAAGATGAAAACATGCAATAAAACAATTGTTAGTGTCTTATGGCAGTAGTAACTTTTTGATAAATACAAGTTTGATGAGATTTAATAGAGAAATACACCAATCAATTTAATTAAATTTGCTGCTTTTCTCGTTAATTTACTTGTCCTTCAGAACTTGGACAATTTAAACAGAATTTGGTTTAATATTGCCTTTCACAACAGCTGCCCACCTCGATTTTGGTTCCAAATCACCTTTCTCCAGAGTTTCCAGCCTAGAGTTCAGTCTAAACCATATTATTTGTCCCAAGAGCATAATACTCGATATCAAGACACTTGGAATAGCGATTTCCGAAGAGCTCTCTGTAATGGTACTTGCATATTCTATAGCATCTGGGGGAAATGGACCCATGGTAAAATTTAATCCATCGGCCATTGCTGAATTTTATTACTACGAGGGAAGAGGGAGGGTACGTGTGAATCATAAACATATAAGAACATTAACTTACAATAATAATATATAATTATTTTGAATACTTTCCGGTGCTTTGTTCGTAGTAACAAGACTTTAATTTGTTTTTCAATGCTTGCTTGGCAAAACTTCCAATCCATTTAATGTTATACAATTGTTTAAAATGATTCAATATTAAACGAAATTAATAAAAAGCTTCTTAATTAGTTTAAGCTTTATCAGTATAACAATAGAGGGAGTATCCTGCTAATCATAAAATATATTAATTAATTAAATCTAATATATTACCTTATAAAGAGTAATTCGTTTATTGCTTTTATCCGAGCAAAGCTCCACAAGTGTTGCGTGTTTAATTGAATGGCATCTAATGCCAGTGCAAATCGAATCGCAATCGAGAGATCCACACAACGCTCTCACTAGCAGTTTAAGCCAAAAGCCAAGGAGTCACTCTGCATAAATTAGTGCGGGCTTAAATGCAGAAAGCCAGAGTGCAGCTAAACAGATATTAACGCCAAGGATGGCAAAAGATGCTCCACTTGAGCACTCAGTGCCGTTCTCGTCCTCGTCCTCGTCGTCCTCCTCATCATTATCATCAACATCATCGTGTGGCACTCATAAGCATAAGTATGAGCATGAGCGATGATAAATCATTAGGGGCAACGTGTTGCGGCCAACTTGACTTGACAGTCACTGCACCATCCAACCTAAAACCCCTTCCTTCCCCTCCCCTCCCCACGGTGGGTGGCCATGGAGTGGGTGGTGCGACTGGGGATGCTGATTATCAGAGTCATTGTTCTAGAGTCTGTCCCCAGCAATGTGATCTCAGCCATTTTTCGCTAAGACTTCGAGCAGACAAACAAGAATTTAAAATTGATGAAAATGTGGGATTTTAAGATAGATATATACATTAATTTAAACATATTTTAATTATGTAAAATAGTAACGAACAGGGGATATATATAAAGGAAAAACCCTAGTTAAATATATTAAAGAACGAATTTAACCAATGTAATCTCTTTCTATAAGTGGGAACCACTTTCTGTAAAGTTCACAGTTTAGGGCTCCTATGATCAAAAATCTGACAATAATTAAGTGACTAAACTTTATAATGCTTGCAAAAAAAAACAGCACCTAGTAATTTATTTACTAGTAAACTATTATTTTACGAGACTCCTAAGTTTAAAATTCTTAAATTTGACAACATTGTATAAACATGATTTCAAAAGGCCAGCTAAATCTTTATAGATGGAGTGTTCATCACTGGTGAAACAGAGATAAACCAAAAACTTCGTAGTTATGCGATTCAGCTGCATTCAGCCGTAAGAAGACCCCTTCCTTTGAGTCGGCCTCTCATCGCCGGGGATAATTATTAATGCGCACCTCAAGTTGGCAAATAATGATATAGTGCTCGATAGATACTCAACGCACTTGTGTGTGGCAAATTTATGGGCTGTACGTGTGGTATAAACAATTGGGCAGCCACCCCGCTCCCCCTTCCCCTTCCCCTCCCACACCCATTTGGTAACCCAAACCCTTTTCCAAACACTCCGTCACCTGCGGTTGATGGGTTTGCGATATGCAGTTCGGGGCCCAAATGCATTTTAAGCGGGCCTTTTTCCGCTTGACTTTTCCGACCGCAATGCGACGCTCGTTGCAGAAATGCAAATAAGCTGGAAATACTTTTCGCTTTTGAGAAATTTGCATATATTGTACTTATCAAACAAAGGCAAAAAAAGATGACGTTACGTATACGCAACGGCGGGCTTAGTAATCTGCTGGTATATTAGATTTTGTAGTATATTGACGACAAATAAATATAATTAATATTAAGTATTATTACTTGTTGACTTGTTTCATCGCCCTTGTGATTATTTTATAATACTTTAGGTTGAGAAGCTCTACAAAAATCAATTTACCCTTCAGAAGTCAACGAATAAAGCCTGAAAATGTTTTTCCACCATTAAGCTCTCCTGTAATTAATCAGCGAACAAATGCAAATTACTTTTCCGACTTGACGTTGCAGTATTTGTTCCTGTTCTTGTTCTGGCCTCGTTGTTCGTGGCTCTTTCAATTGGTCTTGAGTCGTGCTGCTAACTGTGTTAACCGGAAACGGAAATGTAGCTTGCATAACAAATGAATTTCGCTGAGGGGTGGCCGCTCCGCTCCGCTCCTTTTGACAAGTCACCAAGGCCTCGTGCCATTGTTCTGCCATCCCCAGTTGTTCCCATTCTTCGAGTTTCTTTCGCATAAATTGCTTTTCCACATATTGTTTGGGGTTGGGTGGGCTTGTGAGACCCTCTATTGAAAGACAACTGGCGGTGACAGGCCTCATTTTAGCGAAAGACCTAAGACGCAGCTAGAGATTCCCAGTGGATGGGTAGAAATCGGGGGTAAAACACTGCCGAATGCTGGTGCAACGCGAATTGCATTTCGCCCGGGGCAAAATTTATGAACATCATTGCCATGCGTCAAATAAATGTCAAAAAGAACGCCGAAAGTGCGGCCATTAATGCAAAAGATCCGTGAGACCAACAAAATTCCGTTGGCGCTGCAGAACCGCAATAAAAAATTTCGCAAAAATTTTCGCCTTGTTTTTTTGTATTTTTTTTCGGTAGCTGCTGTTTTTGTTTGGCATGTTAAACACAATTTTTTAATGAATTTTCACGCCAGTCGAGTGTAAAATGCCAGGACGTTGGCGGTGGGGCTCTGACTACTTTTAAAATGCCATAAAACTAAAAAAAAAATGCAAAAATATATATATTCCCAGGGCGGCAGACAAAGTGAAAAAATTGTTTTTCGAAAGTTTGTTGCTGATATTTCCCGATTGTTGTTGCTGCTGAATGTCCCCCTTTCCCCTCAATTTGTTGTCCCCTTTTCAGTGATGTTTTGTGTGAATTCACCAAGACAAGGCAATGGTGGTCTGAATGTCCTAACAGGATAATTGGTTCGATTGGCTGAGTCAATCATTTAGGTGGCCTGAAAGATGATATGTAAAAAACCCACCTATTATTGGCATAATAAGGTTCCCAAAATAAATAATTTTATATACCTTTTAAAAGAACTGGCTTCTGTTCTAGAAATAAAAATTCAGTTCAATGGAATATATATTATTGGAATTACATATTATTAAATATATAATTAAATAATGATTAATAGAATAAAACATTTGCCTACTTTCAGAGAACTTTTTAAGGACCTTTTTAAAAAATCTTGTTCGTGCCCCAAAAATCAAAAAACTAAGATCCCTTTAAGTTTTTAATTTGTGTGTAAAATTTTCTCTGCCAAAGGGCATTTAGCATTTCCCATTGATAACTCCCAGATATTCATCTTCCACTCACTTCTTGTTTTATTTCGTTTGTTTTTTTTTTGGTTTTCATTTCGATGCTTCAAGCGCAAGCGACAGATGATAATAAAAAATTTTATTACACACAAGCTCATCCATTTGACTTAATGGCGGTCGGAATGTTGCAGGCTTTTAATGTGCGTCATCATGAAGGGGTAGAACGGGGGAGGGGTGGGGCGAGAAGGGGAGGGATTTCCCGGCTAGGTATTCCGCAGCTTCTGTTTGAGCTGTTGATTGTTTAATAATTTTTATTTTTGCCTTTGCGTTTTTCGGTCTGCGCTCTTCTCAAGTGGAAGTGCATGTAATTTCATTTGCAATTTGCATTTAACTTTTTTCGCCGGAGAGATTTGTAGGCCGCAGTGATTGCAGCTGTTGGGGCACCAAATAAAATAATATCCGAGTGCATATATCCTGTATATATACCCCCCCGCCCGGCTGACACTCAATAAATCAGCGAAATGTGCGAGCAAAATAATAATTAATGGGCCAAAAGGGGGGATGGTGCATGAAAATTTGTGAAAAATTACACAATTTCCGCACACCCAATTATAATTGCCAGCGAACCGAAATGAGCACTGCAGCCTTAGTATGCAGTACATGTAGAAAATGAGTTAAGTGTTAGCCATCCCACCAGCGGAAGCAGACAACACTTGGCTTAATTTCACCGCCCGACCGACTGTCTGTCAGTTTTCCGCTTTTCCGCTTTCCCTGCTCCACATATAGTATTTTCTCCTTCGTCGACCGGCGCTCATCATCATTTGGCACAGCCGCATGTTCAATATGATTCGTGACATGTTAGGGAATTAGTGCTGGCTCCCACCCACCCAACCACCCACCTATCCACCCACCTATCACCCCACCCAAACACCCGGGAGCAGTCCAAGTTCGGGTTGCTGGCCACGTGCGCCACATGTTTGTCATGCCAAGTGGCGCCAAGCGGCCTCATTAATGTGAGTTGCTTTAAGTTTTATTTATTTATTATTGGACTTTTTCCGGGTGGCTCTGTTTTCCCCTTGTTCCCCCTTGTTTTTCCACGGATTTGTGCTAGCTAATTGCTTTTTGTTTGGCCTCAGCATTGGAACTAGCTTGAATAAACTAAATGAAGCTCGGAAAAATGTTGGTTGGCGTAAATAGTAAGGAAAGGAAAGTAGGCAACCTTCTGGTTATTAGGCGGGACTGTATAGCTCATTTCTTTTAATGTTAATTTAAAATAGGATAACTTGTTTGAATATCTCTGTCTTAAAATATTTTACATGCACTTATAAGTCCTGAAATGAATAATAATCCATTTGATGACAGCTGAAGAATAACAATTTTTAATTATATATTTAATTATATTGATATACCTTTTCTTCCATAAAAACCAGCCTTTTTCAAAGAGACATAACCATTAAGACTTGTGGTTCTATAAACGTTGAACAGTTTATTATTATTATATGAATATAATTGTTTGAATTTCCTAAAAGTCACATCTTCGTTCAAACATCTCGACTCCTCTATATCGAGTATACGACGTGTGGTCGTCGCTCATACGCCTTGAGTTTTCCCAGTGAAACAACGATGGCCTGTGATGCCTCTCACAAAATAGTTGTTGCCAGCTCGCCTTGTTTACAGTTTGTGTTGAACAGTGTTGCGCCTCAAAGTTTGAGGCGTGTCTGGTTTCTACACGAGTCCCTGGTCTCTTATCATGTTAGTTGGGGCTTTATTGCCCCGAAATAGTGGCTCAAGAAGTATTTGGTTGCATGCCTCGCCATGCGGGTGTCACCTCTCTTCAGGTCCCAACACTCCACTTCTGCCTTCTCGTCTAATTTGTAAAATTATTCGCACGTACTTTCTTATTACTTTGTTTTGCCTTGTAAATTTTGTTGCCCAAAAAGCGAAACTTTTGCAGAATAGCAACAAGAAAACAAGGTTCCTTTTTTAAGGGTTTTCTTTACTGTTAAATAAGTTAACTTTAAATAAATTGATAAATAACTAGATTTCTTTTAGTTTTATGTCCTTTAAATGTATATTAAAATTCCAGTTTTACCCCAAAAAAATTATTCAGATTTAGCTATAGAAAACAAAATGCAAAACGCTTTTTAGCCTCAGTAATTTTCGAGCATATTTATTTGTCAGGCACCAGCGGCCAACCCACTCAATCAAGCGGACCGTTAAAAAACTCTCGACCGAAAAACAAGAGAGTTGGAAAACCTTCAGACAACAGAAAATTTCCATTTATCAAGCGGTATAACAGCGACATTTGATCAAGATATTAGCAAATGTTCAATTTATTTAGAAAAACCGCCGCAGCACATGGCCCGAAAAAAGCGCACACAAAATGGAAAAACAAGTACTCAGTGCAACACGGTAAAAGAAAAACTTAAACCCAAACCCAAACCAAAACCGAAAAATGCAAATCGAGCTGGGGGAATTAGTGACAGCCGAGCGGAAAGACCGACTCCACTTTCAGTTCCAGCTTTGCCCTCAGAGCTTTCCCAGTGTGACATTTGCAATTGACAGTCGCATCGAGTTGAGTTTTCAGTTGAGGTTTTCCGTGGGCCCAGGGTTTTTTTGGGGGAAAGGAAAGTCAACTGCAGCCTTTGCTGCCATTCCTTCTTCCTTCTGCGACAATTTAAAACTGCGAAAGTTTTAAATGTTCGCCTCGCTCCTTTTTATTTTCAAGTTTTTCCTTTCGTGGGGCTTCAGCTTTTTCCTTGCGGCAAAATGTCAAACTGCGGCCAAAGTTCGCGTGCAAAATGGCGTCCCCGGTGGGCGTGGCAGGGGCAAAGGGCGCAGAAAGGCAGGCGGCTAACACGTGTGCAGTTTTCCAAAATATTTCTTTAAATTTGCCCATTTTCAGAGATTAATTTAGCCCGAGACGGTAGTTTTTTAAGCCGGCTAAGATACCTCTGCTGCACAGTGGTTAGGGATATCTAGAGATATTTCGCAAATGATTATTGAGATAGTAGTTTAGGGATATTTGGTAAAAGTAATTAAATGTGACATGTAAGGACCTAGCCAATCGATGGTAAAAGTAATTTAAAGTAACTTGTAAGGGACAAGACAATTGAAAGTTAAAAGTGTTATATCTTTAAAGTGGTCCTATAAAATGATTAGTAGTTTATAGGAATGGCAATGGTTATTCATTTATTACATTCTGTAATGTAGTATTTTTAGTCAATTTTTAAGTTGTCCTTTTAAATGATTAGTAGTTTATAGGAATGTGTAATGGTTATATCATTCTGTATTGTAGTATATTTAATCAATTTTTATTTACTCTACACTTTTATCAAATAATATTGGATTTGCATACATTACTCACTACAGACTCGAATCGTGGAATCGTAAGAATTGTCATGTGTCAATCTGATTTATTATTTGATTTTTTTTGATTTATTTATTACTTATTTATTAACACTGTAACCACAGTGCCGTTGTGCAGGTGATAGGGGACAGCTGCACTTACTTTTAATTAGCAAACAAAACGAAAACGAAATCGTAAATGAAATGCCGCCGAAACCGCCCAAAAGTATGCAAAACTTTTGTTATTGTCGCCAAATAAATTTCACCAATGCGAACGGGGTGGGCGTGTGGGCGTGGCTGGTCCAACAAATTCGCAAAATATGGTAACGTAGGAGGGGGAGAGGGGAGAGAGGGAGACAGGAGAAAAACAACAAGCGGCTAACAAAAAGTTCCACCGACAGCAAAATTATGTGGCGTCAAATGCGGCGCGTCGCCTCAGGGAAAACCGCCTCCAACTGGAGCCATGGGGGCGTTGGAGGTGTAGTTGTGGGCGTGGCCAGGTGGCTTTCCCACCTACGTTTCCCCCTTTCCCTGGTGCGGTTGCCGTCGGGCTGAAATTTATGCTGCTGTGTGAAATTTTACGCGACAGGTGGAAAAATAAAAGCAACGGCAAGAAATGCAGCAAAAAGTTGCATGCAAATTTTCTAAATGGAGAAGGAAGTGCTCCAAGTCTGTCTGAATATCCTTTCTCTGAGGCCCCCTCACCACCCCCGCAGTATAAATCCACTTAAATATTTAAAAGGACAAGGCAAAAAGGTCCCCGCGGACGAGGGCAATATGGCCAGGTTCCTTCAGCTGTCCTGGCATCGTATCCTTCTTTAACATTTGATTAGCGGCGCTTCTTTCCTTGGAAGTGGGTGAGGGGGAGGGGAGAGGAGGGGCAGGTGCTTGGGCCGGGTTTCCATGTTAACACTTGCCCACAACAACTGTCCTCATTAGAGAGAAGGGTTCCAGCTCGTGACTGGCAGCGTAAATCATCAATTAAAACAAATTTTCCATTTGGGGGCAATGTTTGAAATTAATTTTTAAAATGAAATGTTTCTGTAAATTATGAGGGTCACTTGAAGTGGGTCTAAGTGAGATGAGTTGGGTGGCAAATTAGGTGGGAGTTTCGAATGGGGTTTAAAAGGAGTTTGCAGGAATTTTTAATTTGTATGAGATACAATAAAGTATTAAGAAGCAAGTCTGGAATTTAATCAGCCATTTATTTGGAAAGAAATTAAGACGGCTTCTGTTAGGGAAAAGGAGATATTGTTAAAAGTCAAAAACTGTGTAAACAAAAAAAAAAAAAAAATTACATATTTAAAAGTTTTTAAGTACGTTTTTTTTGGTGAAGATTAATTGTAAGGCTTTAATATGAATTTCCATTATTCAATGGATATTTTGCACTCCAAGTTTATTTATTATAAATTTCAAATTGTAAAACATACTTTTAGTACTGCATTAAGGAAAGCTTAATCTTGTGAACAAAAGTAAAAAGAGGCACATAGCCAGAAATTCTAAATACATCATGTCTTTATTCCCTTGTAACTCCATACTTAAAAATCCAAAAAAAGCCCCGATAATTGTCCCATAATGCGAGCTCCGTTTCAAAGTTGGCCACTTGCACTACCCGCAATACGACGAGTGGTAATTGCAACTCAGTGCCAACCTCTGATAACCTTAGACCTGCTGCTTGATTTTTTTGTGGCTTCCAGGAAAACGTTTACCCAAAGCTACCCCAATAAGTGGGGGGCATATAAATTACGGGAATAAAAACTGAAATTGCTGCAAAAACAGAAACACACTTAAAACACACACACACACACACATATCGGGGTACGTGGAAAAGCAAAGCAAAAACGGAATATTTATGAACGCACCACGCGACGAGGGAAAGCGAAAATGCGCCAAACGTAATGGTGGACGAGGAGGGGGGTTCGGGGTTCGGGGTAAGGAAGTGGGAATGGTAGAATGGAACCAAGACCAACGAACCAAGTCCGAGGTCCTGTCTACCCTCTCCTGCAAACTGGCATACATATACTTTTCCCGCTGCCGGGCAATGTTTGCTGGCAGATAAAGCAAATGGCAAAAGTGTTTTCCATGCGCGATCGATAAACACGGCGCCAGCAAGGCGGGACAAATTTTCATAGTTCAAGTGGCGCCTAGGAAAACCCACCAGTCCACCAGCCAAGTGAAATGTGGCCAAAGGCAGGCAGGCAGGCGGTAGTAAAAATTCAGCTCAGAGAGAAATAAATGCGATAAAAATTATTGCGGAAGTGCGCAGGCGAAGGAGAAGGAGCAACAGGAATGGGTTTGACGCATATTCCTGGACTTTTGGGGCCACTCTTTTGCACCTCATCACCAGCCGGGTCCTTTGTGATTCGGTTGAATCATCGCCAAGGACGAAAACGAGAATTGATATCACGTGTCAGTCCAACGTCAATGTCACTCAGTCAAGTCAAGTCACTTCCTTCCCAGGCAAAAAAAAAAGAAAAAGGACTTCGGGGTGGCCATGAAAACGAGGGACTAAATGAGCCTCGGCTCCTTTGGATCTGATTTTATTTTACGATTTAGGCGTGTGTCGGCCTTTAGCTGTTGCCAAATTAGTTACCAAAATTAACTTGTCTATTTGCGTGGATTGCCGTTTTATGGCTTTCGCCAAGGCGACTTGGATTCCTCGGTGTTGTCATAAGGCGACTTCAAGTTCCAGGGAATTGCGGATAAAGATGAGTCACCGGCAAATTGTAGGCAGCAATTTATTTTGATTGGTTTCAGGTCTGTTAATCCAACATATACTGTTCCCAAACACCGAGTTATACAGCACCTTTATAGTATTTAATTAATTGAAATCTAAATTTCTTTCTCGTTTACAGACTCATTATTTAAATATTCCCCAATATTGTGATTGTTTTGAAGACCGACAATCCAGCAATCCGACTTTCTCTTACACAGCCAGCTAATTGTTTATACAAAGCACCTTTAATTATTTAGTTATTTCAAACTATTCCGAAATGACTTTTTCGTATACAGATACAAATATTTAAATTTTCCCCTTTATAATTTTTAGTGTCTCTTTTAAGTGTCTCTTTCGAAGCTTAAATGAATTTGTATCATATGGATACGATTTTGACGGGTGCCAGAACCTTCACAATTTCTTCTCTCATTAACCAGGTACTTATTCGCTTCGAGGACACAGGATGGGCCCAGTTGCCTGACCAAAGAGCAGACACTTTCCAAAAGGTCACTGCGATCGCTCTCCTTCAATCGGAACTCGTCCACCGAAAGAGCCAAGGTCAATAGATAACTCCAATGGGGCATTAAAAGACTTAAGCGGCACACTATCCTCGCCAACATTGGCACTTCCTGCCGCAGTTCCTTGAGCAGGCAATTGAAGATGGTGCCGGGATCCACGACTCCTGGAGTGGAGATCAGCTCCAGGATTTGCAGGCGGATTAAAGGCTGTCGGCGGTCCTTCACGCTCTCCAAAATGCTTAGAATCAGCTGCTCCTGGTGCCTCTTGAAGTTTCGCATCAGGTTTAGCAGGAAGAACATGGCCATTTCCACATCTGTCCAGGCACTCTGCTCATGCTCAACGATGTCGTACAGTTCCTGCATGGTATCAAGCTCCACCAAGTGGGCCACATCCACCAGGACCTCGGCCACAAGTCCTCGGAAACGATCCATGGGGCCGGGTAGAGCCATGTCCTCACAACTTTCTGGCACTCGGGTTATGGTGAAAAGGATCTTCAGGAGTCGCAAGAAGTACGGTCGATATGAAGAAGTCATTTCGGGATCGGCCTTGTAATCCAAATCCGCCGACAGCAAGGACCACATATCCATGGAGCTTTCAATCACCGAAAGTGGGCAGTGGACGGCTATGAGTAGCAGTAGTTCGATGGTCAGAAATCGCTCCTGGATCTTCGCAGGATTCCTTTTGGTCAGCTGGAAGTGGGTCTCGAATAGGTTCACGAATATGTGGCAATAGTTTTGCAATAGCTGCTGGTTTCCCACGGAGCGCTGGAATGCCGGTTCCAATGAGATGACCATCTCAAATAGACGGGAATCCAGATCTTTTCTGACCAGGGAGTGCTCCAACATGGCCACCACGCAGTCGGCGGCCTCCAAGTGTCCTTCAATCAAGGGGTCAACTAGGATAGCTTGCGCCCGTTGGAATAGTTTACGTTCTAGCACTTGGTCGGTTAATATAAAGCCATACCTTGTCCAGGACCCAAAAACCCGCAGGCACTTTAACAAACAAGTGTCTGGCAAGTCCTGACGCTCTAGGAATCCTTCCAGCACATTCAACACATTCGAGGACTGAAGACGGAGCTGCTCGTGTACGGATGCCAAGCACTCCACTTTCCGCTGCAGAGCAGATGATCGAGCCTCCTCGGGCAGGATCCGCAGGACCTCCAGAAGGGCCATCACGTACTCGGGTCTGCCAGACAGCTGCCTCATGAAGTCGTCCAGTTCGTCCAGCAAAACGGGTGCCATCAGTCCCAAAGCTGATAGGCAAATTCCCAGTTGCACCACCAAGGAATTGGATTCCGGGATCATGGCTGCATTCACCAGGTTCTGGATCAGTTCCTCCTTCAGATAGCTCAGATCGGACATACTCAGCAAGTGAAAGTCCTCCTTGGTTTTCTTGGCCAAACTGATGGCAGCAAAGGTCAGGATGTGGAGTGGGTAGTTGGGCCTGTGGGCCAGTAGTTCACTGGCTATCATCCACACCTGATGCGATTTCTGAAAGGAGTGCAAGTAACTATCAGCTGCATGATTGGTGTCAATGCTCAGCAGATAAAGTGCATCTATGACATTTTCTTTTGTGAACTGTTTCTCCATTCTGCTCGAAATTTCTCTTTTTTATTCGAGATATTCTTATATATACAACCGTTTAAATGGGAAAAAAGCCACTGCTTTGTAGAAAAAATATACTGAAACAAACTGACAGGATTACAAAATAAGAGGTTACTTTGTAAACTTTAAAATGAATTCCTAATAATCAGCCATTGTGAACTATCCACAATATAGACATTACAAGTTTCAGCAGACACCAACTCTGGAGCCCTAACCTTGATCCCGCGTGGCAATCAATTTTCCCAGCGCTTTCCCAATAAATGCATTGCGTTGAGACAATAAAACTCTATGAAAACTAAACAAACAAGGGACTCGAACCCATTGTACACATAGATATGTGTCCAGATTGCCGCAACTAACGTTTGCCAGGCACAAATATTTACCCTGTCGTCTCGATTCGCAGGACGTTTCAGGACGCCTCTCATCACGCACAAACGCACAAATTACAAGGGAATGGGCATGAATCCAGGGGGAGGGGAGAGGGGATCGGGGAGGGGGAGGGCTGCCTTGACCAGCGCGAACAATAAGCAATAAAATTATATGCCATATTATACATATACTACTATGCCACTCGCCTAGCAATCCACTCACACTCGCGGCAATATAATTTTGAAATCAGTTAAGTGTTGGCTTTGTTGGACATACAGATAAAGAGAAACTGGGGTTGATTTTTTAATATATCTTTTAATTGTTTAATATAAATAAATATAAGTAAATATTATATGTTGTATCCTAATAATAATTTGTACATTTTAAAATGATACCCCTAAAGGTTTTTTCAGTGACCGTACTGATATGATATGATTCGGTTTTTAAAAATACCAATAACGTTTAATTTATGTATCCAAGCAGCAGATATCTTTTAATTATTTATTATAAATAAATATAAGTAAATATTATATATTGTAGACTGTGAATAATTTTTAAATTTTAAAAAAGAAACCTTTTAAGGTTTTTTCGGTGACTTCAATTATTATAATTATGATTTTAAGAATGCCAATATAATCTAATTTATCAAGACAAGCAGCAGATAAACGAAATTTTCTCATCGAAAATCCAAGGCAACTAGGATATTTCTCTGCGTGTAGTCGCAGTCCTAGTCCAGCCCCTCGAAGTCCAAGTTCTCGACCACCCCTCGCACTGCGGGTCTGTCGTTTATTGTCGCGCTGTGTTGTGCGAGGAGTACATTAAGTGCGCATCATAAATTTCATTACATTATTATGGCGTTGTTTGCGACAACAAGCGGAGCCGTTAGCCGGATTCGACTACTTTATTGGATCGCCTCCGCTGCAGCGCCGTCAAATCACATAAATAAAACTATCCGAATCTATTGTCTATCCATCTGCCAACAGTCTCTTGTCTTTATTAATGCACTAATTATGGGGCGTGGGGCCACGCCCACTGGCAATGCATTTGGTCAGCATAATTTATGGGGTCGGGTTGGGTTGGTTTGGGTTTTTTCCCGAAAAGTTCTCCAAGGACCAAGGACCCAGGCACACGCCTTTATTTTGGCAGGCAAACAAGAAAGGGAGGCTCAAATAACCGAATTGCGTAGGAAATTATAATGCCTTGCCAAAATTTAAACAAAGGCGCGGCTGTCCTCGTTGTCTGGGAAATTGATTGCTTGGCACTCGCCAGCGACAAATGACAGTGAACTTATGTCGATAGAACAAACATAATATGGGTCGCTTGGGGGAATAAATATATAAAAGGAAAGAAGGTAATATAGACTTGGACTAGGCTGTACTCTCAACAGCCATATTGAACACACCAATTAATACACTTCACACTTATGATCAATAATAAAAAGAAAGTACCTTTACAGCAAGGAAAACACTTTCACTACAACCTGCGAGTGCAGGGGAGAAATTGAAATATGTTCTGCAAACTAGAGCACAAAACTTAATTTGCAGCCAAACATTGTTACGCTCCAGTGCCATCGAGAGCAGCAGACAACCGCAAGGAAAAGCCAATCAAGCTTACAAGCTGACCGCTTACATGACCGGACCCATATCCAAACAGGACCCATATCCATACCCCTAGCCATAACCCCCCTCCTCGTCGACGAAGTAAAGGCGAAAGTAATTTGCAAGCCACTTTGCAGTGCCACAAAACGGGGACACTAAAAAAGAGCTGTGGAAATAATTGAAAAATTTGCACTACATAGAAAATCGAATTATGTAGAAAGTGACGACGATGGCGCAGGAAATATCAATTAACAGAAAACAAGAGCAAAACCCTATTAAAACCTTATTTATCCCGGCCGAAAAAAGTGGATAAAAAGGAAGCCAGCTGTAAGCAAATAATGCGAAGGAAGTTTGCACAAACAACCCTCGAGCGGGGAAACAAGTGGAAGCAGGAGCTGCAGAATTAATTGCTTTATATGGCGTGATAATTTATTGAAGCCCACGATGACCAACATGGGAGCGAAGGCGAGGTCCTGCGGAGGTCCTGCCGAGGTCCTGCCGGCCCTGCACTTTCCAGCCGGGGATAACACAAGTATTATGCCGGCAACGAGGCGTAAGGGTCAATCACATTAGAGACATGCGATTCGAGGGTGGACCTCCTGCCTGCCCTTCGTCCTTCGTCCTTTCCCAACTCCCTGGTCAAGGGTTGACCCCTGCATTCTGCAATCTGATTATGTGTGCGGAGGAGGGTCGGTCGGGTAATAAGTTTTTCCCTGCATAATAAACATGCCAGAGGTATTGTGTGTTTGCTGTGACGTTTGTGCCACATCGCAAATACATACAGTCTCTTTGACTGTGTAAATCACCTAAGGCACTGCTGATAGATAAAGATATATAATATATGTATATGGGATATATATGTCTGGTCAGCGGCGTTTTTATACTTGATCTCTGTAAGCATTTACAAATATGATTGCGAAAGTTTCTCTGGCTTTTAAGATAAGCCTGCCAGCTGTGAAATCAAGAATATATAGCGTATAGGGTTACAAATGTAATCTTGATGTTATAAAAGTAAGATCCCATAAAAATACATTTTGATTATAATTTATTATAATTTTCATAAATATTTTATGTTCCAAAACTAGACTGTCGGTAATATATTTAACATATTTCGATGAAAACGCGGAGTGTTTAAGAATAAATACATATATCTATAAAAAATTCACTTAATTTCATTTCATTTGTCTCAAAACTGTAGTATTTAAAGAACATGTTTTTAACCAAACTTATTGCATAGAAATATAAAATTAATTATTTTGTAGATATTTAAGAGTTCTTGAAAATATCTTTATAAATGCTCTTTGTTCGATTCTCAAAGTTTTAATTAGTGGGGATTTCATGTGGGTTTTTACATTGCACAAAGCGTGTCTGCGCTTCACCATCATTTAAATGCGAATACTTTTTTGTTGAGGAATTGTTTTGTTTTGCCCTTTACGGATTTACGCACTGGCGACCGAGGGTCTTTTGCTGGCATAAAGGTATGGTATGAATATAATCAGCGCATTCAATCGACTTAATTTCATTATGAATACGGAGGCAGCTAAACGTTGCCCCTCACTCCTCGTGCCACGAATTTCCTTTGCCGCTTGGCCCAAGCCGAGCTCATAAATAATCTTGCCAACTTGTCGGACAGGACACTCGCCGGTAGCTCCGCTTTTCCCCCTCTTCTTTTCCCCCTCCGCTTTCCCGGTTTCCCGGTTTTAGCCACGACCAGCTGCTGGCTGCTCGAGTTGCACGGAGCCGCTCCTGCCACTTCGGCTGCTTGGCCGCTGTTGACAAACAAATATGAAACTAATCCCTGGTAATTAGTGCGCCAACTTTTGCTGCATTTTGAGCCCGGGAAGGACACAGGACGCAAGGACTCACGGACGGGGACTTGTAGTCGCTGCTGTCGCCGCTGGAGAGGGACTCGCTAGCTGGTTGCTCTTTCGGCATCTCAGTGTCAGGAACACTGAAAGAAACTCTATATATATTTAAGGTCATAACATGCAAAACATCTAAATATTCCTCTGTAAGTATTACATCATTAAAAGGCTTAAGAACATCCTTAAGATGTGTAATCAAAAGTAAATACATTTTTTCATTCTGAAATTACTAAGTGAAAACTTAAAGTTTAACCTTTCATAACACAATATCAATTATTTTTTACAGTGCATTCCCAGCTCCTGGTCACAGGAAGTTAGCAGATTCTTTATGCTTTCTGCTTTTTGCGGTTTTCCCGGTCGCATCTCGTTGTTTTTCCTTTCGTTTTTGTGGCGGTGTCGTCGTTATTTTTATTGGAAAAGTTAAGCTTGTGTTTTGATAGGTTTCAGTCGTAAAGGGATTAATTAGTGCGGACTTCGCACCAGCGGCTCCGCCAACAGGATAAAGCCAGGCCGGTGTCTGGGGTACCAGCTCAACACGCCGCCTCATGTCGCAATGCATAATGAAAGTTGAGCTAAGTTGCATGGACTTTTTGTGGCGAATGGGACATGGCATCGAATTGGAGTATGTAAACGAGTTGACTTAATGAGCAGATTTTGCAAAATGCGGCACCCATAGGTTGGGAATGTGATACCTTCTTAACCTCGCTATTTTATTAACTTACGCAAAAATCATTACTAATTGTTTTTCCAAAAATATTGGGGATTGGTTAGTTAAGGTCGTAAACCTACACAAAAAGTTGTTTTTAGACCAAGTTACAAAGTTGAAAAGTTTCATAGATTTATGTTGTGAAATAAAAATGATTTCATAAACATGAATTTTTAAAAACAAACACTCATTTGAAATTATAGTTAATAACAGCTTAGAAGATAATAAACTTTTTGGATATCATTTTGTGTCAATATCCTGGCAAAAAAATGTGGAATTTATTGCAGTAACCTTTTTTCTTATATTTACCCCAATTCAGAGCTCAATTACTTACGAGATTCTTCACATAATTCTTCATCTGGCCACTTGTCTTCACTGCAGTGTATTAATTTTATTTTTTTTACCCCTTTTCCTCCAACATTTCTTACTCGAAATTCCAATGCTGCAGAATTTGCCGCTGTTTTTGCCGACCGTTCGCCTCTTTCTTATCTTTTTATTATGAACTGCAGCGACAATTTTGCTAGCCATGTCAGCGCATGATTTACGAGGCCGTGCCGTACAAATGAAAATTGTACCAAAACCGGGGGACAGACAAACCTTTTTTGTGGCTCTGGAGTTTTGGCCACAAAACAGGAAGCGGAAATGAGTGCGCAGAACGACTATGGCGACATGTGAAATGTGTTTGCCACCGAAGAAGCACACAAAAAGCCAAAAGGCACAAAAAAAAAAGAAAGGACCAGCAAACACATGCAAAATAAACGGGTTCAAGTGGCGCTCGTAAAAACGGGAAGTGCGGGGGGTGGCCAGTGGGGGGAGGGGAGGGGGGAGATTCAAAGCCAAAGGATAACTGTTGAATTGTTGGCCATAATAACAAGGCAGGACTCCCATGTGTGTCTGTGTCTGCCTCTGTGTGTGTGTGGGTGTGTGTGTGTTTGTGTTGGCCTGTCGCGTAGCAACTTGTGGCTAGCTTAATAGCAGTTAACAGCGAGTCGGGGAAAAGGGGGTGAGGAGGGGTGAAGAGGGGAGTGAAGAGGGGGTCAAAGGATAGTCGCCTGTACATTTTTCAAGACTCTTCGGAAAGAGCTTGCATAGTGTTAACTTGGTTAATAAATTCAATTTAGTTATTAAGCGTCTGAATTTCTTATCAGCAATATAAATCTTGGAATGCTGTTTGCAAAAGTCTTGGGTAGTCTCCATTTAAGTATAGATAAGTTATTAAGTTTTCTAGAAGGACTTCTAGGACTTCGATTTAGATAAGTACTTTGAGTAACAAAGATTCGTTATTGCTGATATATTATATTTTAGTTTATTCCAAATAACTTATGTGAATGATTTGAATAAATTAACCATTTATAATAGCTTAGCTCTCTTGGCTGAAAATCGGAATAAAATTAAACTTTAAAAAGGCATACAAAGGAGAAAGAAACGCACTAACTACCCAGAGGAATACAGAGAAATAAAATGCACTAGAACAACAGCCGAACCGCGTGCTGTGAAAACAATCCAATCAATTTATTAATTAAGCAAGCCACTCCGCCAGAAGAGCGCCTGATGTACGACTGTATATAGTATTTTATATATATATTATATATATATATAGTATTATATATATCCAGCCGATAGTCTGTCTAGGGGGAATGGGAATCCTCGACGCGTCTATTTGTCTAGCTTTGCGCAATGGATTTTTAATGTTTTCCTCGGACTCGGCGAGTGGGAGGACAATAATGTAACGCATTGTTAAGTCCGCTTGGCACTTTTCGCACGCCAGCTGTGTCCGGCTGGAAAAGCGGTGGAAACCCCCGAGGAAAACCGAACCTAAGGAGCTGGCGAGGAAACGAGACCGGTCTTTAATGAGCCCCAAACTGCAATTACGCAAAACATTTGCCGCACTGCATGTGCCTCGAATGCGACGGCGTCCTCAGAAATAATTTTAATTGCGTTTTGCTTTTTATTTTATTGCATGTGGCGCCCTAACGATTTCGTTATGCTGGAGTAAATTAAACTAAAACAGTGGGCAGTAAGGAAAAACCATTTAAAAAGACTGAACCGAAGTTCCGTTTAGCAACTAAAGTAATAACTAAACCTAAAAGGTTTAATGAAAAATGTTACTGACTTCGAAAACATTGTTTTGATTAACTTTATAAGCTCATTACTGGCGGATACATACGTTCGTTTCCATGCTTCTTAAATCCAAATTATCTTAAATCTTTGGAATTAAAAATTAGATTACTATAAATGTTATTTGGACTAAAATCTTTACTTAGTTTGAGGTCTAATAAATATATAAACTGGTAAAAATGTTTATTATTATTGTATAAACTTTAGGTACTAGCCAAAGAAAACTAATACTGCCCCCAAAGAAAACTAATACTGCCCCCATGGCTTCAATATATATAGTTGAGTAGCCAAATGGCATTGAGTAAATGACAGACATTCCATCCAATACACAGTCATGGCCTCAGCGAATTGGTTAGTTCCATCTCAGCACTCTCCGCTTTGTAGAGCCATGTTTCATTTGTTGACTAACTAAAATGAAGCTGGTAGTATTCCTGATTTCTGTAATCATGGGCATTGCGATCGCAGTTCCACAACCACCCGTGGATTTCGTCACTGTCAAGCCAAGACCTGGCATAAAACCCAGGGTTCCCGAGGGCAAATAGAACCCGGCTCCACCTGTACTATGTTATGCCGATCTAGTCTACGAAATTAACTGAAATAAAGGGTTTATCTTATAGTTGGGGACTAGTATGGGTAAATATTTTTGTTAAAATTAGAAGATTGAAATCATTATCTTGAGTTGATTTAAATGAGTTTAAACCTTTGGTGCTTGCATATATCATCTTTGGTTGCTGGGCATTTCATTTATTTTTATACGCTTCAGGCTAATTACTTAGTCGTTTGTTATTGAACAATATTAAGACCTTGACATTTGGGGAGTCGGAGATACTACGCACTTGCTTTCGAATTGCATTACTCAACCTTCTACCTTAGAACTTCAGTAAAATAATAAAATAACACTAAATAATAATAATTAATACTAAGTTTATATTTCGAACCAGCAACTGCAAACGAATGAAAATTTAAGTTTTGGAGTCATAGAATTATGTTTTATAGTGTTGCTATTCTCTATTGCCAATAATAGTAGCTCGACTTAAAATGTTATTGAAAACACATTTATCTATTTAAATCTGATATCTACGAAATTTCATTCTTTGGCTTAAAGCGGAACAATTAGATTTTCGATGCTTATGACAAAAATGTCCCAACACAATAGAGTGTGAATTTTAAAGGTCAAAACACATGGAAATTATTTACCTATTTGTCGTTAATCAACATGTTCCGCTTGACCACCAAAACAGGGTATAAAAAGCGGCACCCAGCTCTTTGAAACCATCAGTCAAAATGAAGTTCGCAGTCCTAATCTTCGCAGTTCTGGCCCTCGCCTTGGTCAACGCCCAAAAAGCCGATGATGATCTCAAATCAGGTGGCAAGTAGGATCCCGTCCTTGGCGGACCTACACGAGTCCCAATTATGAACAAATAAATTGCGGACCACTTATCCAAGTCTTTCGATTTTTATATTAGCTTTACTGTATTTACTAAAAGTTAAAAATCAGATAGCAACGAATCAAAATCTGCCAAGTGGGCACCTTCTATTCCGAAGGTGCAAATTTTTGGGGACTTTTTGGCTTTTTGGGTTCATAACAAAATGAGAATGTGATCACTATTTAAGGTAGAGTGTAGATTATAAACTTCTTAGCTGTAACCTGATTTAAACTGCGCCGTTTTGGCATTCTCCTTCTTCAACGCCCAGCACAAAACGCTTAAGAAAGTTCTCAATCTCTGAAAGCTAGGCTAAACTGTTAAGCTAAACTCTTTTGATCAGTATTATTCAAAAACATTCAAATCAAAAAGTTTTAAGCAATAATCTCCGATTCGCTGATAGCTGGTTACTTAGCTAAAATATTGTATGGAGAACCAGACAGTCATAATGCTAGATACGAATTAGTCCTTCGATACATGGATAACCAATCGATTCGTTTGGTAGCTTAAGCCTTTGCCAAAGTGATTTTCTGCCACAAGTAGACGCCAACAGTACTTAAAACCCACTGTTTCTTGGCTTTCCCCAACGAAATGAAGCTAGCTTTTCTGATCGTCAGCATCCTTGGACTTGCCCTCGTGGAGACGTATCCCCTGCCAAAAGCTCCTCCCTCTTCTGGATGGACTAAAATGGGAGGTTGACCTTAATGTTACTGACAAACAATGCGTTTAATGTGAATTAAATTAAATTTTATTTCAACCATGTCCAAAAATAAAAAAACTTTTGAAAACTTTAATTATTTTCAGTTTTAATTTCCTGTAGAACATTAACATGTTTATAAGTGGGGAAAGAGGTCTTCGTTTAGACCGAGTCCAATCAATTTTTCTTCATTCCAAACTATTGCCAATCCGGTTTTAAAATGATCTTATTTTTTAGAAGTTATGCAGTTATTAGCATCACCTCTTAAGATGAAGTTTACAACAATTATCCTGGCAGCTCTGAACATCATTGCCGTTTGGCCTATATACTTATCTAATAATTCCTTCTTCAAAACAGATAGTTCTTAAATGTAATTATTCCATAAACTATGACGTATAGGTTCACGATCGTTGTAGCTGCAGTTGCGACCTTTAGTTTGGCCACCGCCAACAAAATGAGTACCTGTTACAATTTTTTTAAATAAATATGTAGTTCTTAACCAATTGATTGTTTTTTATTGATTTTACATCTCATGACGGCTTTTCTGTCATTTTGTAGTTGATTTTAGACTACAATGATTTGATGAGATTATGATAAACTTGAAAATTGCTCCTTTTCTTCAATCTACCTTTTAATAAAAATGACTGAATAGGGTATGAGACAAACTGTTAAGACATTCCTACCTATCAATCAATAAAGTTGATTATTGCCCTAAGACACATTCATTAATATTACAAGTTTTAGGTTTTCCACATCAACACTCAATATTCCTTGCAGTCGTAGTGTATACAAACAAGGTTATTGGTTTCAAATGAGACTGAAGCAAATATTTGAAATGAAAGTAATCATTTTACGAAATAAATTTTATTTAGACAAGAAAGAATTTTGGTTTATTAAAATTATATTTTGGTAGTAACTTGTCTAGCCTTACCCATTCCACGTGACTTCAAAGTAATTTAAGATAACTAACTTTTGCTCTGATTACCTATGCTTTATTTATTTATTTAAATTTATTTAAGAACACATTAAACTATTTTAATCATACCTACGACCTTTTCATTCTTTGGCTTGAAGCGGAACAATTCGATTTTCGATGCTTTTGACGAAAACAATAGAGTCTGAATTTTAAAGGTCAAAACACATGGAAATTATTTACCTATTTGTCGTTAATCAACATGTTCCGCTTGACCACCAAAACAGGGTATAAAAAGCGGCACCCAGCTCTTTGAAAGCATCAATCAAAATGAAGTTCGCAGTCCTAATCTTCGCAGTCCTGGCCCTCGCCTTGGTCAACGCCCAAAAAGCCGATGATGATCTCAAATCAGGTGGCAAGTAGGATCCCGTCCTTGGCGGCCCTACACGAGTCCCAATTATGAACAAATAAATTGAGGACCACTTAACCAAGGTTTTTAATTTTGATATTGGTTTTAAAAGGTTAAAAATCAGATAAGAATGAGTCAAAATCTGCTAAGTGGGCACCTTCTATTCCGAAGGTCCAAATGTCAGGAAACTTTTGGCTTTTTTGAGATGTTCGAAGCTTTACCGAATTTTCAATATTCCATTTTCGTCATGAGAGACATCAACAAGTCAAACGAGCTATAATCTTCTTAAAGTGACTATAAATCTATTGAAGTAATGTTTATTTACTGAATTCATACAATACAAAGAATAACTACTTATTCACTTTTTAAGGTAGAGTGTAGATTATGAACTTCTTAGCTCTAACCTGATTTAAACTCCGCCGTTTTGGCATTCTCCTTCTTCAACGCCCAGCCCAAAACGCTTAAGAAAGGACTTAATCTCTGAAAGCTAGGCTAAACTCTTCAGCAAGTGTTTTGACTAGACAGTCATAATTCAAGACACGAAAGAGTCATTCGATACATGGATAATCAATCGATTCGTTTGGTAGCTTAAGCCTTTGCCAAAGTACATAAAAACCACTGTTTCTTGGCTTTCCCCAACAAAATGAAGCTAGCTGTTCTGCTCGTCACCATCCTTGGACTTGCCCTCGTGGAGGCCTATCCCCTGCCAAAAGGTCCTCCCACTTTTGGATGGACTAAAATAGGAGGTTGACCTTCATGTTACTGACAATCATTAAATCAAATTTTATTCCAACCATGTCCAAAGATATAAACCGTTTTTGAAAACTGTAATCATTTTCAGGTTTAATTGCCTGTAGAACAAAAGCATGTTTATAAGTGGGGAAAGAGGTCTTAGTTTAGACTGAGTCCAATCAATTTTTCTTCATTCGTAACTATTGCCAATCCGGCTTTAATAGGATCGTATTTTATTGCCGTAATGCAGTTATTAGCATCACCTCTTAAAATGAAGTTTACAAGATTTGTCCTGGCAGTTCTGAACATCATTATTATTTGGCCACCTATAAACTTAACTAAAAATTCCACCGGCTAAGATGTTGTCTTTTTTAATAATCACAAAGCATTTGACCACATTCAAATGCTAGAAGTGTGTGTATCATTAATAAAATCAGCTTACAAAAACCATAAACAAAATGTTTAAGATTTTATTGTAAGATACCGACAAAGTTGATGAGTAAGACCTGTAAGTGGTAACCAATCGATTTGGTAGTCACCCCTAACTGTGTCTAATCCAATTCTTTTCGCTTACAAATCGCAGAGTATATCAATACAGTTCGTTCTTCTATGTAATTATTCCAAAAACTATGACGTTGAGGTTCACGATAGTTGTAGCTGCAGTTGCGACCTTTAGTTTGGCCACCGCCAAAATTCCCCGGAAAGTCTGAAAGGCAGCGGGGCATCAACAAAATGAGTGCCAATACATTTTTAAAATAAAATGTGTAATTGTTAATCAAGTGTTTTTATTTTATATTTACTATATACCTTGTTACATCTTTTGCACCATTTTGTAGGTAATTTGATTTTCATTGTTGTATCAGATTATGTAAAATTTGTACAGTGCTCGTTTTTGTCATCCCTCTTCTTAAAACAATGACTGAATAGGGTATGAGACAAACTGTTAAGACATTCTTACCTTTCAATCATTAAAAACAATTATTACCTTAAGACACATTCATTAATATTAAACGTTTTAGGTTCATTGTCATCTTCCACATCAACACTCAATATTCCTTACAGTGTATACTGACAAAGCCATTGAAACTATTTAAAGTGAGTCTTAATCGCAAAAAACTGTCAGTTTTCGACCCTTTCAAATAAGATTGAACCAAATATTTGAAATGAATTTACCAAATAAAATTTATTAAGATATCTTTGTTTGATTTTTTGTTTATTAAAAGTATATTTAGTAGTAACTTGACTAGGCTTACCTATTCCACTCACAGATGAGTTCGTGCTCTTGAGCTTATTTTCTCACTTCAACACTCGAGGAATTTTACGTACACTTTTGAGATAGTTTTCGACAGCGCAGGCGCTTTGCTTTTAGATTTTTTGGGCAGTAACTCACTCAAAATTTAGTTTCCTTTTTTTGGAGCCTGCAATTTGTAACCCTCCGATTGGGGATGAATGCAATTGTCGGACGAAAGGGTGTGATGGGTGGGCCAACGGGCGTGGATAGGTGGACAATTGCAGCTAATTGTCCATAATCAAATTTTTTGATGGCTGGTTACTTTGATATGGATAACCAATCGATTCGTGTGGCAGCTAAAACCTGATTTTCCGCCTGTTTTGCATAGTACCCTCTGCATGGGTATAAAAACCACTGTTTCTTGGCTTTCCCCCACAAAATGAAGCTAGCTGTTCTGATCGTCACCATCCTTGGACTTGCCCTCGTGGAGGCCTATCCCCTGCCAAAAGTTCCTCCTACACGAGGTTAAATAGAATTAAATTCTATATTAACCATGTTTAAAGAAAAAAACCGCTTTTGAATACCATAAATTGGCGTTAACAAGGCAAACAAATCAGCAGTACGCCGCCTGTTTGGCAGTTGAAATAGTGATTGAGCTGGCGGCATAAATCAGGCAAATTGAATTACAAAAAAACATGGAGCAATAAAATCTAGCAATTATATTTCTGCATATAATCGTATGCCTGTGTATGCGTTCTTCTGGCCCCGCGACAATTTAATTACAATTGGCCATTGAGAGAAATTGCAGTTGCCGCCGCACTGGCGCCGCAAAATATGCTAATTTATATTTATATGGATATGGAGTTATTCCCTCGCCGACTTTTCCGCTTTTCCGCTTGCCCCGCCCCCTCTGGCCGCCGCACCGCCCCCTAAATTTGGATCCAACTCCAGACTCCGCGGCTGTGTGAAATATTTTCGGCGGCGACTGCGGTCGTAAAATTTATTGTTGCCAAATGCATATTTGTCACATTTTGCAATGTGTTTGGCGGCCATAGAACAATTTACAAGCAACTGGGGACTTTGGCTAAAAGCCTTGCCCCTCCATCTCCATCGATCTCCTCGCATTCGGAAAAATAAACCAAGTCCAACTGGATGTGCGGGCTAAAAGCGCCTTCGGCTCAGCTGAAATACACATATTTTATATATTTAATTGTGGCCTTTTGGGCCATGCATTTGGGAGAGCTTAGCTGCGAATGTAGAAAATAAACTCTTCAATTGACGGTGATCTAAATCATTTTGGTACGCAAAAGGCTAAAAGAGCTAAAGCCATTACATCAAAAATCTTTCAGTTCAATATAACAAACTTTTAACTTTGCAGGGTTTTAATTGCTTATGTTATTTGTAAACTATTATTTCTGAATAACACATTTTTGACACGGTTAATGTCTTTAAAGAGCGGTTTCACATTTGTTTACTTTATTTCAGGTACATCCCCAGGGTCCAGGAATTTTAATGGCCCATTCCAGAGGCTCGCCTACTAAACTTCCCATCAACATGATAATTGGCCGACACTTCCAAGGAAAATAGCCATTGCCTTTTGCCCTTCAGCTGTCACAACACTCGCACACTCACCCACAACACACACACTTCACACCTCAGAGACTCGCTGAATGGGAATCCCCTGAATGCTCGCTAAACAAAAGAAATGAAGTCATTTGTAATTAATGAGGTTTGTCACCCCAATTTTCCGCAACTTCCACTGCCACAAAAAAGAAGAAAACATCAGACTTCGAGGGGGAGGGGGTTGATGGGTGGGAAAGTGGGTGGTCGGATGAAGTTCACCTGCCTGCCTGGCATATTGAAAATCACAGTCGGTGAGCTGCAAAAAAAGCAACACCATCCACAAAACAATCTAATTATGTCGTTAAGCACACCGAAATTGGCAGCAGATCCACCCCTGAAAAGGAGACCCCTCAGGTGAATGGTGGAGGGGGGAGGGGGTGGGTTTGATAGTGGGGTGGGGTGGGTGTTCACCCCTGTCACCTTGACAGACAGACAGACGCGTGCTTGACCCTGACAGACAGGCTGACTTCTGGGGTGACAGTTTCCGTTCGCTTGTTTAATTAAAATTATGTAAATAAATTTATTTAGCTGACACTGCGCTGTAATTAAGTGCAAGGGGAAGGGTGGCCCTGCATCTGTTGCCTGACAAATTTGGTCCACCTTGGCGGACAAGTTATGCGCTGTCTTCAGCTATTTACACGGAAAAAATAGGACATATTGTCAAATAACTATTAGTTATATAAAACACATAACATATATTTTATTAATTTTGAAGGCAAACAAGACCTAAGACTTGCCAACATATAAGAAAACTTAGGTTACTGAAATAATTGGGATTTTGTAATATTTCAAAATAGCATTCGATAGGAAATTCATTTCAAATGATATATAATAGTAAATTCTATAATCAATAAAAGGTAATACATGCTATAAATATTATTAAAAAGGGTAATTGAATATTGTAAACGATTCTGGAATATTATACCTTTTTTTTAATGCCACGGAATCGTTGTCCAAACTTTGGGCGAGATTTCCCCCTGTGTAGTGGCTTTTGTCTTTTCCCGTGTCTATATATGCTAACAAATTAGCCTTGAAATGAGCAATTTGCAGGCTATGGTGGGAGGAAAGGGAGTGTCAAGATGTTAGAGTGGGTGGTTGGGTGGTTGGGTGGCTTGGTGGTTGGGCGGTGGAAGTGGGAGTGGCTGTCTTCGCCGTGAATACAAACTGAGCTGACAGCTGCTGTCAGTGGCCGCCCGTCAATGGCGGAATGTCAGGGAGTATTAAGTATTCCTTCCGGGTGGCGAGAGGCGTGAAAAAGCAATTAAGTGTGAAGTCCTTAAGGTTCCGCAACAACAGCAGTCAAAAAAGAAAAGGAAAATACTTTTTCTTAGTTCAGAACATGAGAGCCAAATGAAAAATGATCTGAGACATGCTAATGGCACTTCTCCTCACATCACGAACTCTTCTCAACTTAAAGTTTTAATAAATTCCCATGAAACCCCTTCGATCAGAGCTCTCAATCACTTTTCGGAGGGAAAATCAAATAAATTCCATTGTGACAAGTCGCACAGTTGACCTCTCCAATCCGACATTCATGGGCCTTCATAATCCGCATGCAGACTAATGAAATGCCAAAAGTCAGAGGCCCATTTCACATATGTCATGGCCCCCCTCCCCCGATGTACAGTCAACTCCACACGTGCTCCATTGACGTCACCACAGTGAAGCCATGTTGACATCGACGTGGGGGAAATTGTTTTGATGAATGTGTCGATTTAATTGATGAATGAGTTTTTAAGCTGGCAAAAAATCGAATGGCATCACGTTTTTCCTGCCAGGGAAAGTTCTGTTGGTACACTGAAAAAAAGATTGCAAACTCTAATACACATTTCTTAATAAATTGTTAATTTTTAGTTAATTGAAGGGTAAACATTTTATTTAGTTATTTTATTATTATAAAGTATAAGGACATATCCAATAAAGTAACTTAAACAATAGATAGCCATAAATAATTTTTTTCATGTGTGCTGTGGGATTTATTTCTACCTGAGGGCGCTTTGAAGGATGATCGGCCGACAGGTGAGCTGTCCTTAATTGAGTACTCGGAGTGATTCCATAAATAAGCTGGAAGGAGACCGGATAGACAGAGGCCAAAAGTCCAGGACTAACAAGGCCAAAAAGTGTGCTCCACAAATTCGAAAGTCAAAGCGCAACAATTGTAAGCCGCAAATATCAATAAAAAAGGAGTGCAACATGGAGCTGTAATGTTGCGATTTGTTCGCTGCCCGAAACACAAAAACAGAAGGGGAAATTCGAGTCGGGTTAGCGTCAGTCTCTGGCATGCAATAATATAAATTCCGGGCCGCACACACAGCCCTTTAATCGAGGTACGGCGACGGGCTGGAAAAAAAGCAGAACACTGAAAATAAAATCCAACATCCAACTATAAATAGAGTCGGGCACAGCCACCCCTCCTTCCATGTGCTGTTATTGGAGTGAATTTCTGGGAAAGTCTTGTGGCTTAATCTACAACAGCATGCGGTTTTCAGGCAGCCAGGAACGCCGGCAATAAAAGCCGGCAAACTGGAGCTGAAATGGGAGCCGCATGCAGCAGCGGTTAAATATTTAAGGCCTCGGCTTACGAAAGCCAACCGATTTGGATTCGGATTCGGATTCAGATGGAGGTTAGACAATCAGACGGGGCCGAAAATTATTTGAAAAGTTTCATATTCTGCCAGGTGGAAAAGTAATGAAAGAGAGCACTAAAATATTAAAATAAATAGGGAGAGGTAGAGGTAGTTTTACATATTACATATTTTCAGGTTTATTAATAAGTTATTAATCATACTGTAAAAAGGATATTGAACTCTGCTGTGAACTTACATGTACAGTTTTAATAAATAACAAGATCATAAATAAATTAATCAAAAAACAAATATATTTGTTGGTACATGTACATATTGTAGTAGGATAAGTCACTGACTATATATATTAGTATGTACGAGTATACACAGTTATGAATATGTTTTAGTGGTATAACTCTATTATTTAAATATTACGTTAATAATCGTTAGTACTTAGAATAATTAGCTTTTATATAGTTGCCAATCTGGCAACTCTGAAATGTTAAATATCGGTGCTGATCGCAGCCAACTTCGCGTTGTCTAATGTTAAAAACCGACGCCATGTAATTTTAAAGCAATTGCGCATAAGAACTAAGAGAGAACGGTCAAGTATAAATAAAGTGTAATTAATATTAAAACCCGTTTGTGCTACTATAAACTTCAGAAGTGGTCCTGACCCATAAAATGGATCTAATTGATGCACAGCAATTTACGGTCGTCCAGCTAAAGAGGTGGTTGGCGGCGCTGAACTTGCCAACCAGCGGCAACAAAGCAGAACTTGCAGCACGGCTGAATAGCGTGGACTCCGGGATTCGTGGAACTCGTCCACAAACCCCATTGTTGGAAAATGATGATCTACTCCAGGAGTTGGCGCTGGATGACGACTTGGGGGAGAATTCCTCTGTGGAGGATGCCGATCCTAGGTCGGAGCTGATTTCTGCAGCAGCTACAAGGCCAAAAGGAGACGAGTGGTTTGATGTAGCCGACGGAGTATTGTCGCTACAACAAATACGAGCTGAAATTGAGGCTGGCAAAAAAGAGCTCCAGAACATTCTGGCGCAAATAAGAGACGCGTCACAAGCAGTTGCCAGTGCCGTCATCAACAACGCAAAAAACTGCAACCAAGCAGTGGTAGCCGGAGAAGTCATGCAAGCAGTAGTCGGCGAAAACGTCAACGAAGTAGTTGGCGAAAAAATACCAAATACCGATAAAAGTGCCGATATTGATATTGGCACTGATATCGATGTCAACAAGGGTGTTGAACAGCGACAAATGGCAGAGGTAAACAAAGGACTTCAGTCGACAAACTTTTCACTTTCTTTGGCCAAAGAAATCATCATGGACTATGATGGTTCATCGTGCGCAAACATTTGGACTCAGCAAGTACGAAACATTGCTGATCTGTACAACCTGGATGCAGTGGGCGTGAAAATAGTGATTGTGTCCAAACTGAAGGGAATCGCCCAGCGTTGGTTGCACGCAAATGCAACGCGCATCATGGAGCCAGCAGAGAATCTGTTGGAACAGCTGATCTTAGCATTCAGTGATAAACTTTCCAAAGCAGAAGCCCGGCGCAAATTTGAAAATTTGAAGTGGCACCATACCGAAAAATTCGCGGTATACTTTGAAGCTAAGACAATGCTGGCAAGCAGCATCAACATCGAGCCTGACGAGTTGGTTGACCAGATAGTCGAGGGAATACCAGCACAGAATTTGCGTGATCAAGCCCGGATCCAGTGTTTCACAGATCCTATGCAAATTCTGCGTGCGTTTGCTGGTATCCGTTTGAGCAAGCCCAAGGAGTTTGTTTCGAAGGTGATAACTACAAATCGAAGCAACAACGGAGGACTCCGCTGCGCTAACTGCAACGCCAGAGGACACATCGCCAAGGATTGTCGAAAGCCAGCAAGGGAGCCAGGATCTTGCTACGCTTGTGGCAAATTCGGTCACTTTGTAGCCCAATGCGAAGAGAAGAAGGGAAATGCTGAAAACAATTATGTAAGGTATTTTAACATTCATTTTGACAGGCAAATAATATCTCCTATGGTTGCAGCATGCATCCTAGACTCTGGCAGTCCTATTTCATTAATTAAAAAATCTTTGTTGCCCACTGAGGCCCAACTACAAGAAGTCACCGAACATTATTTTGGCATAAACAAAAGCCCATTGAAGATATACGGACAAATTTTATGTTTTGTACTAAAAAAAAAGAATAAAGTGTTATTTTAATTTAACGGTTGTTGCCAATGAGTCTATGATTAATGATGTGGTATTAGGTAGAAATTTCATGCAAGCTTGCGATTTGAATTTAGATTTAAGAACTCTAAAGATGATAACAGTAGAAAATGTATCAAAACATAACCCAAAGCAGCCTACTAAAGATCTGTCACTGCATATTGCTGAGATCAGTCATAATATTGAGTGTTTGGATAATGATATAACTGAAAACGTTTTAGAATGGTCAACTGAAAGTTTAAAAGCAGGGCACGCAGTCGTTAAGAATCACCATGAAAAAATAAGGCAAATGGCTATGAGACAAAACAGTGAAACAACAGGTCAAACAGTTAAGCGACAAAACAGTGAAACAACAGGTCAAACAGTTAAGCGACAAAACAGTGAAACAACAGGTCAAACAGTTAAGCGACAAAACAGTGAAACAACAGGTCAAACAGTTAAGCGACAAAACAGTGAAACAACAGGTCAAACAGTTATGAGACGAGACAGTGAAACAACAGGTCAAACAGTTATGAGACGAGACAGTGAAACAACAGATAAGACAGTTATGAGACAGGATAGTGAATCAATAGAACAACCAAAAATAAAACAAGTCAATAAAAATACAGATGAAACGATGATAAAGGAACAAAAGATGGTAAATGTAAAAATGCAACTAGAAATCGACGATTTTGAAACCGAAATACTGAACATTGACTTTACAAACGATGAAACCATTGATTTTAACTGGGACAAAAGCACAACTTATCAAATACAATGTCGATTCTTAAGGATAATTGAAAACAGCTATGTGAAAGCAATTAGACCTGAAAAGCCTAAGATTAGAGCAGAAATTAAATTATGTTTAGAGAATGCAAAGCCTTTTAGTTGCAGTCCTCGACGATTATCATATACAGAAAAGGATAAGCTACAAAAATTATTAGATGAATATTTGAAAAACGAAATAATAAGACCAAGTGAATCAGAATTTGCCTCTCCGATAGTTTTAGTCAAAAAGAAAACAGGTGATATTAGACTATGTATTGATTATAGGAAACTTAACAAAGCACTGCTAAAAGACAATTACCCACTTCCACACATAGATGATTTATTAGATAAATTAGTTGACAAAAAGTATTTTCAAAGTTAGACCTAAAAAATGGATACTTTCATGTTTTTGTAAATGAAGAATCTGTCAAATATACGTCCTTCGTAACTCCACTAGGACAATTCGAATTTTTAAGAATGCCAATGGGTATAAAAAATGCACCGGCTGTTTTTCAACGTTTTGTTAATAAAATTTTCGACGACATGATTAGAGCCAACAAAGTAGTAGTTTACATGGATGACATAATGGTTGCCAGCAAAAATGTTAATGAGCACTTAGAAACGTTAGAAGAAATTTTTAAAAGACTTACTCAGAATAGATTGGAACTTCGTATGGATAAATGCGAGTTTTTAAAGTCAAATATAAAGTATTTAGGATTTTTAATCTCTGAAAATGGTATTAGGGCAGATGATAAGGGCATCGAAGCTGTGAAAAATTTTCCAGTTCCCTCAAAGGTTCAGGCAGTGCAAAGTTTCTTGGGACTTTCTTCATATTTTCGAAGATTCATAAAGGATTTTTCTACTATGGCAAAGCCATTGTACGATCTTTTGAAAAAGACAAACCATTTCGATTCGGAGAAGAAGAAATGAATTGTTTTCTAAAATTAAAAGAAAAGCTTATCGAGTCACCTGTATTAGCGTTATATAATTACAAAGATGATATAGAATTACATTGTGACGCGAGTGCTTTAGGGTTTGGTGCGGTGCTTTTACAAAAGAAAGACGATGGCAAATTACACCCGGTATTCTATTTCTCTAAGCGTACCACCGCAGATGAAGCTAAATTGCATAGTTTTGAACTCGAAACTTTGGCAGTTATATATGCTCTTCGTAGATTTAGGATATATTTGCAAGGAAAACATGTCAAACTAGTAACAGATTGTATCGCCCTTAAGTTAACATTAAATAAAGCAGAACTTAATCCAAAGATCTCAAGATGGGCATTAGAGATGGAAAATTATGATCTTGAAATATGTCACAGAGCTGGGAACAAAATGCAGCATGTTGATGCCCTCAGCAGGTATAACAGTATTCTAATAGTGGAAACCAACAGTTTTGAAGAAAATTTAATCATCTGTCAAGGAAAAGATCTAAGAATTAAAAAACTTAAAACCATGTTAGAAAAGACAGAACTTAAGTTATTTGAAATGAGGAATGGTGTAGTATACAGAAAAGCGAATGATAATAGGATACTATTTTACGTACCGGAAGAAATGGAAGATCAGGTATTATATAAATACCATAACGAAATAGGGCACGTAGGAAGGGATAAAATGATGGATATAATCTTAAAAACGTATTGGTTTCCGAGTTTAAAAGAAAAGTGTGTATCACATATAGAAAATTGTTTAAAATGTGTAGCGTTTTCACCAAAATCAGGAAAGGGAGAAGGCTTTTTGCACAGTATCCCCAAGGGAAACAAACCGTTCGAAGTAATCCATATTGACCACTATGGTCCAGTAGACTCATCAAGAGCAAAGAAACATATTTTCGTTGTAGTTGACGGATTTACGAAGTTCGTCAGACTGTATTCAACTAAGTCAACGAACACTAAAGAAGTAATAACAGCATTAAAAGATTACTTTAGAGCTTACAGTAGGCCAAAATGTATAATTTCGGACCGTGGTAGTTGTTTTACGTCTAAGGACTTCGAGGAATTTATGGAAGAAAATAATGTTAAACATGTCAAAATAGCCACAGGCTCACCGCAAGCAAATGGTCAAGTTGAGAGGATTAACAGGAGCCTTGGACCAATGATCGCGAAACTAGTTGATCAAAGTAAAGGTGTATACTGGGATAACGTTATAGATAAAATAGAACATGCTCTCAATAATACATTGCATAGAAGTATAAGACAACTTCCGAGTAAGATGCTTTTCGGTGTAGGACAAAAGGAAAAATAATCGATGAACTTAAGGAAAGGCTAGAAGATATAAATGAAAATCCAAAGTCAGATAGTTTAACACAGATAAGAAAACAAGCGGTGACTCACCAAAAACAAGTTCAAGATTATAATGAGAAGTATTACAATAAAAGTCGAGTAAAGGCTAAGAGTTATAAAAAAGGAGACTACGTAATGGTGAAGAATTTTGATGCGACTGTTGGTGCTGCTAGAAAACTGATTCCCAAGCATAAAGGACCTTATATGATTGCGAAAGTGATGCGCAATGACAGATTTTTACTAAAAGACGTCGAAGGGTTTCAATTAGCACATAAACCTTACATAGGTGTTTGGAGTGCGCAGAACTTAAGACATTGGATAAGGAATAAAAGTAAAAAGTAATAAAAAAACATATAGTTTAGAATAATATGAAAATATTGTACATAGATATGCATTATTTGTAAAAAAATCTAATTTTGATCAGGTGATCAACCGGTCAGGATGGCCGAGTTGTAGTAGGATAAGTCACTGACTATATATATTAGTATGTACGAGTATACACAGTTATGAATATGTTTTAGTGGTATAACTCTATTATTTAAATATTACGTTAATAATCGTTAGTACTTAGAATAATTAGCTTTTATATAGTTGCCAATCTGGCAACTCTGAAATGTTAAATATCGGTGCTGATCGCAGCCAACTTCGCGTTGTCTAATGTTAAAAACCGACGCCATGTAATTTTAAAGCAATTGCGCATAAGAACTAAGAGAGAACGGTCAAGTATAAATAAAGTGTAATTAATATTAAACCCCGTTTGTGCTACTATAATATCATCAAACAACAATTATGTTTGTTAGAGGATCTACTAAACATTTTTAAGCTATGTATATAATAGTCTTTCGATTAAGCCTCTATAACATATAAATATACCATTTCCAAGCACTTTAGATTTGAATCGCTCCACTTGACCGCAACTCTCGCCATAAATTCATTTAAATGCATCGTAAAACTCTTGTGATAAGATTTCGCCCACTTTCCGAGCACTTTGCAAATGTCATATTTCCTGTGACTGTAACTAGGCTCAAGTTAATTATCAGGCTTAACAGTTTGCTAGTTAAATTCCCCCACCCCCCCGAAACACCCCTTCGAATGCGACACAACGTATAAAACTTAATGTGCCGCGTGCGCATAAAACAAAATTTCAACTGCAATTAGTCCTGCAAGGCTCTGAAATAACCCCCCTCGACTTTACTCTGATAAAACCATAAAAATTTTTCCGCCAACATGGCAAATAATTTGGCTAACGACATTTTGTAACTAATGCTGGGCAACCGCAACAACAACAGCGATAACCATTAACACGCCCCCTTTTCCAGCAAAATGCAGCAGCGGAGCAGCCAGCTGGTCATTAAAAGTCCACCCATAACAGTTTATTGTAATGCGACCGCTCGTAGGCCAACTGGACAAGTGGCCAGCCCCGCCCCCTCCGCCCCCAAAGGGGGGGTGGTGGATGTCCTAACGTATTCCTGCTACCCGGCGTTGCCACTTAATTAGAAAAGTTTTAGCGCGCCACGAGACAAAAGCCATTGACAGCGACGAAAAGTTCGGGGAACGCCCTCAGACCCACTCATTTTCCCCATTTCCCCAATTTCCACACTTCCACGCTCCCAAACCATCGACAAACTGCATGTCACTGGCCAAAGGAGTTAAATGGAGGTCTGGACCCTGGAAGAATGACTAATACCCTTCGCAAGCGGGGAATTTATACTACTGATTTTGTATTAAGATGTAATATACCTAGATGTTCTACCAAATAAATAATAAGATCATAAATCAAAAAACAAATATGTTTATTATTACATATATATATATATACGTATATATATATTAAAAGAATTTAAATACCTAGATGTGCTTGTTCTATTAAATAAATTATAGGATAATAAGTCAATTAATCAAAAAACAAATAAACTGCAATTTAAAAGAGAATTTTAATTTTGTGTTTATTTCTCTATTGAGATTATAGCTGAGATCCCAGAACTTAAATTCCACTATAATCAATTCATATTAATATAATCTTTCTTATAACTATCTTTTTTATTTTACTAGCATTCATTACCATTTTCCAACCCCCATTCAACAAGGAGTTATACCCTGAAACAGGGAAGGAACATGCTAAATGTTCGGCTATTAGCAGCAACAAATGACATTTGAGAAAGACAAGACTTTATTTTTCCGTTTTCCTTTTTTGGGGAGGGGTGGCAGGCCAAAGACTTTGAGCTATGGGAATGGCAATGACGATGGACGCAGTCGAGGAGAATCGGAGCGGGCATGGGGGTTAAGTCAACTGAAGCCACCTGGTACCGCGAACCGGATCCGTCCTCCATTCGACGCCACTCTATTTGCGCATTTTTTCCAATTAATTGCTTCTACGTGGGCGTCCGCTTCGCGAATGTCAACAAAAGCCGCGGCCTTGTGCCCCACCACCCACCACCCAAAAGCCATCGACCACCTCTTTTTTTCAGTGGGAAAGTGGTGGCACCACCCGCTGGTGGTGCTGACACAAACATATGTGAAACAAAACGAAAGGCAAGGCAAGATATAGACTCATCAATGGGTTTCAATTGAAAATTTTTGCACGGCATGGCTTTTCCTCTTGCCTTTCATTTGTTTGGAAATGGGAATTGGAAATGCGAGTGCAGCAAACAATAAGCAGTTACATTCGATTCGAGAATGGGTGGTAGGCCTTCGATTTTGGGGAGCAGATGTTTGCCGCAGGTTTGCACAGCTGCCGGGAAAATATCTATGCAAAATTTAGCCAATATCCCCTGAATTGGGGTAAGTAAATGCGATTGGCGGCAGTGAAGAATGTTTAGCAACATTCGGGCTTTCCATTATTCAGCAGATTGATTTTCAGGTGCCAACAAAAATAAGTTTTAATAAACTATGGTAAAAGAATATGAAATATGCAAGGCTGAAATATAACTAGCAAGCTACAAAGCTTTTTAAATGAAAAACCTTACCATATAAAATGTAAATACGGTATTTAAGGTCTAATAAAATGTAAAAACTACTTTTAAATTCTTCATTATTTACTTTTTCTTATATGAACCAACTCAGGCATTTGATAGTTTCCATTTCCATTTCTTGTCAGCCATCGAATGAGTTTGCTTTTCATATTAATATTGAAATGGGCGTGTCCCCGCCCTCTTTCAACACCTACTTTGAAATGATGGGAAAGAGTTGCAAGCACGCGATATTCTAACAAATTCGCGACCATTTATCATTCGATGACACTTGCGGATGGGAAAGCGATATCTAGAGCTGACTGAAGGTGGGTCGCCGACCCCTCCATCTGCCACTCCCCCCGCCCACAGCTCCGCCCCCTTTTTTTCCGCTGTCAAAACAAAGACTTCTTTTCCAGTTCTCTTTGGCTTCGCAACCACAAACAAGCGAATTAGCTGCCCTGCCACTGACAGGATCTAAAACGGGAGTTGGGGCACCAAGACTGTCAAAAGCAAGAACCTAACCCAATTGGCGGCTCAGGAGCGGTGGATTCAGGATTCAGATGCAGTGGAGGCACATCTTCAAACATGCAAGTTGGCGGCAATTGAAAACTCATTGACAGTTGACAATGGGAAAAATAATAGAAAAGCAAAACGACAGCAACTGGTTGGTTAGTGGGGAGCCAAAACTCAATTGCAGTTACATTTCAATGTGGCTACCCAGTGTTAACCGAAAGTTTGAGGGGATATCAAGGGTTAAGGTGGAAAATTGACGGACTAAGGCAATAAACAATCTTACCCAAAAGTACTATAATAGCTAATAAATCTCTTATTGGAATATACATATGAAGTACATAGAAATTTCAAACGAACATCAACCAAAGAGATTTCTAGGTCACCATCGATTATTATCGTTCGTTCTATAAGTAGTGTTAGTCTTCCTGCAAGATAAATCTCCAGTAATAAATACGATTATAATACCGTGCACTATATAAATAATATTTTATAAAAAATGTTCTCAAGATTATTGGATAAGGAATCTCTGGCTTTACGGGGTATCGCTTTTTTCCAAACCCTCCCATGCTGATTCCCCCATTTTTTTCTCGCACAACTTTGTTTTGCAGTTTGTCGTTGACAGGCAGCGTTTTGTGTCCTTGCTGTTTTCAGTTTGCCGCTCCTCGGGCTCATTCTTGTTGTTATTCATTCATTTGTATTGGCATGCTGAGACGTTTTCTATTTGAAATTGTCAGCGGCAATTGATATGCATTGCTGTTGTTGAATGTCTCTTTGTTTTGTCTACCGATTGCGGTTGGCTCTGCTTCAGGAAATTGATTTCCACAATCCACAATCATATGCCACATGTACGTATGTACCTATATGTATTTCCCTTACAAATGAAGCCGGCAATTAAAACAATAACAAGAAAGGAAAGCTAACTTCGGGCGGAGCCGAAGTTGATATACCCTTGCAGAATACTCTGTAAATTATATTCTCCAAAATTATTCATATGATGCATTCTTAATACTCATAAAAAATCCGAACTTCCTAACTTTAACAACAACAAAGTTATGGCATTTCCAATCGTTCAGTTATATGGCAGCTATAGGATATAGTCGGCCGATCCTTATGAAATTTGATAGGTCGGATTGATTGGCCAAAAATAAAATCCATAGAAAATCCCAACTTCCTAACTTTACAAACACCAAAGTTATGGCATTTCCGATCAATCAGTTATATGGCAGCTATAGGATATAGTCGGCCGATCCTTATGAAATTTGGTAGGTCGGATTGATTGGCCAAAAATAAAATCCATAGAAAATCCCAACTTCCTAACTTAACAAACACCAAAGTTATGGCATTTCCGATCATTCAGTTATATGGCAGCTATAGGATATAGTCGGCCGATCCTTATGAAATTTGGTGGGTCGGATTGATTGGCCAAATATAAAACCCATAGAAAATCCCAACTTTCTAACTTTACAAACACCAAAGTTATGGCATTTCCGATCAATCAGTTATATGGCAGCTATAGGATATAGTCGGCCGATCCTTATGAAATTTGGTAGGTTGGATTGATTGGCCAAATATAAAACCCATAGAAAATCCCAACTTCCTAACTTTACAAACACGAAAGTTATGGCATTTCCGATCAATCAGTTATATGGCAGCTATAGGATATAGTCGGCCGATCCCGGCCGTTCCGACTTATATACTGCGTGCAAAGGAAAGAAGGGTGTGTGCAAAGTTTCAATCCGATAGCTTTAAAACTGAGAGACTAGTTTGCGTAGAAACAGACAGACGGACAGACGGACAGACGGACATGGCTATATCAACTCAGGAGGTGATCCTGATCAAGAATATATATACTTTATAGGGTCGGAGATGTCTCCTTCACTGCGTTGCACACTTTTGACCAAAATTATAATACCCTCTGCAAGGGTATAAAAATCGAGGATAACTCCTAAGCAGAAATAAATTGCTGCACAGTCGGACGAGCGCCTGCAAGTATGCAACGGCAGAAATGCATTTAATTTTCGGCCAGCCAGTGAGCAGGAATTTTTCATTGTGATTTGATATTTAATGCACGTACTCAATGAAGAAATTCCAACAGCAGCGCATTAGTAGACAGGGGCGTTCGGAACCAACGCCTGCCAATTGCTTTTCAACATATTTGATGCGGCGACGACTTTCGACATTTTGCAACTTGGCCACGTACAGAAAAGCGAAAAACAAAAAAACAGAAAAGGCAAAAAATCAAGAAGCTGGGAAAATCGTTGCCAGCAAAGTGCAAAACCAACAACTGCAGCTGCAGAAAAACAACTGCGACTTTGGTTAAGCATACAAACTGTATATAACGCACACAAACTTCAACCCCTCGAGGAGGAAAGTGAAGTGAAGTATACGCCATGTTGACCCAACAACAAACATAAAATGTAATCGCAGCTAATAAGAAAACTAAGCAGATCCTTGCCGGTCACGATTTACGCTCGTTTCGCATTCGATTTGCGATGCTGCACCACTGTCCATAAGGCGGTCACAGTGGGGCAAAACTAGCTGCGAAGAAAATCAATACAACTTGATATTATTAACATTTTTAAAAGAATTTGCAAGGGTTCAATTTCATTGATATTTAATGAGCTAAAACACCCATTTTCAGAGCAGTGACAATTTGAAATAAGTTATAAGGTTTTAAATAAGTCAAGTTCGAGGTCTTCGAAATAAACCCTCTGTTTAATCAAGCAACATAAAACAAAAATAATAATTAGGTAACTTCAAGCAGTATTCATTTTTCTTAAAATTAAAATAAAATATCCCATTTATAAATGTCCCATTTTAAAATAAATTTGTCCTTAGAAAAGTTTTTTAATATATTTGTTTATTTGGTCACCTCATAGAAATAGTATTCTTATAACAATATAATAATATAATATAATATTTAATCAACAAAATTCATTCACTTTATTGGCCACTTTTGGCCCACTGTGCTGGCCAGCGGACCTGGAGGGCCATGTCAATGGACATTTAATGGCGTTCCCCATTATGCGCCGCATCAAATGTGCCAAATACGCTTCGCTGGCAATAAATGCTGCATGGCGAGGTTTCCCTTTTGGATGCAGCCCTCCTCCTGGCCAGGACTTGGACCAGGACTAGGACTCGTCCTCCGTCTTGGCCTCATCTGGCCGTGGTCTCCGGCTTCGTTCCGGCCACGATTTGCAATTTTGTGTGTATCAGCCTCGCCCGGCGTCTCTCGTAATTTTTCGTGAATTTCTTCACGTACTTGCATTCCATCTTCATCGCTCCTCGTCCTGCGAAAGCCATATCTTCTGCTCCTGTCGCTCCTGTCGCTCCTATATCTCCTCGTCCCGTCTGCTGGCCAGCTTTTGGAACCGGCTGCAGCACTGGATTGTAATGGCATAACCTTTGAATAAAATTAGCATTATCGGAGCTCACTTTGGCGGCCATTCCAGTTCGCCTGTCGTCAGGTGTCTGTGTCTGTGTGTGTGGTGTGTGTGTGCTGTGTGTGTGTGGTGTGTGTGTGGTGTGTGTGTGGTGTGCGTTTGGGGATCAATAAAAATGCTCAATGACTTTTCGAGCGCCATATGATGCCTGAAAAGGCCATTAAATAAAACGCTAAGAAACAGCAATGCAGAGGTCATTGAGATTATGCTTGTCTTAAGCCTGAAATCGTAGGGATGAAATATTTTGAAAAAACCGATCAAAAAAACTATTCCAAATATTTCCGTTTTGTTTATCTGGAGCATATTTTCTATGCTTCTTAATAAGCCACATCCATTTTATCGGACCAAATGGCTTTTAATTTAGTTAACAAATTAAAAGCCATTAATTTAGTTAACAAATTAAAAGCCATTTAAAAATCAATACATTTAAAATTAGTATCCGTTAATTTATAAAAAAAAACATTTTCTGAGATTGCCATTCGATTGGACATTTTATAACGAATTCAACGAGGTATGGCATTCCAATATCTGACAATTATTTCCCATAATTTAAAAAACCATAATAAAATTGGGTTTTTCCGGATCTCCGGATTTTGGCATTTTTGATAAGGGGTTACATCATTAATATTTGCCAAAAATCGACTGATTTGAAATTTTTTAGCTGTGAATGCCACTCGATTGGAAATTTTATAACGAATTCAACGAGGTATGGCATTCCATCATCCGACAATTATTTCCCAGGGTTTTAATCAAAAAACCGAAATAAAAGTGTGTTTTTTCGGATCTCCAGATTTTGGCATTTTTGATAAGGGGTTACATCATCCATTTTTGCCAAAAATCGACCAAAATGAAATTTTTTAGCTGTGAATGCCATCCGAATGGAAATTTTATAACGAATTCAACAATGTATGGCATTCCATCATCTGAGAATTATTTCCCAGGTTTTTGACCAAAAACCCGAAATAAAAGTGGGTTCTTCCGGGTCTTCGGATTTTGGCATTTTTGATAAGGGGTTACATCATTCATATTTGCCGAAAATCGACTGATTTGAAATTTTTTAGCTGTGAATGCCATCCGATTGGAAATTTTCTAACGAATTCAACGAGGTATGGCATTCTATCATCTGAGAATTATTTCCCATGTTTTTGACCAAAAACCCGAAATAAAAGTGGGTTTTTCCGGGTCTTCGGATTTTGGCATTTTTGATAAGGGGTTACATCATCCATTTTTGCCAAAAAACGACCAAAATGAAATTTTTTAGCTGTGAATGCCACCCGATTGGAAATTTTATAACGAATTTAATGAGGTATGGCATTCCATCATCTGACAATTATTTCCTAGGGTTTTGATCAAAAAACCAAAATAAATGTGCGTTTTTTCGGATCTCCGGATTTTCGCATTTTTCATTTTTCATTTACATCATTAATATTTGCCAAAAATCGACTGATTTGAAATTTTTTAGCTGGAAATTTTATAAAGAATTGTATGAGGTATGGTATGGATAAGATGATTATTATTAGTGTTAATATAAAGTTAATTTTTCATAGGGGCAATAAATTTCCAATCGACAACTGGCTCTTCAAATTGTTTTCGCAAATCCTTAAAGTCCTAACTTAAGACATCAGCAGTCATATTAAAAAGCAATAGTTGATCCCAAAAAGTTGGGAATTTTCCTCTGAAACTATTGCCAGTGGTTTGTGTTCGTTCTGACTCCCCTGCAACCCAACCTCTTCCCAGTGTAAATGTTTTTTGTAGGACACACACATCAATTACGAGTTTCCTCCCAACTCCAGCCCGTAAAACTAATTGGTGGAAAATTAAGTTTTTGCGCCAAAATGATGGCAAATTGAAATGCAATCGGGGCAAAGCGGATTATTGAAAAACTTTCATGATTGAATTCTGCTGGTTGGCCCAACATCGGCCATCTCCCACCTCCCATCTCTCATATAACCACCCCATCCGCCATTGTAGAGTACTCTTTCGGATTCGGTAGCTCCGGCAAAAAGCGCAACGAGAACTTAATTCTGCATGTGTACGGTTGGTTGAGGCCCATATGCGATTGGCAGGGCTTATGGCTGTTGTGTGCCTGCCAAAAAAAAAAAATCGAAAACGAAGAAGATCCCGGCGAACAGGGCCAAAAACTGTGGCCCACACACGGCGTTACAACGATTTATATTTTGCTACTTTCGCTATAAAAAATAAATATGCAATAAAACAAAACGACAACGGGCCCCGACATATGCATTATTGTCCCGCTCGCCGGCTCCTTGGAAATATTTGCTGAGGAACGAAGACATAAACCTAAAAAATATATGGCGCATTTGGCAGAAACGAAGGCAGGCGCAAGACCGAAACCAAGACAAAGGCGTTTCTAAATGCCAGTAGCAGTTACACGGAGAAAAGTGCCTTAAAACTGTTTGAAATTTAGTTATCAAGACAAAGTTTAGTTAGCCTGAATTACTTTTAACTTTTATTTACGCAAATATTACATAAAAATTGTTTCAGTTACAAAATCATGCCTTCTAAGTTGGATTTTAATTATGCTTATGTTTTGAATCAATTTTAAGTCAAGTTAGAGTTTAAACCAGGAAAAAAAATGCCTTATCCAAAAATGATTATGAAAAAAGTTTTAAGCAAATGTAAATAAACTTTTTGGATTTCCTAGATATATTTTCTCAGTGCAGCGTAGAAAGATAGAGAACAACAGGGCGTATACGTATCGTATTGTTCTACCAAATTGCGCTCTCAGCTGGCGCACGACTTGACTGCATCTACTTTGGCATTTGGCATGCACCAGAAAAGAAGAAAAGGGGGCACTTTATGAAGCGCGCATATGTTGCACCCCTTTTTTGCATGGGTTGTATGGGCTAGGATAATAAAAATGAAGGACTCTTTGCCATATTCCCCAGGCAAATCACTGCAGTCTCGGTCTGAGGCGAGGGCTATAAAGCAAATCGTTTGACATTTGTTTTGATTTGCCATGATTGCTAAAAATATCTGTGAGACAGAATTGGCATCGGGCAATTGAGATGCATAAGTGATATGGAGAACTAAAGGAGTAAAAGATTAACCACAAAACATTTTTTATGTAAAGTAAAATCAATCTTATATAGTTTTGAGGGTCTGGCAGTATATCAGCAGAAGTAAATGAAAATAAAAAAGATTTTGTAGTTGTTTTTATCAGCCCAAATAAATGTTTATTTTTCTTACTTTATAGAAAATAGCTAAAACTTGTAGTTCATAAGCCATGTTAGTTGCTAATACTATAATCTCCCTTTTAATCCTTTTAGAATCCTCAAATCCCTCTGTCATACCTTAACCTCTTTCCGACAAATTCCTTCAGCCATTCCATTTTCAATAATAACCTTTTGGCACTCACTTACCCATTCCAATTTTGGCACTCCCATCTTTATCACATGAGAGTAGGGTGACCCGACTGACCCTTTTAAGGGACTCTACTGCCACGTTCAACGCGCGGCGAATGAAAGTTTCTTCTTATCATAATTTCGAAGACAATTAGCCCGCAATGTGTGTTCCTTCGATACGGAAACCCACTCCCGAGGACCGTATCGATGGCAACAAAACTTCGTCCGGGTCTTCGAGAGCTACTTAAAGTTTACAGCCGCCGGGGCCAAAACAATGCCAGACAATAATTGGCCAAATTTATTGTAATTAGCCGCACACGCAAGCACCGGGCACTCCAACCTATGTAGTAACCCACCACATGTGTCCGTATTCCGGACTCCGGACTCCGGCGTAATTATTAACATTACGGTGGGATGGAGTCGTCCGGAGTCGAGAGCAGGTTGTCACATGTGTGCGTGGCGCTTTGAGAACGCATTTAATTGCACAAAGCCTCTTTGCTCTTAGAGAGTTTTTAAATAATTTAGTTGTGTCGTTAGGCCGGGCGTGGCCACGCCCTCGTCAAAGGCAGCTGGCAGGACAAGTCGGGCAGTCAGGGCGGCTACGTAATGCAGTCGAGTCACGTCACACAGCATGTCGCTAATTTTTCTACCTTTTTTTTTGCCACTCGGGCACAAAGTTTCCTTCACTGCAATGCGCTGGCTAAAATTGTCCCTTTTCTGAGAAAGGGGTCTAAAAAGAGGTGGTATTTCTGGAGGATGACAAATTGTGGATAAGGGTGAGGTTGGATTAACCCGCGGTGGCTTGACGTTGTATAAGCTGGTATCTTTCTTAAAATTTGGTGAATCCCAGGCTTAAGAAATTACCTATTTAAATACCTTTTTACATTTTTTTTATATTCTCAACTAACGATATTTAGTTACTTTATACTAATCTCCCTTCTTTAATGTTTAAAAGTAAACCACTACAGGATATCTCATTTTCGGATAGCTATTCTTGCTTTTCCTTCCCCCCGCTCTCCCTGAAAAGTAAATTTTCCCTTTGTGCGCTTAAAAATCCCTAAAATGGCTTTTGTCAAAGGCGAGGTACAGTCACCACCTCGCGCGGTGAGCACGAGCATAACGGGATATCGCTAAGAAGTGCAGCATTGCGCACGGCGCACGTTTCCTTTTTGTAAACTTTATTATTTCGTGTTAAAAGTAAATAAACTTAGCTCCCAACCAACTGAACTCCCCACCTCCGATTCTCACACCCATTTTTCCCCGTGGATATGTGAAATGGGGGGGGGGTTCAGGGGGGGAGCACCTTCTACACACATACATTGTTTGCCATTTGCGGTGGACGGCGACAAGCTCTGTCAGCCAGCCAGTCCAAATTGAAATTGGACATTAGACGTTCGCACACACAAACAAGCACTGCACTGCGCGAAATAGTAGTAGTCACAAATTGGAACTTTAAGCTGCTGTTGCATACGACTATTATTTGCGTCACTCGTATTTGACTCATATAATTAATGGCTTTTCAATTCAAACTAAATTTAGTTTTTTTGTTTAGTTGGATTCATCATCCCGTTTTATTTATAACATCAGATGATTCGTTGATGATTCAAGGAACATCCAAAAAACGCCCTCAGTCATCACGTCTTTATTTATGACATCATGTATGAAGTTCTTAGATGATCCAAGGCGAAGTTAGAAAACGCATTATTCAATGATGATTCAAGGTACATCCAAAAACCGCACTTAATCATCACGTCTTTACATATGACATCAGGTATGAATTTCTTTGATGATCCAAGGCGAAGTTAGAAAACGCATTAACCTCCTATTAGGAAATGGAATTAGTAATAATGCTTAATTACCCAACTCTTAGTTAGGTACTTACATTTATCAGATGGAGTGGTTGATCTTCTTTATTATGTCCAAGGTATAGATGTCCCATCTCCAAGAAATCAATCCCTCAGCACGGTATGGATAGGTGGTTATCTTTTCTCCAACAATTTAACCACTGTATCTATGTTCTTGCAATTGGAAATCCCGCCGTCATTTTCTCGGGATCAGTATGAAAATACAGTTATATTGTCCTACTGATCCTGCAAAAGCGGCGGATATTCCCAATTGCGAGAACATATATACAAAGGATATATCACATGTTAAAGTTCAAACGATCGGGGCAGCGGTTGAGTTGAAGAACCTGCTTCTCCGAGAAGAAATTTCGACTGACTCCTTATGAGCTCGGCTCACAAAATAAATAGCTGAGTTTCGGCAACTTGTTTCAATTTATTTTCCCCAGAGAGCGTTATCTCCAGCAATTGAACTAAACGAATTTTGTAAAACCACATCCGCTCTAAGTCTAAGACCCGGAATTCGCCTCTTATCTCCAATTTATTTGACCCATTTCACTTGTCACTTGTCAAGTTACTTATTATCAGAAGAGCAATATTTGTAATAATATTCCTCTGGCGTAAGTTGTGCCAGTCTTTGCCTTCACCATATTAATCTTTCAATCGCATGACACATTGTTTTCTAGTTGTTCATGGGTATATAAATTACAAATATATGACGCGTTATTTATATTTGGAAATTGAAATATATGACGCGTTATTTATATTTGGAAATTGAAATTATCTTATTTGGAAACGAAACCATTACACAAATTTTTTTGCAGTACCCACATACATATTTAGATGGCAGCTTCTGTCGTCGCCGCGACTGCTGACAACTCGAACAACAACCACAACTGGTACAACAACGCGAACAACAACCGAACACTAAGGCACACACTCATTGAGAATGACAACGCCCCTGGTACGTGATTTCATTTCCGTTGTTGCCTCCTGTGCACTGCTCGTAACTTGACTCCTCCTTTCTTTTCGTGCCACCCCCTCGCCACCCACTCTCCACTTTCTTCCGCTTTCTTTGGCAGCTTGTTTTATTTGATTTTTTTCGGTTTGCTAAGGCAGCCAGGCATTGGCCCAAAATTAATAAGGCAGTGCATAAAAAATGCCAAATGTGAATAGCTATGGGATATACCATCTTTATTAAGTTTCTCTAAGTGAGAATGAAAAAGAGACGAAAACATATCTAGCTTTATGATCAACTTAGCTCCTCCCACCAGCGAGGGCAGACTCAAAAGTATTATAAATCTTTTAGCAGACTTAAACGAAGAAAATAAATTTGGAAAAAAAAAACAAATACATTTGAAGACAGACATACATTTGAAAATAAATATTCGTCTCATATTGAATTTTGTAAGATTATTCAACATTACTTTGTAAAATGAATTGATATGTAAAGCGCAATGAAACTATCAACTATAAACTATCAACTATATATGAAACTATAACTAAAAGCCTATATACTTTTAAGTCATACAATATAATAAACTTGTTTTTAACATTTTAAGTCTTATCAATATTAACAAATCCCACATTCACAGAGTAACCAATATATAATAGATTTTTCCTAATGTATTTTCAAAATATAATAATGAATCAGTCCCAACGTTTTGAATTTAAAATCTTATCTAAAAAAGTTCAAGACAACATCAGCATAAAACCGGTTATATTGCCCATTGAATTGTGGGAGCAAATCGAAATAGATTCACATTTAAGTCTTATCAATATTAAAAAATACCACACTCCAAGAGTAACCAAAACATAATAGAGTTTAATTAATGTATTTTGGAAATATAGTAACGAATCAGTCCAATTTGGGATTCAAAAGCTTATCTGAAGTTCAAGACAACATTAGCATAAAACCGGTTATATCGCCTATTGAATTGTGGGATCAAATCGATATTAATTCATTCAAATTAATTCTTATAACTTCAACGTTAGCTTAACCAAAAATAAATGATGCTCCCCAACCATTTTTCATATTTTCAAACCTAAAAACATCAAGCATTATTTAAGGAGATTTTCTCTTCCGACAACCAAAGGTTATTTGTGGACAGAACATGGTAAATCTTATTAACACACTGCCTGCCACTGACGTATCGCAAAACCGGCTGATATTAAGTTATGTAAATGTGATAACAAATTCATATGATCGACCTTTACATGGCTACTTAACAAGTCTATCTTAATTGCGGGAAACGAATTTAAAAAATCCCCGAAATGATAAGTTACAGATACCAGAAAATAGTCTACTCAAAATCAAGGGAATATCTTTCGAAATATTTTTCTTTGGCCAATAGCGAAACCAGCTATGACAGTTTTGGTCAGGTATCAACTGAGTGAATAAACAATGGTTTAATTGGGATTCGCCTATAATAACATCTGCCGATATGCACAGCCATAAAACCGGGCCAAGTAAAAACAACAACGGAAGCCATTTGCCATGCAAATGATAAGCAAACTCCAAGCTGGCAATCTCAGCATGTCTAACGCGATCGGCATTTACATACGTGAAATATAAACAAATGCAGAAGAGACTTGGATGCCTGGTAGTCTGAACCAAACAACGAGTTTTTAAATGTTTGACTTGATGCGGGCCATGAATAATGTGATTAACGAGTTTGCACTTGAAGTCCAAACAACACCCCGAAAAATCAGCAGCCAGTGTCCAAGTCATAAACCAAATAAATGCTGACATTGTATGGATTTTTTGACCTGCACGAAAATTAAATTATTAACTAGCTTTAATTTAACAGGGAGACAAATTAAAGAAATAACGATCCGTGTTGAGAGGCGAAGAATAATTAAAGCGCGTACCAAGATGAAGAGGAAATAAATTAAGCTGCCACAAAGCAATGAAGCATTCATAATTATATATGAAATTGTATACGGTGCTTTATGCGCTAAGGTCCAAACAATTATCCGAGGTGTGGATCATATAATTATAATCTCTTTCAATCTTTTCCTGAGAAGCATTCGTTAAGTCGTCGAGCCATAAATAGTGGGACCTTGAAATCAACTAGTGGAATCCATAATTTTAGGCCCATAATCGTGGGCAACTGGTTTAGGGAAATTAATTGACCACCAAGGGTTCGTTAGATAACAAAATTATGGGACTGAAAAAAGTCGGTTTGTTTTTCGACAACTTACAGTTTGTATTAGCATAAAGTCTGCTTAGTGGGCGCCTCGCCTTAGACAATAGATTCCATTAAGAGGTCTGCAAGAATGACGCCAAGACTGCTGAATAATTTCGGATCCTATTAATCCAGAACAATGGCTTCTAACCTTTGTCGAACTAGTCGTAAAATCCAACCAGTTTCTGCGTCTGCAAGCGATTATTGCAAATTTCCGGCTACACCTGACGCGTGTGCCAAAAATACCAATGGTCCATAAATCCAGCTGCCAAATAAAATCTCAGGTGAGCCCATAAAATATGCCGTTGGCACTCTGCACCAGATTAATGTCATCTAAAAGTCACTTTGGGTGATGCCCACCCCACCAGCATTCATCCATCTGTCAGCGGCTTAATCACCAATCCTAAGCCCCAATCCACCAATTAAACCCGGTCTCCAATGGGTGCTACTCCATTCTGACGACCCCCAAACAAAAAACCAGCAGAAATCTCATCTGCGCTGATTATTCAGATGAGCCGTTGACGATCTTCAGTCGGCCTGAGGTTCAGTTCAAGTTTTTGGCTTGCAGAATTTTGGGCTCGGTCTCGTATAAATAGTTTGCTGCTGGGCCTCCTAAGACAGAAGCCACTCGTTCGCTCTTGGAGTAACAGATCGCAGCTGTCATCATGGTGAGCCTACCCACACGGCCGCAGGATCAAGGATTATATCGCTAACGGTTTGGGTTTTTTGTTTTCCAGAAATTCCTGGTTATTGCCTTTGCCGTTCTGGCCTGCGCCTATGGCGATGTGTCCCACTTGGGTTACGACTACGCTCCCCCGGCTCCGGTCTACCAGCCTGCTCCTGCTCCGGTTTACCAGCCAGCTCCAGCTCCGGTCTACCAGCCTGCTCCTGCTCCCGCTCCAATTGTGATCCCAGCTCCCGCCCCCGCTCCAGTTGTGATCCCAGCTCCGGCTCCGGTCTACCACCCAGCCCCAGCTCCCGCTCCCATCAGGATCCCAGCCCCCGCCCCGGTTTACCACCCAGCTCCCGCTCCCATCAGCATCCCAGCTCCCGCTCCCATCAGCATCCCAGCTCCCGCTCCCATCAGCATCCCAGCTCCCATCGAGATCCCCGCCCCTGCCCCGGTGAACACCTACATTCCCCCTGCACCCGCACCAGCTCCGGTCTACCAGCCAGCCCCTGCTCCCATTCCCGTGAGCATCCCGGCCCCAGCTCCCGTTTACCAGCCTGCTCCTGCCCCAGTGGTGATCCCAGCTCCCGCTCCAGCTCCCGTGGTGATCCAGGCTCCCGCTCCAGTTGTTATCCCAGCTCCCGCTCCAGTTGTGATCCCTGCTCCCGCTCCCGTGAGGACCTATGTGCCTCCTGCACCAATCAGCATCCCAGCTCCAGCTCCCGTCTACCACTCTGCTCCTGCTCCAGCTCCCGTCTTCCACTCTGCTCCGGCTCCAGCTCCAGTGTACCACTCTGCTCCTGCCCCAGCTCCAGTCTACCACTCTGCTCCTGCTCCTGCTCCAGCTCCGGTCTACCAGCCAGCTCCTGCTCCCATCAGCATCCCTGCTCCAGCTCCAGTCTTCCACTCCGCTCCTGCTCCCGCTCCCGTCTACCAGCCAAGCAACACCCAGGTTCTGGAGGAGATCGAGCCCGTGTCCAACGAGGGATACCGCTACAAGACCGTGCGTCGTCGCGTCTACCGTCACCGCATCTAAACTTACCAAAGCCCAACGAAAAACTGTTTCCTAACGAATCCCCACGGGGAGTCGTAATAAAAAATTTCCGCCTTCAATTTGTTAAACAAAAGAAAAGTCTTCAAATTGTTTTCCAATCATAGCAAATCACTCGGGAAACAGGAGAATGGGTGGAAACTCTTAAGTTTGCTCTGGCCATTTGAGTGGGAAATTTATGAAACCCGGAGAGATGGCGAGACGGGTGGAATCAACTTACCATCGGACAGATAGTGCGACTTAGGAGTGAGGAGGGGCAGGCAGGGGGGCAGAGGATAATAAGGAGTTGCAAGCAAGTTGCGGAACACTCCCCAAGGATTCGATTTGATGGCGGACTCCATGCAAGTCCTCCGTCCTCGCCACTCCACATTTATCACGAAATTTATGGCCTGGAATGAGCTTTGATGATGTGGAAATTTTTTCTCGTTAGATTCAAAAGTTTCCAGATGCACTCAGAAATCGGAAAATTTATTTCACTCAACTAATAGAATTAAATATATAGAATTAAATATAAAGAATTGAATATACAAATACTAGGTATATTTCCGGAAAAGATTGTATTCTAATGATTAATGATTAGACAATACCTCGTTGAATGGACAAAAAACTTATTATGCTTAAGTATTTTCAACCAACTTTAATGGAATTTACTATTTGTTACAAATACTAGCTAAGATCGTTTTCTGTTATGTTTAGGAATTCTTGAGAGGGAACTTAATTTGTTAGTAAGTTCACCTGAATTATTAGACATACCTTGGTTAATCTTGATGCTATTTTTATCTGTGCACCCACACGAAATCGATGATTCCGTGGCTCCAGCTCAAAACGGAGACGGAGCCGAGTGGATTGGCCTCATCAGACGACCACTGACCACTTGTGGCTGCTAACAAGTGGCAGGATGGAATCGAAGGCGGGCCAGGAGCAAGGACACCAGGACACCGACAGACGACAGTCGATAGTCGATAGACGCTGCGGAAAATTAACAAGAAAAGGCAGCGACAAATGTCTACGGAGCTTTTCCCTCCTGCAATTTGATTAGGGAAATGTCTGGCTGTGGCAAAGACTTTGGGGGCCCATTACCCATTACCCCGACATAATACCCGTCTGAATGCCAGGACGACCGCAGAGCCACATATTACACTTGCCACTGCGCATACTAATTAAAAAGCGCAAAAACAAACGGCGAAGCTACTAAAATTAATTGCGTAATTAAAACAAAATCATTTTTTTCCACCGCCTCCCCCTTCGTCAGAACCACAATGGATTGATTGTCCCGGCTTATTTCGTTAATTGCATTCTGGTCGAATATTGGCAGCTCAATTAAATGAATTAAAACACAGTTTTGCTTTGTATCAGTCGATACACACGTGCAAAGGGAACCTTATTTAAGGGGTACAGGAATGGGAATGCACTAAAATTATTTGACAGGCAATTACAATTTAGAGACGATTCGGGCAGACCGCACTCCAATCAGCGGTGATTAGTTTGTGTGGTGGGCAAATTAAATATTTCAGTTTTTTTGGCTTCTGCTCTTTCCAAAGAATAAAGGTTTTCGATTAGGAACACCTTTTGTATATTTAATAAAATATATAAAAGTAAACAGCAGCATAAGAATCTGAAGAAAAAGGCATTTAATTATGTGATCATTACTTACGATCTTCTTTAAATCATTTATTTTATATACAAACTCCTGAAACTTGAACACTAGTTCAAATTACTTTCATGGGTCTTTCCAATAATTGATTTTGGCTTATTATATTTATAACTTCGTCCAAATATCCTCTCATTTTACTAAACCCCGCCAGCGATTAGTTTAAATTCCAATAGTTACTGCAATGTGGCATGGATTGGGCAATTTTCAGCCTCATTGCACTCTGCTCCGCCAGGCTGAAGGACTGGCGATTAAATAAAAAGGAGCCAGGTATGGCGCACTCCCCACAATTGACAGTTGGTTGCACTTCCAACCGCACTTAATTAGCAGTTAATGATGCCTGATTAACACGCATTATGGCCGCGACCCATCGACATCTCCGCCAGTCGGTTTGCGACCCAATGCCACCCAAAATAACCCCATCCTTGGCCATTGGCAATCCAACCTGGCCGCCAGATGGTCTGAAAATGTGTAATCAATGCTTTAGGCGCCGTGGATTACAAAATAATCACGAGTCAGCCGGCCTAAAAGTATGCAGAAGGAATCGCTCCAACGGAAAAAGTGAAAATGCGGTGGCAAAAAACCGAAATGTCATCATCAACAACAGAGGCGATGGCCTTCGCAGAGATGGTATTCGAATAATTGATGACCTGTATTTTGGTGGAGAAAACATAAGACTGAAGTCTAGAAATGAACAAAAAACATTGGGTTTAAAAATAAGATGTATTCTGTAACACCTACATGTAAAAAAAAAAAAAAAAAAAATCGATTTTATCAATTCATTAAGACTGATTAGATTAAGTTGTAGCAGTAACTGAGTAGCAGTGCGCTAAAAAATAAATAATAATAAATAAATAATAAATAATAATAAAAAAAAGAAAAAAAAAGATGTATTCTGTAACATCCACTTATAAAACAACACTCAAAAAACAATTGATTAAACAGCTTTATAAATTTATTCTACATTTTCTTAGGTAATGTTCCAAAGTTGCTGGATAACTTCGATTGCGAAATATACCCTCTTTCTACCCCTGCTCACTCAATAAATCGGGCGTAAAAATTGATGGGTCCCTCGAACCCGCCGGAATCCCAGTTGCTGTCCGGCTGGCTTACGGCTTTAAAGCGACAGTGCGGAATCGAACGTGCGGAGTGCACATGGATATGGGACATGGATCGTTGGGAAATTGACAGTATCAACGTAATTATATCAGCAGTTGGGGGCCCAAAAACGAAAAATAAAGCGGAAAAACAAGGGAATCGAAGGGGGGGTTGGAGCGGTGGAGGGGGCATCAGCCACTGAAATATGCAAACGTTGACTGCCTTCATTTATTTTTACTGTTACTGCATATTGGGGCGACATCGGAAGAGGGGCAGGGGAAGGGGGGCCGAGCGGCAAGAGGCGCGAAAATAATCGTTATCCTGGACAGGTGGGTCCTCGATTCCTCTCGCGTTCGATGCCAGCAGTTGCACTTCATTTGCAGCATTAATTTGTCGCCCGTTGATTTATCAGGTGCAGGTATATACACACAGCCGTACACACATTTGCAAAGATATATACCGATGCGGCGAATGAATTTATGAGCCGGGTTCCATCGGACGTCGGAAAATGTTGAAAATCGATTGGCAAGAGTTTGTCATCCCCACTTGAAGTTCTGCAAGTCACCGACTGGGGTAGTTGCATTCTGAATATTTATTAAATCAGTTTTTGCACCAATAATGCAAAATAGTTATGCAAATATTGTATGCGAATGAGTGCGAGCTGTATCTAGCAGCTATCTGCGTTCAGATCGAAGCGCGTGTCTCCAAAATCGTATAAATGTATAAAAATATATATAATTCATTAGACTGGAGCCAGTCGGAGGTTCAGTGAACTTGGGCTAATATTTATTTTAGATAGTAAATTACGGGTGAAAGGAATCTAAAATGATAACCATTTTATATTTAAGATTCCATTTCATATTGTTAAAATATTTTAAGCCACTGGTAAACCAATTCAAATGCGAATTGGGAAAATATTTTCCGATGCCATTACTTCTTCGTAGTTTTTTATGCTCTCCAAGGGGAACGAACTATATATTTTCCATTTGCCCTCTGATGACGCCACCATGCACTGCATGTCAACTATTAACGTTCAAACAACTAAATTACGTATACGCAGCGTTGCATGACCAGCATTCCATTGCGGCCATGTAGCATGCTCCGCTAGAGAGTGTTTGTGTATTTGTTCGAAATACATTTGCAGTTTCGGTTTATTGGCGCTGCGAAAATAATGGAATTGTCAAAATAAAAGGGGTTAAGTGCTTGTTTGCATAGCTTTTTGACAACACCAACACTCCACTCCACTCCGCTCCCTTCGCCTCATGTGCATGCTATCGCTGTTTTATTTTTACGCTCCGAGGAAAACAAATTCGACGGAAATTAAATCACTCCGGCGTCGGAAAGTCTCCGCGGATTTTTGGCACCAACCGGAAAATTGTTCATTAGCAATTTGTGTAATTAAAAGGAGAGAGTGCTCGGGCCGAAGTGATGTCCTTCACCGTTTCGGGCTGTTATTCGGCCCTTCTCCCACTTAAAGTGGCCCCAGAACTTCCTGCCCGTCTGGCTAATTTGTTTTCCGCTTGGCAGTGACACATGGCGGCGGTCTAGCTGGCGTCATTTTCAACTTTTGACCCGATCGAAGCAGCTAATTTCAGGCGCTTGTTAAGTTCCCTGGCCCATCTGCTCAGGTTCCCATACATAATCAAGCAATAGGCTCTTGTTTTGGCCACCTTATCACAGTCGATCCGGCAGATTAATGACCAAAGCCTCAATTCGCCATTTGTCTGGCGGCTCTAGACCAAAAAGTCTCTGCGCCGTAGGCCTCTATTCGCCAAAAGCCCGAGAGTTGTTTCCAGTTTTCGAGCGGCTTTAGTTTTGTTAGTTCAATTTGATACACTAGAGCTCAAATGTTTTATGCAAATGATATTTAAATGAAGACAATGTCAAAAACAAGCAAGTACGAGTGAAGAGGAGTATGTTAAGCTAGGGGCACTTTTGGATTGCCCCTGCAAACTGATGATTGGCTTAACAAATTGGCTTAAACCCATTTATTGTCTTAATCTGCTTGGCTTACTATTAACTATGTTACTGTATTTATTTGATATTCGAAATAAAATCATACTTATAAAGACACACATGTTCATGTATAACATTCAGTTGGGGAGATTTGATCTATAAATAAATAGGTTTAGAAAATACTTACCTTCAAGTTCGTTTTTTAGATTAACGGAATGAATGCAAATGAAATATCGAATCCTTATATTTTAGAACAAGAAACATAAATTTCAAGAAATCTAGAATCTCTAGAGAACTAAATGACTTGAAAACAGGTAATCTGCTGTCGAAACAACTCTTCCTGGTCGACGTAGGGTGTCACCGCCGTTGACCATTGGCGTGGCTCGTAAAATTCTGGTTTCTGGCATATTAAGAGACCCTGATATCCGCACTTCTTCACTCGTGTTAACGTTTATCTTTCGCTTCTGCACCGCGCCCAGGTTTTGGTATAAATACCACCTGGCGGATGAGTCCAAGACATACTAGAAACACCAACGTTCCAAGTAACACATATCCAAAATGGTTAGTAGCAAAATAATAGAAACCTCATTTGAATCCTGACTAATTTGGCAATTTTAACTGCAGAAATTCCTGGTTGTCGCCGTTGCCCTTTTGGCCGTTGCCCACGCCGATGTGTCCCACCTGTCGGGCTACAACTACGCCCCCGTGAGCATCCCCGCTCCGGCTCCTCTGCCCGTGAAGGTGGCCCCTGCTCCTGCCCCCGTTCCCGTGCCCGTGCCCGTGAACACCTACATCCCCCCTGCACCCGCACCAGCCCCCATCCAGATCGAGATCCCCGCCCCGGCTCCCGCTCCCGTGGCCATCCCCGCCCCCGTGAAGGTCGCCCCCGCCCCTGTTAACCAGTACATCCCACCCGCACCAGTGGCCATCCCCGCCCCCGTGAAGGTTGCTCCTGCTCCCGTCTTCGTGCCCGCACCCGTGCAGGTCGCTCCCGCCCCCGTCAACCAGTACATTCCCCCCGCACCCGTGAGCATCCCCGCCCCCGTGAAGGTCGCCCCCGCTCCCGTCTTCGTGCCCGCCCCCCGTGCAGGTTGCCCCCGCTCCCGTTGCCGCCCCCGTTCCCGTCCTGGCCCCCCAGCCCGTTCTGGAGGAGATCGAGCCCATTTCCGCCGATGGCTACCGCTACAAGACCATCCGCCGTGTGGTCCATCGTCGTTACTAGAAAGCCACTCACTGATCCCGCCCAGGGATAAGTTTATTAAATAAAACAAAAATACGTATAATTAACCATATTGAATATGTTTTTTGGGAAAGGGAAAAATGTGAGTTTTAAGGAATGTTTTTTAAAACGTTCTAAATGTCAATTTTTAAGAATTATTATTGTTTCTGTCGTAATAAATACCAGAAGAAAATCTTAGTTCTTCCAACACAAAAACCAATTAATTGCCTTGCAGGGAATATGATTAATATGTTTAATGCTTATGTTTACTATTATTATTATTTATTATTATTATATTTATATGCAAATATGTAATTTATAAAGTCATGAAGATATTTAGGCATTTTTTAATTTAAATGAGATATATATGTTTAAGCAAATCAAGCGAAGACAAACTTTAAAATAAACATATATTTAATAATAGATAACGAATACAAACCAAGCTTTAGCTACAGCGTTTTCTTTAAGTGGACTAATTAGAATAAATTCTAGTAGCAAAACCTTTTTTGCCCCTATAACCTTTTTAAGCATTAGGGATACCTCTTAGAATTTATCTGCTCCCAACAAATTCACTCCATCATTCCCCCGAACATGTTCACCATCCGCCAGCCAGATGATGCGACGCTTAAATAAACTGTTTTATAAGCCAGGTGTTCGAAGAAGGCAAACCCAGTTTGGACTTGAGTAATTAATTAAGCTCAGCAAAGACCAGCCACAACAGACAACCCCGCCAGACATTGTGAAGATCAGCATAATATAAGCAAATTGAAATTAATTTTGGCATAAACTTGAAACGACGCCATAGGCCTGGCCAACTGCTAATAATTTAGCCAGCTCAAAACAGAAACACCAAAAAAGAAACAAATAAAATGATTATAGCAACAAAAAACCTAACCCAATCTAGCGTGTGACCCACGAGCATTTATCAAAAAAGCTGAATTAAAACAAAACGATTAAATAAAAATGAAACATGCAACAAAAGATTTGTTTGATCTAATTGCAGTTTCTCAAGCCTGAAACAAAAAGTTGACCCAAGTCAAAGCAGAGATAAAACGATTTTGGAAACCGAAACTGAAAACTAAAAACTAAAGCTGAAAACGAAACCAGAAAACCCGTCGAACTGCCTTGGCATTGGAGGCCCGTTGTCGTGTGTTCGGTTTCGGCCATCTTCCGACTTCTTTGAGTGAGGCTAAGACCCCCATGTATCATGGGGGCATCATGCAATTAATTTAGCCGCGGTTGACCCGCAGCCCCGCAAAACAATGAGCTATAAAACCCAAGACACACTTCGAGTTCAGCAGCACAAATCGACTTGTGATCCAAGCAGCAACAAGCCAATCTCCTCAAGATGGTGGGTGCCAGGATTATAGTAATTAAAGGATACTCGAATTTATACAAGGAAATATGCAGAGAATATATGGAAAATTAATAAAAAATATTTTTTTCTCATCCTAGAAATTCCTGATCATTGCCGTCGCCTTCTTGGCCTGCGCCTACGCCGATGTTTCCGAGCTGTCAGCCGGTGGCTACGACTATCCCCAGCCCGCTCCCCCGGCACCCGTGAAGAGCTACATTCCCCCACCACCACCACCACCCCCACCAGCACCCAAGAACACCTACATCCCACCGCCTGCGGCTCCGGCCAAGGCCTACATCCCACCCCCCACCACCACCACCACCGCCGGCGCCCAAGAACACCTACATCCCGCCCGCGCCCGTGGCCGCTCCCGTGGAGACCTACATCCCCCCCGCAGCCCCGGCCCCCGCCTACATCCCCCCGCCCCCGTCCAGCAGGAGGAGCCCGTCTTCGAGGAGATCGAGCAGCCCGCCCAGGACGGATACCGCTACAAGACCGTCCGCCGCCGCGTCTTCCGTCACCGCAACTAAGTCACAATCACAAAGGTGCAATTGTTGGCTAATGTGATAAGTCAGCAAAGGTCACATTTGCTGGGGAATCTGTTAATGTTTTGTTTGGAGAGTAAATAAATAATGAAAACAAATATAACGTTGGTTTTTTATTGGAAGGTAAACATGATAAGCTCTTAGCTTAAATTTAGTAAGCGAACATCCTATAAGATGGTATATTGGCTATCAACCTATTTTATTATTCAGTTTTTTCACTCTTATTTTATCAAGGAAGGACAAACACCTCATCCCATACTTATTTAGAATTCCTTTTAATTTTTTGCAATTTTTATCCTATTTTGTCCTGTATTTCGGCCATAACAATGCCGATCAAATTTAACGTTGGTTTATTATTGGGAAGTAAACAAGTTAAGGTCTTTGCTTAAATTTTGTAAGCGAACATCTTAAGAGATTTGGCTATGGTATATTGGCTATCAACCTATTTTATTATACAGTTTTGTCACTCTTATTTTATCAAAGAAGGTGAAACACAACATTCCAGACTTATTCAGAATTTCCTTTAATTTTTTGCCATTTTTACCCTCTTTTATCCAGTATTTCGACCATAACAATGCCAATAATGGGCCAAATTTGGAATGCCATACCTTGTTAGACTCGAAATAAAATTTAAAATAAATCTGCATTCAAAACTAAAATTTTTTATTTTTTTCAAAATTTTGAATTTTTTATAAGGGGTAACACTGTATTTTTTACCAAATTTTGGAAAAAAAAAAATTTTTTTTTTGTGAATGCCAATTTGTTGTGTATTTTATTACGAGTTCAACGAGCTATAACATTTTGAATTTGGTTCATTATGTGATTTTTTATGGTAAAAATACTGACTTTTAAATGCCAAAAGTAACTACTTTTGGGCAGAAAATCAATATCATGACTATTGTTAACAATTGGATGCTTTTTGGTAACTGTTTTTTGACAACATTAACTAACGATTGTTATCACTTGCTAGCTGATAACAGATAACATTAATTCTGGGAAATTTTTATGACAAATTTATGTTAGGTAGGCGTCGGAAATGATGACTTTCGTACAGGGCTGACAGAAGCAATTACCCACCAGGGTGAGAAGTCATTCCAGGATGTGCCTGATCAGAGACAGTTCGGAGCGACGGAAGAATCCCTGTTGCGTGGTTAGATGGCTTCCTATCCTCCTGATCCTGGCCATGTTGGTCTGGTCCTACCACGTCTTCGTCTACCAGATCTGCATAAAAAGAGTTGAGGGATTGGTGACGATGGGGATTATGCTCCTGTTCTACCACCTGCTGCTCTTCATGTTCCTGTGGACTTGGTTCCAGTGCATTTGCGTAGCGCCCGCTAAGATTCCCGACCAGTGGAGAATATCTGCAGAGGATGTGGACAGATTGGAGCGAAGCGAAGGAGTCGAGGCAGCAGCGCGAATCCTCAGCAACGCCTCGCGGAATTTACCCATCGCCAGCTGTACGAGTGATGGCATAGTTCGCTATTGCAAGACCTGCTGGATAATTAAGCCAGATCGGGCCCATCACTGTCGATCCTGCCACGTGTGCGTCCTGAAAATGGACCACCACTGTCCCTGGGTGGTGAACTGCGTCCACTTCCACAACTTTAAGTACTTCATACTCTTTCTTTTCTACGCTGAGCTGTATTGCTTCTTTCTTTTCTGCACGATGATCTTCGATACGTACTTAGTCTGCGGATTCGATTTTACATACCTGAAACGCGAGCACTCTTGGAGTCTCCTCCAATACGTGGTATGCATTATATTCAACATTTTCACGCTGGCCATGTACACTGTCAGCGTATTCAATGTGTCCCGAAATCGCACCACCATGGAATCGAGTTATGCTCCGCACTTTTTCGTTGGCGGGAAGAACAACCATGGCTTTGACTTGGGATGTTGTGGTAATTTCGGAGAGCTTTTTGGCGATAAATGGTACCTTTGGCCTTTTCCAATCTTCTCGAGTCGCGGCGATGGATTATCATTTCCCTTGGCCATCGATCGACTGAAGGACCAAAGAAAAGATGATACCCCGAACAGAGCCCAGATTGTCAAAGATAACATGACCAGACTACTCGGGATTCATCATGGTACTTTCGACTATGAATAGCTTACCGCATCTTCAACAAACCTCTAAAAATGTCAATACCAAAAGTTTAGTTCTTAAAATATAATATTATTCAATGTTTACTGAATGTTTTTACCATCTCAATACTTTTTTTAAATTAGGAGCCAAAAAGCAAATGTGGTTATTGGTTTTTTAGCTAAAGAAATTCGATATTTATTCTCTCGTTCGAATTATGATAAACATTTTTGCAAGTCCCAATCAAAGAAAAACAAAGACATTTCAACAAGATGCCCAAACTCCTCGAATTCCGGGCGCCCGAGAACGATTGGAGTTGGTGAACGATTCGGAAAGGAGGGACTGGGACTCCATCAAGATCTTAATTTACGAGTCATTGGCGAGTGCATCAGCACTGGACTCCATCCCATCCGCTTGACAACTGCAATCCGGTGGCCAGTTCTCCGTCCCGCTGAGTGGCCAACATCGATAAATCCTCTGCATTCCGCTCCTTTACTCCAGAGAAGCCCACACTCGCATCGAAGTCGTTTATAAAACGCTTAACATTCGTGACATATTTCGCATTTGGCCGCGCGTCGGGCGCAGAAATTTATAGACTTTATCCATTAGGAAAACAATTACGAGTGCAAACAATGGCCAATGTGCGATGTCCAATGGATGGACTCCCCGGCCAGAGGCGATTCCTCGGGCACTGAGCACTGAGCATATGTTGGGATTGTCGCGCCCCCAAGTTCATTGTCCTCGTCTATATTTTCTTATTATGCTGTGGCGACTCCTTGACTGCTGCAACACAAATCCAATTACCTTCAAAATAATAAACTTATGTACATACCAAAAAGGAAAAGAATGCCATCCAGGGTCCTTCCATTTCTCCGGCTGCCGTACGCACATTTTGCTTTATCAACTGTTGATAGACTCCGTGGGGAATTTTCCGTATGTCACGACAAAGAAGACGCTGGAAATGGAAATGGAAGCTGTCTGCCGTCGGGCGGCATTTCTTTTTTCGCTCCTGTTCCTTGGATCCTGAGTCCTGTTTCCGCCTCTGAATGCACCGAGGGAAAAGGAGTCCCTAAAGTTAATAAATAGGATCCAATACTTTTTTTCTATATTTTATATTAATTAATCTTGAATTAAAACCTATCCCAAGCCACCTGTTTTTCTGTCACCCAATAATACACATTTTATTCTTTTTCATTTTACTTCAGTTTGTTTTATTTCGAAACTTGTTTCTAGTTCTAGTTTCATCAATTGTTTTTAAGATTATTTTTCTTTAATTATAAGTTACAATTTTGGCCAGTGCCTAGACGATGGTTTGTTGATTTCCTCAGCTTGTTGGCTGCTCATTATTCGCCTTTGGCTGGTCCGTAGTTGGAGTTGGTCGCAAATGCACGAGCGCAAATAATTTTTGCCACTTGCATGTCATCAGCATAAAGTGAGTGCAAAATATGTGAACTCGACTTGGCAGCGGAAATTCGCCTTAGAGCGCAGAGTCAACAGCAATTGGCCAAATGACTTGTAAGGGTCGACAGAAAGGCGGAGGAGGAGGGAAGGATGAAGAGGGGGAGGAGTGTCCTGCCCAGCCACATGTCCTTGTCGCAATGCCCCCTTTTGTTCACCCAAGTCGCAGCTTATTGAATTCGCATATTTTCCCATTTTGCATTATGGGCAAACATTTTTTCCATTTCGCCATCCTTTGTTTTTGTGCTCTGTTTGATTTTGTAATCGAGGATTTGTTTGCTTTGGCTGGAGCCAATCGATTGCCGGAAGAAGGGGAAGCACTTCTTGTCCCTGCTCATTGAATGTTTCAGCAATTTTTGGTTAAGTCAAATTGGTCTAGTCGTTGGTTTGACCTTTTCCCAGCCAGACTTTAGAAAGGGGCGAGAATCCATTGGAATGCCAGTGTTGGCCAGAACATGTGTTTGGCCTTGAGCGGTTTGTTTAGGCCTTTGTGGGTTGGTTGGAGTTGAAGAGGGTTGGCTAAGGATGGCTATCACCAAGGAAAACCATCGAATGGCGACTTTGACATTGCAAATTGAACTTGACCGATGGGAAGCGTTTGATAAGGCAAATTGAATTTAAAAAGGAACAAACTTAGACTTTCTTCACGATCAAATACAAAATAGTTGATACCGATTAAAATAACGTGAGAATTTTCTAAAGTGTCGAGTGATAGTTTCATTTTAAACTGTGTTCCTAATGAAATTTAAAGTTTGTTACGGCTCTTATGACTTTCTTTTCACCTTAAACAAATCAACCATTTATAAAACAACTCCTTAAAATTCCTATTACACAAATTGTATAAACTAATATTGATATTTCTTTTGGTGGGTTATATATTTCCTGTTCACTAAACTTTGATCTACACCAAAGTAAATACAAGACAACATGTTTTCAGGTACAATTTCTCTTCATTTTTACTCTCAAAGTGAATTTCAGAGGATGGTATTCAGCAATTACACTCGAGTCAACAAATTAACAATAACAACAGGCCTCAACTTTAGTTGCGGTGACGGAAGACGCGGCGGCGGACGGTCTTATAGCGGTATCCATCTTGGGCGGGCTGCTCGATCTCCTCGAAGACGGGCTCCTCCTGCTGGACGGGTGCGGGGGGATGTACTCGGGTGCCGGGGGAGCGGGGGGGAATGTAGGTCTCAATGGGAGCCGGTGCAGGTGCAGGAGGTGCAGGCGGGATGTAGGTCTCCACCGGAGCAGGAGCGGGCTGCTGGTAATCGTAGCCAGGAAGCTCCGAAACATCAGCGAAGGCGCAGGCCAAAAAGGCAACGGCAATGATAAGGAATTTCTAAAAGAAGCAGAAATATTTATAAAATTAATGAGGCGGTAAAAACATATTGTTAACAAACTGAGGAGCATTCAACATTCTTATAGTTTTTGTTATAAGAATCAATATTCTTATTGCTTTTGTTATAAGAATATTGATTGGTTCTGGTTATAGTTATAGTTTTTGTTATAAGAATATTGATTGGTTCTGCATTTTACAATTTAAGACCAAACAAAAATGGCATGGTTTAAAATCATACTTATATACCCCAATGTTTTAAACTAAAAACTTAACAATTTTAAAGATTATTCTCGATACATTACAGAAAACTTTACTGGTATTCCAAAGTATTACAAGGCAAATTCCCTCCAACTTTAGGTGTACAACTCACCATGATTTTGAGTGTTTAGGCTGCGCTCAACGAAAGATGTGTGCTGTGGATGCCATGATGTCGCATGGCTTTTATATGGCCAAAACTCTTTGGCCAACTCATGCCGACGGCAACGGAAGCAACATGAGCCTCAAATGACTTTGAACTTGATCTGTGGCTGATCTTCAATCGCTCACTCTAGACGTGATCGATGAATCCGGCCGAATAAAACCGGTTGGCCGGCACTTTTGGATGCACAGGCCATAAATCGATGGAAAAACTTTGATCACGTTTCGTGTTTGTTTTTGGGCGCCTAATGCATCGCCTGTCCCATTGTTTTGAAGTGGCCAAGTGATGACTTCGTTAGAGGTCGAACTCGAATCGAAAATCTTGACTTTTAGTTTGACGCTCGAGGCGCAGCCCTTTAATTGATTTGCTTGTTGAACTCGGCCTTGGATCTCGGCCCCCGCATGGAATATACATGGCTCTCTGGCTCTGCTTGATTAAAACCAAATTTCATTTGCATCTCCGTTTTGTTGGTTTATTTGGTTTCGTTGTTATTACTCGGTTGGGCTTTATTGCTGGACCTAACCCCAATTACAAAACTCGAAAGGGAACTGCAGTTGCGAAGTATAAGTGGAGGCAAATGTTCTGCGAAAAGGTATCAAGATTGCACAGTGGGAGGATGCGAGGAATTTCATGGTATATTTGAGTTATTTTTAAGAATGTTTTTATTTATATTTAAATCAGTTCAAGAAAGGACATTTATATTACTCATTTAAAATTATATAAACAATTTTGTTTTATATTTTTGCCTTATTTTGGAAACTCTCTTGTTGTCTTTTGTAATTGCCTTTCATTGAAAATGCTTATTGACATTTAAGTGACTACAGAAACTATTCATGATAAGTTATTTCTCCATTGTTCCTCATTTTTTCATTTCCTTAACCAATTCCAGCTTGACTTTCCCGCCTCCCTTGCCATATTTTCATTTCGGCTTTTATTCTCATGGCCAACATTTTCATTTCTCCGTTTTGCTCTCCACTGTTGTCTGCCGTGTAACTTTTGTAGCCCTTGATAATATTGCAAATAATTTTCTTTTTTATGTTGATTATTTTTCGGACACCCTCCGCAGACACCTGAGATCCACCTGGCTGGCCCCTCCCCCCCTTTACAACCTTTTTTATTAACTTCGTTTTCATTTGTGCCGTTGCCTTCACGAGCTCATCATATTTTAATGTGGAAGGGATTCGGCGGCATCGTCTTTTGGCTTTTCCTCCCAGCTCCTCGGGCTGTTCTATGTTTCAAATTATTCTCGAGAGATTTGCAGTTCGTGATTTTACGGCAGCCAAAGGGGAGGGGGGAGGAAAGTCACCCCCAGGAGCCAAAATGGGAATGGAAGCCGCTGTGAGTTAAGACATTTCCCGAATGCAATTGCAGCTTTGGCTTTTAATTACCCCGCTTAAGTCCGTATTAACTCTGGCCTAAGCCTTTTTTAATTTGCCCCCACCTCGCCGCCAGCTGTCGTAATTGAATTAGGAGCCAGGAGACAATGCAGCGTCGCTGAACCTTTCACGCTGTTATCCTTGATAATTAATTTAGACGCCATTGTCCAGTGCACTCCCCTGTAGCAGTCCGCCTCCCCCTCGCAAATCCTTTGCCATTTCACATCACGTGCGACGCTCCACTCGTCCTGCTGCTGTTTCTTTTTTTCATAAATCGCCAGGACACACACAAAGTTGTCCAGCTGCGGAACAGAAAAGAAATGGGCGGAGAAGGACTCCCAAAAAAATAGAAAAATAGAGAAGGAAACTGCCAGTTTTATGGGAAAAAAATGAAGCGGCAGTTTTGACAACGCACGTCCATCTCGAAAGAAAAGGGAGTCTGCACTTTAATAAATTTAAGGTAAATGTAGAGAGTTTAGCCTAATTCATTTTTCCTAATATAAAATATTTATTGCATTTCTCTACGCAAATATACATGTCATACTTGTTACAAATTGTGATAAATTAAAATAAATAACAAAACATTGCCAGATGTTTTCGCGCAGTGTAGAGGACATGGCTGGGTCATGTGGCTTGCATATGGAACTACAATAGACAGGTACAAGATGCACACGTAGCACGCATTGCCGGAGCCCCAAGAAACGAAATATGGAATCACCTTTTGTAAGTTCGGGGCCATGAAATCGAGTTTACATCTTACTCCTCTGTTGGCAGAGCCATAATTAAATGTCAAAAATGACGCTACGTGCAGAGAAAGCCAATCGGCTGACGAGTGCCGGAGCAAAGTTCACAAAAAAAGGTACTTGCCATGTCAAATAGCATTAGAGTTTATGCAACTTTATCCAAAATATATAAACTTAGTTTAGGCAATAGAATCGTAGTTTTTAACACAGAAACAGTTGCATACTTTTGATGTCACAACTAATTGTTAAGAAGTTCATACTACAAAACATGGGGTACCGAGTTCAACTCCCAGTCAGGTAGCGTAAAAAAAATTTGTCATTCCTTCATAAGTGTATTTTTATTTTTTTTACCCACAAACTCATTTCTACCCGTGCCCCAAAACTTGTTGGCAACTTTTCTTGATATCAATTTATAATTTCTATTATCAAGAATAGCCATTTGTAATCGCTTAATTTAGTGCCACAAACTTTTACACAAAACGGAATGCAAAATAACCAAAGCCCTGCAAAAAAAATTGCCCCAAAAGTAATTTAACATTGGCGCAGTTTCCCCTTCGCTTCCGCCGCATTTGCAAAACTCTCGAAAAAGTAGCTGGAACTATTTAAAGTTTCCTTTTTGCTGCTTTTCCCTCAATGTGTATCGTACTTTTTATTGCCATTCGCTATTATTTGTTGCCCCTCTGTCGTTGCATATGCATATTATGCCCCCGAGGCATAGGAAAACACTTCCCCGCCACCTCTGCCCCTCCGAAAGCCAGACAACAGCAACGACTGCGATGGTTATGAAAAAGTACTTAACGTGCACAAAACTTATGTGCCAAGAGATTTTATTTTTTCCTCATAGTCGAGTAAAAGTTACAACGACATGCCAATTTTTCAAAAGAACCAGGGGGGCAATAGGTACTCCAAGGGAAACACAGGGTGGTCTTGGCAAGCTTATAAAATATTGCCAATAATACGTTGTTAGCGGATAGTTACTTCCCCAAACGCAGAGCCCATTTCTCCTGGCGGCCAAACTTTTAATGCACTTTCCAGAATGCACAAACAGAATAAGGGAACTCAGTTAGCTCTGCTCACAGGGGGGCCAAGCATCCTCCTCATTTAGTCTCAATTTGTCAAATTGGTACGGATAAAAATTATAATATTTCACACAATAAATGCTCTTCATAATATTGAAGGGAAATACACGATAATGACGTTTCTAAGCATCTATAAGAAGAACGCTCAGTATAAGTGGACATATAAGAAATACTCTGCAATATAAAAACTTAACAAACAACTCAGTCACCAGAAAATTTGTTTATTTGTTAGCACCACCACAAAATCAACCTCAATACCGAAGATTCCATACTCCTTCAGCCTCAGGCAAATATAACAAAGCCTTTTCTTAATTCTAGTAATATTTAAATTTATTTGCATAAAAGGAGCACCACTCAGAATTCGCTCTATTCGTTTCTACCGAGCGATCATCGAAGTCCTGCATCCCGAAGGACGCTGGACAAATCCTCACGCTGCCGAATAGAACGATTCAACTCATCAACGCGGGTGCGCTTGGCTTTCAGCTAGTGTGAAAGTATGTGAAGACTGACTACAGAAATGATCCTGTGAAGTATAGTCTTAACTTTTCACTGCCCAACCTGTGGATCTTGGTGCGCTACAGGCCAGAACTGTTTGGGAATTATAACATTGTGCGAGAGGGAAAAAAAACAAACAAACGCGGGGCGATAAACGTGCGCTGTGTATATACTTCAACAGTATCAGTATTTGAGGGTGGAAATGGTTCTAAATTTTGTTGTTTCTTCAGTTTCTTGCTTGACAACTGTTGGCAGCAGCGTGCGAAAGAAAGATTATTTTAGTTTCTGGTTAACATAGATCAGAAAAACCCAAAAAAAACACAAATAATGAAAAAAAAAACTTGGCAGCGGTGGGATTCGAACCCACGCCTCCGAGGAGACTGGTGCCTTAAACCAGCGCCTTAGACCGCTCGGCCACGCTACCTTGCCAGAGCTCTTGTCAAATGCTCATGAACAGCTAACATCAGTATCTGTATCTTACATGAGTATCTGTATCTGCGTGTTCAACTATTTTTATGGACGCAACACCTTGTCTTTATTTTTCCACCCACACTGCGACGCATATAAATGCTCTCATTTGGAAAAGGGAAAATGTCAATCAAACGAATTCAATTTCTGGCGCAGGCCGTCTTCCTTTGCCGCTCCGCTGCATTAAAATGTTTATTATATGTATTTTGCAAGGCTGTCAGCGTTTTTGCCTGCCAGCGTCAGCTTAGAAATGCGTTTAAAATTCAAATGAAAATGCGAATTTATGCGTGACAGGCGGTGGTCGTGGTCTTCCCGTCTTCGCTCACACATGCAACCGCAGCAACAATTCCTGGGCTGACTGGCGTCCCATGGCTGCAGCCATAAACTGAAGCCGGCGGAGTTGGGCAGAAGACTCCGCAATGAAATTAGAAAATTGCAATAAAAATCTTTGCACGGGACGACGAGCAAAACAAAACAAAGTCTGCGGTTGCCATAAGGGTGCTACACAAGGCTGGAAAAGGGGTACTGGGGCAGCATTTGCGGTTTCATTAAAATGCCACCGAAAAAGGGAGCAAAAAGTCAGATGCCGTGTCAGCAGAGGGAATATTTTGCCACTCACACGTGGATTTATACAAATTTAAAGGCGAGCAGCATGGAAATAATTATAGAATTGTTCAATTTCCACGCCAGACAGCTGCTGGGAAAACACAAAAAATCACGTACAACCGAGCGGTCAGAGGAGAGTCACCTGGACCTGGACCCAGCCAGGTAAAAACGCTAATGGAGTTAATTGCGGCATTATCAAGAATGTTGGGCCGCACGCTGCTATGTCGGAATCAAATTAAATTTCAAACAATTGACAAATTGAAATGCCAGCGTCCAAAGCGGAACAATAGCCACATTCCGAGCGGTTTAGAAGAGGTTAGTCGGATGTCCACTTGATATGCCCGACGGGAAAGAGCTGTAAATGAAATGAATGACTCGACAAAATAGTTGTGTCAAGACCGCAAAGATGAGAAATTACTTGGAATAGTCAGAGTCAGTTGTGAGAGAAATATCTGTAGTTAAGAATTGCTGAAATACCAGAACGAAAAATGTCTAAAGGGTACATTTTCATAATAAATCTAATAACCAGCGAACACTTTTTTACAGCGCATTATTGGTTAAGTTGCAAAACGCAGATACAGATACTCATTTAAGATACAGATACTGATGGTAACTCTTCATGAGCATTTGACAAGAGCTCTGGCAAGGTAGCGTGGCCGAGCGGTCTAAGGCGCTGGTTTAAGGCACCAGTCTCCTCGGAGGCGTGGGTTCGAATCCCACCGCTGCCAAGTTTTTTTTTTATATTCACGTGTTTATTTCGGTTTTTGCTGATCTATGTTAACCAGAAACTAAAATAATCTTTCTTTCGCACGCTGCTGCCAACAGTTGTCAAGCAAGAAACAACAAAATTTAGAACCATTTCCACCCTCAAATACTGATACTGTTGAAGTATATACACAGCGCACGCTTATCGCCCCGCGTTTGTTTGTTTTTTTTCCCTCTCGCACAATGTTATAATTCCCAAACAGTTCTGGCCTGTAGCGCACCAAGATCCACAGGTTGGGCAGTGAAAAGTTAAGACTATACTTCACAGGATCATTTCTGTAGTCAGTCTTCACATACTTTCACACTAGCTGAAAGCCAAGCGCACCCGCGTTGATGAGTTGAATCGTTCTATTCGGCAGCGTGAGGATTTGTCCAGCGTCCTTCGGGATGCAGGACTTCGATGATCGCTCGGTAGAAACGAATAGAGCGAATTCTGAGTGGTGCTCCTTTTATGCAAATAAATTTAAATATTAGTAGAATTAAGAAAAGGTTATGTTTATATTTGCCTGAGGCGAAGGGATTATGTATCTTCGGTATTGAGGTTGATTTTGTTGTGGTGCTAACAAATAAACAAATTTTCTGGTGACTGAGTTGTTTGTTAAGTTTTTATATTGCAGAGTATTTTTTACATGTCCACTATCACTCAGCGTTCTTTTTATATATGCTTAGAAACCTTATTATTTTGTATTTCGTTTAAATATTATTAAGATCATTTGATTGCGTGAAATATTATTTTTATCCGTAGCAATTTGACAAATTTAAACTTGAATAGGTAGGATGCTAGGCCTTCCTGTAAACAGAGTTAAATGGGTTGCATTATTATGTTAATGCATGGAAGTGCATTGAAAAATAGAAAACTTAAAAAACCTATTTGCATTCACCAAATTGACAAACAAATATGGTAAAAGTCGAAATGGTTTTTCAAAGATAAACCGCACAAATAACGCTGTGGTGTCAATAGTTGTCAAGCAAAAAAAAACAAAATTAGAACCTATTTCCACCCCGCGTTTGATTAATGTTTTTATCACCTGGGCACAATGTTATAATTCCCAAACAGTTCTGGCCTGAACCGCACCAAGATCCACAGGTTGGGCAGTGAAAAGTTAAGACTATACTTCACAGGATCATTTCTGTAGTCAGTCTTCACATACTTTCACACTAGCTGAAAGCCAAGCGCACCCGCGTTGATGAGTTGAATCGTTCTATTCGGCAGCGTGAGGATTTGTCCAGCGTCCTTCGGGATGCAGGACTTCGATGATCGCTCGGTAGAAACGAATAGAGCGAATTCTGAGTGGTGCTCCCTTTTATGCAAATCAATTTCAACAGTTCTAGAATTATAACAAATCATTAGTAATCGTATTAACTCAGTGTTGGTGGATCCGTTTGCACCTGTTAAGGAACTAACGAAGTACTTATAGACTTATAATTTGGATGGATCCCAATTGTAAAGTAAATTCAGTCACAAATACGGATCCAAGTAAGATAGTCCAAATATTTAAGATTATTTAACATTAAAACCCTTTAAGGCAAGAAATTAAACTAATTTAGTGAGAAGTAAAGAAATAGATTTATTAAATTTTCTAAATGTCAAAGAATAACAGTTGCATACTTTGTTTTTTAAATCAAAATCTAATTGTGCTATTTTATTGGACATAAATAGGAACATTTAAATACCGCTGTAAATAAATATGCAAGCCAGTAAACCTTGCTGGTCCCCAGGCAGTAATATTGTTGTTTCCGACCGCTCAAACACTGTTGCTGCTGTTGTTCTGCGAAGCAATTAAAACAGCACTTGAGGGGCGACCCTTTTGCCGCTCCGCTCGTTGCCAGTTTCAAGTGTTTTTGTTGCACGTTGACAGTCCGTTAAAGGTGACACAGGAAGTTGGCAGCAGCACCCCCCACCGCCGAGAATTATAAAACATTTTAGTGGGAAGCAGATTTCCGCTTTTTTGTTGCTTCAAGTGCGCTTCGTGCTCAAGACTTGGCAGTGAGTGGTCGAAAAAACTGCAAATTTGTAATAAAATGTTCGCTAATGGGCGTGGGGCGGTGGAGCCTCTAATTACTTAACGCTGCATATGAATGGTCCTTGAGCGAGGGCGTGATTTTTGGCTTAATTCAGAGTTGCAACGATCTCAATTAGTGGATGATGACTACTTGGAAGTGCTTCGAGTGCCATGTCGTTGGCGAAATTTTCCACGTTCGTGTTTTGGCTGCCGAACAGCTCCAGTTCCTTGAGATGGCCACATATAGTACGCATACGTAAGTCCATAGAGCATAAATATTTGAGGAGCTCGTCTGCTGCACGCAACAACAATTAAGTGTTGCCTAGTTTTTGTCAACTGTCCCATTTGGTTCTGCTCTGGGCCCTCGTTTTTTGCCATTTCTGTGGCCAAACACGACACAACACGTAGTGAAAATTTATTTAAGCAATGCAAAGTAAATACAACTGCCAGTTTTGGGACAGTGCGTCCCATGATAGCGAATTTTTCCAGCATTAAGTCTTATTTTGTTTACCTCTTTCTTGTTCAATACGAGTCTATAGTCAGTAAAAACTTTAAATTTATTTTTGATGTTTTTTTTTTATACAAACATCTTTAAAAATAAAAGACTTTTAATTTAAACATTTTTATCGATAGTAGCTTTATTTTTTCTGATAGACTTTTGAAAGAATTTTGTGTTCGCTTGCCCAGAGTTTATCTTAAACAACATTTACAATTGTGATACACACTGTATCCCTTTCCGGTTTACTTACAATTGCCGTATTTTTTGAGTGCTTACATAAAAACACATTTGAAATGCGGTTAGAAGGAGGATGTGGATGGGAAATGGAAAATGGAGCTGAGGGAAAAAGAAAAGCAAGCACAGCAGTCGAGGTAGCGCCACCTAGGGGCCCGAATCGACATCATCCCTTGGCCAATCGAAGATGAAGATGATGATGATGATGATGGTGATGATGCTGATGGCAATGCGGCTGATGCCGTAATTGATGTCTTTGCGACATGCTTTCCCAAAGTGTTTACGTTGGGAATTACCCATGTGTGTCACTCGGTGTGTGTGTGTGTGCGGAGTGGGCGGTGGGCCACGCCCCCAGCTAGTTGACAGCCTGCCGTTTACGTGCACTTAATGAAATGTGCCCCAAAATGGAAGCACGTACCGGGCATCTATTTAATGAGCCCGGCAAGAGGTTCTCCTGGAGAAATTTTGAAGAGGGGTCTGCAAATGGGTGGGTGGAGTATTACTACTGTATGCAGTATTCGAGTGCGGCCTGGGTTCATGAAATTTTTAAATGTCGCAGCTTAAATTCAATTTAATTTGGCTGCAGAGGCTGCATTATTCAATGGCACTCACACGTAAGCGGCTCAAAGAGATCCCTCTAACACCCACTAAAACCTCAGACCAAAACCCCAACTCCAACCGCAGTTTAAAATTCATGTGAGCTTTCCTACAATTTTCCCCAAACAAAATGCGATTAAATGTGCGGAAAATGCTGAGCTCTTGTTCTCGCTTTTCTGTTGTTGTTGGATAAGCCACAATGGGTTAAGGCAACGTCTTGTTTGCACATGTGTCGCTAGGGGGCACCCCCAAGTCCCTTAACCCCTCACCGCCACTGCCGCTGCAAAAGTCGGAAAAGTCGGAATAGGAAACGGAAAAGGAGTTGTGGCACACACATGCCGAAGGTGCAAAAATGCGTTAAACATAACATGCTAATTCCTGGTGCCTGCAGCATCAATCTTTCACCCGGCCAGGTGAAATTTCCACACCCCACCCACCTTCTGGGTTCGTCCTGCGGCAGGACTCGTTGGCTATGTAATACGAGCGTTTTGTGTACCATTTGATGCCCAAGTTTTCCTCTATTTTCTGCCATTTGCCTTTGCGATATGCGAGGGTTTGTATTCCCTGCCAGAAGGTATTTTCATTTGGCGCAAAGTTATGGCTGGTAAAAAGACAAGGAAATTATAAGGTTTTAATATGTTTTGATATATAATTAAAAGAAAATAAATCTAAAATTAACTATAAAATATAATCCTAAAATAAGGGTATTTTAAACTCTATTTTCTTAAGTATACTTTTTCATACTTTGGAACAACAATCGGGCATCTGCGTGTTTGTCTGACTCTTTTTAAATAAATATAAAATTCGCTAAATATTAAATCGGAACTGATTCCATCGATCACACTACCCGCAGCCCTAGAAATACATTCTAAAGCTTTTCCGAGCTTTTTCGCTCTCTGATTTATTCACGTGCTATCAGTTGTTATTTGCGTTCCTCTGGCGTAGCTCAGTTTTTGGTATGGATAGTTCCAAAAACGGGTCTCGGGGAGCTGCCTTCAAGTACGGACCGGCTGTCCGGATCGGAATCGCCGTCCTGGTGCTGCACACCGTCGGCTGGTATGGATGGAAGGCGGTGAACCAGGGGGCGGAGTCCAAGGAGGCGGCAGCGAAGGCCAAACACGAACAACTGCGAGCGGCCTTTGCGGAAAAGTGACATAATGATGGCTATAACAGTGATAAATCAATAATTGCTAACAAGCCGCCAGAGACTGAGTGAATTAATATTAAGTAATTAATGCTAAAAAGCGGACAAATAGAATTACAACTTATAACAAAAAGAAATGTCTGTTTATTTGATTTGAAAAGTCGATTTTAAGCTTTTTTGTTTATGCCAAAGTTTTTTTTCTCACAATAATAGTTGATAATAAATAGATAAAAATTATGTTATTTTTAAATTAGAAGTACATAAAGTATAAACAAAACGATCGTGCTCGATTTTTTTTCAAAAATTTATCTTTGTGTATATGGTGCCAATCGTTGCTTAACCAATATTTACTGGCCAACTTAACAGACTTGGTCTATTGGCAAATACTCGTATCATAAAAACGATCAGAGAGAGTTGTTTCGGCTCTCCCAATCCCAATAAAAGCCCTCGAAGTAAAAGCTTTGGCAGTTGGGGCCAGAGAAATCGAATCGGCATCTGTATTCCAAGCTCGAGTCAGTAACGCAGTTCCCAAGCCCGCGTTTAGAAGTCGAGACAATTGGAGAAACCCATTAAGATGCTGTCAAGATTTGTGATGATCGTCGGCCTGCTGATGCTGAGTTGGCAGTGGGCGGCGACCATGCCCCCAGGGCAAATTGTTACGCCCATTAACCCGCAAGCGCCCAACTTTGTGAAGATCTCTCAACCCGAATTGCCGGGTCTGAACTCCTCGGATATTTTGGTCCAGAGCATCTTCAGTATCGATCCAAGCTGTCCCAATGGAGAGGTTGCATCGGGTCCACGTCACACGTGTCATCGCATGGCTTAGACGAATAACCTCTGCCCGGGAATTTCAGAGATTAAGTAATACCCGGTCAACAACACAACTCTAGAGTGCGATGGTAATTGACAAGAAAATGCCAGACGGAAACGTGCCAAAAGCTGTGTTTTGATCGATACTAAAATATAACAAATAGACGAACAAATAAACCATATAATTATATGTATAATACCCAAGCCGATGTTTCGGCCAAGTCAAATAAAACTAATCATTTTTGACTTCATATTGTTTTGTTCTTTAATATGTTTTTCATTTAAATTTCATTTTAACTTGGAGATACATTTATGGGAGTTAAGTAGTCCATCGGCTGATTCGCAGTTTTTAGGCTCTTTTCCGGCAGTGACTCGCAAACAATTCGAGGCCAGTCGGGCATTTCTTTAAACTTTCGAACAGTAATAGTATTGTCGCCAAGGTGAAAAGATACACAAACTCTTTCCAGTTTAAACCCATTTACTAGGCGATGCACTTTCCGCGACTACCGATCCAAAACTAATGTTTACCGAGGACCTTAACCCACTTTTCGTTTATTTCGGGAAGTGCCCTTGTTATCTGCCTTCATATCAATTTAATTGATACATTTGACAGGCAATGATGGGTCCCTTAATTGGATTAGACAATGTAATTTATTAGATCCCCTATGCTATGTAAAGCATTTCAATCTCATAGAGATAAGGTAAAAAAAGTATATGCTCCTCAATATGTACCTCAGATCATGATAGATCTTGGCAATAAAGATAACACTATATTTTAATAATATTATATATTTATTTTCTGGCGATGCTTTTATAAGATTTAAAGTTACAAATTCAAATCTATCTAGCGGGTCTTCGGCAGCGACCGGCATGGATCTCAAAACCAGGTTGACACGTTGTTATTAAGAAAGGTATCACTGCAATAAGCAGAAGAATTAAGTTATTCTTAATGAGTTCCATTTTTAACGTCCGGTTCCGTCGACACTTGAATGCTGAGTAAATAAGTGTTTCTTCCGATTTTTCCATTAATTTTTCAGATTGATTCGTTGCATGTCTGAATATATTATAGCCAAGTAAGAAAGGTGATGACACTGTAAAAAAAAAACTAGAGAAGTCCAGACTTCCCTACATTGATAAGCAGTTTAGTAGATTGTCATTAATAAATTACATTTGTACTGGTAAATACAAATTGCGATGTTAAACATGGAACACTAAATCGGATGACGCATTTTTGTTGCTAAAGCGCACTCATACTTTTCTCACTCACTTTTTTCCCAAAGAACATTCTTAGGTAATCTCAGGGAAAATTGTACTTCCTATCTTGCATAAACAAGCTTATCAGTTAAATAAAGATCACTGCGCTGCCCCCAAAAAAAAACCCAGTTGTACTGATATCAAGGAATCGCAGATTTATTGACACAACGAAATTTGTTAATGGGTATGTATACAATGATTTCGGGACACGAATTTTCCGCGGGTATTTCCTAGACTTCCTTTCGGCATCGTCCTGCCATGAGTTTGGTGCCGTCCGAGCACTTGGGATCGGTGACTAGTAGAGTGCGCGTGTTGACCGATTCCGGGTTCACTTCCTCCGCCTCCGATTTCGGATTTCTGTGGGACTCAGAAACGGGGCTCAATTTGGGCGACAGAAACTCCTGAGTGTTGAAGAGGTCGTTGAGGTTATTTTGTATATTGTCAGCAGATGAGTCCTGGCTGGGAGTGGACTGTTGCTGTCCAGGAATCGGTTGGATGGTATTCCCCACGCCAGTGCCTCCGGTTGCGGAGTCCTGACCAGGTCGTGGCTGCAGAGTCTTGGGAGACTGGAAATTGTACTCGGAGAAGTCTTCGTCTTGGCTGCCGGGTCGAGGTTGGATCGTGTTCCCAGAGCCTCCGGGCTTCTGTCCCTGATTTTGGCCTGGCTGCTGGAATCCACCTGTGCTTCCACTTGGCTGCTGGAATCCACCTGAATTTCCTCCTGGCTGCTGGAATCCTCCTGTGCCTTGTCCAGGTCTGGGCTGAAGTGTATTCTCACCACCACCTGGCTGTTGGAATCCGCCAGAATTTCCACCTGGCTGTTGGAATCCTCCTTGGTCTTGGAATCCACCAGAGTTTTGGCCAGGTCGAGGCTGAAAAGTATTTCCACCGCTACCTGGTTGGTGGAATCCACCTGGATTTTGCCCTGGCTGTTGGAATCCACCTTGGTTTTGTCCTGGCTGTTGGAACCCTCCTTGGTTTTGGTCATGATTTGGGAATCCACCTGGGTTTCGGCCTGGCTGTTGGAATCCACCTGAGTTTTGCCCAGGTCGAGGCTGATGGGTATTTTCACCGCCACCTGGTTGGCGGAATCCACCTGGGTTTTGGCCCGGCTGTTGGAATCCACCTGGCTGCTGGGATCCACCAACAGAATAGGTGGGTAGCTCCTCATTGCTGTCTAGATCCTGGGAAGAGGGCACATTTCCACCGGGTCGCTGAAATCCTACTCCTGGTTGTCGGAATCCGGGCTGTCCCCTGTTGAAATCTCCACCTGAGTGCTTGACACCCGGTTGTTCCCTGCTAAAATCTCCTCCAGGTTGTGGGAAGTGTTGACCCCCGAAATGACCGCCAGGCTGTTGTCCACCAGACGGTACATTATAGGGATTAACTGATGGAGGGCCATCAGATGGGGGCGGTGGGAAGCGACCAAAGGAGGGTCCTGGTCCATCTCTTGGACCAAAGCCTGGACCATATCCTGGACCAAGAGGTGGTCCAAATCCTGGACCAGGTCCATATCCTGGTCCTGGTCCAAATCCTGGACCATATCCTGGACCATATCCTGGACCATATCCTGGACCATGACCGTGTCTAAATCCATGACGATGATGATGATGCCTAAAACAATAGGAAAATAAATTAAAATATATACAACAAAACGCAATTTATGCAAATAGAATACATTTATGTATTATATGTTCATATATGTTAAGCAAAACCTAGACTATAAAGTAAAGAGAGGAAGATAATGAGATACAACTTCACTTGTAGATTATGTATTTCTGACTACCGAGAGCTTTAGCTCATTGAGCTCACTTTATTTGCTTTAATTCAAGAAGTACAGCTTATGTATGTTTTCCAAGACCTGTTATGAAAACAACTGCTAAGAACTTTTCAACCTAAGCTGTCTACTAAACATTAAGTTCTTTGTTATTCAATCGATTCTCCAATCTAAAACCAATTCCAGTGGGCTTTTCTCCCAACAAAAATAGAGTAGTATACTCACCGTCCACCGTTTTCCACATAATAAGGATTCTGGGGCCGGGCCGCAGTCCATTGTCCACCGATCAGAAAGATCAGTGCCAGAGCCAACCCCAGAGATAAGAGTTGGGAAGACATTTCTAAATGCGGAGTGCACCCTCCGACTGCTTTGAATATTCGAAAGAGACTGATCTCTTCCACCGACTCAGAAGATGATCTAGCCGAAGTGAGTGTTTATTTTGAGCCGCCGATAAGCCAGGTTCGTGACTTCAGATAAGGCATCAGTACTCAGAGTCGAGGAGACGTGAATAACAGTCGCAGCTGAATGCACCGGGAAGTTGTTGGATTGTTTGATTGTTTGACTGACTCACTGCGCCAATACTTTGTTTTACACCGAGCTAAGTTTGCCCAGAAAGTTTCTCCCACTGATGTGAAATTAGTTTTCTAAGGGGATTTTTCGGTGGGCCACCAAATGGTTTTGAGTAATCACCGAAACACACATTGGCCATCAATCACAGCTTGGGTTCTATCAAATATCACTTTATTGACTAACATCTATCTTACAGACTAGCGATTAAGCCGGCTTTCGACAGCGATTGGCTCGCAGCTCGAAGCCCTCTTTGCACTTGGGAGTCGTCTCGAACAATATCCGATTGTCTATGATGGGTTTCTGGGTGGTGGTTCCATTGACCAGTTCCTCCGATCCCGCGGAGATCGGTTCTGTGCTGTTCGTGGTCTCCAGCAGGGTGGTTATCGTGGTCGCGGGTTCCTCCGTGGTCGTGGTCGTTGTGGTGGAGTTCATCTTGGGGTAGATGAATTTCGAGGGGCTTCCATCCTCATCGTCGTCCTTGGGGAACACTATGCGATCATCGATGCAGGGCCGAGTTCTGGCCGCGATGAGGAGGAAACTCAGGGGCAGGAGACACAGCACCAATGGGTTAATTCGAACCGACATTTTTTGGGGGAGATGCGCGTTTGTTTGCTTTGAAGAGGCTTCGCCGACTGAACGTGGAGACGACTTGCTGGCGATCATCATCTTTCCATTCACATTCCCATTCCCAGCAAAACCAGATAAAAGATCGCAGTGGGTTTTATGGGAAAAAGCGAGTGGGAGAGCCACACACCAGCGCTGCCATAAAAACAAAACGTAAACAAAGCTGAAGAGCAGCAATGAGCTTTTCAGATATATCTGTACTAGTCTACACTGACAGAAATTTAATGATAAAAAAAACAAAAACAAATAAGAAATTATATTTCATTTAGTTTATAATCATGTTATGTAGATCAATGGCAAATTACTATATTAAAACAGTTCCTTTAGAAGTAAAATTTGATTTTACAAACACTTTAAATATATATTTTTGTTTGGTTTAACATTATAATGCTAACAATCACCAAACATCGGGAAATATAAGAGATGGAACATACATATTTTTATATAAATTCCATGAAGGAACAATCGACAGGTTTATTTGACAATTTACATTGACTTTTGAGAAAATCAATTAATTATGTGGGCTTATAAGTGCCATAAGATCTTTATTGATATTTCCACACGCTGCTAGGCAATCTTGCGGCAGTGGTCATTACTCAATGTGGTTCCTTCGGGACAAATGCGAAGGGTTTCCAGGGTAATTCTGGGTCCGATCACCACACTTCCTGGCTTGGATGCAATGGTGGCTTCAGTTTGGTGCCACGGAGCAGGCTTCTCCTCTTCCGACTCTTTGCCGAATGTTATCATCTTTGATTCGCTGGATTGATGGGTTCCATTCATTGGAGTGGTTGGAGTATCTTTCACGTTGATCTCCTGCTTTGAGGAACTACTGTTGGGTTCGGTCACATTTCTGGTTTCGACAGGAGTATTTCCTGGTTTCTCTGACTCGTTTTCGCTATCCGTGGTTCTGGGCGTGCCCTTCTTGATTTCCTTGGGCATCAAGACGCCATCACTCGGTGTGTTAATCAGCGCCATTATCCGAGCGATTTCTTCGAGTCTGGACCGCGTTTGGATGGTGGTGTCATTGGGCTTGGACTCATTGGGCTTGGAGGGAAACACAAACAGATCGCTGGACACTCGAGCCGCATAACTGCGATCCAATGCCAGGCACAGCCAGACAAACAAAAACAGCAGCTTCGGCCAGGAAAGCCGCCGCGTAATTGGCATCGTAAAGTCGGCTTTGTTCACCTGCAATCGAAGCCCAAGTAAACACGTTCACACTCGCCAATATCGCACTCGAGACTGAGTCGCTCGGTCTCAGTTTCCGGCTCAGTTCCAGTCTCAGTTTCTGATTCAGCTGCAGATTCAGATTCGGATCCACTGGGAGAGACAGAAGTCGGGGTCCGAGAGGCGATAGCTGGCTAGTTCTACAACCCGCTGGCAGCGCATACTTGAGAATGTTTGCTCGATGATAAGGCCTACATGGGGGAAAAGTGGCAGCCTCTTACATAATTAACTGAATAATCAGCGAATCGGTCGCAGACCAATGCAGTCGCCAGTGCGAATAATGAAAATCTGATACCTTGCAGCTACACTTTGTATGAATACACATCGAAAGTTTACCTGCAACAAGTGTAAACAAATTATGAAAACATTATTTTGAAAGGAAAATGATTTCTTTTTGTGCCAAGTGCAAGCCCAAATTAAAATAAGCTATTGCTTATAATATATAAAGCAACCAATAAAAGGTTATCCAAATATATAATATGTAATCATCCCAACATTCACTCATAAAGATCTAGTTTTGATCAGAAATGTCGTTCACCTTTACAGATATATGTTTTTCAGAAAGTGCAAATCAGTAGCAGTATTGTCAATAAAACGTTGTTAAAAAACATATAAAAAGTCTCTCCTAAATTTACTGCCAGTTGTGATTGGCTGTAGTCATTAGAAAATGTCTGCAGTCAGAAGCGCTTCCTGGGGATCGATGTAAAAGCCATATCTCATCCCCTAAGTGACTTTTTGCGAAGTAACCTGACCCCGAGCCGTAACCTGCCTAATAAATGTCAGCAATTTGAGCAAATAATTTTGACAATTCTATTGTCAACCACCGCAAGCCACATAGGGCCCTCAATATGCTCCCTTTTTTTAGCCCGCCGACCCACATCATCATCATCAGAGTGCCTGGGTGGTGGGCATAATTTTCGCGAAGTGAAAAGAAAAGCAAACAAAAATTGAAACATAAAAATGTCATTTGGCTGTGTGAGGTATGCGTGTGGGGCGACCCGGGGTTAAATACTGGAAACGGGAGACCTTTTTTTCGCTGTGTACCACATAAAAGCACATTAAAATAATGCCTGTTTGGGTCACAGACAGCTGAGGCAGAACCAGAGACTCGTAGAGTCATTTATTTATGACTGCCACCTTCCCTGCCATGCGAATTTTATGCTAAACAGGGAGGAGGCCTCTAATTGGGGGGTGGAATGGAGTGTCCTGGCAAAAGGACAATGGCATTGCGTTCGCTGTTAATCAGTGCAAGTTTCGGAAAGTAATCAGCAAATATTTGCCCACTTTTTGTTGCTGTTTTCTCAAGCATTTTCCCAAGCATTTTCTTCATTTTCATAAAAGCGAGGTTTCTTGTCTGCCGCATTGTTTGCTTGTTGTCTATGTATTTCCCTCTGAAATGCAAATGGAAATCTATCAAAGCAGATCTGATTTGCTGGCAACCTTCGAACGAAGCGATTTCATCATTATCATCATCATTTCGAGTTGAAGAGCCCTTGTATCAACTTGCCTTATATGTCATTAGCTACTTTCACAATTGTCTTGACCATCGAGTCGTAATGGTCAACTGAAAACCGTGATTTTGATTCAGTTCAATTTAACTATTCCCCGACAGCGAATCATTGGCGTGAAATCATGGCATCTCGGTGTGGCTTTCTCTGCCTTTTCTGCATCCTGGTCATCAACAATCTGCTCCTGGCAACTTTGGCCATCGACAGCGAAATCGTGGAGGCCGAAACCGGTGGACTCAATGCAACTGACCCCAATGAAGCCATGCAAATAAGTTTGGAGGAGGTGTGGAACCCCAACGAAACGGTGCAGGTGCAGCCCTACAACATCCTGGAGGCCAACTGCCCCCAGGGGTATGTCCTGGCTAACAAACATTGTCATAGGCGAGCCTAGAAATTGGGAATAAATTGAATGGAAAACTAGCTGGAAATAATGGAAGTTGTAATTCTGGGGTCGAGGGCTATGAAAAAGTCCCATACTTAATGGACACAAGGGTTTGTTAATTAAGTTTTAAGGAAGTTTTTTCTACATTAATAAGGCATAGAAAGATTTGTTAAATACTTAAATCTTATTCTACTCGAAATAAATTTTACAATCACTTTTTATTCAAGGATAGACCTTTTAATGTTCTCATATTTCAAATTATATATTTAAGGTGTGAATGTCAATCGATTGGAAATTTTATAAGGAATTCAACGAGGTTTGATATTCCAAAATTTGACCATTATTTTCCAGGGTTTTGATCAAAAAATTCGAAATTCGAGTTTAATTTTTCAAAATGTTGGACCCAAATTATAAATTATTAATGGCTTTTTTGTCATAACTTCAACAAAATAATACGCACAGCCAAAAGAATGACTGTTTTGTGCAGCTAAAGACCAAAACTATTCATTTATGTTCGATTTAGACAAATTTATTTTTTCACCGATTTTCGTGTTTTTTATAAGAGGTTACATTGTCATTTTTTGCGAATAATCGGCCAAAATAAATTTTTTTTAGCTGTGAATGCCATTCGATTTGAAATTTTATAACGAATTCAACGAGGTATGACATTCCAACATTTGACCATTATTTCCATGGGTTTTTATCAAAAAACCGAAATAAAAGTTGATTTTTCCGTATCTCCGAATTTCGTCAATTTTGGGGGTTTTCATCAAAAAGCCGTAACTCAAGTTGATTTTATCCGCACTATTTTGCACAGCTGGCGACCAAAGCTAAAGATCCTTTTACAAAAATTAAACTAAAACTCTTTAAGTCGATTTAAGCTGTGAATATTTTCGGGAACAATATCCCACTTAACTTGACCACAGATAAATATGGCAGCTTGGGGTTTTGTAAAGTGCCTCCCAAGTCATCGAACCCCCCTTCCAGGATCTTCCTATTCAAAGGGAGCAGCTCCGCAGTCCAATCCCCGACCGTTTCAACACATTTGAGTCGGGGTGGGAGAGATGACCTCCTTGTGGCTCCACCCGCTCCTTGGTCAACTATCAACCAATATGTTGTGGTCGTCGCCATGTTCAACCTGGCCATCCCCATCCCCATCCCCCTTCTGGAACAACGCTTCCCCGGGGACGAGGTGGCTCGGCTGACCGCATACATAATTTGCGACAGCAACCGCAAATGCGGCCGGACAGGATACCCACTCCGGCGGATCCTCGTCCTCAGCCTCAGAATCTGACTGATATGCAACCCGGGGGCTGTCATTAGTTAGAGGTCCATTAACAAAAATGCAACCGAATTCTGGCCAGACGGTCGAACGTCATTTACAGGTAGCAGCTGCATTGACAGGACCCCAAAACAGGACTCCATGTGGGTCCATTTTTGGGCACGGAAGTTGGCGCATTAATTCACGAAGAGGCCATGAAATATGACTACACTCGGGGCTCTGCTCCGCTGAATGAGTTAATTAAGCGTCTCACGGCCAGAAACATAATTTGAGCTCATTTATCAGCGATGTCGGTGGTGTGGCATGCAAATTTGGCTTAGAGATGGGAAATGTCAACTGCTTCCTGTCCGAAAAACATGGCAGCTTCATTATGCAGCACACAAAGGGAAAAACCTATCAACTTTATCGGATCAAATTGCATATGAAGTTGGGGTTACTTTTAGATCAGAAATGTAAATAAGTAAATGAAATAATAATCATTTTGGAAATCCAAAATATTTCTAATTAAAAACTCCCCGAATTGTTTTCTGTGTACACTCTTTATTGGCGTTTGGCTGGCGGCCTACAGCTGCTGTCCTAGAGGATTGTCCAGCCAGGGATAGACGGCCGGGCACTTGTCGCACACGGTCATGTAGCGCTCCTCGCCGGTGGACATCTTCTGGACTCGGCACTGGACCGCCCGGCACTCCGCCTCCGGCAGCTCGGGACAGTCCTTGAACGGGGCGCCCAGGACGGGCCGCTTCACGTACTCCAGCATCCGCGAAATGCCGGTGAAGTACACATCCGAGTAGGTGTTCAGGTGGTTGATGAATCTGCGGTGACGGAAAGAGAAGGGGGAAATGGTAAAGGGACATAGCAATTTAAACTTTATAACAAGAAAGGAAAGCTAACTTCGGGCGGAGCCGAAGTTGATATACCCTTGCAGAATACTCTGTAAATTATATTCTCCAAAAATATTCATATGATGCATTCTTAATACTCATAAAAAATCCGAACTTCCTAACTTTAACAACAACAAAGTTATGGCATTTCCAATCGTTCAGTTATATGGCAGCTATAGGATATAGTCGGCCGATCCTTATGAAATTTGATAGGTCGGATTGATTGGCCAAAAATAAAATCCATAGAAAATCCCAACTTCCTAACTTAACAAACACCAAAGTTATGGCATTTCCGATCATTCAGTTATATGGCAGCTATAGGATATAGTCGGCCGATCCTTATGAAATTTGGTGGGTCGGATTGATTGGCCAAATATAAAACCCATAGAAAATCCCAACTTTCTAACTTTACAAACACCAAAGTTATGGCATTTCCGATCAATCAGTTATATGGCAGCTATAGGATATAGTCGGCCGATCCTTATGAAATTTGGTAGGTTGGATTGATTGGCCAAATATAAAACCCATAGAAAATCCCAACTTCCTAACTTTACAAACACGAAAGTTATGGCATTTCCGATCAATCAGTTATATGGCAGCTATAGGATATAGTCGGCCGATCCCGGCCGTTCCGACTTATATACTGCGTGCAAAGGAAAGAAGGGTGTGTGCAAAGTTTCAATCCGATAGCTTTAAAACTGAGAGACTAGTTTGCGTAGAAACAGACAGACGGACAGACGGACAGACGGACATGGCTATATCAACTCAGGAGGTGATCCTGATCAAGAATATATATACTTTATAGGGTCGGAGATGTCTCCTTCACTGCGTTGCACACTTTTGACCAAAATTATAATACCCTCTGCAAGGGTATAAGAACCTATATTAAAAGTATTAAAGTATTCTTTAAGTCTAATCTAATATTGTGATACACAAACAACCAGGGATTTGAAAATTTATACCTTTGGCTCTGAAATATAAGGAAAGGTTTCCAAATCATACCATAACATATTTATAGACACCCTTACATTTTTGTTTCTTAGAGGTATAAACAATATACACATTACCTCAAAACTCAGCTTAAAGGAACAAATATTCGAAGTATTTTGTAAGTCTTATCTAATATTATGATCCATAAACCACCAGTGATTATAAATTATATACCGGAAACGTTTGGGTCTTATCTATTTGCAAAAACTAACTTTCAAGTTTGAAATAGAAGGAGAGATTTCCAAATCATACAAGATTTATAGACACCCATAAAAAATATACATATTACATTTAAAACTCAACTCAAAGGGGAAATATAAGAGGGATTTATCTGAGGGACTGCTGAGATAAGAATGATTTGGAAACATATATTAAAAGTATTTAAGAATTTTGTAAGTCTTATCTAATATGATATATAAACCACCAGTGATATTAAACGTTTGGCTCTTATCCATTTGTATAAACTAACTTTCAAGTTTGAAAAAGAATGAATTGTTTCCAAATCATACAAGATCTATAGACACCCCTTAATGTTTGTTTTTTAAGTGGAATAAGCATTATACAATTTACACTTAAAACCCAACCTTACTCACTTTTTAAAGGCGCCAAAGTAGCTGCGACCCCGTGAGAACCAGGCGGCATGCAGGTACATTCCGAAGGGAGCCCGGCTGCCCTGGTAGTGCCTGTTGAAGTTCTCCAGCATCCAGTCGAAGAGCTCGTCCACGTCGTCCTCCGGCGGATACACGCACGCATCGATCATGGAGCAGCTGTAGCCCTCGGTGTCGGTCCACGTGACCATGGGATTGACCCAGAGGCCGGGGATCGAGGCCTCCGGACAGGGGCCGATCTGGCAGTCCTGCTTGGACTTGAAGTCCAGGGTGTAGGGCCACATGGCCGGGTCCTTGAACTGCTGCGTCGGCCAGGAGCTGTCGTAGCTCAGGCCCAGGCGACGGGCTGCCTCGAAGGTGTTGTTGCCGGAGATCTGGAGGAAGGGCAGTCGCATTCCCTGGACCCTTTTGGGGTCCACCTTGGCGAAGGTCTCCAGCATCTTCAGCTGGGCCCCGAACTCCCGCTCCACGGTGGCCACGTCCGCCGACCGCCAGTAGTCCGTGCCGTCGCCATGGGTCACCGAGTGCAGGGCGATCTCGTGGCCCGCCCGGTAGAGGGCGTTCACTCTCACGTAGTCCGTGTATTCGTGCGAGAGGAAGAAGGTGCCCGCGGCATCACAGCCATCCGGATTGGTCAGTCCCTCGAAGAGCAGCTCGTACTGGGCGTAGTTCACTGCGTTCACTGCATCATCGAAGGTTATGGTCACGAACTAGGGTGCAGAAGTAGTGGGATGTATATTCAAATAGAGGGGATTATGAAATAATAGTTTATGATACTTTTATAGGTATTTGTTTGTCTGATTTGAAAATTATTTTCAATTAAATTACATATGTAGCTACTCTAAAATGAGAAAAATATGGAACACAGAATAACTAAGATACAAGTCATGTAAGGAAATGTGGCCGTTAAGACTTTCTGGTATTTTTTAAAAAGTGTTAATTGCTTAGAATATTATTTTAATAAGTGTAATATTCTTGCATTGAAATATTTTACTTTACATATGTGGATAACGTTACGTCTACCCTTATCTAATTTAGAATATTATTTTAATAAGTGTAACATTCTTGCATTGAAATATTTTCCTTAACATATGTGGATAACGTTACGTCTACCCTTATCTAATTTGTTGTTTGCAAAGGTTACAATCGTTTTCTTACAGTCCTAAGAAAACGGTTTACGATAAGAATCCTGAAAATTTAAGTACTCAAAAGATACAAAAATTGTGCTCTTCTGACCTGTGGAATCTCGTTTTCCTTTCCCTGGAACTTGGATCTGGGGAGAACTGCATCGGAGCAGCGACAGTCGGGCAGCTTGCAGTTTTCCGGCTTGCAGGATTCGGCGAGAGGCAGGATCGCCTCCTTCTGCTTGTTCTTCTTGGACTTGGACTTGGTCTTGGACTTGGACTTGGCTTCGCCGCCGAGGACGAGGGCCAAAAGGAGACCCACTACGAGCAGGGTAGAGTACTTCATGCCGGGCTAGCAACCTGTATGCCCAGCCAGCGATGCTCCGTGGGCCTCTTATAACCTTTGGCCGAGGTGATATCTTATCAGTCGGAAGGGGCTCTAAACTAAAAATATGATTTGCTTGTTCGACACTGGGTGTGTCTCGGATGGGTGGGGTTCCCTGGAGTGACCTTGTTCCATCCGCAGAGCACTCCAGTCACCTCCGACCAACCGAAAACAGACAGAACTTTCAATTATAGACATGCCAACGATCGGAGTGGCCAAAGTTTGGCTCATTAGCATAACCAAGGAACTTAGCAGCTGAGATTTGCCGACTTGAAGTGGAAAACTTTTCACACTTGCCGGAGGAGAGATCGCAATCGATGGCCGCAGACTGCAGCCCAAATTATGGAAGACCCTCCTCCCCAGAAATGCACTTCAAATCGTAAACAAGTGCTTCAGAAAGTTTCCACAACAGCGACAGGAAGCTCAGCACTCAAAAACAAAGCACAACCCCCCTCCTTCTCGTACTCCCTATCACAGTTGGCAGAGGGGGGGTTGATGTCTTCAAATCCCAGTCGGCTGAGGCAAAAAGTCAATACAAGATTGAGGAAAAATCTGCAAGTATCCCGGAGGGCAGGAGGAGTCCAAAGACTTCCGCGCCCTGGTTGTTCGGGGTGCCCGCCCCGAATGCGATTTGGTCACGTTCCGGGGCGTTGCCTTCTCGGCGGAGGAGCCGCAAACGTGGCCGGAACGAACCAGCGAGCCAGCCAACCGCCAGCCAGCCGAGAGGCGCCTCGGAAAAGCGGGCGGAAAAGTGGGTGGAAAAGCCCGACGCACTCGGCTCCGTTGTAGGGGCAATGCAACATGTTTGAGTGAGTTCGATGAAAGGGTTCTGCCTCGTTTTGTGGCACATCCATCCTGCGCCTTCGGGTCTAATGAAGATTGAGGCTGCTAGCTGCTGGCTGCTTTATTGAAACCTGATTGACAGCGAGGTGAACATCGCTCCTCGTTCATCATCTCTCATTAGGAACGGCACTATGCGAAGGCGTTGGGGCGTGAAATCAAAGGGAAATCCAAGCCCCACCCCAACGGCACATGTGGCCTAATCAAACCAGCTCACGTGACTGAAACTGCTCTAAAATGCAAATTTCTCAGGGCTAATAAAAATGTTACTCATATGCGTGGAAGATTTCCCAAGTGCCAAAGGCGACCAAATACCAAAGGGAAAATCCGCACGCACGTCTGCAGCTGAAAACTATTAAGGGGTGGTGCTTTTTCCTCGAAGAAAGGGGAGGGGTGCCGCCTTCTGTTTGCCAATTTTCGCGATAATCACACAACTAATTTGCATAGCACTGAGACCAGCAAATCTAGGCTAATCAAATCAGCCAAACGAACAAACTCAATTTGCGGCGAGGGCATTAATGCGAGCATATTCATGGTACAAGTATAGACTGGTTTTATTTGTGATGCCCTACTTAAGAAGGGTAGTTAAACTATGGGATTGTTTTTAATATTAGCCAGAGAGTTTTTGACGAAAGAGCATTAAGGTTTCACTAGGGGTTGTTCTAAATCTTCCACCACCCTCCAGAGATCTTCAATCTTATGATAGCCTTCCATCTGTTATTGCTTTGATGGGACTATGCAAATCTCGGCTTAGGACATACTCTGCTGACATGGCCTGGCATTACATTTCAAATAATTTCGGTGTGGCAAAAGGGAATCCAGGGACGGCAGGAAATAGGCAAAATTCAAAATTACCCAAGGATGACGCACAGTGAGAAAGGAGGAGGAGGAAAAGTTGCGAAGCGGGATTCGCAAAATGATTGGGATGCTGTAAGGTCGGCGCGGTTTTTCTCGGATTTGCAGGAAAATGAGGTGCGAACGATGCACTATTTGGGCCTGGCTTACCTGGTTTTGGCCCGTCGCCCAAGATTGCAACTGAAGGTGCCGCTGGCCACTCAGAACTACGAGGATGGAGCGAATGTGGGAGCCGGGGAGCGAGGAGGCTTTGCCCTCCAGTTGCTGTTCACCTGCCCCTCGAGCTACCCGCTCCAGGTGCCGCAGGTGGAGATCGTCGAGAAGCGCAACATCAGCGAGACCCTGGAGCAGGCCCTCCACGAGGAGATAGCCCAGACCTTGGAGCAGCACCTGGGCATCCAGATGATGGTGCCCGTGGTCACCCGGCTGCAGATGCTGATGAACACCGAGATGAGGAGGCAGGCGACCTGAGAATGAAGTGGATGCCATCACTATATCCTTTTGTTTGTGCCTTAGCTTGGGCTCATCTTTTTCTCGCCCTGTTTCGTTCATGAAAACATATTGATACTCCTTTCTAGGCAGGAAAAAGTAAATGAACCCTCAAATTATGTCTTACCATGTTTATATTTGCTTCAAAAGGAGCACACTCAATAAGCTCGAATATTTCTTATCATCCCCCGAGTTTAAAAGACTTGTGTGTTAATAATCTCGTCATGTGTATTTAGTAAAATTAGTAATCTCAATGACTCCATCGGTACTTGGCCCGATGCTCAATGCTCCATGCTCCATGCTCACAACTTGGCGTTGACGTGGATGGCCAGCACGCCGTCGTCCTCGGAGCTCCCGATGTAGACGCTGGCGCGTCCGTCGGATCCGACGGTGACCGACTTGCCGGTGCAGGAGGAGCCGTTCTTGGAGCCGGAGATGACGTCGCAGTAGGTGCCGGCGGGAAGGCCGGTCTGCAGGGAGCTGTTCAGGTCGTAGTTGTCGTTGTTGAAGGCCACGAAGCCCCTGCTGCCGCGGCTGAAGGAGATCTGGTTGCTGCCGTTGTCCCACCAGTTCTGCACCGCGTCCGAGCCCACGGCGTTCCTGAAGGCCACCATCTGGTAGATCTGGCGCCAGCGGTGCTCGCAGACCCAGCCGCCGGCGCAGGAGAGGTCGCTGTTGAAGGAGGGCGAGGCGATGTTGTGGCCGTCGGTGGTGGGCGGGCCCTGGTCGGTGTCCGAGAAGGAGAAGGAGGACATCACCCGCGGGGTGCCGAAGGGGTGCGCCAGCATGAAGGCGGAGGCCATCTTGTACTGCCTGGGCACCTTGTAGGTGAGCACGTCGGCGCCTCCGGCCCCGTGTCCGCGCTGGTTGTCGTGGTTGTCGACGAAGACCAGGGAGCGGTCGGAGGCGGCGAAGCCCCAGCCGGTGCCCCAGTTGGTCAGGTAGCGCAGCTGGTCCTTGCCGCGGAAGACCTTGCCGATGGAGTCGGAGTGGCGGAACTCGGTGATGGCGCCCAGGCCGGTGTACTCGGCCTTGCTGATGGCCTCCCCGCCCATGTCGATGACCTCCTGCACGATGTAGGCCTTGGCGCCCGAGCCGAAGCCGTGCTCGGTGTTCAGGTTCTTGAGGCGGCCGTAGATGACGCCCAGGTCCGCGGGCCACATGTGCTTGGCCGCGTCCACCCGGAACCCGGCCACGCCGAGGTCGATCAGGTGGTCCAGGAACTCGACCACCTTGTCCCGCACGTAGGAGTTGCCCTGGTTGAGGTCGCGCAGACCCACCAGCTCGCAGTTGCGCACCTGGTTGGCGTCGTTGTAGTTGCTGATGGCGCAGGTGGGGTTGAAGTCCAGCGAGGAGTAGGGCACTCCGGGGTAGCTCTTGCTGCTGGGGCTGGCGGTGCTGCCCCCCGTGCCGTAGGTGCCTCCGTCGGCGGCCATGTGGTTGAACACCACGTCCACGTAGGTGCGCACTCCGGCGTTGTTGCACCGCCTGACCATGCTGGCGAACTGCTCCTCGTTTCCGGAGCGGGTGACCAGCTTGTACGAGATGGGCTGGTACCGCTCCCACCAGGGGCGGCTGTCCTTCACGGCGTTCTCGTTGACGGGGGAGACCTGTGGGTGGGGGATGGTATGGTATTGAGGTGTCTTCAAAGGGTACTCAAGTGTCCTCGATCCTCACCTGCACTCCGGCAAAGCCGTTCGGCCCCAGGAAGTTCTCGCACTCGGCGGCGATGTCGTCCCACTTCCACTCGAAGAGGTGCACCATCCCACTGCGCCCGGAGGCGTAGTTGGTGTCGAACTGGGCATTGGCCACCGCCAGAAGGGCGAGGCACACCAGACTCTTGGCCGAAAACATGCTGATTCTAGGTGGAAGCTAAGTTTCACTCTGATTGGAGGCAGTCGGTGCAGCTGCTTATATATGGGGTGCGCTGCTAGATGTCTCACCGCTTTTGAGTGATTTGTGGGGCGATGAGATCTTATCGCCCCCCAAGGCACAACGCTCTCATGTACGGGTTGATTAAGTTTCGATTAAATCGCCTTATCAGCGTTCAGGGCAGACCTATTGACTGGTGGCTAATTATAATAACGTCGTATTAAGCAAACATCGGGACAGTGCATTCTTTTGATATCTGCTTCTATGGGGGAATTTATTGGCCACTTCACTTCCATGCCGTTGGAAGCGTGACCACTGCGAACTATGGCCCACATGACACGATTTTTTACTTTTATAGAAATTAAATCACTCGTTGTGAAAGAAGGAAACCTTAATTCCAGTGCCTTACTGCTAAGGTAAAATATTAATGATGTAACCCCTTATATAAAATGCGAAAATCCGGAGATCCGAAAAAACGCACTTTTATTTCGGTTTTTTGATCAAAACCCTGGGAAATAATAGTCACATGTTGGAATAACATACCTCGTTGAATTCGTTATAAAATTTCCATTCGGATGGCATTCACAGCTAAAAATTTTCATTTTGGTCGATTTTTTGCAAAAATGGATGATGTAACCCCTTATCAAAAATGCCAAAATCCGAAGACCCGGAAAAACACACTTTTATTTCGGTTTTTTTATCAAAACCCTGGGAAATAATAGTCACATGTTGGAATAACATACCTCATTGAATTCGTTATAAAATTTCCAATCGAGTGGCATTCACAGAAAGAAAAATTTTATTTGTGTAGATTTTTCGATGAATATGATAATTATGAAAAATGACAAAATAGGTCAAAAAATAAATTAGTCCAAATCGACCTGAAATGAATAGTGTAGGTCTTTAGCTGCACAAAACAGTCATTCTTTTGGCTTTCTGTATTATTTTCGTGCAGTTATGACAAAAAAACCATTAAAAATGTATAATTTAGGGCCAACATTTTGAAAATGCCAAAATCTGGTAAATACGGAAATAAATCAATTTTGTAAGGTTTTACCTTACCAATTTTTGTTTCGAACTTACCTATTTAGGTATTATTACTTGGCCATTTATTTTGCTCACCTCGCAAGCCTTTTCAGAAAGCTGAAATTGTTGTGATGATAAAACAAATTGTGGCAAGTATTAAAAAGATAATGTCCATTTGTGGTCGAGGCAAATTCATTTATTGCGGCTGCCGAAATATCTTTTGATTAGCCAAGGAAATGGTGCTGGTTGCGGGCCATAAGAATCCAGGTCATGTAGCCCGCATATAAATCCCGGCAAATTCATGCATGACCCATAAAAGCGGATGCCCCACCCGCAATCGGAGCACTCCGGCACTCCACGAACATATTTCCTATTTATGACTGCAACTTTCGGTCGAGTCGGGCGGGGTGTAAAAATTTCAACACGCTTACACAAAAATTGCCAATTAAGCGCATTTATGACTGCAACGCGGGGAGGTATGTGTGGCATGCAACTAGGCGGGAGGAATGGCCCACCCTCAACACACCACCCTCCTCCCCAAGTGGAAACAGTGTCTGGCCCATAAACATCCTTAATGCGAGGACGTGTGCACTCCGAAGACGCTCGTCGGATTATTAAGAAACAATGAAGCCGGGACGTCGCTAGAAGCCATAAAAGCGGACACATAACGCCCGGTTTATGGCGCAAGTTAAAACCGGAAACTAAATAGTTGACACCGCGCGGACATTGACCATCGGATATGGGCGGTGAGGGGCGGGGCGTGGCAAACCAAAGGGGGCGGGAACTCTCGTAAAGCTCGGGTCAATGACGAAAACATAATTTGTAATTTGAATTTGCTCCGTGTTCGAGCATAAGCAATGAGCTCGCCAGGATGACCTTCGTTGTTGTCCTTTGGGTTTCACAGATTCCACTCGCATCTCTGGAATGGCGCATATAATTCTTCAGGATTTGCGATTACTGGTACAGCAAAGGATCTGAAATGAGAGGCACAGACAAGCAAATTCAAGGTTTTGTTATTATTCAGTATTATCCTAAGTGCATATTTATCCTTTGAACTTTAGATTGGTTTATTATTTTTTTTAATTTTTTTTTTTTTTTTAGCTTTGCTAAACGTTGAGAAAGTATAGTGATTAATTAAAATATCTTACGAAACCAGTCAAATACATGTATTTTGAGTTACTGGACTTCAAAACCATCCAGTAATAAAGTTGTTTTCCTCTTTCCTTTTCCCCTGCCAAATAAAGCCGCAATTAACTGGTACATGAATTACCTAAGTAACCCTGAGATGAGATACCAACCCATATTGAAAAGTGTCTACATGGGTGGTTACGTCTTGGGTTAAGCTACCGGCTTTGGGGAAAGGGATCTTTCGTCCTTTGGCTGATTTATGCGCTTATCACGCAGGCGTCGCCGCTTTTATGTCCCGTCGTCGCCGTCTGTCCCTGTCCTCTGTCGTCTGTCGGCCATAAATGTCCTGGCCCGAGTCCTGCTCACAAATTTGCCATTTTAATGCTCCTCCGACTCTCGGGCAGCGCTTTTCAATTTCTGCACACATACCTGCGGAATGGCTTAGGCTCATCCTTCGCCCTTCGTGACAGTTTTTCATTACGCACAAATCCTTCGGGCATACACAGTCACATTAAAAAAGGATGTTGACTAAGAGCCAAAGGAAAGAACAGGGAGTGTGTAAGCAAACAGGAGCAGTCTTAGGAATTTCATAAAAATCGTTGCCGGCTTATCGCAGCTTTAAGATGTCTGCATGTCCTGCGGGTGCTCGCATGTCCTTTGCCCTGCGACACTTTCAAAGTGACATTATGCAACTTTGAGCGGCAGCAACAAGAACTGCAGCTATCTAAATTACCCAGAGACATCCGGCATGGCAGGACGCTCCTCCATGCTCAAGGATCAACAGGAAGCGCCCCCAAGGAGTCTGACTAGCTCCATGTGTTGCACTCTGCCTTTTCGGGTTTCTTATTTTCCTCTGCGCTGCAAATTTCATTTGGCACTGCGACAGGAAGGAAATGTGAGCATGCAAAGCCAGAAGAGGTCCTGGATAGACGCAGATAAGTTGGGCACCAGTCGCCAATTAATGCGTCGTCCTGCACGTGTTGGCATTCCGCCACTCCAGAGTCTGGAGTCCTGAATCCGGAGGATCAAGTGGCCGCCAGTCAAGGCCAAAAGTCACGTATTCTGCGTGAGTTGCGAGCGGTGAAGCCAGAACTTCGTGTCCAAAAAGGTGGCATACTTGGTTAGAAGCGACTGAGAAATGTCTCAAGTTTAAATTTTAAATTGGCTAAGTAAAACAACAATAAATACACTACTAGTTCCCGAGATGTCGATGTTCACACGGACGGACAGACGGACTTACGGGCATGGCTAGATCAACTGGGCTATTGATTCTCATCAAGAATATATATACTTGATAGGATCGAAAACGCATCCTTATAGCTGTTATATACAACATGGCCTTTTACTCTACGACTATAAGGTTTAAATACAACTAAATAAGTATTTTGTGTGAGTTTATTCTAGTGACTAGCATAATTGTTTATACGTTACCAAACTTTTCACGCTAAGCATTCTTTATCCAAACACATATATATTGACCTAAAGTTTACGTATAGACCAAAATATTAAGTATTTTTGTATTAGATGTGCAATACTTTGTGAAATACAAACATTTAACCATAGGAATCATAGTACACAATGGTCACGCTTTCAGCAGCATGCTGGTAAAGTGGCCAATAAATTGTTAACGCCTGCCGATATCAAAGGAATGCACTGTCCCGATGAATAATTGATATAGAAAAAAACATTCGACGGCTAACTAATCATCTGCGAAAATCTCCAGTTCCAGCACGTCTGCCAAAAAAATCGATAGGACGAACTAATCAAGACTCCCGCATTCTAAGTGCGATAAGATCATAAGGAGCCACAAATCACTCCCCACGAAACCCAGGGAATTATAAGCAGGGGGTCCACTCTACAATCCACACTCCATTCACTATATAAGCAGCTGCACCGACTGCCTCCAATCAGAGTGAAACTTAGCTTCCACCTAGAATCAGCATGTTTTCGGCCAAGAGTCTGGTGTGCCTCGCCCTTCTGGCGGTGGCCAATGCCCAGTTCGACACCAACTACGCCTCCGGGCGCAGTGGGATGGTGCACCTCTTCGAGTGCAAGTGGGACGACATCGCCGCCGAGTGCGAGAACTTCCTGGGGCCGAACGGCTTTGCCGGAGTGCAGGTGAGGATCGAGGACACTTGAGTGGGTACTCGAGGACATAACCCAACCATCACCCACCCACAGGTCTCCCCCGTCAACGAGAACGCCGTGAAGGACAGCCGCCCCTGGTGGGAGCGTTACCAGCCCATCTCGTACAAGCTGGTCACCCGCTCCGGAAACGAGGAGCAGTTCGCCAGCATGGTCAGGCGGTGCAACAACGCCGGAGTGCGCACCTACGTGGACGTGGTGTTCAACCACATGGCCGCCGACGGAGGCACCTACGGCACGGGGGGCAGCACCGCCAGCCCCAGCAGCAAGAGCTACCCCGGAGTGCCCTACTCCTCGCTGGACTTCAACCCCACCTGCCCCATCAGCAACTACAACGACGCCAACCAGGTGCGCAACTGCGAGCTGGTGGGTCTGCGCGACCTCAACCAGGGCAACTCCTACGTGCAGGACAAGGTGGTCGAGTTCCTGGACCACCTGATCGACCTCGGCGTGGCCGGGTTCCGGGTGGACGCGGCCAAGCACATGTGGCCCGCGGACCTGGGCGTCATCTACGGCCGCCTCAAGAACCTGAACACCGAGCACGGCTTCGGCTCGGGCGCCAAGGCCTACATCGTGCAGGAGGTCATCGACATGGGCGGGGAGGCCATCAGCAAGGCCGAGTACACCGGCCTGGGCGCCATCACCGAGTTCCGCCACTCCGACTCCATCGGCAAGGTCTTCCGCGGCAAGGACCAGCTGCGCTACCTGACCAACTGGGGCACCGGCTGGGGCTTCGCCGCCTCCGACCGCTCCCTGGTCTTCGTCGACAACCACGACAACCAGCGCGGACACGGGGCCGGAGGCGCCGACGTGCTCACCTACAAGGTGCCCAGGCAGTACAAGATGGCCTCCGCCTTCATGCTGGCGCACCCCTTCGGCACCCCGCGGGTGATGTCCTCCTTCTCCTTCTCGGACACCGACCAGGGCCCGCCCACCACCGACGGCCACAACATCGCCTCGCCCTCCTTCAACAGCGACCTCTCCTGCGCCGGCGGCTGGGTCTGCGAGCACCGCTGGCGCCAGATCTACCAGATGGTGGCCTTCAGGAACGCCGTGGGCTCGGAAGCGGTGCAGAACTGGTGGGACAACGGCAGCAACCAGATCTCCTTCAGCCGCGGCAGCAGGGGCTTCGTGGCCTTCAACAACGATAACTACGACCTGAACAGCTCCCTGCAGACCGGCCTTCCCGCCGGCACCTACTGCGACGTCATCTCCGGCTCCAAGAACGGCTCCTCCTGCACCGGCAAGTCGGTCACCGTCGGATCCGACGGACGCGCCAGCGTCTACATCGGGAGCTCCGAGGACGACGGCGTGCTGGCCATCCACGTCAACGCCAAGTTGTGAGCATGGAGCATGAAGCTTTGAGCATCGGACCAAGGACCGATGGAGTCATTGAGATTATTAATTTTACTAAATACACATGAAGAGATTATTAACACACAAGTCTTTTAAACTCGGGGGATGATAAGAAACATATATACGTTCTCGGCTGCGTTTCAAAAACATTGATTCGATTGGGAAAATCCGTTTGCTTAATAATAGCATTATCTCTATTCGATCTAGCTTCAACATTTTATTTTCTCAAAAATTAAATGCCATTTAATTTATTATATAAAAGTTAAAAACACCAGCAATGCAATTTATAACGATAAATTATCATTGATCATATCATTTTCTCCCATCGAAAAGTCGGGGAATGAAAGGGTCTGTATTTTGGAATCCCAAATGAATGCTCACTCTTAAAGAAAATGTTAATCTGAAATCTAAAGATCAAAATAAAAGATTGTGAGGCTTTGACTTTAAATAAACATATGAAATATTAAAAAAGAAGATGGGTTTCAACAGGTTCTGTGCGAATTCGAATATTGATTGTTGACTTTAGCTATACATAAATCACACCCCACCTCCCATCTTGGAACCCGGGGAAGCACTTGCGCAGGACTCGTAGGCTGGTGGTGCAAATTGAAGCTGTCCGGGATGTGCATGTCCCCGAAGAAGAGGCCAAGGCACGCACCAAGCCAAGTCCGTGTCCCCAATCCCCACACCCGCCGGCGGATTCTATTAAAATTGCCTGTCATTGCCGCTGCCGGCATCGTTATTGTCCGCTCCTTGGATCCTGGATGCTGGATCTCCTCCTTTTCCCCCTCGGAATGGGAATGGCAGACATGCTTAGTCCCTTGGACTACGACGTTGGCGACGTTGTCTTCTGGCAGGACCATTATTCTTCAACAACGTGCATTATATTATCCTTTGGCTGAAGGCATTTGTATGCTGGTCCCGGGCGCGAATTGCATTTGGGATCGGGTGGTTTCGGCTGCTCCCTGGCTGATTTCTGGCTGGACGAGGATGAGGATGAGGAAGGGAATGGGGATGAGGATGTGGATGTGGCCTTTCAGCTGTCGTCAGTGCAATTTGTATTGCCGCCCGTCGGTGGCGTCTGTGTAACTTGTTTTTTATTGGTTTTCTCGTTTTAAATTTCAATTTGGCGTCCTGTAAGCAAGATGTATGTACAAGGCCTGGGCGGCGGCTCCTCCACCCAATCCCAGTCCGCTCCGGAAACGCTCTGCATTTGCTTTTCGCAGAGCATATGTCGACGCGTCAGGTGCGCCAACGATGGGCGATTTATTTGCGTCAGCGTGCCAGGTTGACAGTTTCAAGGTGCTGCGACTTGTTGTCCCGGCTGCTAACTGAACTGTCATTCAGCAGGAGCTACCTCTTGCTATTCCAATTACACTCAGGGAAAAATATACTTTATACTTCCTTTAATTTCCCCATAAAAAGTTACATTGTTATTGTTGTATTGTTATTGTTGTACAATAGCCCCAAGCTTAAGTCTCTAGCAAATCAATTGTATTTTTTATCTCCTGGGTTTGGTATCCCCTAAGTGGATTTGTTTTTTCCAGTGCCAGGTTATTATGCCATTAGGGGTTAGGGGGCTAGCACATTTTACACCGCATTTAACCCAAAACATGCCACTTAACGGAGGGCATTTATCAATGGGGGAGTGGGTATTGCCCCAGCCCTACGTGATCCGCCGCCACCGCATTATCAGGCATCAGGAAGCAACCTCATCCTTGAACGTGCTAAGCGCCTAACCTCCCACCCCCACCTCCAACCCCTCCCACTTCCCCACCCACACATGACGCTGCACTCTGTGCGATTATCGAGCGTTTCCGTTTCCGCTGCTCGACTCGTCCTGTGGCTTTGGGCCATGCCCCGAAAATTACATGCCTTTGTTTTTTATCTAATGCCAGGCGGCATTATGCCTAACCCGGGGTCTTAAGGGTTTCCCCTCCCCCGCACTCCCTGCCCATTTTGCGGAACGTGTCCTGGAACTCTCCTCGGGATTCAGATGCGCAATTCGATCTTTTATCAGTTGTCATCGTCGGCAAATTCACACATTCGCATGGGCATTTGTCGCTTTGCTTGATTTGTGCCACCTCAACTCGCACAGTGGAACAAAATGCACTTTTTCCAGCAAAAAAAATAATAGTTAATCGATGAATCCCCGACCTACTAGTAAGATTTAAATTGCTTGATTAACATTTGATTTTTGAATTATAATACTTAAAAAAAGAATTGGTATTAAATATTGCTAATTTATTGTAGTCTTAATAGAAGTTTTAGAGCGTTTTTACATTTTCATAAATAGTTTATTTTTATTATTATAAAAAAAAATTTATCTTGCAGCAGCTAATAAAATATATTATATATTGATATCTGGAAAAGCCTTTTTATATAAATAATGCATCATAATTAGACATAAATTTAACCATATCCGAAACCTTTCCAATTTCTTTGAGACTGAGTCTGTGTCCACTGTTCCCCATCCGATTACTCCAACTGCCGACCCCAGGAGCACATTGTTTCACGTGCCATTTCGCAGCTGAAATTTGAACTTTTTCAAGCACCCGGAGCAAAAGAACTAAACGAATTCGCAAATCCGGAGACGAGGCGGCAAATGTTGGACGGATGGATGAAGATGTGTGCTGGATGCGTGCCTAAGTGTTGTGTTGCATTTACATGGGATGGCCGTACAATTTCGGGGGAGATAAAGGCTGGGCTATATGTAGATACTTGGATACTGTCGATGGATTGGGGACAGCAACTGGCGCTGAGGCGTGAATTGGATACGCACAAATCCAATGGAGCAGTGGATGTAGGGCAGTGGATGGGGATGAGCCCGTGTGTGGGGCATATTAAGCAAAAATTAGCAACAGTTGTGGCCCAGAGCATCGCAGAGTTTGCCGGGGATATGTCAAGTTAATTTAATGTACCATGAAAGGGGGCAGCAAAGGGGGCTGCAAAGGGGGCGGGATTATCTCAGGACGCCATCTGTGGCACCCAGCCATCATGTGTTGCCCGCCTACGTGCAATAATTTGTGCAATTACTTGGCAAATTCGTTCGACGTCCTCCCAGTCCTGCGACGTGGCCCGAAAAAATTCAGATAAATTATGCCCCTGGCATTCTACAATTCTATTGCCAAATTCTTCTTTTTCCACACTTTTTTTGCGTTCGAAATTATGCATTTAGTTTAAAAAACATGTGGAGCGTGTAGAGCAAACTACGTGAGGGGCATAGCCAAAAATTAAAAGCAGCTCAAGAGCCAATGGCCCAGAAATATTGAAAAGACTAAGAGAGAGGAAGAGGTCCTTTGCTGACTCGCGAAACGTTGTAATTTTTCAGCTCTGCGACTTTTTGGCTCATAAAAATGTCAAATCGTTTACATACACGTCACTTTTGTGACAACTACTTGACAGACATTAATACACTTAAGCTGCCTGGTAAGAACACGGGCATTATCCTTTAGCCAGCTTCCTTGGCGCTGTACATCCTTTATCCCCCGAGCAAACGACAAGCGGATGCGATGGCGGCATGCCAACATAAATGACATAATATAATAAACCAACAGCGAACAGCCAGTGGAATGAGCTCATGTTCGGAGGAGATAGGAAAATAGCGACCGAAATTTGCTTAGACAGCAACTCGCATGAAGGCAAATTCCCCACCCCAACTCACCCCAACCCACCACACCCCACCACACCCCGCAGCCAGATGTCAAGGGAGTCGCGTTTTATTTTTTGTGCCCTTTTAACAAATTGCTTTTGTGCAAATTTTGTCACATCCCAAGCACAAACACCAATACACCCCCACACACCCATACACCCACACACCCTAGGACATGCAGATTGGGCCAGATGGGACACCCATACACCCACATCCTGTTTAACTTCATTAGTGCATTTTTGCTTTTACTATTATTTTGGCCAGCTCTTTGAACTTGCAACAAATTTGCCAGGCATATTTTCCCTTACCAATTTCATTTTATTTACCATCGTTTGACCGGATAATCAGGACATGTAATGTGGGAAATCATATTTTGATTTGGTTTCAATCGAAGTCTGTCGCACAGTGGTTTTGAATAAATATTTATAAGCTGACTTTTGACGGAATTTACTGAAGTGTGTAGCATACTTTCAGGAACAGATTGTAATTATTTTAATAAAAAAAGCAAAACAAAAGTTGTAATGTTTTTGATGCAGCAATAATTAGAAAGTTATATATAAAACCACATAATTACAAATGCCTTTTTATGTTTGATTCATTCATTCATCAAAACTTGTAATCACTTTTTTAAATATACTTTTAACTCAATGATGATAAAGTAAACCGTTTTGTGTATGAAAGCAAACTGAATTAAAACAAGAAAGGAAAGCTAACTTCGGGCGGAGCCGAAGTTGATATACCCTTGCAGAATATTATGTACATTATAGTCTCCAAAATTATTCATATGATGCATTCTTAATACTTATAAAAATCCCAACTTCCTAACTTTACAAACAGCAAAGTTATGGCATTTCCAATCGTTCAGTTAAATGGCAGCTATAGGATATAGTCGGCCGATCCTTATGAAATTTGGTAAGTCGGATTGATTAACCAAATATAAAACCCATAGAAAATCCCAGCTTCCTAACTTTACAAACACCAAAGTTATGGTATTTCCAATCGTTCAGTTAAATGGCAGCTATAGGATATAGTCGGCCGATCCTTATGAAATTTGGTAGGTCGGATTGATTAACCAAATATAAAACCCATAGAAAATCCCAGCTTCGTAACTTTACAAACACCAAAGTTATGGCATTTCCGATCAATCAGTTATATGGCAGCTATAGGATATAGTCGGCCGATCCTTATGAAATTTGGTAGGTCGGATTGATTGGCCAAATATAACACGCATAGAAAATCTTAACTTCCTAACTTTACAAACAGCAAAGTTATGGCATTTCCGATCAATCAGTTATATGGCAGCTATAGGATATAGTCGGCCGATCCTTATGAAATTTGGTAGGTCGGATTGATCGGCCAAATATAACACGCATAGAAAATCCCAACTTCCTAACTTTACAAACAGCAAAGTTATGGCATTTCCGATCAATCAGTTATATGGCAGCTATAGGATATAGTCGGCCGATCTCGGCCGTTCCGACTTATATACTGCGTGCAAAGGAAAGAAGGGTGTGTGCAAAGTTTCAATTCGATAGCTTTAAAACTGAGAGACTAGTTTGCGTAGAAACAGACAGACGGACAGACGGACAGACAGACGGACAGACGGACAGACGGACATGGCTATATCAACTCAGGAGGTGATCCTGATCAAGAATATATATACTTTATATGGTCGGAGATGTCTCCTTCACTGCGTTGCACACTTTTGACCAAAATTATAATACCCTCTGCAAGGGTATAAATATTTGCATCACATTTGTAAATATAGACTGTGACTTAAACTACAATCTCCTTTAAATTTAGTAGGCAAGACAGGGGCAAAACGTATTACCCCCGATCTAAAATTAATTATAACATCAAATCTTTAAATTAAATAATATGACGCTATTATTTGAAGACTTTCTCATAATCTGTAGGAATTTAATACGTTTTTCCCCGTTATTCCTTTGAATATTCTTTACTCAATTTTTAAACCATGCAAACTACTTTTTAAGATTCTCAAAGAAAACCAACAGTTCCTTGAACACTCCATATTCACATCCTGGGCCATGGTTCATTAGATTTTGGTAGACCGTGACTTGGCTTTTTGGGCGGGTCTCCTGCATCGAGCCGTCATAAATTCTAAACAAATAGATTTGTCATAAATTTTTCGGCGGCTGCCACACACACTGTCACTGTGCGGAGTGTGCCTTGTGTGGCAGGCGAAAAAGATGAAGAGCTATTTACATTTTGCTGCAAGGACTTGGCCACTGCAAAGGCAATTTATCACAAATACTTGTCAAGCGACTGCAGCAAGCTTATTTTCCACTCGGACAAGCAGCGAGGACAAGAAAGGACTACGAAATAACTTAGCTTTATTCTTAGATATCTACGATCTAGAGTTGTGAGTGGATGGGGAATAGGACATGGGTTCTCTACAAGTACTGCCATATCAGCCAGATGGCCACGACGACTCCGAGCACCAGGTCCATGGGCAAACTGAAGGTGTTCCTCCGGGCGTGCTCGTTCCGCGCGATCTCGATGATCTTGTGGGTGGCCAGGAGCCACTGCTTCACCACCGCCGCCTCCGCCGCCACGAAGGAGTACTCCTCCCGCCTCCCACTCCCACTGGAGCCCCCATCCTGCTGCTTCACCAGCAGGTTGATGGTCTTGTTGGCATTGGCGGAGCTGGAGTCCAGCGGCCTCTGCAGCTCCACGTGCTCCCAGTGGAAGTGCTGCCGGTAGGCCAGCCGCCGCTTCCGCACCTCCGTGCAGACCAAGGAGCGGTCGAAGAGGAACACCTTGGAGCGGTACTTTTTCCGGGTGGGGAAGTGCTGGGCGTCGAACTCCGTCGAGCGCCGGAAGTTTCCCATCTGCAGGAGGTCCAACTGGGGAGGAAAAACAGGTGGGTTTTTATTGCAAATGGATAAACAATACATAATATATAATACATAAATCTTCATCCATACAAATATTTTCAATTTATATATCTTAAACCCTTTTCAATTCAAGAGGTTTAAAAAAATACTTGTAGTTTTAATAATACTTTAAAATAAATTCTTTCCGGAAATCTCATTTGTTTAAAATTACTTTTACTTCAATACTTCTTGAACAAAATGGAATTTATGACAATTAAAATAAATTTAATTTATTATCCATTAAATGAATTTGCTAATCTGTTTCTTATTTAACAAAATAATTTCCATATCTGGCATAAATACTTGTATTTTCTCTACTGCCTACTCACCTCATTGAGCTCCTCGATGTTGGGAATCTCCTCGGCCTGATTTACCACATCCAGAGCACGTCGCATTCGCGTCTCCAGTTTGCAAACGGCAGTCAGCACAGGCTTGCAACTAATTCCACTTTTGTAGAACTCCTAAAATATAAAAAATCCATTAATAAAGAACTCTATAAAGTAAAAACCACCACCTTACCGATATGAATTGCTGCAGGAGCAAAGGATATCTGGTCAGTCTTTGGATGGGCTGAACTAGGAAGCTGTCGATGCCCAGCTTGTCTTTTATTTGGGTTTGATATGTCTGAAGGGATTTTAAATATAGAAATTAAGATATATATTATATTTTATTTTATAAGAAGGTTCTCACCTGCAACCATAGTCGATTATCTTGCCGCAGTTGCATTGAAGACTTCTTGCCCATGGTGAAGCTCACATAGCAGTAAAAGCGATTTTTCTGAAAGAAAGAGGGAACCCATCTTAACCTCGCCGAATCTCGAAAGACCTTTGTGTCTGGGCCATGAGCTCCAGTCTCACATTTGGCACATCGTTGATATATATATTATTTGGTGCTGTACAAACACATGCGAGTCTTGCCTGGTGGCGAAATCATAATTTCTTAAGCATTTAAGTCACGTAACTCCGGACTGGCAAAGCCAGAGCCAAAATTTGGAATTCCTGTCGCTATCTGAGGCCAATGCCAATGCAAATGTTTTCCCAAACCGAAACTAGTGCAAACTGCAAAGAAAATTGCTTGTCTAACGATTTCCTTTCCATTTTAATTTCATTAGCTCCGCCCGGCTGCGGAATCAGAGCTCGAAGTTCTGCATTCAGATGATATGATAATCATCTCTCTGCGGACCGACCCATAATATAATACTTCCCCTTCCAACCTTGAGTTCTGGGTTTTGCATGTCTAATGCGATTAGCCTTAAACAATTGTCGCCTCGTCTGGCGGGCAAAAGGTGAAAATCTATATTTTTGCATATTGCGACATTTTCTTGGGTGGGCGGTTGTTTTATTAGCATGAAATTCCTATCCGCAGTGCATTCCTCCTAATTTAGTAATTTGTTCTCTGTGGGGAGAAAGTGTGGGCTATTTATATAGAACCAAATCACACCAAATGTCAGCAGGGTTAATAGGGGATCATTTTTATGGCTTTTTATTTTATAACGATTGCTGATACATACAAATTAAAGCCATTAAACTCACATGTACAGCTGTGTTCAAAGTATTAGCAGTACAAAACCAATTGGTTCTGGGGTAATTGTATTTAATTTGTACAGGTGACAGCTGATAAAATGCAACAAAGAAGGTCATTATTATAAATTTTAAGGGTTTTATTTAAAGAAGATATGCCAGTGATTGGAAGTAGTTTTATTATTCGTTCGAACACAGCTGTATAAATACAATTTATAGCCCTCAGAGGCTTCCCCATCAAAATGATCTTCGTTTGTTTTCCTCTTCGAGAATTCAGATCGCCAAATCGATTGCATCAATCTGAAGTTCCCCATCCCCTTCGACCACTCAAATATCCATCCGAATGTGGTAAAACTTTTAATTGATTTTCGATTTGATTTGAGGGTGAGAAGTTTGATCGACACGCTTGTCACTCGATGTTTTTGGCCATTTAAAGCCGATTAATAAATGAAGGCGACTCTATTTATGGTCGGTTCTTCGGGCATTTGTGGGTTTTCGAGACCAAAAACCGATTCAAAATCTCTGGCTGGACAAGGTCTGAACATAAATCAATTCTGGGCCTCTTCAGCCGCAACATCAATTGATGTCAGAACAAATCGATTTGGCAATTGCTTGTGAAAAGCCCCATTAATTTGCAAACGACGACGAGTCTGAGAGGAAATCCATAACATCGGGTTATATATATCAACAAGTTGTGTGCGCGTCTTTTGTTTATACAGCATGCTGCCAAATCTGAGCAGGGAAAAGTAAAATTTTAGAAAATATGTATAAACAAATCATGAGCGTTTTTATGATATATTTAGCCAAATTTTCGCCTGCCTCTGGTCCTCTGAGTCAGAAATGTTTGTTTGGTTTGGCCAACAAAGAATGCAAAGTGGTTTCGGGGAAAGGAAAAGAAAAGAGCAGCATAAATCAGATCCCAGGGGCTTAGCATGTCTGTCGAACATTAAGATGCCAAATCCTCGGGGAGCTCAAAAAGAATGTTACCTGCTTTGGAAACTGGCAGACTTTTTCCACTCACTGTACTCCTTCTTTAATTTATTTTCGGGATTTCTGGGAACTCGGGAATGACATAAGAGAACGGCGACCGCCCGACGAAGAATTCCACAGGCCTCAGACAATTTCAATTTAAATTGATCATTTGCGTTGTCAACACTTAAGTCGACATGGCCACATGGCCATTCTCTAGTGGCCCGAAAAATCATTCCGAGCGAGTACTCTTAACGAGATGATTTGGGCATTCCTATAGCTATATGTAAGATAATGTACGATACTTATTGTCGACTCTCCCCACGAGAACCGATGACGTCAGCTGCCGGCAAATGGAACCCCAGCCCAGACGTAAAATACAAAATAATGTGTGTTTGCTTTAGCAATTTAACTGATTTTCGTAACAGAGTGCGAGCTTTTTGCCTGAGTGAGTGTTTTATTTCTATTATTGCGGTACTGATTACTTCAATCTTATCTGGGGACTTCACTAAGCCAGCCCATTCGTCATTCTGCAAATGATCAGGGGTAAATATTTCTTGTGAAAATCTATAATTTAATTTATACAAGACATGCTGAGGAATATGAATGAATTTGGTGACACACTTGCTGCGAGGTGTGAGCTTAAGTACTGGTAAAAATAAATACTATTATCAATTTAAATTCTGGCAGAGTTTGCATAACCCACGTTCGCTTCATTTGCATTGAAACACGAGTCTCAGGCTAAAAATAATAAAAGTAAAAATGCTTGACAAGGCAAAAGGTAATAAAGAAACGAGACACCAATCGCAGGTGTCAAGGTGGCACAACAAAAAATCTAAAAAAAAAAGATCTATCTACGCTGATATGTGTAAATATTTGAGGTTGAAATTAGGCACTTGGAGTGCCTAAAGAAGACAAAAGAATTTTGATAGATGAGATGTCGGAACCTGTCCAACGGCTACTTGGTTAAACGACACGACTTTGGCTAATGAACCCATCCCACGCAACACTTCTTTAGCCCCTCTTTATACTAACAAACCCCTCAACTCACCTCGAAGTGAACGGCAAACTCATCGAAAAGACCTTTGAGATCCCGCTGGTTGCGCAGCATGAGTGGCAGGATCTCCTGCTCATGGAGTTCCAGGATCTCCTCGACATTGCCCAGCAGCAGTTTCTGCTTCGCATCGCCACTTAGTCCCTCTGGCAGATCCTCCACATCCTTTAGCTTCCCATAGTTCAGCATTCCCTTCTTCAGGTTGTTCACATAGTTCACTTCCGTCTGGATGAGCTCGTCAATGATGAAACTGATCTTCTTGGAGGCATAGATCTCGGTTTGGTCGCAGGGAAACAGATTCTCCAGCGACAGCGTATCCTCGTCCTCGTGGCTGGTCAATTTAGAGGTGGGTGGTCAAGAGTTAATTACCAAATCAATTACCAATAAACCGATAATTAGGGTGAGTGTGACCTTTTCGATTGTACTTACTACTCATCGCCCAGGGTCTCGAAACTGAGCGTGTGCGAGGGAAAAGAGTGGAAGCCATTGTGTGTTCGGTATGTTGGAGATGAGTTCGCTGCAGTTGTTGAACAGGTGTTGATGGAACTCAATGAGATGCCGCTGGAAAACAGAACAGTACGAAAACACGATAGCAACAAGCCGTGAATGAGGAACACTTGAAAGTGTGCTGGGTGTAATAGCATGGAAATATGAAAACAAAATAAAATCTAAAACCCGAACATGTGTACTTCTCTAATTGGCAGTCTGTAATCTTGTGGGATTTTGTTCACAAAACAAAAGGGGAACTACATATTAATTTATATAATTTATGGAAATACGTATATTAATTTATATAATTTATCTTTAGTGAATTTAGCTATAGACTGCAAGGGAACACCCGCAAATATAAAAACAACATTTTTATAACAATTATGATTTAGATAGCCCATTTCCTCAGTAAAAATCTTTATTGTACATGCAATCTTTTGACAACTTCCTTTCTGTGCTAAAAACTTAAACTCTTAAGATAAAAATACTGCGCTTTCTGAAATCAGATTGTTATCTTGGTAACAAGTTTATAATGCATGTCATGAACTCAGCCACTCCCGACAGCGATTACCGTGAAAAGGCTTAAAATAACCGGGGCGTATGCGTTATCTTATCACGTATACGCACATTAAGTGCGGTGAAACAAGCCAAAGGTCGGACATTCAATAATGGACATTAAATTCGATGGAAAAACAGTAAGCAGCTGTCAGATGGAGAGGCACGTTCAAACAAAACACGGGCAAACAAAGGGTTAAGGCTCAGCCCTACCTATCGTTATCCAGCAGACTTATTTGCTTCTCCAACTTTCCGTTGGCCAATGTCGGGGATTTCGGAGGAGTGGTGGTGGCTATGGCTACGGGTTCCAGTACTGGACATTCTTTCGCGAGGGCTTTATCAACCACATCGATCGACTTGGCGTTATCGACATTATCGTCGAGTATATGCAAATAAACGTTGAGCACTTGCACTAGGAATATCACCAGAAAAGTCAGCGCCACGGAAATCACATCGAACCAATTTAGTATTGTCAACTCCATAATGGTTGATTTCGTTTTTTTCACAGCTTTCTATAGACTTAACCGCCGACGAATTCGACGCATATCGATGGCAAAACTTGCACTATATATGGCCAACAATATTCCGACACCGATCCGCAGCGAATCAAACGCGAAACTCGACTGAGCGAAAATCGCGCTGAGCATTGGCACACTGTGAATAAGCTTCGAAAGCTCCATCGGATCGTTCTCTTTTCTTCAGATTCTCTTCGATATAAAAAGCTATAGCCGACCACGCGCCGAGCACTTTGTTTGTAAACATCAGATATAAGTCAAAACTGTGAAAATCATTTCTGGCATTGGAACGGAATTCAGTTAAGTCTGTAACACTTTTGCTTTCATCATAAGGCTTTAATGCCATTTAATCGTTTATGGTTCCATATTTGCATATCAATTAGAGGGGCTTCGGTTAATGGCCGGCAATAACTATTATTATGGCCACTACCTATAATCACAAGCTTCGATTTCGCCTTGAACTTTTTGGGGGCAAGCGAACTGGTTGCCTTTTGTTTTGGTTTATCTGGTTTGGGCACTCTCCGAATTGAGTTATAAATCAGAAATCGAATAGTTATTGTGCAGAAACACTAAAATCCTAATGGGTTTCCCTCTCATTTGACGTTTAAGAGTGCGAGTACTAAATTCTAAAGTGATGATCTCATGCTGATCACCGGAAAACCGATAATTGTCATTTGCATTTGCGAATTTCACAAGTAAAATTGTTCACATTTTATACATTGACATATACAATTGATTTTTAAAACAATTGAAATCAAAAGAATTTCTTGATGAGACTGCGAAAACTGAGGGAATTATAAATAAACATCGAGCACTTCTGGGCGCGATTGATGAGCTACAAGCCGGATGATCAAGATTCAGCGGAGATCGGGGCGGTCGAGCAGGCAAACAATAATAATTGCCTATATTTATTTATATGCGCCATTTGTTTATTTTTATACATTTTCTTAGTGATGTCACAGGCGGCTGCAAGTGCCAGTCAGAAACAAGTTGTTTTGAGTATTGCGTTTCGTATCATTAACAATATCAAGAGTGATGAGGTGGATGGGATGGATGGATGGATGGTGGGTGGCTGGAGGTCGGGGATCTCGGGCAAGGGATCCATAACAGCTGCCTCACGTCTGGTTCTCATGACAACGCCGATGGCGTGCGACCTTTCCACGATAGATTCATTTGTTTTGACGTCTCCGAAGCGTGTGATTCGGCTGGCAAAAAGTGGAAGGAAATGTCAGATATTTCTAAAATATTGTACACAAATATTTGCTTAATGAATAACTGCGGGAATTAATGATAAAAATATAATCAGAATCATATGTTCCTTTATGAATTGTAATTACAATTTTGGTGACTGATTCAATGAATGTAGTACTATCTGTATTACAAATTATTTACGAAAACGCTTGAGAGTTGTAAACAAGTATTATTATAATTATATTCATCAATTTATTCCAACTTTAGTTGTATTTAATACTTTGTGTCGCATACTCATTGGATTAGAAAAAATCAATTTCATCTACTTTTCATAATTTTTCATTTATTTAAAACGTTTTCTCTACAGTTTTTATAAAACATTACCTACAGTCAATATTTACACAAAACAAAAAAAGCTTAAGAAGCTAGGCACAAGAGAACGTTTAACGAATTGCCATTTGTGACAACAATAATACAGGAATATATACAACTTAATTAACCAACTAAACTTATAATTCAATATTTGGTTATTTAGCATTCAAATCAAAACATTTATGTTTCGGATTTTCTTTTGCCACATAAGATAAGCAGGAATTTGAAACAAGTTCGAATTTGACTTGGCTTGGCTTAGAGGCCCTTAAAAATTGGCCGCCATAGACAATTGCAGATAGCAAGGGATTGGGCTCCCCCTGTATCACTTCAGAACTGCCGGTTACCCTTAACCTGAAGAAGATCCTCTTCATGTCTCACAATCTTGTTGTGCCTTACGAAGTGGCCGCATACCAAGTGGTCCTATTGCTGATTGTCTCTTCGTCTGGTTTTGGCATTATCCAGATGTTACCAATTCCACTGTCCGAACTAAAACGATTCGAGTCGCGATATAGCGAAAAACTGGGTGCCTTGCGATGCAGGTGATCGTTCTCTCGGGAATAGCGCTCCTGCAGCTTCTGGCGCTCCTCGTTCGCAAAGTTGTTGATCATGTCCCGGATTAAGTCCAGCCAGGCGGCAATCTGCGCCGGATCCGCGGTGAATTCACATTCCTGCTGCTTCCTGCGCTCGTAGTAGAGCGTAAAAGACTTGGTCTTGGCCGAGATGCCAATGTGCTCGCAAGGATAACGTCCGTGGAAGATCAGGTTCTTGCCCTTGATCTCAGTGTAGATGATGCACTTGTCGAAAATGAAAACCTTGCTCCTGTAGCTGCGCTTCAGCTTGTGATCGATCACCTGGAACTCGTTCACCTTGCGGAATTTGCCCTGGTAGTAGACGTTGAACTGTAAGTGAGTAGCGGAAGTTAGAGAACTCGTATGAGGTAAGCTGTATATTTAATTGCTACCTCATGACAGTCCACTATGTCATTGATGATCTCCGATTCATTGGTGGTGGTCAGCAGGAAACGCAGACGCTTCTCCAGTCGACAGCAGGACTCAATTAGTGGCTTCATCACTATATCACGGTTCTTAAAGAAGGTCTAGGAGAAGATTAATAAACTATTAGTATACTTGACCCTTTTTTTCTATTTAAGATTTTCTCACATTAATGAATTGCGTCAGGAGCAAAGGGTAACGTGCCATGCGCTGGATAGGTTGAACCAGAAAGCTATTAATGCCCAACTTATCATCGCGTTCCAGGCGAATACTCTAGAAAATAAAGCGAGTAATATAGTAAATCACTACACTAAATATGTCATTACACAACTCACAGTGAAATAATTTTTGTAGAGATCGCACAGCTTGAGGGACTTTTGCTTGTTCATGGTGAAGATAACATATCCATAAAAGCAGTTTTGCTGGAAAATACAAATAGAATTAAGTTTCTGGTCGTTAATTCAGCGATTTGCTAAAAACTCACGTCTAGGAACTGCAGAAACTCGTCGAACAAACGCTTCAGATCGCGACGATTACGTTGCAGCATGGGCAGAAACTCATCCCGATGGAACTCGGCGATCTGCTCGATGTTTCCAAACAGATCGTACTTCTTGCCCCGAAGGCCAAGCGGCAGATCCTTGCGCTGGAAGATGTTTCCATAGTTCTCGATGCCCATGAACAGGTTGTTCACGTAGGCCTCCTCCGTCTTGATCAGCTCCTCAAGAATAGGATGCACGCACTTGTCGCTCTTGTCGCGCAGCTCGATCTCGACTTCCTCCTCTCTGGAAAGCAGGAAAAGGATATCATTTAGTAAGAAATTCCAAAGAAAAGAATAATAATTACAATGATATGCAGTATTTTTAATGGGATCAAAATAGAATTGAGTTAAATGCCATTGCAAAAGATTAATACTCACTCCTCTTTTGGGTGATAGACCGAGTGAAACTTGCCCACCACATGCTCGTTGGTGGTGCCAATGATTTCAGTCTTTCGTCTCGGCGTGGAGCGATAGTTTCTAGGGAGGAAGAGAGATTAGGGTTCGCATTAAAATAGGCATTGTAAAGTACCAGTTATCTTTGGCTTAATGGAAATAACACCCCCGCCAATAACAACATAGCTGATAGCTGTTTAGATAAACCCCCTCGACGGTGGCCATCGCATGAGTCAGCTGGAGGGGTCCGGTGATAAGACCAGTGGCAACCTTTAAGCAGCTGAAAACGGGCCTAGATAATGCCAAGAGCATACATGTTTGCCTGAGTGAGTCAGAGACTCCATTTCGGAGGCCTCATCCACGGAAATCCCCCACCCGCGGATTCTCCACGCGAGGTCGTTCCTTCTCCTCTTTGAATATGAGCATGGACTCCTCCAACGACTTGGCCGTCCAGGTGACCACCATCAGAATGAAGTCCAGCTGCGAGATGATGAACCAGGAGATCATGATGAGCAGACCCATGGCCAAGGCGGTCACAATGAAACCCGTCAGCTGAAAAGGACTTTGCGAAGTTGGCAGTTAGTCTGCAAGGGATTGAGCTGGAGGTACAGACCCCGGAGACGCAGCCATCCATCGATTGCACATTCAGCGAGGACTGCGACATGCGCCAGTGGAAGGAGGCGCCACCCGATAGGGAGTCCTTCTCGTCCTCCGTTTCTCCCTGTTTCAGGACCTCAACCGTATCGTAGTCAATGCGTCGACTGAGTTTCTTGCTCCTTTTTTTGCGTTCTTCTTGAGAGGAGCGGCCATCGCGATCTAAGGATTGGGTTCGGGGTGTTCCTTCGCCTTTGTGAGAGGAGCGGGAGCTGGAGGGCAGTTCACTGCTGGCGGATCTGATCGAGCGTCGGGAGCGGGGAGCACTCGCCACACTGTCGGCACTTCCTCCGTCCGTTTGGGATTCAGTGTCACCCAAATGCCGCTTCACCGGCACCGCTGGTGGGATCTTTTTCTTTTTCCGCGGCGGAAGTGGATCGTCCTTGGTGTCCGTGCCCTGGGAAACGCCCACTCTGCCCGCTCTATAGGTTGTGGAACGCTCCTCGCGCTCCTGCAGCGCCTCCTCGGAGATTTGGCTATCAAGATCTGCTCCAGGATTCTGAGTCTGCAAACGGCTCTGCTCCTCGTCCTTCTCGGGGTCATCCATGCTCTGGCTGGAAAGGCTTCAAGGCACCCGACTCCCATAGATACATTTTACGCTTTTTGGCATAGTTCTCAAAACTAGAAACTAGAATTAACAACGAAATGCCTGCTCTGCTTCGGTCTGGCTATCCTCCGTTGTGGAGCTACTTTTTGGCATTTTCACTGTCGAACCGGTTGGCGGAAATGCTCCAAAACTCAATTAACACTTTGCCAATTAAGTTTCGACAGTGCGAGTCGGTCTTTATGGGCAAACTCACATAATTTGATTTTCACACCGAAAAGGAAGCTTAGCGGCCGCGAAATCTAGTTACCTAAGATTGGAGGAAGGCCACAGGCGGATTTATTCCATAGAACCCTGCCAAGTTAGAGCTAGCAAAAGCTTTACATTAAGTAATTGCCCACTGATTATTTACTTCTCAGTGTATGGACTCGACAAATATTATCACTGAACTGAGAAAGTCTATTAAACTGCACGAACAACAAACAATTTCTGAAAAAACCGGAAATATTATTTTCTGCGGGTCTGTATACAAGGCGTAGTTTGGAAGACTTTTCACAACTTTTACTTATATATGTGTTATCAACAAATTATAGGCTATATAGAATAAATTAAAATTGCTTATACAGAAATAATTTTCATATTAATAACTACTAAAATAAAAACAAGCACTGACGCTGTTATACTCTTCGTTTAAAATATTTAACCTTTTTTAAAAAGATTTTCTAAGTAAAGTAATTAAGCTTTTAATAAATAGTTATCTATTATGTGCAAGATAACACATTATAAAATCACACACCTTATATAATCGACACTCCTGATAATATCCGTATTCTTTATCGCTTTATCAATCCAAAAGTCACTCCCCTGTTTTAACCCTTTATGCAAACTTTTTCCATTGCGCACCTTAAATATTTATTCAAAAGAAGATATTTGAATAAAAGGGAGTTCAAACACTGCTGCACCTGATAGTTTGTCAACCATATTTCAAATCCCCCCCCTGCCCGATAAGGTTTATCACTGTCTAAACATTTACCTGGGGAAATCGTTGCGCATTTTTAGCGACAATGTGTGCCCTGCTTTGGATGGATCCGCGCTAATGGAACGCTGCACCTGCTGCTGGGCACTGGACTCCTCGACCTCCCGACTGGGTATGACCTCCGAGGTGGTGTCCGAAATCACATACTCCTCGCCGGCTGCATGTGGATCCGTTTCAAAGTCCGATATCTGATCTACCTCGTCCTCGGATCGCACCTCGTGGATGCTCTCCCGGCCTTGAATACTGGGTATGGAGCTACTGCGACTGCTGCCCAGCCCCAGGAGGCGTATGCGACGCGGGGGCGTGGCCGGAGGCGTGCCATGATCCGCGGAGTAATCCTCGAAGGAGGGATGACGACGGTTCTCCAGCAACTTGAGGCTGTGCCGCTCCTGCTTCAGAAAGATGATGTTTGTCTTGAGCGTTTCGAAGCGGTGCACCTTCTGCCGGACATCCAGGAGGGCGGGATCGGGGGTGGGAGTCCCTGGTGACTCTGGTGACACTGGCGACTCCGTGGTGACCTCCACTGCTCCTCCGCTTTCCGCCTCGTGCATCTTGAGCAGCGAGCGGCGGTGGAAGGCGCTCTCCGTGTCGGAATTAACGGAGTACGAGAGCTGGAACGAACTGGAGCTGGAGCTGCTCGCGGGGCTGTCTCTCCGTGCGGCGTCGACGGGCTCCGGATCGCTACTGCCGAGCGCGCTGCTATGCCGCTCCTGCTCCGCCGCCTGTTGGCTGATCCGGCGGCGCGAGGTTCTCTTGTTAAAGTTTCTGTTGCTGAGATTGCGCTCCCGGCGGAAGGGCAGCGGGCTGAGATCTTCGTCGGCCATTGTGGGGGTCTCCTCTCCCGATAAGCCTTATCTCCTGGCTGGGTGGCTCTTTCCTCGAGTTTCCTGGGTCTCTCCGTCTGTGGGTTTTCCACTTCACCTCATTATCGTGGGTTCTCTGGGCCAATTTTTGGCTTCTCAGTTTTCACCCGCCGCTCCAGTTGAATTAAGTGTTCGCGAGCAGCTATTTACTTTTGGCTTTTTGTCACCGCCAAGTGTATATAATGTTTATCTTATTTTGAATTTTTTTTGTTTTAGCTTTTTTGCGTTGGAACACGTATAAGTATCTCTCTGTTTGTGTTGGCGTCGACTGGTGCGCTGTTTCGCCTTGCTTTCGATTCTTTTTTCGTCGCTTTATTGCGCTGCAAAACAGAAATTTGTAATTAAAGCGATTTATCGTCGAAGCATTATAAATAAAGTATTAAAGTACAACTAATTAGACATGTAGGGGGCAAAATGTTGACGGAAAGCGAATTCAAATTTTGACAAGGGATTTGTATCATTAGCGAGTAGGAAATCCGACATAAAACCTTGAATATACAAATAGTGGGAAAAATTAAATATTAACTAAGTCTGAGGTTTGAATAGTTGTTCTTAAAGAAGCTTCCAAAAATCTATCATTAAGTTAGAAGAACGATTATAAATTAACTTTATATAACCCCACGAAAACGATATATGCCGCTTACCAAGCATTTTCTTTTAATTCAAATTTGAATCCCCCACCTATGCAGATGCTCAAATATTTACATAGAATTTAACTATGAGATAGAACAGATTTATTTTTATGACAAATGACGTCAAGTTGTCGGAGGTTCGTGACGGAAAGAGAGAGCCAAATCGGATTGCTTTGGGTGGGAAAGGGAGGCATTCTGTGTGTAGTTAATTATGTGTGACGTTAAGTTTGCCGTTTCTGCTGTTTTATTTGAGCAAAAACAAGTACAAAGCACTCGAAACCGCAAATGAGGCACGACAAAAAGCAGATGAAGAGTGAACGGCTTGATAGAGGAGGAAGTACGAAGTTCCCTTGAACAAAAGAAAGTAGAAAAAGTCGCAGAAATGCAACCTTTCGATTCCGGAATAGCTCCCCATTTGAATGTGTCCGTATCAAAAGCATTACAATGTACAATGTACGATTTCTTCTTAAAAAACTGGGGAGCATTCGACATATTTTCGGAATTACTTGGAACGGAATTTTTGCTATTCCCTCAGGGTTCTAAAGACAAGAAAAACTATTTCAAATCTGGCAGAAGATAAATGTATTTTTGAACAAATGTATCTTAAATAAATACTTTGTCCTCAAAGATCTAAAAGCGATTCTTTTTTAATCAAACTAATGTATCCCAGTCTTGCATTAAACGGAGGCTAAAAATGATATTTTAGCGTAGTTATGACCCAGTTAGATAAGTTCAAACACCCTGATGGCTGACTTTTGCGAATATAGTTCCAATTGTTTGTTTTTTATCTAATCAAGGGGTCTCATATTTGTGTTGGGGTTATAAAACTGTTTTATTGCTGCAATCGGAAAGTGCAGTTCCACTGTCCTAAACTATAACATAAATCTTTATTATTAACATTGACTCATTGAGTGTTTTTTTGTCATTACGTGATCCTAGCCCAATATTTCTGGTATATAGGTAACGATAACGAATTAATCTGCTAATAGAGCTTCAGGCTTCTTAGGGGATTTTTCAATCGTTATTAATAGACCGCAAACTGGTTATAGCCGCTTAATTGGGCAGTTAGCGTCGTCACATGCAAGTTCCATTGTGTTTGACTTTGGCTACCTTTCAACTCCAGTGCAACAAAGGGTATATGGCTTTGGAGATAATCTAAAACACACAATAAACTCTTTACAAACAGTGAATTGCTGTTGCGAGATCAGTGAAGCATGGCAACTCTCAATTTTCAGTTGAATTGTTTGGGTAATTCCTCGTCGATCATTTTCTGATTCACCACGTTATCTCTGCCCATTCCGCCCTCACCTTATCGCGCATTTCTAAAATTTGAATGAGTTTTAAAGCCACTTGGTGGTATTTTCGGAGCCCATTAATTAACTTCCTTACTCATGAACGGGGAATTTTTTTCTTTTCCTATCTAAACGATGTTTATCAAATCAAATCGATAGAGAATAGGTAAACAAATAGATATACATTAAATGGGAACCTTGAATTGAGCCACATTTTGATGATACTTATTTCTCCCATCAGCAAAGTCAGCTAACAAAATAGAGTTTCTATCGCCGTGTTACTGTTTAGTCAGCCGATTACAAAGATAAGGCCAAACAGAATAATGGCTAAAAGTGGGAAAACCGCTCGTTACAGACACGACTCGGTACGAGTTCTAAAACAGCTTTACAGCCGAACTTATTCCAGAGAAATGTCACATTTTATCGTTTTTTTTTTTTGATTTCAATTAGAGTTTGATTTTCAGGTTTCGCACAGTTCATAATTTGTGGGCACGTGTTAATGATACAGTTTTGTAAGCGCGTGCAGACGTTTATTCAATTTTAATTTTCACTTCTTCAGTATCTGGCATTCGTACTCACTTGCCAATTTTGGCACTTACATGGTTGGCTTTTTATCGGTTTGGCTTGGCTTAAGGTCACGGCACACGCTGCGTATACGCAATGTTGGCTGTTTTGGTTGAACACCGTTCTTGGCAGCGATCGCCGAATAAGTACGATAATTGAGCGACGGGCGGTTACGTTCGCTCACCTGCGCATTTGAATTCGCACTGACGGCGGAATTCGCAGTGCAGCAAGTGCGAGAATTATCGCCTCTCGCGATCTGGCCAAAGTCTCTCTCTCTCTCTCCTTCTAGCCACATGTAGACAGGCAGACAGACATACATATGTATCTGTATATTTCCCCCTTCCCGCCGTCTGGTTTTAACTGTTTGCCTGCCGAGTTAGTTATAATTTTTTTATGCGCTCGCCTTTTTATTATTTAGATTGCTCTCTCGCGCTTAGCGGTTCCGTTCTGTGTCGCATTTTCCACAGCAAATTATTGTCATAATTCCGCCAGCCACGCCTTCATTCTGCGGCCTGCCTTTTATTTCTGGAGTGCAATCGCAGGCGGCATAAATTCTTAATTAGTCCAGGCCACACCGGAAACAATTGAAGTGGTTTTAAGGCTGCCTAATATAAATTTTAATTTCACAGAATGTCATTTTCAGTAGTTCGCGCCATGGTTCTAGTTTTAGATCGGTCAAAACAAGGTGTTTGTGTTTTAGACAATGAACAGTTATAATTTAACTCCTTTCCCTTAGCATTTTTCAAAATATAAAGTTAGGTTGAACAAAATTTTTTCTTTAAATATTAGATCATAATTTATTCTAATGAAAAGTTTAAAAAAGCAATAGGCATATTACATTTGCATGTGTAAATTTCATAATACATTTTAGTTTCTATCTTATTAAATTTTAAATTTGAATAAGATCAGTTAATAGTAATTACTTTACATTACGCATTTATTTTTGTCAGTGCATGAAGTTTATTTCTCTGCGCCAAGAAAGAAATCACAAAGAATGCGGAGAAAATTCCCCCTCAACCAGGCAGTCTGGCAAACCAACTTCAAAATCGAAAACGAACCGAAAATTTCCCTGACTAACTGGTAAACTTCGGACTTTTCAATCCCGGGAAAAACTTGGACGGTGAGTTCGCTGTGATTTGTCATATATTCTTCACCTGCTCCACTCGATTATGCACTCGTCAGCGAGTTTGAAATGTCTGCCCTATCGGTAGCGATTGCCATATCTTATCAAACGAGGTCTACTCGCAATCGAAACCGCCAACACAAAACGCAGAGCTGAATACACGCCGTCGCATTAAAGGCCACAAATCGGTCATTTGCTGTGGATTTTGGCTTGATTCTCCGAGAACTCTGGGCTCAGTTTTCTGGGGCTTTTTTGCTCTTTCTGTTTTGTTACTTTGCACCGTTTTGCCTATCTAAGCACATTTTCGAACGTTCTGCACCCGGCCAACACGAAAAGTGGCCGAATCGCATGAAATACCTTCCCCCAATTGTGGGAGTCCCATGTTTTTGCAAGCTGGTGAAATCGATTGCGTTTTATTGGACTCCATTGGGTAAAGCCCAAGATTGAGTAGGTACAACCTGGGAAGTGTGGGAATCACATTGGCTATCAGTGCATAATACTTTTCATCAAGTTTTTAGATAACAAATTGTTTAATTTAAAAGATATATTAAGTCCATATAAGTCAAACTTGTATAATTGGCAATAAAGTATATAAATGCAAATAAAATGTATTTTATAGATTGGAGTCTTTTTAAATTGAATGACAGTTGTGGTTCGAGTTATGTTGGAAGTGTTGCAAAGTTTTAAACTCAATCTTACTGGTTCTATGTTTTTCTTTCACAGTTAAATTAAGGGCTCAAACTTCTTTTATTGGCCATGGAAGGTATAAATGTATAAAATTTGTTTCCTAACTCAGATATTTTTTGATGGCAATTGTGGTTTTCAAGTAGAAATTTAAGTTATTTTTCCGGGTGCTATTTTTGTACTGTTCTTAAAGTTAATTTATCTAGAAGCTCGCGCTACTTTTTAAATTCGCCCTATTTTTAAATTCGCCGCCTGTTCTCTCTGCAGCGCAAAGAACCTAGCCGAGTTTGTTACCTGATACGGTCTAAAACCTATCCCCCATTATCCAATACCGCAACCATATTCAGTGTTGCCAGACATCAAATAATTGTTTTAAATTATTTAGCTTGTAGCCGTTACTCTGTCAGTTAAATTTAAATAAATTAAAATAGACTTGATTTTTTACATATAAAAAAGAATTATAAATGACAGGTATAAATATTACTCATAGTAAATACCTCAATCAAACCTTTTGCCATCATTAAAATATGTTTTAAAAGTATGGGTCTCACAGTAGATAGAAAGTAATTTTAAAATTGGGAACCGAATGCAAATGTGGTAAGTGGCGCAACCTAAGTTGATAATTCTTTTGAGAATCGGCATATGATAGTATTAAATTATATTTATATAATCTCCACAAGCTGACAACCCTGCAAAGTGAACCTGATGCTTCCCACATAAGTAAACATCTTAGACGCACTCGAATTTCGTCGCCAGGCACCGCCAGTTGAGATCGATCTGAAGCAAAGTCCAGGGCACCGCCATCGAATGTTGGGCGTTTCAAATTTCCTGGCTGCTTTAATTGCCGATTTCCCACTATCTGTTTATAGAAATAGAAGCCATTTGATTTTGCCCTTATGCGACGAAAATTCCTGCAAATGTGGGAGGATTTTGATAAGATGGGGAAGGAATGTTCCAAAATGGATAAGATGGGATATTGTAGAGGACCTGGTCGTTGGTTATTTTAATTGTTTAAGCTATAATAGGAGCAGAAAGCTATTAACTTAATATACTTTTTCCAATACAAATACCTTTGATAGGAGAAGTATGTTAAAAAAAGATAGGATATAACTTTAAAATAGATAATTGGATGGTTATAATGCGAAAACTATTAAATATTATTATTAACTTTATATTACTTTTTTATGATCAGTAAAAAGTAAATAAAAACTGAATTGTTATGAAATGGAAAAAGTGATAAAAAAGACTTTAAAATAGCCTTTCCTAAATAATAGATTAAATATTGAAAGGTCTCTTTCTGAAAGTTGTTTGTGAAAATATGTCTTAAATATTTGCCACATCTCACATCCTCCGCTATTTAGTTTTCATTGTTTAATCTATCTTCAAGGTTCGTCCATTAAAAGCACAAACAAATATTTACTACCTTAATTTTTGCTACTATAATTGGTTTACAATTGAAATAAGCTTGGATCTCTCCAAAAACGAGAAGAATTAGGATGGCAGAGAGAACTAAAAATAAGAACTGAGAGCGAGGTTTATACTGTTGCTTATAAAAAGTAATTGCCAAATTAGGAAGCCGAGCTTGTTGGAATATTGCATTCCATCTATTAAAAGAGCGCAAGAAGAAGAACGAACCCAATAACTGGTTAAATATGCTAACTGATTCCATTAACTGCGTTTCCTTTTCAACGCCCACTAAAACCAGCCGGCGAGAGAGCATACTTAAATTTCTCCCTCTTTCCAGTTAACCGGCCGGCTTGCAAGCTTGGAAGAGAGTAAGAACTTCGCAGAGAGCGCGAGTGGGGAGTGTATAAAAGCAGCGCCCGACGACGAAGAAAGTCAGTTGCTGTGCAATTGTGGCGCCGATCGGTTCAGTGAGTGAAAGCGTTCCCCTTTAGCGGAGAGTGAGAGTAACGGAGAGAGAGTGCGGAACCAACGCTTAATTGGCAAATTGAAGAACTGAGAGCCCGTGTGCCACTGCTAATTTTGGACTCTTTCCCGAGGTAAGCCCTTCGATTCCTCCTCCTCCTCCTCCTGGAACCTTCCAATTTCGTAGAACTCTCTATGATGTAATTTACGCACTCAGCCGCACACAACACAAAAAGTTTTACCCTTGCCAAAAATTGGAAAACGCTTTTGCGAACTTCGAAGCCGAACAGTGCTCGTCTCGGTTCGGTTCTAAAATTACACACAATGGTTTTTTGGCTTCGATTGATTTTGATTTTTGGGTCAATCGATTCGAAATCGAAAAGTTTTGAACTCGTTTCGCAGAATCGCAGTTCGCGCGGATCTCTCGCCCCGCTCGCAAGCAAATATGTGAAGGACAACGACGTGAACCGACCGACTAGAAGCCCTCTTCTTCTGCCTCTTCAGAGCCGATCAGATCGGAATAAGATATAGAAACGACCATAGCACCTCCGTCGACCGTGGAGTGCGTGAACGTATTTCGAAGCGTGAGGTACTCGAATCGGAACCATCTTGAGTGCGGTGCATATTCAGAATCAGAACCTTATCAAAACGCAGGCTTATATAACCCCAATCAATACCTTTCCAAAGAGAAAAGTTGAAATTAAAAAAATTAGAGACAAAAGCAAATAAACAGTAATATTTCCGAACTGATAATGGAGTGAATGCCTGGGGACTAGGGGTCCCAGACTTTCGAATTCTAGTGATAACCCGATCGCCCAGTTCATCTCGGAAAGTTGCCCATATGGCCGGGTGCACGTGATTAAGTGCCATTGACGTATTCCACCGTTTCCATGGGTCCTTGACCCACTGAGATCCCTGCCCTTTCCCATGGATTGAATAATCTTGGCGTCATTAGCTGCCCTAACCTTTTCCCACGATTAAAGTGAAACCATTTCCCTCGAATTTAGTGCCAAAGTGCCAGATCAAAGAGCCAAAATAGATCAGCAAATCGAAATTGAATTAAATCATGACACCGAAACACAGAGACAGACCAAATTAAATTCAATTGAAGCTGTCATGGCAACAAGTGCGCTACAGAGGGGCAGAAGATAACGCCGAAAAGTCGAATCGATTGTTGCAATTTGAGACTCTCCGAAAGCGAAAATTGCAGCGGAAGAGGCGGCCAATCGGGCATTACTAAACGAGGGGAGGGGGGCGGAATCTTGGTGACTGACTGGGCGCCCTGCCAAAATCCGATGGCAAAGGCAAGACACGAAGATACTTCAGCTGTACTGCACTGAAACTGGTTTACGTTCCACATGGATCCTATCCCACGTTTAAATATTTATCCAGCCAGGCAAAAAGTGTCGACTACAATGGAAACAGGGGCGTATTACCCGTACGTCTTCCTCCTACCACCTTCTCCTCCGATTCTTCAAGCAGCGCCAACGCCCCGAAAGATATTGAGCCTGACTTTTGCGCGACTCGGCAAAAAACAAAAAAAGGGGGAGAAAAGTGGGCAGATGGGCGGAGGAGTGGTGCCAGTTTCTTTGATGTGTGGGTGTGTTGTCTGTGGGACAATCAATGCACTTCCGCTCGGGTCTATAGGGAAATACTCTTACTATATATACATGTGTATTTTTCAGTTTTATGGTAATTATCTGTTCTGTCGACTCTTGCCTTGACTGCGCTTGATTTATTGCATTATTCTTGAGAGGCCACCGAATAAGGCCAGCAAATAAATAACTGTGGAGAGCAAACATGGCTTTCAAATCAGACCAAATCTTAACTACCAGATTATATCAGTATACCCCCAACGGCTCTTAGTACGCTTTGTTTGCACTAAAAATTATCTAGGACTTCTTTATCGTGAAACCGTATAAGTTTTATGAACCTTTTACTATCCTTATCTTTTACGCATTTTCTGAGCCTCTTCAACTACAAACATTTGTCACGTTCTGCTTATCACAAAAAACAGGCTATCTATTGATTAGCTTAGTTCAGAATTTCAACAAACATAAACAAAACCGGGAACTAACTAGAAAAACAACCAAAGCTATTTCGCCATGAGATGAAATACTTAGCTGTGTGTATTTTAATGGTTTGCTTATCACGGATACAAACTTTTTAAATATAACTTTCCTTAAAAATGGTTCTACTTATTTAAGTAGTACTATACTACTTTGATCCATACGCAAATATAATTGATAAACATGTATAAAAATATTTATCAGTTAAACTGATAAAAGCACTATTGATTTTGATTACATACCTGGTCGATGACTAACGTTTGCTCCATATTTTCGCTGTACTTTGCAGGGAATTGCATTGAGAAAGCGCAGAGATGGCCGATGAAGCACAAGCACCACCAGCTGAGGGCGCACCACCAGCCGAGGGCGAGGCGCCACCACCAGCCGAGGGGGCAGAGGGCGCCGTCGAGGGCGGAGAGCCCGCTCCTCCGGCAGAGCCCGCCGAGCCCATCAAGCACAGCTACACGCTCTTCTACTTCAACGTGAAGGCGTTGGCCGAGCCCCTGCGCTACCTGTTCGCCTACGGCAACCAGGAGTACGAGGATGTCCGCGTCACCCGCGACGAGTGGCCAGCCCTGAAGCCAAGTTAGTTCAAAAATATTATTAAGTTATTAAGGTAGGTCAAGTAAGCAACGTACTAACCTCAACCCACTTTCCTCCTCGCCCAACAGCCATGCCCATGGGCCAGATGCCCGTGCTGGAGGTGGACGGCAAGCGTGTGCACCAGAGCATCTCGATGGCCCGATTCCTGGCCAAGACCGTCGGCCTGTGCGGCGCCACTCCGTGGGAGGACCTGCAGATCGACATTGTGGTGGACACCATCAACGACTTCCGTCTAAGTAGCGAACAATGTGTGCCCCAGTTTCATGTTCAGTGTCCTTGATTAACTCTGGAATTTTTAATGTATAGAAATTGCAGTCGTCTCGTACGAGCCGGAGGACGAGATCAAGGAGAAGAAGTTGGTCACCCTGAATGCGGAGGTCATTCCATTCTACCTGGAGAAGCTCGAGCAGACCGTCAAGGACAACGATGGTCACCTGGCTCTGGGCAAGGTGGGTTTATGCATATGAACTCTTATTGAAGATGTCTAATGAGATATAATCCATTAGTTTCTTTTCCAAATTTGGCTCGCTCTCCTATTCGACTATATATTTTTTAGTAATTCAACTTTACTAATGCCAATTTCTTCCACCAACAGCTGACCTGGGCCGATGTCTACTTTGCAGGCATCACCGACTACATGAACTACATGGTCAAGCGCGATCTGCTGGAGCCCTACCCAGCTCTGCGCGGTGTCGTGGATGCCATCAACGCTTTGGAACCGATCAAGGCCTGGATCGAGAAGCGCCCTGTCACCGAGGTCTAAGTTCCCCGCACAGAACTTGGGAGGAGGGAAACTATTGCACACCACTCAGACACACCCGCACTGCAGACATGCACACCAACCACATCCGTACACATTTTGTTCCTTTTTGCGGAGGATCCGAGGAGCAGCGGACTTTCGCACGGGGTCATAGACGCGTAGGAGTTTAGCACGTATCACTATCGACAAATCGTATTTGTCTTACTTTCTTGGTTATAATTCTCTTTGCATGGCGCTATATACATATTTCTATTGGGATCCGCCAGCGGATCGCCGTTCGTTAGCTTCTTCTGAAATAATGAAAGATAATACTTATTGCACAGTTTATAATATTTTGGCCTACTTTTAGAAAATACATTTAGCGCACCTATGCTGACGCTTACTGTAGCTATATATATATACAAAATCTACGAGTGGTTCATCTTTTAGATGTATTCTATTATATTTAATTCACTGCGAAGAGCTCAACAAATATTTAAACAAATGCAGCGAAAGCTGAGAAGCAATTACAAACAAATTTAAAGTTTTTGTTTTTTGCAACACGTTATCGCGGCCCCAGGAATTTTCTTCGTCTCATCCAGTTCCCAATTAAGTAAACCTAAAAAAAAGACTCACTACAATAGAACCGGATACCTTATAAATTAACCAATGTCAACCCATAAGGAAGATCTATTATAAGAACAGACTTTAACTGCCAAAATTTCGAATGCACCCAATCACACACATCAATTTATACATTTTATTTATGAAAATTTGTAATTGTATTTTTTAAATATTTTCACAAAACACTTTTAAATAAACTAAACACCTAAAAAGGAATGAGCACTTTTCGAAAGCACGTCAACTCGTTTTATTTTATTGTGATAAAAAATTTGGGGAGTAATCTAGTAGGAATTTAGGGATTAAGGAATTAAAAAGAAACACTTAAAAAGCATCTGCTCATTAGTGGATGGACAGTAAAACTGTCATCATTTTTTCCATAAGATTATATAATAAAGGTAATACTCTATCAACATATACGGTTGAATAATTAAAATGATTTAAACAAACATTATTGGATTACAAAAATAATTTTTATTCTCGCCTTGAACAGCCTAAAAGTATAAATGCACAATTGGACAGTTTTATTTCTTAGTTTCACAGCCACAAAAACCCATTACTCGTGCTTCCAACTGGGTGGACGCTTCTCGAAGAAGCTAGCAATGCCCTCTTTGGTATCGCCCAGCTGAAAGTTCTCGATCATCTTGTCTTGAGCAGCCGAGAAGGCTTCTGTCTGGGACATGGCCAGTTGCTTGTAGAAGAACTCCTTGCCCAAGGAAATGACGGCCCGACTTTTGGCCTTGATGGCGGATGTGATTTCGTCTATTTCCTTATCCAGCTCCTCTGCTGGAACTGATTTGGTGACCATTCCTGATATGTAGGCTTCTTCGCCGGTAACCGGAAGACCAGTCATTAGCATGTAGGCGGACTTAGGTCGCGACATGATGCGGGCAACGGCCACGCCGGGAGTGGAGCAAAAAACTCCGACGCCAGCTCTAAAATAAGGATTCAAATAAATGATTAACATTCGTTTAAACTGACGTTCCAATCTTACCCTGGGGTGGAGAACTTGCTGTTCTTGGAACAGACCACCATATCACATGAGACCACCAGTTGGCAACCCGCAGCAGCCGCATAACCATTAACTTTTCCTATCACAGGCACCGGTAGCTTTTGGATGTCACTGATTACGTCGGTTAGCTTCTGGAAGACACAGGCCTGTATCTTGGGTTCGTTGTGGAGCTCCTTGAGGTTGTGGCCGGCCGACCAGATTTTTCCTTGTGCCGTTAGGACCACGCATCGCAGCTCCACGTTATCTTTATCTTTGACCAGGGCATCCTGAAGGGCAGACATCATCTCCAGCGAGAGGGAATTAAGTGTTTTTGGGTGATTCAGCGTTATCTCCCGCACTCCATGCTCCTCCTTGACCAAGACCAAATCACTGGATCCATTGCTGGCGAACCGGAGGAGCTGTGGCGTCCAACCTGTTGCATATTTTGATATTTTCCGGGAGCTTGGCAAAATACGCAACATCTTTGTTTTGATTTTGCAACCAGTGCTGGAAAACTCGTAGAACAAACAGCTGGCCAGTTATCGGAACAGCTGTTATTCGATAGCACAGAGAGCAACAGTTGTCGCACGGTCACTCTAAGCCGCAATGTGTTTGTAGGATTGAAAGTTTAGTTCAGGTTTATTCCCGTCTTTCAAAGCTTCTCTGGTGATATAGCTGCCCACTGTACAGGTGAGTGGCCCGCTCAGGTGCGTCAATAACCACTGCCTTTGTTTCTGCATCGGCTGAGCGGGCAGACACAACAACAAAGTTGAGAAGCTCCCGCCGTCTTATGTACTCCATAAATAAATGTATGTGACTAATACTCGAACAGTACTTTATCAGCCGCCAAAGCCATTTGTATTTGTCGCCCCACATTCGCCGCCCCAGAAATCAGTTAACGAATTGAACCGCTTGCGTGCGGATCCCCCGATCAGAGCTCGACTAAAGGGTATTCCTACATTCCAGCTGCCCCAAGATGCGTCCGTTCTCCGGCAGCGATTGCCTGAAACCCGTGGCCGAGGGCATCAATCGCGCATTTGGCGCCAAGGAGCCATGGCAGGTGGCCACCATCACGGCCACCACGGTCCTCGGAGGCGTCTACCTCTGGACAGTTATCTGCCAGGATGAAAGTGAGTTGTGTATATCAGTACATTCCATTCATGCCGAAGCTATCAGGCAATCTTCAGGCATAAAAATTACTTGAACGAGTAGGAAGATCCCTTGGATATATCAACTGCATAGTGCCTAGTCACCCCACTCAGCCGATTTCTTTTATTCCCAAGTTGCAGGGCAGGGCACGTCAATAAGTTAAATCCATCAAACTATCTTATCTTGTGGGTGGGTTCTTTGAACACCTTAAAAAATACAGGTAGACTTCTTTAAAAGTTATTTAATAATGTAGCAAATACATTATTTTAAATATGCATATTTTGAATGGCTGTTTGCGACTGATAACGTAAAGCTCTTATTAAAAACCAAGCTAAAATAATTCAGATAATATTTATGTTAATCTTTTATACTTGGGGTACTCAAAAATCTTCCAGAAATATATATAATAATAAAGCATTAAAACCAGAGGGAACTCAAAGACACAGATAACCGCTTAGTATAATCTTTTATACAAATCAATCAAACATCTCAACTGTAGTTGACCCACTGTTATTTCCCTTTGAAAATAAAAGTAGACTTCACTGTGTACTTTGTGCTTTTAACTTATATAAGATTTAACACCATGCACTCGTCGGGTGCCCTCCACGAACTTCTGAATTTAATCTAGACACAGATTACGCTAGATTAAAGCCAAAAGGTTTGTTAAAGCGTGTAGCAACTCGAATTCAATGAGATATGCAAAGTTCAACAACGCTAGAAATCGATAAGATTGAGATATCTAGCATTTCCTCGAACATAATTTATAGTTTGTGTAGTTTTTTATACCAATGCTATGACTAAGGCTTCGGCTTTCTAGCATAGCCTCTAAAAGCGTACCATAAACCCTGAACAAAGTTTCGTCTGCTGCGAAACATGCCATGTCTGATAAACTCAAATGGTCATCATAAATATTTTATCAGGCAACAATACATCTCAGTAATCGTTCTTTGTTTTGGGTCTATTCACCTCAAGATAAGACTAATTCTAGCCTTAAATATTGTTTAGTGAAAGCAAAGTTTGGACTCAGCATATTTAGAATATATATATATATATATTCCTAAGGAACAAAATCATTTATGGAATGCGAAATGCTTATTTTAAAGCTTATATGTATAGCAAACTAATCCCAGATATTTCTTTCCACCAGGTCTGTACATCCGTGGCAAGCGCCAGTTCTTCAAGTTCGCCAAGAAAATTCCCGCCGTGCGCCGCCAGGTGGAGGTGGAGTTGGCCAAGGCCAAGAATGATTTTGAGACGGAAATCAAGAAGAACAACGCCCACCTTACCTACACGGAAGTCCTGCCCGAGAAGGGACTCAGCAAGGAGGAAATCCTGCGACTGGTGGACGAGCACCTCAAGACCGGTCACTACGACTGGCGAGATGGTCGTGTATCCGGTGCAGTCTACGGCTACAAGCCTGAGCTCGTGGAGCTCGTCACCGAGGTGTACGGCAAGGCCTCCTACACGAATCCCCTACACGCAGATCTCTTCCCGGGCGTCTGCAAAATGGAGGCGGAGGTGGTGCGCATGGCGTGCAACCTCTTCCACGGAAACTCCGCCAGCTGCGGCACAATGACCACCGGCGGCACCGAGTCCATCGTGATGGCCATGAAGGCCTTCAGGGATTACGCGAGGGAGCACAAGGGTATCACCAAACCGAACATCGTGGTGCCCAAGACTGTGCACGCTGCCTTCGACAAGGGTGGCCAGTACTTCAACATCCACGTGCGCTCCGTGGATGTAGATCCGGAGACCTACGAGGTCGACATCAAGAAGTTCAAGCATGCCATTAACAGGAACACCATTCTGGTGAGGATTTATCTATATACAGCCATGGCTTATCCTGAAATCTAATGTTGTGAATCCCCTCCAGCTTGTCGGCTCTGCCCCCAACTTCCCCTACGGAACAATCGATGACATCGAAGCCATCGCCGCTCTGGGCGTGAAGTACGACATTCCCGTGCACGTGGACGCCTGTCTGGGCAGCTTTGTGGTGGCCCTGGTCCGCAACGCTGGCTACAAGCTGCGTCCCTTCGACTTCGAGGTCAAGGGAGTGACTAGTATCTCCGCCGACACCCACAAGTACGGATTCGCGCCGAAGGGATCGTCGGTGATCCTCTACTCGGACAAGAAGTACAAGGACCATCAGTTCACCGTGACCACCGACTGGCCTGGTGGCGTGTACGGCTCCCCCACCGTAAACGGCTCCCGTGCCGGAGGCATTATCGCCGCCTGCTGGGCCACCATGATGAGCTTCGGCTATGATGGTTACCTGGAGGCCACCAAGCGCATCGTAGACACAGCTCGTTATATCGAAAGGGGGTAAGGTTATCAAGACATTAAATAAAATAAGTTTGAATCCTATTTCTCTGTTCTAGGGTTCGTGACATCGACGGCATCTTTGTGTTTGGCAAGCCAGCCACGTCGGTGATTGCTCTGGGCTCCAATGTGTTTGACATTTTCCGGCTCGCGGACTCGCTGTGCAAACTGGGCTGGAACCTGAACAGCCTGCAGTTCCCCTCTGGGTAGGTGAATCAACTTTTAAATTAGCAGAGCCTCTCTAAGTTTTAAAATACATTTCTTTAGCATCCACATCTGCGTGACGGACATGCACACACAGCCCGGAGTGGCAGATAAATTCATTGCCGATGTGCGCAGCTGCACGGCGGAGATCATGAAGGATCCCGGCCAGCCAGTGGTTGGAAAGATGGCCCTCTACGGCATGGCCCAGAGCATACCCGACCGTTCGGTGATAGGAGAAGTGACTCGCCTCTTCCTGCACTCCATGTACTACACGCCCAGCCAGAAATAGACGCCTGTAGCCATCCTCCTACTCTTCTCCCACCCCACGGAGCTAGTGCATTTCCTGTGCCGTATTTAAACCACCAAAACACCGCGTTGTTAAACCTTCCTCAAACGCAATTATTCTAGCCTGCAATTAGTGCTGTAATCGAGGGTACAAAACGTCGTTCTACGCGAATACGATCTATATTCATCCCAACTATCAACATTCGTTGCTCTTGGAGCTATGTTATTGAAAAGTGTTTTTCTGTGTAACTTGCTAGTGAAATAATAAAATACCATTAATCATTTTTGTATACTCGAAAACTCTGGTTGTTTAATAGGGTTCTAGTTAATTTTCAAACATAAGTCATTATTACGGTTTAAAAATGATTTAACAATATATAATCAAATCAGATTTTATATTCTTAAATTGTTTACTTTTCACACAATTTCATTAAACGATTGGTTACCATTTAATTTATATTTTGCTTACATTTTCCCCCTTCAACAATTAACAATAATTGCTGCGTGGGTCTCTGCAATCCGGTCTGATCTGAACTGGGTTGATATTTCTTTTCTAACGTTTTGCCATGCGTCGGCGTTTTAATTTAGTTGATCTTCGATGCCCACCCGTCACGCCCATTTCCGCTCTCGTAATTTATGTAAGTCTCGAATGGCGTGCACAACTTACTTCAAATAAATTTCTATGGCGGAAACATTTATTTCAACAGGGAAAGACTGTTTTCGGGACACGCGTCCGATGTCATTTTTCGAATAAAGAAATATTATAAATAGCCAAAGGCGAGCAACAAGTGTCGCACAAAGGTGGCGATCAATTGGTGGCATCAATTTCAGGCCACAACAAAGGCGAAAACCTGTCACATTTGTGGGGCGCCCACGCAGCCCCGGACTTCCTGCCCCTGCCATCCAAGCTTTTGGAGGGCCACCTCTAACCCGGGCAGCCAGAAAGATTCGGCTCAAACCGGGTTGCCAAAAATCGTATCAAATATATTCACTTTGCAGTGACGCAGCCCCGCCGACTGCGCAGTCGCCGCCGAGACGGAGACGTCGACGGCGACGTCGGCGGAGCGCTGAGCGAAGGTGGAGCGTTCCGAGTTGGCGGCTCATTCGCTACGCGCTCGTCGAACCGCCGAGTCGTTCAATCCGCTGCCGCCTTCGTCGCGGGTGTGAGAAGTTACCCTCGAAAGTACATAAAAATATTGGGAAGAAAACCTGATTTCTTCTAAAAAGTTGCATAAATAGCAAAACTCAATGTGCAATTTTTCCTGACGATTTAAGCAGTTCTTATTGAACTAAGGTGGCGCCCCAAAAGGTTTTTAACAACCATTTCCGTTTCGCCCCTCGCGTTTGTTGTTGTGTGATGATATGATATGGAGTGAATTAACCCATCGTTCAGCTGTCTAAGCAGTTTTCATTGAGTGCACATTACGGAATTTCAATTACTTAGCCACTCGATACGAAAGGAGCGCACTTCAAGGTAATTTTCAAGCAAACAACATACAGGTGAAACAGTAACTCGGCTCCCCATGGAATCCGTTGATTCGCGAGCGATAAGTTAAATGCCATATTAATAACCAATTATTTAGTCACCTACCAGCAACAACATCATCGTCATGAATTGTTCATTAGCAAGTTTTGAGTTTCGATAAGGTAAATACATAGAGTAAATAGGTGGAAACCCTAGCTATAGGAAAGTAAACAGAACTTTGTTTTACCAACGAATTGGTTCTTAAGCTAAGATCGTAATGTTTGTTTTCGCTAACAGAACCTTAGGTGGGAAAAATATTGATTGGAAGATGAAACTTGTACTTAAGGAAGAGGAAAATCAGGTGTATTCCATATATTTACAATCGCCATTGTATTCGGAACTAATGTATTCAGCTAAGCAACTAAAATATATAGTCTAATCTACATTTAATTAGGCATTTGCCTTTCTAACAATCTTCAATATTCTGACTCACTTATGTATATATCCATATTTTCTCTGGACAGAATTTTATCTCAGTCTTATTTTCTACTTATCGTAGGAGAGTTGAGTATATTCTGCATATATTGGAATCCCCATATTTATACAGCACTCAAGTTGAAACCCCCTCCATTCACACGGCATATCCAAGGCACATATTATGTTTACATCTTGATATTCCAAACCCAAGCCAACCGGATAGATAAGGTTCTCTTTTTTCGATTTTTGCCTACTATTATGTATTTTATCTAGCAGATAAGATATGACCGTGCATTAATATCTCTAGGTTATATGGCAGTCTTGCTCCAATTTCCCGCAGAAACTTTTGATTTGGCTTGCCTTTTGATGGGTTTCTTTGTTTGGTCAAACGCTGGCATGCAATGGGGCAATCAATGGGGCAGCACCCTTTCACATATTCCCGCTTTCGGTCAGACAGAAAGTTTGGAGCCCTCGTGTGTGCATTGCTCGCCATGGCAACCTGCCCGCCAGCCGGTCACAACAAGTCCGCCACTCCGGCCGGAGTTGTTTGCCACCCAACAACAATGGCAATACTAGCCCGGGCAACCCCCTGTCCAAGGGACATTGGTTCCGGCGAGTGGCCAGCTGGGTGCGGCTTTAATGTCTGGCGTCATGATACCATTTATAGCCCATGTTTCCCCAGAACTTTCGCTGCTCCTTTCAGTGTTTAATCGATAAACCCGAAACGAGTGGAGGAAACCCTGGTATTTCCCATTTTCCATTTCCCATTTGCCATTTGTGTGCTAATTGCAGATCGGGGCTAAGTAACTGATTTGTGGGGAGGAGTAGGGAGTAGGGAGGCTTCACTGTGGAGGCGGAGGCCCAGGCACTGTTTACCATTTGTTTTGAGCTCGTTAAGTTTGCTGTTAATTATCGTTTGGAATTTCGCGACGCAGTTGGGAACCGAAATGAGTTGTCTTGCCAGGTGAATATCTCATGAATAGCTTATGGTGAAAGATCAACAATGTACAAAGCTTACATATACAGTTATAGATTGCTTACTTTTTTCGAATATAAATGCAAATTAAAACCTTTGTAATTAAGAAGTCTGAAATTTATTACCCTCAAACATTGGGAACTACTGTTTTTTGTGACTTTCAGAAATCAATCCTTCTTGAATTATGAGTTTATTGTAAAACAAAGCTATTTCAAAAGAAAGATATTATCATTACTGCTATGCTGAGAAAACCAACAGACGATTTCAAAGAGAGATATCCCAAGTGTATTAACAATCGAAACATCCAACCCTCAATCATTATTTTACTTTTGCCTGGAAATTAGTTAATTATTTTTCCCTTCACTTCCCCAATCCCCCTTATTTATTTTTCGGAAAAGCAAAAAACGCAAGCCTAGGAGTATTTCACAGTTGGTAAGCTATTTGCCATGCATATTTGCAACGCTCCAAAAAGTCCAATAAACGGCAATCACAAGAGGCAGCAGAAACTGCTTTTCCACTGCTTTCGGCGATGGCAAAAGATTTGCATAAATCGCACATACAGTTGGAAACTGATGTGTGAGTACACCGCAATTAACATCAAACTCGAGTACTTTACATGCGGGTATTATTGACAAAGTCTCTCGTTCGTTCTCGGTTTTAATTTGAATTGGAGATCCGAACACGCCTCTGAAAATGTGCCTCGTTTGTTTCGAGATTCTGGGTAACCTTCACGCGATCGCCGGAGACTGGAGTGACGTGTTGACGACTTCTAAACAGACTCACCAAGCTCAAATGATTGCCAAATGACATCAGCGTGGCTAGCAAAGCAGAATAGTCGACTCTGACTACGTTTTACGGCTTTCTTCTGGCCCAGCGAAAGCTTGAAAATTGGCCACAAACGCTGCATTAATTGCGGAGCCCAACGATTCCCTCGATGATCTTCTGCGGTTAATCGGTTTCTGGTAATTTGAGTGTAACCTGCTCGCTAATAGTGCGGTTTTGGAGGGTGGCAGGTTTCACATTTCCCCGGTTACAATCGATAAGTCAAGTTGTTAACGTGCTGACAAATTGCCCGACAATGCAGCTGCAGAGAAAAAACAACTTTAATTGATTCCGCTGAAAGGCAAATGCTCATGTCGATCGATTAACTCAATTAGCCATCGATTTTTCTAATACCGAAGCTATGCAAATATAGATCTGCTGTGAATAATAGTGAAATCTAGTTAAGTATAAGCATTGGAAAAGAAATTATTTATAAGTTTCACTTAAAGTAGAGTAGAAATATTTATCTTTAATATTTTTACTCTTAGTATACATCTACCTACTAAAAAAAGGAACAACATTTGTTGACTCCTCTGCAACTACACTTAGCAAACAAGAACTGATAAAAACGAGAAAGAAACTGAAAAGAAAACGAAACTGTGGGTCAACACACATGTTCGATAAGGTACCCCTTGCCGCAGCCCCAGAGATCTGAGTAAACTGACACCTTTTCACAACAAGATTGGAACTCCAAGCGACCTTCCCTGCCACAATCCACTTGTGCTGGGCCCTCGTATCCGTTTCTGTGCCAAATCGAAAGTGATGCAGAATGCATATACACACATATATAAGAGAGCCGTTTGTCGCAGCCACTTTTGAAGGTGAGCCTGTCCAAATGGAACGACAATGCTGCACTTGTTAGGCCCCAGACTTTAAGACTCGGAGGCGGTTCGCGACAGCTGTCACAGCTTTGGACAAATTCCGAAGTGGAAACCCAAGACTGAGCTTTTGTTTACATTGCCTCTGGTTCAATGCTCTCGTTCTAGTTTTAAAACCATGTGCGCCATTTTCGTAACCTGTGACTATCTGCATCTCATATCAAGAAACTCTCATCACTTTGTCATCATTTAAATTGAAATGTGTGAGCTTTAAGCTTGAATTTCGAAGCGTGGGAGCTGCATGTGAGATTTATATGAAGTAAGATCGAGATAAAGTTCGTCAACGTCTTGGAATGACTTGAGTGGGTGGCAAAAATTGATGATGAAGACGATAATGTGGCTGGGATATTAATAAATAAATAAATTAGCTTTATATGAAAACCAGTTTGGAAGAGTCCCAGCACGACTGAAGTTTTTTGGTTATTTTTTTGAGTATACCTATAGCTTTTTCCACTCATCTCCCAACGTATGTATAAGCACGAAACCCCAATAACTGAAATCTCAAATGCCATTATTACTCACTTGATTTTCCGGGTGGATTCAGAGCACGTCCTCAAGCGGCTCAGCAGCCCTATCCCAATATGGTCGATATGACTGTTCCGAGTCACTTCATATGCACAACAGAATATCGAACTCGCGAGGGAGCGGCAAACCTTTCAACTCAAATTATGCACAATAATCTTACATAAATTTTGAGGTCTTATCTATGCGTAGAGCCCGACAGAAACTGGTAAATTGGTTGGGATGGAGGGGCATAAATTAACTCGGGAACATGTAAAAATCGAAACGAGTTTATCGCTTCAAGTGAACCCGACAATTGGCCAACAACAAACTTGTTCTATATGTCGACGTCTATTAAGATTTATAGATTTAGTTGTTGCCTAACATAGATATAGACAAGCGTGTTATTCGATTAGCTTATCTGGATATATAAAGACATCTTCAGGTCGGAGAACATTGTTCGGTTGGTCAAGTGTGGGTTAAAGTGGCAGCTTTGATTGTTAATAAGTTAGTCATTATAATAGTTGTGGCCTTGGCTATTTCTAGTGAGAATGAATTGCAATTATTGATTATTTACAATACCTTTATATTGCTTCTTCCCTTTCGGTTTCATTAGTAATGTAGTGATGTACCAAATAATCCCCAAAAAAGTTTCTCTGCCAAGACTTTTAATGTGCGTTTTGGGAATTGCAGATTCCACAACTTGTGGGAGAGAAGCTCACACACAAAAGATCTTCAATTGCTTTTAATGTTCACTTTCATTTCGCAATTAAGAGGGGCTGAGCAAACGTTTGGTTCTCGCGGTTTTTTAGTTTTTCAGTCGCTTTTCAACTGCGCAACAAACCGGGAGACATTGAATTCAAAACGAACTTTAGTGGCTGAAACGAAAATGTAACGGTAATTAATTGGCTTATTAAGAAACCCAATTCAATCACCCTTACTCTCACTCTGTTTCCCCATTTTATGCGATTGCGTGAGCCAAGCCCCAAAAGCCAAATTCGTGAAATCGCAATCTAAGTTTAGACGATTTCATCATATTCTCTGCTGCTTTGCGTATTCACTTGTGGACTTGTGGCAAATTAGCTAATATGCGCTTAGCCTCATTGGTGAATGTTTGCTCGCTTTTCGGTTCTGTTTGAACGTCACATTTTCCAAAAACTCGATAAAAAAGAAGTAAAAATCAATGGTTAAAACATGATTTTAGTTTCCTTTCTTATGGTAATAGAACAAATAATATTAAATCAATTAAAAAAACAGGTTCAACAAACCATAGAAGAAGTAGCTCTTATTATTACGGCTTAAAACCTTTTAGTTTTCAAGAAACATATCTGTATGGGTTTACCTAAAACCTGCCATATAGTTTTATTAAACCACTTGCTTAAAATTCATATCTCACGCTCTGACCTTTTGCAGATACTCACAGAAACAAACGACAACGAACTTAGGAGGGGAGTTGAAGGGAAACCCAGCGAAAAACTCCAATTGCAACTTTTGGATATCCAACAGCAATTGCAGACCCAAAATTATATGCCAGCCGCCGCATTTCCATAGGTTTTTGGTGGAAACCTGCGACTAACAAAGCGAATTTCAAATGTGAACCAATCATACAACAACAACGCAAAACAAAAAAACCAAAAATAGCGTGCATGAAAAAAAAAGATATTGTGAAAACAACAAAAGAAACATTAGGCAAAATTGTTTCCAAAGCCTTTTTGTATTATTTTTTGAAAGTGCAGTGAAAACGAAATATGATTAATTAGCAATCCGGCAAAATCATTAATGAATATTAAGTAAAGCACCTAAAAAACACGGGAAAAACGGAAAAAGTTAAGAAAAAGACTTGCATGTGGAGCAAAAGAGAGTTTGGCGCGATTTTAAATGCCGACGACTAAAGACGCGTTCGCGTTTTAACTTACCCAACAAGCGGAAGAGTGATAGCCAAATTAAAAGCCAGTTCGTTGCATAAATTTCGCGGGTGTCCATGTGAAAATGGCCACTTCGGAGCAGAGCAGGAGGCCCCTGGAGCCGATCTTCATCGCCACCCCGCCGCACACCCCGCTGCTGCACCACCACAGCTCCATAACGCGCACCACCACACCCCGTGAAATGCCCACCATGTACCACTTCGATTTTGGTAAGCCATTAGGACGCACTTAGCCTATTACAACTGTAGGCAAACCGTGCTTTAAGAGCTCATCAATCGATTCACTACACAACAATTATTTGTATCTAAAGCACCCGACTTCTTTTGTAAGGAATTACTGATATAAAGTATCCTTTGCCTAGATATAGAATTCATTCCCAAACAATCCCAATTTTATTACGTTCATATACTGAATGATACTAAGGTTTCCATTTTAAGTTATACATATTCAAATTTAAAATTATTTGTAGCAAAAACACCATACCATTTTTAAATAAGGAGTTACTTTAAATCATAGTTCAATAGATATTCAATAGATATAGAATTCAATCCCAAACAAGCAGAATTTTATTACATTTCTATATTGAGTTAAATCACGGTTTCCTTTTCAAATTATACATATTCAATGGAAAAAGTAACATTACCTTGCTAATTTTAAAACTCATAGTATTGGATAGTATTTAATATTAAGTGAGTCCTAATCCAAATAGTTTTTCTCTGTGCAGTCTTAGAAAATGCATACACTATAAATGCAAACAATGTGCGGCTAATTCAAAATACTCAAACATTCATGCCACTTCCGCGCAGGCGCACCAATCTCCGAAAAGCACTTGGCATGCAGCCCCCGGCTGAGAAACTGAGAAACTCCGGCGGTGTTAGAGGAAGTGTTTAGGAAACCACTTAAAGCCAATAACCGAGGGGGGAAAAGGGGCGATTTGAATTTATAATGAACTCAATGAAGCATGAAGTCACATTTTACGACCAAGAAAACATGGAATTCAAATTAAATAGCAGAAAAAACCAAAGGTTATTAAAAATGTTTGTTAAGGCCCATCAAAAATTTATGATAAAATCAAGTAGTGTGAAAGATTTTAAGGGAATTATCCGGCGGATACAAAAAATATTCAATAAAAAGGCGAATAACTTAAATAGAATAGTAAATATTATAGGAATAATAAACAAAACCAATATACCAGGAAATATCAAACATGCTATGGTCATTAATCAAAATCAAGACGGATGTGAAAAACTCTTTAAAACTCAAATAAAAGCTACGAACTTAAACAGATATATTCGAAGCTCCCCTCATCAAAAGAAACCGCTTGAATTAAACAAAACCCCAGCTTTCTATCACCCAAAGTCGCCCAGATGACATCAGTTATTATTGCAAATACTATATAGTATGTATTGCAAAAAAAAAAGCTTTCAACCAAATCAAAAACAGAAAACGTGGAAGGCATTTAAAAACACAGAGAATAAACACAAAAAACAGAAGCCAAGCAATTGACAACAACAGCAACTGACATATCTATGTCAATTTCCATTTGCAGTAAGCAGCAAAGGAGCCCCAAAAAAAGAATCAAATAAGTTTTAATTAAATTAAAGACAATCCCAAAACAAGAAATTCAAGTAAAGTTGGAACCGAAATGTCTTTTGCGCAGCAATTGAGAATAATTCAATTAGAGATTGACAGAAGTGGAAAGCAAAGCTCAAGTTATAGCCCATATTTATATGGCTGATAAATATGCCAGCTGCTTGACAGAAATCGGGCTCCAATCCGTTTTGGCCATGTCAGTCACGTCTGGCCGGGAGATTTGCGTGCCAGTTTTTACAAGTCTCCGATAATGCTAATAAATAAGTACGAAAAACTATTCCATTGTCGCCCTACCAACTGACAGTAATGGCCTGTGCCTATAAATATGGCCTAAACGACAGCCAGTTGACCCACTTCCCTCGCCCACTCGAAAATGACTTCCCTCTCTCTGCTAATCCGCTGAATTTCCTTGACATTGAACCATATTTAGTGGCACAAGCTGTTTACAAGTCTCATGCAAACATAGAATGAATTCCAAAGTCAAAATCCCAACCAGTTTTGAGTTGCCATTTCAAATGAAGGCGTTAATTGTGGTTCGAAAAACCAGTTTTCAAAGATCTTTTGCAAGTCACTTTTCTGTTAGGGATGAGTTCTGCCATTGACAAATTTGTCATTGATGATTGCGGTTTCCAAATTAAATGTCCAATTGAAGTGGGTACGAGTTTATGGCCGCAAACAACTTTGAAAGTGCCAAAACCCGGCAAATGCAAAAAAAAAAAGCTTGAAAAAGCTTTGAAATATAGCAGTGAAACAGTGTTGCCGTGCGAAATGTTTTCTACTACTTTTTTGGCTTTTCAAAAAAAAACAAATATTAAACAAAAAAAACAAAGAAATATATATATAAAATCGCATCAATTTTACTCGTTTTCCCAAAGCTTATGTATACAGTTTCAACACTTATAAATTTCAATAGACTTTGATGCAAGGTAACTAACATGAATTAAATAAAACCAAAATGAAATAAACTTTAATCAAGATTGATAACTATTAGTTTAAATCGCTTGAAATCACTTAAACCCTTTCAAAATTTAATTTGATTTGATGAAATACATTTGTAGCCAAAGCGCGCCTTACTAATCATTTGGCTTCACCTATCGATCGAGTTTGTTCCGAATCCAATTGAAAATTACCTACCTCAATTAACGGCCCAATTCCTCTCACACTCCAAAATGCAAAACAAAAGATGGAATAGCTGAGAACACACAAAATCGAATTGGATACAAGCACAAAAGTATTTCACACTTTCTAAAAGGCAATCAGCACGGCCAACAACAAACAAATCAACTTCAATTTGTTGCAACAACATCGAACTCACCGAGTTACAAACAGAACCGAAGACAGAAACAAAAAACACAGAGGAAAATGGAAAACACAGGGAAAATTGTGCAATCTGCAAAATGCGTTCGTTGGAAACAAACTGAAGCAAAAGAAAATAAAACATCCAGCGCCAATGAACTGAAATGGTTTCATTAGATGATCGAAGGGGCGATAGAGGGACCCATTGGCGACTGACGACTGGAAGAAATAGAACTTAATTAGTGGAAAATACGACGGCCTAATGTTGTTGATATGTGAAGTGTGCTTTGGTTGGCAGAGGGAGAAGGAGCATAGCTGGTTGGAAAAAGAGGGAAAGCTGAGGATTCAGGGGCCACGAAATGTCGCCGAGAGAGCAGTATCCACAAAGTCCCTAATACACCAAAGCGTAATATTAATAGATCTCAGAGGCAGATTCCTGATGAGTAATAGGATTCGTCAGAAGTTGGTCTAAAGAGAACATTAAATGTGGCCTTCAGTTAGAAATGCAATGGTTTTGACAAATTCATTGAATTTTAGAAGCTCAGGTTTCAGAATTTACTGGTAGAACGTTAGAACCTCCAAAGAAACTATATTTTTTTTGTAAAACTTACCAACTGTTTACTTTAGTCGTTGACTTGAGAAGTGTCCAATATCGTTTAAAGCCCAACCAAATCTTCATCTTTTTATTTCACTAAGTTATCCAGACTGAAAGAAATTCCTTATTTAGTATATTTGATATTATAATATATTCCTTGATAAGAAGAACTTACATATGTTTCTTAGCAAACCAATAAGTATTTCAAACTGAAAGAAATTTTTTTATTAGTTAAATGCTATATATATTATTACCTTGGGAATCAGTAATATTTTAGAAGCCACTTCCGTTTCCCCTTATTTGTAACAGTGCATAGGAAACATAAAATTTTAAGTTCACTATGAAAATATATAGCTTTTCGGTCGTGTCGCCGCCTTGCCCCCAAAACGCCATCCGCACATCATCTAGATTCTAGAACTTTGACTATTTATAAGCACGCGCCCCTTTAAAACATATTTCCTGAGGGCTTGTTGCTGCACCGTGAAAATCGCCAGAGCGAGATATATGCAACAGATGCCCCATCCACATAGCCATATGCAACTGCAACAGATTTTCTATTTTCGTTGGCGCTCTCGAAGCGTGACAATTATAAGAGATTATCCAAGACTCAAAGTCGCGACGCGTGGGCGACCACAAACGGTGCCGCCTACACCCCAAAAACCACCCATTCCTCAACCCCCCTCCTGCTTTGAAAGGGAAGTTGTTGGTTCGATAGACAGAATATAAATATAAATAACTAAGAATGGGCCGAGCCTCAAGTTCATGACTCAAACACATAATTCTCCTTGCTTTTGGCACGTGCAAAAATCGAACTTTTGGTCTTGTGTCAAGGCAACTTGCATAAGAGAGTTCCACGGCCTGGTGACGTCAGCGGATGCTGAAATATATACGTCGAGATTTATAGCATCAACAAATGGGGATCGTTTGGCCCGAGCAGAGCGATGCTCAAAAGTGCATTCGCATTTCAATTAAAAACAGAAACCGCGAAAAGAGATGGAAAGAGGAGACGAATATGGCGAAGTTGACCTAGGCGCAAACCGAATATGGAATACACTACCATTATAAACGGAAAAATAGCATTGAAAAGTATTAAGTAAAGGTGTACTGAAACATCAGTTTCTAATAAATATAATTAAGCTTTTTTGAATTGGGGAAATTCGACAAGGCATGTTTAATAATTCAAACTTTCTAAATCAATCCTTACCTAATCTTAGACAATATACGCAAAAATATTGGAATTTACTTTGTTAAACTAACATTAGAATCTGTTCCTAAAACTCTAGTTCTCACATTTTGTAAAGAGTTTTGTTTCCGCCCTAAAGAACCCATTCCTGTTTTTATAAACCCTATTTTCTCTGTGTAAAAGTACATCTCATAGACAAACCCATTCCACCAGCTGTGATGCCCCTGATTTATATAAAGTCCGCCAAAAGTGTCTCCAACTCTGCGGCCAGCTGTTTATTTATGTGAAGCGCCTGCAACACCGCGTGTTGCTGAGGTCGGCAAATGTTGCTGGCGTCGCAGTTTGGCAGTGGCAGCTCCAACTGCGTCTACCTTTTTTGGCACACTTATGCAACCGCCGGTGGCAGTAAGTGGATGTTTTTCATGCCCCAAAAGTGGACATAATTGCACATGTGTGGGGGCTACACCCAGTCGTGGTCCCAATTCCCATTAGCCAGGAAATGGGCGCTCTTTGAAGTCGGTTAACTGATTGACTGATGGGCGGGCGGTTGAGATTTCAATTTGAAAATGGGAAATTGGCAGCCGTTCTGGCGGAGAGTGAATAATGTCCATAGGCAGTCGAGGGTTCAGCAACATTTGAGTAAATCAGCCGTGGAGGCAAGTAGACAACTGCAATCCAGCAAAAGCGAGGGAGTCGGAACAGAATCGTGGCCTTTGTTGATGGCAGCAGCAGCAACAGCAACAGCCACAAACAACAACACCCACACTCGGTCCAAAACTGGAGTGCAACTATTTTTGCTGCGGGAGCTTTGGGGCTGCCGATGTTGCTGTCGGGTGTTGCTGCCGATGTTGCTGCCGGGTGTTGCTGCCGTTCAGTTGGGCACGAGAAGCCGGCGCGAGAAGTTCACACGAAGTCGGGAGTTGGTGCGTGATGTGCTTTTGAAAATACACACAAGTGAATAAATCCGAAATAAACCGCCTCACGATGAGCAAGAAAATGTGGCATAAGATTTTCAAATCCAAGTCGCAGAAGGCGCCGCCGCTAACCAAAATCAACAAGCGACATAGTCGCATAGTCTACGAGGAGTACCAGCAACTAAACGATCTGCTGGACGGCGAAAAAGAGCAGCTGAATTTCAGCAACGAAAAGGAAAATGAGCATGAAAATGGAAACGGCCCTGCCTGTGGAAATGGAAATGGCAACATTAACGTTTTCGAACAGCAGCCCCTGCAAAGTTCTTTCAACTCGTTGGAGTTTAGTGAAGCGCATCAGCAGCAGCAACAGCAGCAGCAGCAACATCAGCCAAAACAACAGCAGCAACAGCTGTCAACGTTTTCGCGCGTTCGCAACACATTTTCCATTAGACGCAGCAGCAACAACAGCAAGAAGCTGGCCAATGCCAAGTCAAGTGAGTCGGATGCTGCATCATCAACAGCAGCAACAATTGCAACTGCAACATCAGCAACTGCAACAGCGGCAGCATTAGCAACATTAACAGACAATAAGCCCGGCAATCAACTGCAACGCGTCTTGATCGTTGTCAATACGATCAATGCGGCTACTAACTGTCCAACTAACCATTTGCATGCCAATCTTACAGCAACGCCAGCAATTAAATCAAGTAATTTCCAATGCAAATTAACTGCTAATTTCTGCTAAGTGAACCGTTTTCGTTTCCATCCAAATTACTCCTTGGTGAAAGCTCTGGGGGAAATCTCGGCTGCTGTCCACATCTGCTCCAATTGTTTTAATATGTCTAAATGGTGACCCCTTGGTTGAATCTCTCTGCTTATCAATTCCCAGCTAGAAGATGATGTCACCTTCGGTGGTTTTCAATGAAATCGAGAATAAGAGTTTTGTTTAATGCGTAGATGTTTTGTTACTTAAATAAAATAATGATTTCATAAAAGGTTGAATAGATTATTACTAGTGTTTTCTAAAATATATATTTTTTTTATTGGCAATATTGGTTGAAGTTCCCTTAGAAATGATAGTAGTTTGAATGACAAAAGAGCAAGGGTATGTCCTAAGTTCGGGGACAAACGACAGATAATTCTAAAATAATTTTATTATGAATCATTAGAAATGATTATGTTCGAGTTCATATACAAGTTTATATGACAAATACAAAAATATACATACACGAACTGAAAATTCATCTGAGTTTTTGATATTTTTATAGCTTTTGGGAGCGATAAGAAAGAACTGGTTGCTTATTTATTATACAAATATTTCGAGCTAATGAGCTTATTCATATTTGAGATGTTATCATTGAACGAAACATTTTTTTAAAACTTCAAAATGTTGTACATATTACAATAAACGGAAGGACGAAGTAAATTTTATTCAGAAGGCTGTGTTTTAGTACCTTAAATGTTAATAATAATAATGTAACAAAAGAGTATTTAAAAATGTCTTAAGAGAATTATTTCCTAGATTTAAAACTTACAAGTTTAATTTTAAATCTCAGTTGGCTTAGTTTTTTCCCAAGTGCAAGCAGGTCTGGTTCCCAGCTTACCCGTTCCAAGGTGCCAAGTCCTCGGTTTTAGTTTCCATGGCCATTCTTCTCGGGTGTCAAAGAGGTGAGAGTTCAAAGCGTAGCCAAGAACATGAAAACTTCTCGTCTGGGAACAGGGAAACTGTTTGTATTTCGCTTTTACCATGTTGCACACAAGACCACATTTATGGGCCCGCTGAAGACTTAAGTGGCTTATGGAGGTTGCCCAACGGACGGCCACAAAGCCAACAAAAATATGGAAATGCCTAAGACTAGACACCAACTAACAAAACACATGGATGGGCCAGGGATTGGGCAAGCAGGAAAGCCATATTTGACTAGATTTAAAGTGGCATTCATCACACGCCTGAATGGCTTTCAACTTTTGATCTAGTAAACTCTTGACCATTTGAAAGTCCCATGACTTCGGATCTCGAGATCTGCTAAAGATCTGATGGAGACCCCGCTGTTGTTATTTTTAAATACACATACATCTCAAGTGGATGCACATAATGCATGTGCATATCTCATATTCGGAGCATCATTAGCACAAGACAGATGGACGGATAGTGCAACTCACCCACTTCTCATCGCCGGGGATTATGTCTGTCTATAAACAGTATGCGTAACTCACTACTTTGCATTGATTTGAATGGCAATGAGACAGGGCTCTCAGTACCAAGATATTGCGCAAATTCTGGTCCTCTTTTGCCCTGTGCGTGTCGCTGATTGATGTAATCGCGATCTGACTGCCAGTTCGCGGGTGCTTCTGGCCCGCCATTATAATTGGATCTCCTCGTCTCTGTGATTAGTGGCCGCCTCCATTGATGGTTTTATGCGCTCCATGGGCGCTTCGTCTAATTATTATTCCTCGATACCCACACAATGTAGCGGAAGATTGTTTTTTGTAGCACAGTTAAAAAATAGTTAAACTTTTAAAATCACAATTAAAGCGCAAAAACCATTGCGAAGTACAGTTAACTCGATAACGATAGGCAAAGTCAGAAACATGGTGTTTTTCAGTGTTTGAAAGCGGTTACATAAGGTAATTTCAAAAATTTAATTTTGACCAGATAACTAATAGACCTAAACAAAGTTGAGAAATCCGATAATATAGAACATAATAATAATGAACAAAAGAAAAAAAAACCTTTCCTTACATTGTATGGAGCCTGTGTGTTTGGAAAGTCTATATATTGGGACACAAACATTCTCCAATTATTTTTACTAAATAATAGTTTATTTTGGTGATTGAACTTTAATCAAAAGAGTTTTAAGCCAAGCTTAAGTCAGCTTTTGTCTGTAACTGTCGACTTAAGGTTTTGCACTATAAATTTTTTTTAATGTAATCAAAAAATCTTCGACAGAATGATTCAAATGTAAATTCAAATTAAATGTTTTCTTTGCAATTAGGGCCAATTCGATTATTTTTATCATTTTATTGCTTCATTTTTGCAAGTTTAAGCACCTAGCTTTCTAATAGTATATTACTTTTCGTTTTAAAAACTAATTACCAAGTATGAAGAAAAAAATTCCTATAACTTTTCATTCAATCGAGTTTTTTGTTGTTTAGATTGTTCAAATAAATCATTTTTAGACTGGCTTTTCAATTGGCAATTTTATTACGAATACAATTTTGACTGAATAACTGATGTTTATTTTGGGTGAAAGTTGAAGAAATATGATTAATAGCTAATTAAAAACACTATAATTGTTTCTCCCAATAAGCCTTATTTATCTAGAATTATCTGAAACCTTCACTAATGCCTGATCCTTAAATACACACGCTGACCAACATTAACAGGATATTGATTATTTCCCTTAGCCATTTAAACTTAGAAAGATATTTAAGATCGCAAATTAACGAAAAACAAGAACAATAGGAAAAGAGATCAAAAATCAAGTGCTGGAACGTGGGCAGAGCCACCTGCCATCCGTGAGATACAAGATATTCGCTCATCGAGATACAATTCCCGCCCACGAGCAAAAAATCTGAGAGTTTTGGTACAGACCTGTTGCCCAATTTGTACAAAACTACATTTCATCAGTCTGCGACCAGCAAATAAATAATATATATATATTAATAGGCTGATCGCCAAAGAAGAAGTTAATAGCTATAAATTATTTGGGGCTGCTCCATTGTCTCTGGGTTTTTGGGGAATTTATTTGGTGGGCCAGACAATTTGTCGCCCAAAAAGCACAATCGACCATGAATCTTGCCACAAGCTATTTTCACTTGGCTGCCAGCCATTTCCACTGGGAAAGTGACTGGGATTTTCCTATCGCCGAACTTTCCCTGTAGATACCAAGCCCTTTTGATCTAGATATGGGAATCACGGGGTTACCAGTTACACAGAAAGAAACATTGTTATGAAAAGGCGATCAATTTGAAAATTCATGCATATATTTAAATATACTTTCTATAAAGAAAGTAAGTTTATCCCTGCAGTTATACAAAAATAGTATATTTTATTAAACGACTTTTATCGATATGAACTTAAGTTGCAGGTTTAGTGTTGTCTATAATACCCGATTCCAAAAACACATGTAGAACACATCATAATTTTACTATATTGTTAAATATTTCATTTTATATTTAAATTGTACTAATTAAGCTTGAAGTATATACAAATTTAGTTTAAACGCATACTTATTGTGGTGCTCTACGGTCTAGTCCACAATACTATCTTATGAATACTATTCCTAACTTATCAAAAGCTATATGAAAAATTAGCAATATCCCTTTTATTTGATATCGATATACTTTATTTTTTCTGAGCTGGGTAATATCTTTGAATTTTGTAACGACTCCCAGTTTGCTGCTCCTGTCCGTTCTGTTGTTGTTTCGTTAAATTAGAGAAATACTTTTATTTTTTACGTCTCACCTCATCTAACAAACATTGCCAAAGTGCTCGCAGCTAACTGAATCCCCATCAGAAATTCGGTTCTCAATTTTCGCCTCCATCTCGTCGACACAGCAGCGATCGGCACCACGGATCCCGAGGCGGAAGACCCGATGCGGGGCGCGGATGGGGATCCGCTGCCCCCGCCGCCACTGACCTCCGACTCCACCATTCCGGTGCCGGAGTTCGTGCCCGACCAGGACACCCAGCTGACCCCCTGTCCCTGCTGCAGCCGCACCTTCATCACCAGTGCCCTGCGCAAGCACGTCATCATCTGCGAGAAGTCCTCCAAGAAGCGCAAGATCTTCGACTCCTCTCGCCAGCGCCGCGATGGAACCGCTCTCTCCACGTACGTGCTGCCCAAGAACTTCGGCCTTCCCAATGCGGAACGCACGGCGGGATTGCCGTCTCCTCCGATCACCAGTCGCGAGGCTACGACCACTGCAATGGCTGCCGCTGCTCCTCCAGAGGTGAGTTCGTCCACTAAATAGAGGGTTTATATACTATCCATTTTAAAAGACTGCAAAATTTTTAAAATCTTGTGTTTTATAAATTATCATCAAGAATAAATTAAATGAATATATTTTACTTACACTTGCCTGATAAAAAGAAAGAAAACTGGTTATTGTCGAATCCTTATTAATCTGTCTTTTTCGATTTTTATAAAATAATGTACTTTAAATATAATAAATATATAAAAATAAATGATTTATCATAAATAAAATTTAGCAATAGAAAAATTAAAAAAATTTGTATGAACCACAATTTTAAACAGAGTTTATAATTTAAGTGAGAACATTTTTTAAACTAGAGTCGGTATATTTTTGGACTAAGTTTTGATTTAATAAGATTAATGACATTAAACAGAATTTTAAAAGATGTCTTCTATATTATCTCTATTTATCCTACAGATAAGTTGCTTTAGCTTTATAGCCTCTTCATATTATAAGAACTTTATCTGTAGATTTATCTCTAGATTTACTGCGATTACTAAGTGTTTTTCCCACCGTTCTCAGCCAGTGAACTCGCCTGCGCCAGTGCGTCGAAAGTCGCAAACCGAGATGGTTCGCTCCACCGCCCGAGCCTCTCTGCGCAAGGCGGCGTCCACACTCTCCTCTGGTTCGGCCGCCGAGGCGCCACCCGGTGGGGCACCTGCTGCTCCGGCGGCTCCGCTCGTGCGTGAACGATCGCTGGCCAAGCGGATCAAGGCACCGGCCGGCGGTCGCTGCCCCCACTGCGATCGCTCCTTCAACCCGAAGGCCTTTGACCGGCATGTGGAGTGGTGCAAGGAGAAGGCCATCCAGAACAACATGAAGTCCACCAACAGCCAGGAGACGAGCAAGGCGAAGGAGCGCCTGGAGGCGAGGAAGCAGTACAGGCCCCCGAATCTCAAGTAAGCCAGGATTTAGCTGCCACTTCGAGTTCACCCTTCACACACTCGTCTTTTAGTCCACACACTTATCGTTTTATTTGCCGTTCTGTTCGCTTTCTTTTCTTTTCGTAACTTACACTTGTTTGCAATGTTTGCCAGGACGAAGAGATCGCTGGCCCGGGACAAGTACTCTGGAAACCACGAGGAGCTGCTGGAAGCGGGTGAGATGACGGCACCCAAGCCGAATATGATGTCCCTTTCGATGACGTCGTCCGTGCACAGTGATAAGTGAGTATGGGGGTCACCAATCCCATAGATCTCTACTATGTAGTTAGTCCCAACCCCCGATGCTCTTCTGGCGTTGCTTTGGTCGTCGTTGATTTATCCTGTAACCCGTATCTGTAACCATTTGGTAACCATAGCCACCGTCGTGTAGTTTCAACACACTGTAGTTAGTCCTCCGATCAGCGATCCTCACTCATCCCAGAAATGATCCTCAGCACTCAAGCTCAAGTGGTGCGACCAAGAACCTCGGCGGGAGCAGGAAGTCGCGGGAGGACAGCGGCCACCAAGAACCAGGTCTACATGGCCCATGATGAGGATCCGCCATCCTCACCGCCTCCCAGGGACCGTGATGCAGTGCGTCGGTCCAAGCGCAAGCAGCAGGAATCCTGCAGCGAGATCGACGACACTATGGAGCGACTGAGGCGCAACGCTGGTGGAGATTCCCTCCAGTTGGCCAAGCTCGATTGCGCGGAGGCGCCAGTGCTCCAGCCGGCCAGTCGCCGCAAGACCGCAGCCAAGCGGGACAAGGTGGATGCGGGCGACAAGGAGATCTGTCTGCCCAACCATCCCCAAGTAACCATGACATTCGACGAGCTCAATGGCCTGATCAAGCGCAAAGGTATGGGATGAACTCCTGGGTTTTGGTTAGGCAATCTTTTCGGGAACTTCCACTGATCGTGGCATGCAGGTCTCCAATTAACTTGAGATTTTACAACTTAAAACCTCTAAGAACCCGGAACCATTTTATGATCGTTAATTAGTGCGCGTGTAGTATTTAATGCATCGAGGCATTCGGAAGATCAGCCAAGCATTACCAGTGCCAGTGCATCCATTGGTTATTTAATATGGTCAGGAGTCTTAAAAGGAGAAGTCGAGTGTATCGAAAAAGAAATTTTAGAAAAAGGGTTTTGTAAATAAATTATTTGTATAGGGGGAAGATATGCAAATTTGAATATAATTGAGTTATAGAGAATTAAAAAAAAAATATTTTGTAGTCGTAATTTTTTTTTTTTTTTTTAGTTTTGTTTGTTGGCGACCTTTCATGAATGTTTTATTTTGAATCCGGCTCGAGGTCAATAATTGAAAAATTTTTTTAGTTGATAAGAATCATTATTTATTTTATTTCGAAATATTTCCTTTTTTAAAGATTGTATAAAATGGTATAAGACTTATCCAGAATAAAAATGAAAAATATTCTAGTTTAAGTAGTCTCAGAATTTGTAAATGCTATAAAGACGAGGGTAAGCCGAATAGATAGATAATATCTACATCTATAAGATAGCAAGAATGATAATAGATGATACCTATATTAGACATCTTAGCTCAAAATAAACCCAAACAAGTATTTTAGGGCGTTTTTAAGATAAATTCAGCTAACCCAAGTCCCCACCTCCCATCATCTCCATGCTGCTCCACCTCAGGCGGCACTCCCATTTGCAATGTGGAAATGGATGAGCAGGAAATCGCTAACTTGACTTCCAAGTGCTCATCCACATCTCTAGTGCGTCAGGCGAGGCGTCGCATTCGCACCAGGGAGAATCCTAATCTGGAGTTGCGAGCTCTGCCGCCGGGTTCGGTGATCTCCAAGGACGTGCACTTTGCCTCCCTGGACTCCAGTTTGGCGCCCCTGCAGGGAATGCAGTACAAAGCCTACTCTGGATCGGATGAGGATTCGCCAAGGGCAGAGATCCAGATAAAAATGGAGGCCACAACGATGCGCACAGTGTCCCGCCCCACGAAGAGATCAGGTCAGGTGATGAGCAGCTCGGAACCGATGCGTGCCTTGCCCATGTCCGGACTGAAGCAAAGTTTGGAGGCCATTAACCAGTCGATGGGACAGACGGTGCTCCCGAGATTGAAGCTGGGCAACGAGAGGCAGGACTACGAACCGGATGCAGATGAGCCGGACAATTATACCAGCGACCTGAACGACGAAGCGGAGGAGGAGGACCTCATGAGTCGCGCGGCCAAGCTAATCGAGCGGGCTCAGTGTAGTCCCAATCCCGGCCTGCTGGATGAGCCAAGTGAGGAGGAAGAGGAGGAGGGGACGGTGCTGAAACTACCTCCTTTGACCAAACAGAACAGTAACGTCAGTCGCCGTTTGGTGCTCCTGGAACAGGATGAGAACGGCACCATGTACATTAAGTCGGCCCCCAGTGCCAAGCGCCGTTCGAATAGGTTTGTATCCCAGATCAGAGCCATGTAATCCAAACCAATCCTCCCCAGACGACAGCCAGACAGAGCACAGATGGGCGGTTAATCATAGATGTACTAACCACACAGCCACTTTCCTAACCCTTTGCAATCTCTTTTTTAACAGCGGCCTGGGGGACAAGTACGATCCCTTCCTCTCGGCCAAGCGTCAGCTGGAGGAGCTCTGCTCGCCCAACACGCCGCCGCCAGAGGAGGAGGTGACCACCACCACCCCCAGCATCAGAAACTTGACACCTATATCTACAACCACACCGACCGCCACACCCAGTATCGCCATGACCACCTCATTGACCACGGCGTTCGGTAAGCCGGCCCAAGTCGCCCAGAAGACCACGCCCACCTCCAATTTCCGACGCACTTCGTCGCTGCGAGGACCGCGTCGCACGCCCATGCTGAACAGTCGCCCGCTGTTCGCCACCAACTACCGCCCCACCATCCAGCGGGGTCTCTCCGACGAGGGCCCCATCTCCACGAACTTCCTCAAGCCGGAGGAGTTCGACGAGATGCCGGTGCGGGCTGCCTGCGGCAACGACTTCCACAGTCCGCGGGTGGTGCGTCGGGATGCCAGTGCCTCCAACCGCAAGCAGCTGCTCAAGTTGCCCGTGGGCGGGACCAGTGAGGCCGGCAACGCATCCCAAGCCGGACGCAGTGTGGCCAAAACGGACTCGCTGGCCGTGTTCCTCAAGTACGAGCACGAACTGGAGCAGCTGAATGCCAAGGCGGCGGAGCTGGCAGCCGCCAGTCAGTTGACCAGCAAGGAGCAGAAGGACAAGAGCAACACGCTGAGCAAGCAGAACTCGGCCAAGAGCCTGGGGCAGAGTACTCCGACCCAGCTGCCGCCATTGACTCCCACGGCAGTGCCGCCATCGCCAGGTGCGGTGAAGGAGGTGGGCTACCCGCCGGTGGCCACGCCCCTGCGATTGGAACCCATCAGCAAGCCGGCGATGAACCCACCCACACCCCACACACCCATTAAACTGGAGAGCATCTTTGGTCCCAGGAGGGAAACGGGATTGGGTTTGGGTTCGGGATCAAGTTCAGTGGCCAGCGATTTCATAGATCCCAAGCTGATAAACGCCTGCGACAATCTGCATGTCAGCAGCGGCATCTCCTCGGACGCCAGCTCCACGCCCCAGCAGCAGTTGTCCCAGAGCCGGAGCCGGAGTAGCTCCCAGTCCACCATCACCCACGAGCGGAGGCAGTCGGGCGAGGCCAGGAACCTGCTGAAGAGGAAGATGCGACTGGGACGCAACCAGTTTCTGTACGATGCCTCGCCAGAGGACGCGGACGCCTCCTCGGGCTGCTCGGCGGACGACGAGGCCAATCGCTCGTCCATGGAGTACGACGAGCAGTGCTGGCAGCAGCAGCAGAAGCAGCTGCTGGCCAATCCGCTGCCCCTGGTCATGCCCATGGTGCACAGCGCCATGCCCACCTTCGACGACTTTGACTTCGAGGAGTTCCTCTCCTCATTCGAAAACGAGAATGACGACGAGCAGTTCCCGCTGTTCAAGGACTGTCGCGAGTTCCTCCTGAATCGGTCGACGAGCAGGCAACGCTCGTTCCAGAAAGCGACTTCTTCGACGACACAGACGACAGCCACACAGATCACCACCCTGCACAGCCACCAGTCCAAGGTTAAAGACAGTCACGCCCACAGGTCGGAGTCCAAGATGCCGGAGGAGCGACTGCAGCGGCAGCAGTCGAACGCCTCGATTGCCAGCAGCCAGGAGGAGAAGGAGAAGGATGGACGCCGGGAGGTGGAGAAGCGGACGCCCGCCGAGGATCAGCCGAAGCGGGAGATCTTCATCAGCATCGAGACGGAGGCCAATGCCCAGGGACGCTCGCCCATCTCGCCCGAGTCGCTGCGCCACATGGTCGGCAATGCCCAGACGCCCATCGATGTGCTGCACATCGAGAACGGGAACGAGCCGGAGCACGCCAGGTTCAGCAAGATCAGCGACACGGAGGATGCCGCCGACGAGCCCGGGGATCGGGCCAGCCAAGCCACCAGCCGACTGGCCCCATCCTCGGGTGGCTCCGCATTGGCGCCCAACGTGCAGCTGAACAACGCCAAGAATATGATCCAGCGGATTCACGGCGACTACCGGCAGCTGGGCGAGGAAGCCGGTGCCTCCGTGCGGCGCATGATCATCGTGGGTAACGGCGGCAGGGGCGAGGAGCAGCTGCAGCAGCCGAGCAGGGATCCCAATCCGGTGGGTCAGGGTCAGCAGCAGCATGCGGTGAAGGCCAACTCCCCATTGACGCCCTCGCCGTCGGCGGACTCGGATGAGCTGAGCAGCCTGGACGGCTACCCGATGTCCTCGTCGCAGGGATCTCGTCGCGGAGCCAGCTCCAAGCTGAGCTCGGATTCGGCATACGGCAGGTGGGATCACCTTGGAATGATTACACAAAATAAAAATATTAAATGGTCTCCTATTTGATTTACAGCAGCAACTCACCTTACAGCTTGTCGCGTCAGCGCTCCACCGAACTCCAGCCGGGCACGCCCCGATCCCAGGGACTCCTGCGTCCGCACACGGCCAGTGCCAAGTTACCCGGCTCCATGTCGGATGCCTCCACGCAGGCGCAAACCAAGTACGGGACCCTCAAGGCGCGCCAGCGGCTCTTCGCCCCAGATTGTGGCAGCAATAACGGCAACGAAGATGGGGCCGAGTCGTGCAGCAGTGGGTCGGATAACTCCCTTGCCGCGCAGCCGAAACAGCAACAGCAGCCGAGCAGCAACTACAACTACCAGCAGCAGCAGGCCCAGGCCCAATCCCAATCCCAACCAGCTTACAGCACTAACAACAACAATGTACCGATGACACCCACCACATCGCAGCACTCCCTGCTGAGCAACTCGTCCATGAGCTCAAGTATGAAGATGTCGAAGTTCTGCCACGAATGTGGCGCCAAGTTCATCATCGAGCACGCCAAGTTCTGCATGGATTGCGGAGTGAAGCGGGTGGTGCTCTAGACTAACCCCACGTAGCCATTGATTTCAGAAGCTCACACTCACAGAACACAGAAAACGCAACACCCTGAACACCAAAACACTCGCCCCGAATCCGAATCAGACGACTCCGCCGATGAACCCTGGCTGGATCGGTCTTGGGGTCTAAAATATACCAAATGTAGTTGTTTAACGCAAGCAGTTTACGCATAGCGCTAACATCGCCCATATACAGAATAATAATATATATTTTAATACAAACCAAAACAAGCGAGACAAAGGTTTTGAGTCGAGCGAACTTTAATTAATCGAACTAAACTTGGTATTTCTTTCGTAAACATATTTCTCATCTTCGATTGCTTAAAAAAAACGAAAAACGAACAAAAAGCAACTTAACTTAAACAAACACTTTAACAAAGTTGTTGATTAACAAAGACTGAACGAATTTAAACGATAGAGCGTTGAAAAAAAAATGGATTATGTAATGTGACGAGAGCGAAACTATTTTTAAACATTTTTCAAAACCTAACGCAGCAACTCCATTGTATTTGTATTTTGTAATCGTTTTACTAATTATATAGACACTGCTTAAATATAAATATATGATAATGCATACACATCGATTTGAATCACCGATTTGGTTGGATATAAAACTTTAAAACGTCGAAGTTGAATTAACATTCATGAGAACTCACACGTTTGGATTTGACTGGTCCATTTCTTAAACAAATCTTATTTCAAATGATTTTCTTTCTTCATTCGCAGGCCATTAAATGGATTATCAAGAGTATTCTTCTTCGTAACGTAGTCTTAGACTGCATTAAACAAGTATTGTTATCAGAAGCTTATATAAAAAAATACAAAAACTTATACAAATAGCGACGGCTCAGAATTTTTAGTTCAGTATGAGCAGCTATGAAGTTAGGACTTCTTTCATGACATCTCTTCTAGAGAATTATGTACTTTGAACTTTTCGGGTCTGTCTTTGCTCACTTAATCTACGGCTTATACCTACCTAACAAACATGTCCTGTAGTTTCAGTTTGGATTTGTTTTTAACAGCTTGCCCAGCTTTGATGAAATTTTAGTGGACGAAAATCTTGGGGATTTCTTTATAGACAACTGGGCCAGTGATTTATTTATAGCTTCGTTGAGTTCCTCTTCCGATGCGGTGAGGCGCTTCTCCTCTTTTTCCCTGGTCACACTTATGTCCTGGGGCATCTTGGCATACCAGGGAGTGAGCTCGTCGTCCTCCAGCTCACTGCTCGACTCCTCATCGGAGTCTTCTTCCTCCACGTCGGGCAGGAATATCGGCCCGTCCTGGGAGTTCTTCTTCTTGAAGAGATATGTTCCTTGAAGCTTGCAGCTATTGATAATTGTCTTGAAGTCCCGGTGATGGCGCAGGGTGACTGGATTGCCAACCAGGATCAGTAGGGACTTGGCCCGTGAAAGGAGGACATTTACCCGGCGGGGATTGCGCATGAAGCCCATGTTGGCAAAGGAGCGCACCAGACTTGCAATGATGATTGGCTTCTCGCGGCCCTGGTAGGTCTCCACGCTGCCCACCTCGACGTTGGGGTGGCCCTGGCTTTGGAGCAGTTGGGTAACAAGTTTACCTTGAGCGGTATACGGAGCAACTATGCCGATGTCCTCCTGGCTGACTGTCCTCCCTTTTCCGAGGCCATCGTTCAACAGTCGCTTTACGTACCAGCAAAGCACATTTGCCTCCAGCTGATTGTAGGAGCTGGTGGAGTTCTGCTCCCTTTTGGTCACTCCATGGGTGGCCTGAAAGATGATCGGGAACAAGGGATTGGGCAGCAGGCTCCAGTTGGCGGCTAAGTTCACCTCCTCATCCGGAGCCCGAGGGATCAGCTCTCCGTTGTAGTAGAGTTCGTTGAAGACGCCCACAATCTGCGGATGGGATCGATAGTTCCGACGCAGACGCGTCTGCAGGGTACGATCATAGTTTCCGTTTTCGTCCAACTTGTAGCAATCGGAGCGCAGGAGCCGCTCCATCAGAGACTGGCTGAGCCCCAAAGAGGCAGCTCGATTGCTCTTGATCACGGCGCCCAGCTGCTTGTGATCACCGGACAGGATCACGTGACAATCTGCAGTCTGCTTGACCCCCATGATGCCGATCAAAGCCTCCGGTTCGGTGGAAGCGCCCGCCTCGTCGATAAAGATGTGGCTGAAGAAGTTGTGCTTGCCGAGGTCATCGGTGACCAGACGGCCCACGGTGCAGAGAGTGGCTACTGTGATGCCATACTGGAGTATGTGTGAAACTCCAAGATGCTCGTAGACCTGTTTCGAGCAGTTGGAATTCTTCAGCAGCAGTGCCGGCACGGACTTGAGTCCCTTGTGGTGGATGGAGCGCGAAAAAACACGGATCAGCTGGTGATCCGACTTCGGCTGCTCCTGATGGGCAAAGTGATCCTTGAGTCGGGCATTGCTGTGGATGTACTCGCACAGTTTCAAGGCAATCGTGTCGCAGGCCGAGTTCGAACCGGCGGTTACAAGGATGCGGCTTCCGGGTTGCTGAAGGCGCAGCTGTAAAATGGCCTCCACAATGGTAGTGGTTTTGCCAGTGCCTGCAGGGTAAAAGACAAGTTAATAGGCATACAAAACTTTAAAGACGGTCTGTTTATAGAATTCGTAATTCTTTAATTGTTTTAAGGCCGACTAACGCACATGAAATTTCTGTAATTCCTGTTGTTCTTTCAAAAATTGTACATATTTTTCTGGAATAATGTACAATTCTTAAAAATACTTAATAATTCCAAATATTTGTTGATTTATTTAATAAATAAAAATGATTAAATATAACACCCCTCAAACTTACTATAAACAATTATCAGTTCCATAAAACTGTAAACACCCTTTATATTGGTAAGAAGTTTTTCAATAATTTGTATATGCAATTTGTGTTTTGGAGACCAAAGAATATTTTACATAATCTCAAAGATGCAGACAGAAATGGGATTGTACACACTAATTGATTACCTGGTGGTCCGAACACAATGTAAGGTCCCTGGGGACTTGGTCCTGCGACAATTCTCTGCACCGCCTGCAACTGCTCCGCGTTGGAATAGATGGTGGAATTTAGCAGGCAGATTGCAGCCGGAGGAGCAGGCTCCGGAGGTGGCTTCACCTGCAACCAGCTGGGCAGGATTGCGCAGTCGCGCAGCTCGATCATCGACCGGTCCACCATCTGGGTCAACCAGCCGGGGAACGGGAACAGGTAGCGGCGTATCAAGGGGCTCTCCTGGAGCAGCTTTAGAGCGCGGTACATGTAGCGGAAGGGAGTGCGCCTGGAGCGGATTATAGCACAGAATCGCTGACTCAGCAACTCCTCATCGCCGGGGGTGCTTCCACGGCTGAACCGAATGTGGACTGTGGTGCGACTTACCTGCTCCACACTTGCCACATGCCGACGCATGGGATCCTTCAATTGGAGGCCCTCGTGGGCATGTGGGAGCAGAGCCAGCAAAAGTTGCTTAGGCAGCGGAGAGGACAGCAAGCTGGACTTGGGCACCAGCACCACCTCGTCCAAGTTGGGGGCCACCACGTCCTCGGCGTTCACGCCCTTGGTGTTCAGGGCTATTTTGTATCTGAGCTTGGAAACCCGCTGCACAGCCACATCGGGCTGGATCAGTTGGGCGTAGAGCTGCATTGTGCTTATGTCCTCGATGCTCAGCAGAATTTGCATCACGGTGCATACGTTGTAGAACTCCAATCGCCTGGTGGTCAGGTACTCCGCGAATACCGCATTAGTGGTCAAATCTGAATCCGTAAATTCGGTGGTTAATGCTTTCATCATTTCAGGAGTGGGTGGAGAATACGGTAGGTTGCGCATCAACGCCAAAAGTCTGGGGAGGATTGGCGTAAGGCTAAGATCGAGGAGAGATACAAAATAACTCACTTTTTCTGTTTTTCCAAAGGGTCATAAGGTTTGGCTTTCGGGTCGTCATTGGCCACTGCTTTTGGGCCCAAAAGAAAGCTAGTGTTCTTCTGTTTTAGCCAATGATCCGCGTTGCAAGCTATTTGCGACAACTGACGATCCAACTGAAAACTTTTATGTTACATCCTGGTACCACAAATAACCGCCTTAAATTACTCACCAATTCCAAGTTCTCGGTGCCGTACATTGTTTGCTTGCTAAGAGAAATTCATACAAGTTAAATCACATTAATTAAGACAAGAACTAAGAATGAGCGAGTTTTCCTAGAATAACAAACTTTAAGTTCCGTTGCTTTTCCAGGGGTGGGCCAAACTTGTCCATTCTTGCGCGGGCAACATCGATTTCAATTGATCGATATATTTTCGATAGTTACTTAATTGGGAATCACTGATACGAAAAAGAACACTCTGCAATACTGGTTTTGTGCCATCTCTGACTCGTAAGTTTGTTTACAAAAAAGGGACCTGGCGGAAATGGGCGATTCGGATTCAAACGAGGTCCTCATAGAGGAAATAGACAGCAACGACGTGCCGGAGAACGAGCTGGAGCAGTTCCAGGAGACGGAGCCACTGCGTGTTGTGGACATCATCGACTGCGACGCAGATGGCGAGCGTCGGACCTTCGAGGCGGACGAGGAGGAAGGAGCTCTCATAAAGCGCTATGTGCAGGGCGTCCAATGTCTGGAGTTCCCGGACTTCTGCACCAAGCTGGAGGCCAGCGACGAGGATGAGGAGGGCAACGAAGACGAGCTCGTGGAGGCGTCAGGAGCCACCAACGTTGAACAGCCTCGTACTTCGACACAGGCGAGGCCACCACAGGAGCAGCCTTCAGGAAGTGGTCGTTCCACAGGCGGCGGCTTCCGAAAGAGCCAGCTGAGCACCGCCCTGCAGGGACTGATGGGCGAGGCCAACCTGAGTTTCGTCTATGGACGCTTCGAGACAGCAGAGCGCATCTGCATGGAGATCATTAGACAGAATCCGCTGGCCAGCGAACCCTTCTACACGCTGGCCGAGATCTATGAGAACCGTGACGAGGTCAAGTTCCTCAACTTCTCCACATTGGCCGCCCACTTAAATCCCCAGGATCGGGACATGTGGATCCGAGTCTCCGATCTGCTCGTGCAGCAGGGCAATCTGGCCCGTGCCCGTCTCATCTACACCAAGGCCATCAAGATGCTGCCCAAGGTCTACCAACTGCGTCTGCGGAAGGCGCAACTCCTGCAGAAAATGGGCGAAACCAATGCGTCCATGTTCACGTACCTGAAGATGCTGCCCCTAATGCCGCCGGAGGAGTGGAAGATGTGCCTGAACACGGCCAAGAACGTGGCCCGCTACTTTCACGTACTGGAGAAGCACACGCTTGCCCTGGAGGCCATGGAGGCGGCGTACAGCGTGTGTGGGGTGCGCTTCACCTTGGAGGACATCAACATCTACCTCGAACTACTGATCCTAAACAAGCAGTATGCCAAGGTCTTGAAGTGCCTGAGGGAGCGCACTAACTTCGAGCTGGAGAACGACCAGGAGGAAAGTCTCGAACTCATATTCTTCTGCGAGATCCCGGATGACTATGTCCCAGAGCTGCGAGCCAAGCTGTGTGTCAGCATTATCCACATGCGGGCGCACCACCTGCTGGGCTATCTCATCCAGAATGTTCAGGAGCACATCACTCTGACGGCGGATCGCGTGGAGCTGTACATGGACATCACGGAGGCTCTGATGCAGGAGCACAAGTACGCCGAGGCCATTGCGCTGATGAGCCCAATTACTGATGGCGACACCGTCGAATGCCCGGCGTTTGTGTGGCTGCGGCAGGCCGAGTGCCTCCGCCAGCTGAACCGCACGAACGAGGCCATCCAGAGCTATGAGAAGGTGGTGCAACTGGCGCCCTTCTGCTATGATGCGCGGTTTACCCTCTCCGCCTTGCTGAAACAGCAGGGTCGCCACGAGGAGGCCGTCCAAGCACTGGAGCAGCCGGGTGAGGCTGAGGGCCAACCGCTGATTGCCCGCCTGCTGTACGAGAGGTGTGTGATGCTGCAGCAGATTGGGCGCATAGAGGAGTTCTTGGACGTGGGCTATGCTCTGCTCAGTCGGCACTCCATCAAGCTGTACAACCGCGAGGAGATGATGGCGGCCGCAAATGGAGGCAGTGCCTACAACTCGGAGAGTCTGAAGACCATCATCCAGATGCGCAGCAAGGCGGTTGATAGTTCAGCGGAGCAGGATCTACAGGTGACTTTAATGCAGTTTTACTTGTATCCCAAATTTATTAATTTCTCAATAGGACCCTGCCAAAAATGCCGCCACTGAAGCCTCCGATCTGACCGTCAAGGACGAATTCAACCTCTTTCAGGAGCTGGTGCGAACGGCTTTTAAGCATGGCATGCACAGCGCTGCCGAGAAGATCTGTTTCGCCATGGTGACCACGAAGAGATTTACATACTACCACCACGAGATCGAGAGGATTATGGTGCTGACCTGCTACTACAACGACGACTGTGCGATAGCCTTCTCGTATCTGCGGGAACTGATCGCCAAGCAGCCCAGCCAGACAACCCTGTGGAACATGCTCTCGCTGATGATCCAAAAGGGGGATGAGGTGCGCTACTATCGCTACATGCGGCGTCTAATGCAACGCCACCCGGTGGATACCAAGCCGATGCGCATCTTCCAAGGACACTACCACCTCAACTGCGCCTCCTTCAAATATGCGTTGAACATCTACATGCCTATTCTGCGCGAGAATCCCGAGCCCCTGGTGGCTCTCTGCATAGCCGTGGCCTTCAACCAGCTGTCGCTGCAGAAGAAGGTGCTGCGTAAGTCGGCTTCTGTGGCCCAAGCCGTGGCTTTTGCCCAGCGCTACAAGGAGTTGCGGTCCGCTGGTCACGAGTTCTCGGATTGCGCCGCCCAGCAGGAGATCTTCTACAACATCGGGCGAATCTACCACCAGGCCAACATCCTGCACCTGGCAGTCGAGTACTACGAAAAAGCGCTGGCCGTGCCCGTTCACCCGTTGATTGCAGAGCACGAATCTACGCTGGGTCTGCAGCACGAGGTGGCCTTCAACCTGCACCTGATATACCGAGCCAACGGGAACAAGTGGAAGGCCCGCCAGTACCTGATGCGATACTGTGTGGTCTAATCAGTGGTATACAGATATAACATTACAAATGGTGTAAGTAGCTTTGTATTTATAAGCTCGTTCCGTACAAATAACATGAAAGTTGTATTTCATTTGTATGAATCACGCTTGACTAAAAACACTTTTTCACGACTAATTAAGGATAATCAATTATTTAAACCCCCATAAATTAAAAAGGACTCGAGGGAAAGAGAAGCACTTTTAAATGGAAAACTTTTTTTTCGAAATGACTAATTGAGAAGAAAGTTCTCGAGCTGCTTTGTCTTGGGACTACAGAGATAAGATCATTTCTTTAATGTATTGTTTCGCCTTTGTGTATATAGAAAAAAATAGTTCTTAAATTAATTAAGACTTACCAACTGCTCTTTTCCAAGACTGATCCCATTTTATTTTATAAATTGTAAAATCACTAATTCTTTTTACAAAATGTGTGTTGTTTTCTGTTGAAGAACTTTTTAGTACTGAAATCAAGAAACAGCTACCAGTCGTCTTTATACCGACAAAAAACAATAAAGGGGACTTCCATTATTTCAGTTGTCTTATCAATTGAAAATTTAATTATAGTGATGCAGGTTATATGATGTTAAAAGTTCTGTTAAATCATTTCTGTTAAAATAACCCACTGTAAAACCAGTTAATAACATTTGCAAAAAATAGCATTTGTGGCTTAGTCATGATAAAGGCCATTAGACTTCTCCAATGAAAGCCCTTCTATTAGTCACCTAATAATATTGATCTATGGGAACTGGGTTGTATTCAAAAGCTTTAGGAGATAACACGAAAAACTAACATAAGTTCTTCTAGTTTTCTTCAACTGGTCTTGTATTCACATATTATTTTAATCATTGTTAAGGAACACTAAAATTTAAAAATTTGGCGGTTACATTTGTGAGGCGTAGGAGTCGCCAATATATTGATAACAACAGAACCATTGGGGTGTTAATACAACCCAGACTTATTTTCGATTTTTTAAATAAATATGTAATTAAATTTGTTAGTTTCAAAAAACGGGTCGGATGACGGAGCACCAGAATCCCATGCAACGTTTGAAGAAATGGTTCGGACGACAATAAAATATTTATGAGTGCAACAAAACTGCATAGAGATTGTTTTTAAATACTTAGGTTTGTAGGATATATATACTAGATATTTTCATTTTACCCATCCAGAAGGCGTTATATTTTTAGTCAGAAGTTTGTAACGCAGCGGGAGACGTTTTCGACCAGTATATATATTATTGATCAGCATCCGTCTGATTTTACACCGTTTGCAAGCTCAGTTTAAAAGCTAGAGACTCAAACTTTCGCAATCGTCTTTTAATATGTGTATGCAGATCAAGCTTATTCTAAAGCTGCCATAGAAACAATCGTGTGAAGTTTTTTTTTAATTTTTTGTTTTTAAAGAAATTTGTGTATCTTTAGCTGTTTTTGTCTAATATAACGATTTAATTCCATATTTGAAACAAAAACAAATACCTTCAGTATTATTAAAATCGAATTCAACGGCTTATGACATTCCAGCATTTAACTATTATTTCCCGATATAAAAGTGGGCTTTCCCGGATCTCCGGATTTGAGCATTTCTCATAATGGGTTGGTTCATTATTTTTTGCGAAAAATCGACTCAAATGAAATTAGTTAGGTGTGAATCCCACTCGATTGGAAATTTTTATAATGAGTTTAACAGGGTTTTAGTCAAAATACCGAAATTGTTTAACGAATTCAACAAGGTATGACATTGTTGACTATATCTCTTTATTTAAGATATCAGAAGGTGGAACATTTCGAACACATAATATACGAAGGAGTTAAGGCATCTTCTCCACCCTAGAAAGCAGGGTCCTTAATTGACCACGCCCTTCAAGCACGGTTGAGCTTAATTTTAGAGCTCGGAGATCCCGACTCCGCCACTAACCTCTGAAAGGAGGTGAGGACCTGATCACGCTACAGGTGTTCAGGCACTCGTTCTCCGTGAGGAAGTTGTTGCGGTTGCCTCGACATCCTCCGTAGCTAAAGGAGCCACAGCGCTGGCTCTGCGGATCGTAGGCATACCGCATGTAGTTGCCCCTGCAGGGACCCACATCCGGCGCCTGGACACAGATGTCCCTGGCCTGCTCCGCGTTTATGTGGCAGTCGGTGGGACCGTCGCACTCCTTCTGCTGGTTCAGCTCCATGCGCCGCGTGCAGTTCTCCTTTTCGGGGCCATTCTCCAGCAGGACCAGGCGCGTTCGGATGGTCACTCCCTTGCCACAGGCCGAGATGCAAGGACTCCAGTCGCTCCACTGGGTGGTGGGGCATTGCGGATCCGGCAGCTCCACCTGCTCGTACTTGCAGTCCGGCCGCATGCACTTGTTCTTCTCCACCACCGAGATGTGGGGGCACCGCTTGCGTCCCAAGTAGTTGACAAAGGTGCGCGTGCGCATGGTGATCCCGATACCACAGCTGGCGGAGCACGCGGACCACACACTCCACGACGTGGTCTTGCACAGGCCGGCTCCCTCGCCATCGCTGCCCACCAGGGACTGCGAGTTGGCCAGGTTCTCGCCCTCATCCTCGTCGCGATCCCTTTGTTGGGAGGAGCCATCGGCGCATTCGGGTATGGAGGCCACGCACATCTCCTTGGACACTAGCTGACGGGAGCACTTGTTCTGATCCGCCGCCGCAGGATACAGATACTGGCGGCTGCGCATTCGGATTCCCTTGCCGCAACTCACGGAGCAGGGGCTCCAGGCGGAGTAGTCGCTCACCCGGCATTCGGCTGGAAGATCGATTACTGATGTGTTAGAATGCTAGACTCGCGGATTCAACATACCTCTGGTGTCCTGCTCCTCGGCATCGTCGGACACCTCCAGCTGGAGGGCCTGCAGGAAGTCATCATCGCAATTCCGGGAGACAATCTTCTCTCGTCGCAAGTGAAGCCTGGCCAGAGGGGGCATCTCGCGGCTCTGGGGATTGTAAAAGGGCGCTCTGGGATCCTCGGGATACATGGTGGTGATGCGGTACATTCTCTCCGGAGGCTGGGTTTCCGAATTGGGCGACTGCCAAGGAAACTCCGTTTAGTATTTGAAGGCCCTTACTCTATCTCTAAACTTTTACCATATATGAAATACCACTATCGGTGCCCGCATCCCAGGGATACAGATCAAAAGTCATTGACTCCTTCCAACTGCAGTCATCAGTGCAGAGATCCTGGCCACTAATGCCAACCACCCAGTCGGGGGATGGGCCGAACATGGACACCAGCGACACCTTCGGGTGCTTGCGATCCACACGGAATTTGGCGGAGGTGTTCTGGTTGACATTCGGGTACCACAGGCCAGCGGCCTTGATCAAGGTGCGCAGCTTGGGCCCGTTCGCCCGCAGCTCCGCCTCCAGAGCAGTCGGGGAACCCCACTCCGCCAGGGAACGGAATCCGGCGGTGGCCAAGTGGTTCTCGCCCCAGAATGAAAAGTTAGACTCGTGCGAGGCGCCAATAACATCGGAGAAGTGGGTCAACCAGATGGCGAAGGGATAGTCCTTGGGATGGGTTTCATTCGTCCAGATGCCCTCAAAAACGAACTGGAAGTGTTTGCGAAATCCCTCATTATCCAGGATATTCTTACTATAACTTATTCCTTTACTCACGCTGTACTTGGCTTCATCGCAGGCGCAGCATTCCTTCTGGGCAGCAGCTGCGTCCGGTTTCCGCTCACAGATCACGGTGGATAGGTTGCCATCGTCGGCAAACCAGGCTTTGGGGCCCTCATAGACCATGGCCGACAGGGAAACACAGCCGGAACCCGCCTCCGGAGCCACCCACATGACCTGGACCTCCGTTTTGGGCAGGTCGTCGGCCTCGGAAACAGTATTCACACATCGGTCGTTGAATTTGGTCAGGGAGTCGCTGAACAGCTGAAAGCGACCCACTCGCCTGGGACTGGCTGCCTGGGGACGCCGTGCTCCAGTTTGAGCCTCTGCAGCAATGGTGAAGTGGGTAAAGTGCTGGATTTTCGTGTGGGTTCGGGATCCAAGTAGGAGCACTGTTGAATACATTTCAATTTAAATTTCGATAAGAATGCTAATCGATTAAGAAAAATCGCTGCCGCACATGCCGTCATTTAACAACACTGTTCAGTATCTATATCCGTTTCACTCTCGCGTTGAAGCCAACGCGCAATCTTAACTATACGTTTAATTTGTTTTATTGTTACCCATTTCGTTTAAATAATGTCCTCATTCATGGATATGCTGACAGGGAGTCGGAGCGTCGACCTGAAAAAGTGCGGCGATGTGGTGGTGTCCCCCAGCGATAATATGGTGGCGGTTTACTGCCACTTCTGCCGGGACATATTTACAAATTTGCGGGAATTTTTGAGACACCTCCAGTGGGCGCATGTCGATGTGCTGCATTTCACCAAGGAGCAGAATGGGTACTGCGTGGAAGAGCTGTTGTCCGAGGAGGAGGATGCCCAGTCGGCGGGCAGCCGCAACACCAGCGGCGGGGATTCCGGCGTTCAGGCAGAATCGGAGGAATTGGAGGGCATAAAGAATGCCGGAAATAAGGCACACAGTAGTCAAAAAACACGTGAGTACTAGGGGCATTCTCCAAAAAAAGGCTCATTTTAATCGTAAGTTACTTATACCGCAGTGGGACTTAAGGATAAAGTGGAGGATATAGTGGCAAAGGAGGGACACTCCCAACAGAAAGATATCATTGAATCAAAGCCCGAAAACCAGGGATTCAAAGGTCCTCGCAACAAGACTGCAAATGAGGGGAAAACCTTGAAAATCTGCGAGCTAAAGAGTCACAGCATTGCCAGGAATTCGAGGAAACGTATGAGCAGCGTGAAGAACCGCATCCTACAAGCCATTGAAAACGATGTGAATACAAAAATTCTTATGAAACCTACGGGAACCAACTGCAGTCTCCTTATAACTGAACCTCTAGAAGAAGGGAACATACAGCCTCTTAATTTTAATACTCCTATCAAGCCAGCACCAAGCTCATCTAATTTAAGTGTAAGAAAATCTAGTTTAACCAAAGCTCGAATGGAAACAGATCCTTCCCAGGTCAGTCATCTTAACTCTAAGGCAAAGCCCAACTCAACATCTCAGCAAGTTAAAGTATATTCCGTTTCAAGTATGGTTAAAGAAATCTGTCAGTTCTCAAAACCATCTAGACCTAGTGTCGAAAGAGCAAAGAGGATATCATCACCCTTGCAAATAAGACATGTAGATTTTCTGCCGAAGCTTGATTTAAAACCAAAGTCATTAACTAAGACAAGCGAAGCAATTGAGAGCAAGGAGTCACATTTGCCTAACAAGAAACCAACGTCTGATAGTCTCGTTAAGCCACTACAAACTAAAAATCCATTGTTAAAAAGAGGTTTGGAGGAAATCGGCAGTACCCGAGATGATAATCAGCCCAAAAATCTAAGTCTTTCAGTGCCCAATTTAAATACTAATTCAAACAAAGAGCAAAAGCTATCGGACAACGACAATAAAAAACAGACAAAACCATCTAGACCTAGTGACGAAAGAACAAAGAGGATATCATCACCCTTGCAAATAAGACATGTAGATTTTCTGCCAAAGCTTGATTTAAAACTTAAGTCATTAACTAAGGCAAGCGAAGCAATTGAGTGCAAAGAGTCACCTTTGTCCAACAAGAAACCAACATCTGATAGTCTCCTTAAGCCACTACAAACTAAAAATCCATTGTTAAAAAGAGCTACGGAGGAAATCGGCAGTCCCCAAGATGATAATGAGCCCAAAAATCTTTCAGTGCCCAATCTAAATACTAATTCAAACAAAGAGCAAAAGCTATCGGGCAACGACAATAAAAAACACTTCAAATTGGAGACGAAAAATTCAGATAATTTAGATTTGGAGTCCAACAATCTAGAAACCAGCACCTCCAAAGGTTCAAAAATTGATCAGACAAAGATAAACCTCGTAAAAAAGAAACAGACCACAAATCAAACAATTTACCAAAAACTATTTAAAGGCAATACTAAATACGACAAACTGGAGCCCGAAAGTATAGACACCGGCCGCAAAATGTTGCAAGCCAAAAAGCAGAAGGAAAACCTGATCGGAATTAAAAACGAACAGACAAGTAACAATACAAATCTGCGTTCAAATAAAAAATCCGGACCCTTATTAGACAATGCAACTCTTTTAAAAAATGTTGGGGTGAGCAATTGATCCCCGACATTGCCCGATACACCTAATACTTTGATCCTTTTCAGTTACCAGCAATCCAAAATGCCAGCTTTGAGGATAAAATAATGTTGGACGAGTTGGTGCAGTTGCGCGAAAAGGCTGCCCAGTTTAGCAAAATATACATGAAGCACGATTCCATTTGGAATTATAGAACGAAGACTCCATCAGCCACATCTGAATATCTTTCTCTCCTTATTTCTGCGTTAACTTCGGAAGTAAACTTAGTGATGGGATGCAACATGACTGAAAGCGAATTAAAACGTATCATAAATCTGATTTCAGCTTGGTATCAAAATATGATTAATCTGAAGATTTTCAAGAAAGTAGCTCTCTCGCTCACCGACCAACACCATTTAAACCTATTCGCTTTTTTACCTGTTAGTGCTGCGTACTTTTGCGAGAGTTGCGAGAAAATCTTCGCCTTTGAAGATTCCTACAAAAAGCATTTGGTGTCCCACGAAGTTGGGTATCGTTGCACATTATGCAATAGAATTTTCAAGTACCAAGGATTCTACGAGAATCATTTGCGCACCGTTCATTCATAAACTGTGCCACCTACGACCTCATTAAGATTTAAGTTGTAGTTATCAGTAATACACTACTCAATGTTATGTAGTTGCCAAAAATACATATAAAGAATATTGAAAAAACAAATAAGCAGTGAAGTTCATAAACTAGCTAGTTATGATTATTTTAAAACGTTATTATTTTATATTATATTATATATTATATTTTTCTGTACTAAGGTTTTGAATAAATAACCACTGTACCCTCAATACATTCCAGTTCTTTCATCATTAAACACACGAATAAATTAAAGATTAGCCACATAGAAATTAAAAATGGCATTATCAAAATACTTTGTTAACCGAGAGGATGGACACCAGTTGCCCTGCATTTTCTTATCACCTCCATTGCTTTTGTTTTTAGTTCTCAAGTGACCCCGCTGATTACGAAACCAGCTTCCCGACTTACAATTATACGTCTTCCCGGGCACGTATCCGTTGGGTCCATCGGCCACAATTAATTTGTATCCATTGTCGCCGCGTGTGCGTCGACCGTGGTTCAAGTGGGTGGGCGCCCGGGGACAGGCGGTAACCGTACTAATTGTCAGCCAGACGACGACGACGAGGCGAATCAGCAGCGGCAGCGATTGCCCCATCTCCAGTGCTTTGTTCCCGCGTTATCACTGATTTCACTAGGGTTTCTGAGCTCGACAGAAGATGCGACTGTTCCAGGCGAGGCTCAGCAGCAGACTAATATAGCAGGAGAGGCGATTGAGCTATCTTCACGTCGAGTGACGAAGCCGATGCCGGATGCTTCGGGTACTCTGATTACAAACATTGGTATTGAGGCGGTTTAGATTGTCTCAATCCATTGCTCCTTGATTAATATCACTTTCCTCTGGCTTCTTTTTCTATTTGGTATATATTTCGTGGTATAAATGTTGCCGTACAATTTACAAATAATATTACTATTATATATTTCCATATCATCGGTAACAGTGTTCACTATCGTAGTTCGTAGTTCATAAATTTGTAGGTTGGCTCTGCGCTCACCAAGTAGTTTAATCCGCGCGGATGCGCTTTAGGAAACTCAACGTTGGTCGAGAAAAAGCAAATATACTGATAAACAAACTAGGACTGATCACACGGTTGGCATTCGATCGGTAAATAGGGAATAAATGTGAGAACTATAAAGCATACGGGCATAAATCACAATTGCAAACGAAGTTAATACTAAAAGGTCAGAATAGGCGTTTCCCGGTGATCCAAGAGATCTGTGAAGGAGGTTAGGATTAGGGTAACTATTAGCTGGGAGTCCCTTTGGATAGCTTACCCTTTGCAATGCTCCACCAGGGCAGTGTCACATAGGTGAGGAATGCATTGAGCGGCGTGGACTGCTGTCTTCTGTTCTCTTTCCAGAAATGAAAGGACTGAGTAAAGCCTCGACTGGTCCAGAGAGGATTGTAGGCGCCGTCGTCGAGTTCTAAAAGTAAATAAGGCCCACAGGATTAGACACGGTGAATCGAGAGCATTAGAAACTAGGGACATGCATTGTATAACAAGAAGTGTAGATATAAAATCCCAGGCAATAACCTTTTAGTGCCTTTTTGGGCACGTCGCACCAGTAGTAGATGTTGGTGCCATCTGGAGTTCGGCGCTTCGGCACCAGATGCAGCATCTTGCTGACATGAGCCTGCTTGGCTGTCCGCGGAAGAGTAGCACTGGTGGCCTCCTGGTTGCCATTGGCCACATCGAGCATAGGCGTAAGTTCCGTGGGCGAAATCACCTTGGTTATTTCACTCTCCTCGTTCTCATTGTTCTCGTCCGGCTGCAGCGGATGATTTTCCGGCTCCACCGCAACGCGGACACATTTCTCAAATCGGTTGGGTGGGGTCTTGGGGGATTCCACCACCGGCAGCTCCTCACGTCCTCGCACACTGATCATCAGCTTGCTATCGCTCTCACTTAGGATGGCCATCTTGGCGGCTCCAGCTCCTTCGGACTCACTACCATTCAGCGAGGTAGCATCGTCGGCGATTTCGTACTCCTCGCTCTTAGAGGCTTCAGGCCTTGGATTGTTATTGTTGACAGCCTTGTGTTTTGTCGCACCACTTGATTTGCCTTTGTCCTTTTCCTTAGTCTTGTCGCTGTCTTTGTCTTTGTCCTTTTCCTTGTCCTTGCCGGCTTTGAGCCGCTTGGGCGACATCTTGGCCAGAAAGTTGGTTGCCGAGCCGTTGACCTTCTGATTCGAAGACTTCTTGTCGTTCTCCTTGTTCTTGTCCTTATCCTTGCTATCTTTGTCCTTCTCCGGATCCTTGGCCTTGGCCGAGCGCAGTCTTGGGGTTATAATCTTCTTGGTGGCCACCGGCAGACTGGTCCTGCGATCAGCGGCGCTGAGTGAAGCGCTCCTGGTGATGCTTGCACCCTGCTGCTTGCGCTTGGTCTCCGACGGAAGCCTGAAACTGCTCCTTTTGCCCACCAGCAGCTCGCTCTCCACACTGAGGATGCTGGTCTTGGGCTTGAGACGGGTGGGCCGCTTGTCGGGCATCTTGGCCAGGCAGGCGGGCGACTCGTTGGACGGATCCTCGCAGCTGGGGCAGTACACCTCGGACATTTCGGGGGTGTCCGTGTTCTTGGCCGACGCCCAGCGCTTCTTGCCCTTCTTGCCACCGAAACAGTTGCAGCCCGTGGACGAGTTTTGCCCAGCTCCTTTGCTGTCGCCGGAGACTGTGACCTCCACGGCGGCACTCAAAGGAGGCGGAGTCACGGCCGGAACAGCAGCGGCCGCTGGAGCAGTGGAAGAACTCCCAGTTGGAGATTCTTGGGGCAACTTTTCTTGGTCACCAGCAGCGAGCTTGTGGGTCTCGCAATTCGGATTTGGGTGCAGTTTTGCCGCGGAGGCCGAGAAAGCAGGACGTTGCTGATCTACAAGTAGATATAGATCGGTTTTTGCGTTTAAAAGCATATACATCGACACACATGTACAACCGAGGATCGGCCCAAGCAACTTAATTGGTAATTGGCAACAGAAAGCAGTGGAAATAATAAGCCAGAATAGGGAAACACAAAAAGCTAGGGGATCGATCGGTGAGGATGTCTAATGAATATACAATCAAGCCACCACCTCGGAAAACAAAATTTCTAAGAGGAGTGGGAAAAGGATAGGACTAAAGGATGTGATGAACGACGCCCTGCCTCAACCCAACATCCAGTGTCAAAACAAAAGCCAAACGGAACATAATTTTGGTTGTCCTTAGTGTATTATTTGTCCTGCTTTCTCGGCAATGTCTGGTGTTCTCTTTATATATATATACTCTGGAGTTGTTTTTTAGGGGGCACATATAAAGTATATATATAAATTTGATAGTTGGAAATTGTAAAAGGAAAATCAATGGAACCACAACACATTACGAGAAGTAAATCAGGAATATGAACGGAAATGAAAGGAGCAAGCGGAATAAGCAGCATTAACTACGGTAACAAGTACTAGCAATGTTCAATTGTAAATATCATGCAACTAAAGGATGCTCAAATGAAGAGGAAACTAGGAGAAACTAGGTATAGAGGTATAGACTGACCATCGCGCAGATCTCCAGCCTCGATCTCGGACACCTCGCTGGCCAGCGAATCCAGTCCCTCGTTCTCCGATCGCGCTTTGGCACCCACACTGGGACTGGTGCCACTGCCCACCATGTCCTGGTTATTCGAGTTCTTGGTGCGCCAGCCGTAGCGGGAGAAGTTGTTCAGATTGGCGCTCGGATCGCTGAGACGTCGCTGATGACGGTAGGTGCAGTAGTCGTCGTTCTCCTCCTCCCACTCGTCCCACATGTCAGTGGCGCAGAATCCCGGCTCGCTGGTGGGCGTCTCCACCCCGGATCCCTTTGGCTTGGTCACCGCCATCTCGGCATGGCCCTTTCCCTGCGGTCCCTTCATCCGGACAAATTCACAGCGTGTTTGGACGCCCGCTCCACTGCTGAAGAGGCCGAAAGACATGCGCTGCGCCACCTTGGAACTCAGACTGGATTGCTTTGGGACCCAATAATCAAGTTAGTATAAAACAGGAATCGCAAGTAACATTCCAACTTACCCTGGCATCGTACACCTTCTTCAGGGCATCGTAGCGTATGGATCCCAAGAAAATCACGCCCTGGACAGCTCCATCCTTGTCATTGGCTACCAGTTCCACGCACACCATCTCCCCGTCGCGCACCAAGATGTCGCTGAACACCTCGTCGAAGTTGTCCACCATGAAGCAGATGTGCGGATACGTGATCTCCTCGCCCTCGCCCTTGGTGTCCATCTTCCGGCGACTGGGACTGGCGTACACCCTCTGCGAGTGCCTCCTCAGCACCTGCAGCTCCTTGGGCGAGGTTCTGGTGCAAATGGCCAGTGTCAGCGTGTAATCGAACTGGTGGATGACCATGTTCAGATAGACTGTCTCCTCCCAGTCCACATCGGGATCCCCGATGGGCAGTTTGCGCGAGTCCTTGCGGAATACCTCCACCTCAGTCTGTGGGAGAAATAAGTGTTATGGATCAATAGGTCGGGGTTGCAGTCCCAAATACTCACCTCAAATTTTGGCATGTGGCGCGAGGAGCTCTTCACGTGCTTCTTGCGCACAAAGAAGAGCAAATCGTCCGAGTCGATGCTGTGCACGGGCTCTGTCTGGAAGAGGAAGTGCCGCACGAACAGGTCCGTCCAGTAGGTGGTGCCCTGGAGCACAACGAAACCACCATCTGAAAAGGGCATGCAAATAATACAATTAGTGGTAGTGATATAAGATAAAATACAATTTATATAAGTTACGTCTTGGCTTTGCATTATCTTTAAATGTTTTCAATTCAAATTATGAACTTGATATTAACAAGAAGCTTAAAGGTTTAGCAACTTTTTCCTCTAAGATGAGATGGGGTCTGAAGAACTTGTGAGAACTGCGGTATGCCCAAGACTTATAATGAAGATATGTAAAATATAAAACCAAGTTTAAGATAGCTAATTATCTGTGGTTTCATTTTGGGGCATGTTCTCCTTTAAATGAGTGTCTAAAGGACTCGTGTGAATTGGGGGCTGCTCAAATTGACCGACAGGTGAACAGCTGTTTGTGGTTTCCCCATCCTGGCCCCTTCGATAAAAGTAAAAGCTGCTTATGTAAAAGAAAACAAATCGTTGGTGAAAAGTGGGGCGGAAAAGGCACGCACACAGGCGCGTCAGGCACCAACACACACGCACACCTCCTTGGGGGTTGCCCCCTGGGTGGTGTTTTGTATGGCTGTGTGAGTGTGACAAATCGATAAAGTGCAAATGTAGACAAATTTTCGCCGCTACAGAGGGAAAATCGGGAGTTCCAGTCCGGATCAGAGGGATACCCACCGTCCTTCAGCAGCTGGCGCATCTCCTTGGTCCTCTGAAAGTTGATGTCCTCCAGGAGCTGCTGCAGAGGCGTCTGGGATCCCTTCAAAAGGGCAGCGGCGGCACTGGCGAGGGCCATCCTATTTGGGGCTTTCCACGGTTCCGGCTCCGATGACGAATGTCGATGTAGAATGGTGAGTGTTACTATTTCACAACGTCCCAGACATCTCGGTTTTTGCAGGGGGGCGGTGTTGGTAGGGGGGCGCGGCTAGTGATGTGTATATTCCAGCATTTGTTGTTGATCTGCGAATAGTTATTCTAGTTCAGCTGAGATTATTATTAGTCGGCGGAGAGCAGCTCGTCTCCACGGCAGCACATGCAAATTGCAACTGAGCATCGATTCTCGGGGGTTGGTTTTCTTTCCCTTATCCGCGGAGTTTCCCCCATCCGTATTATCAGGCATCAGCTGTTCACACCCCTTCTTGTTATGGCCACTTCTTCTTTGTCTTATTTTTAGTAATTTGTGAAAAATTCCATTGCTAACTCATTTGTTTTGTTTAGCCAAGCTTTTATTGTTAAATTAACAAAAAAAAAAATAAATAACAATACAAATAGATCCACAAGTGTTGGAAAACCACAAAGTTAAACGATAACACTAAGCTTGCGCCATTTCGGTTAGAGCTTACTAACAGTTATCGATTTCAAAATTTTCAAAATTACCGCAGTTAAATTACTATGATCATTATATTGTAATTAACGACATATCTCGTCTTATAATAACTTAAAACCAAAATATTTTAAGCAATGGTAAAAGCTCTGAAAACAATAACTACCATATCTTAATTTCAAAGCCAGTGCACTCCTTTTTTTATAATTCTGATCCGATCTGATATATCCGCTTTCACCTTATCTATTTTACCAGATCCGAAACCTGTAGCTCTTATAAAAACAGCTGCGGTTCAAAAATTAAATCACGGTTATTGAAATCAAATGCCAACTTTTTACTGCCTCAGCACAGGTTTTACTGATCTACCACATCGTCATTAGATTCTTGGATGTTTTTTATATCGTCCTGCAGCTCCTTTAGTTCCCGGAGCATGGAGCGCGAAAGCTGACCCTCTGGAGTGGCCAAGGGCTCGAAGAGCAGCATTCGCAGGGATTCCCTAATCATGACCTCAACTTGCTCCAACGTCGCCTAGAATAAAAAATGGTTTAAAATAATATAGGGGATAATTCTAACATATCCCCACCAGTAGATCGCTGCCACTCTGCTCCTGCTCACTGAACTGCTTTCTGGCCAACTCCGCCTGCGTGTTGGCCAGTTCGTAGAGAGCGATGGCCTTCATTCTGGAGATTCCCGGGGCCAAAACCTTCAAAACCAGCAATATTTCCTGGCACAAACGAATCTTCCTCTCGTAGACTTTCTTATTGGGTCGATGCGCTATGTTCTGCAGGATCTGGCGCAGTATAGAGGCGATGTTCTGTTTTAGGTCCAGCATTAGGTAATGATTCCGATGGAGCAGCCGGCTTAACTTGGCCAGGAGAAGCTCCAACCTGTAGATATCATCCCTGGCATGAAATATCTCCTCCCTAGCCCTCTCCAGAATATTCGCAACAAACTCCTGTTTCAGTGTGTGATCCGGATTGAGGATGCACTGCCAAGTTCCGGTCTCCGGCTGGCGGATTATGTACCCACCTGGGCAGGAACAGTGGCTGCAGATGAAGCTGCTCATGTGTGTACCCAGCTCGGTGGGATCCTGGCAGCGTGGACAAGTGCAGTCAAAGTACTTGCCCACCCTAAGGATGTCACGACGCTCCTCGGTTCCCAGGAGCACATTGGTGTAGCAGTTGTAGAGGATTTCCCCGGCGGCTATGAACCGATTGGCATAGACTTTTATGCGTCGCTCGTCATCAATGGCGGTCACCAGGTTGGGCATGCAACTGTGGGCAAATAGTCCCGCCCTGCGATACAATCCCCTCATGGAGCCACCCGGTTCGGGAGCCCTGATCTCAAAGGCGTTTACATCCAGGATGCTCAACAAACCCTGCACTTGGTCCTCGTCCGCCTCCCTCTGCAGGTGTTTCAGCACTCCACATTCTTCCAGAGGAGCAAAGGCGTGCTCGTGGTAGTTTTTCCAGATGTCCGTGCCCTTCCTTGTCGCCAGATGGGTTTCCATTTGGGTCATCTCCTCGTACAATGGCAGTGTTTCTGGATGCTCCCTCAAAAGCAGACATTTCAGGGCTGGCTGGATATCCGGGTGCTCCTGGAGACGCTTCACCTGCTCCTCCGAGAGCTCAATCTCAGCCAGCCTCTGGCAATTGTGGCTATTGTGGTCCGAGCAATCCTCGCACAAAACTAAAAGGCGACACTTCCTAAAGAGTTTACATAAGAGTGAGCGGTGGATGAGGAACTTGTATGACGTCCACCAACCTGCAAAAATTCTGGACCAGCTTGAAGCACTTGGAGCAGCGGCGATCGCCCATGTGGGGCACGACCACGATAGGCTGCTCCAGCAGCAAGGTCTCGCCAGCACGCAGATTGCACTGGGCCACCACAAACCTGGAGGAAAAACCCAGGGGGATCAAGTGTGGAAAGGATTAGAGTGGGAATGGACCCACCTGCCCAGTGCCTCGTTCTGCTTCACCTCGCACTTCCTGCCAAAATCGTCCGTTGCGGCGGCCATTCTCTGTTCCCGTTCCCTTTGGCTACCTTTGGCATACTGACAACACGACCAGCGACAAGCTGGCAACTTATTTTTAATTGAACGACAATTCTTTATTTATTTCTTGGTCAATGATTCCCCCGCCCAACCAAACGTTGAACCGTGTCGCCGGCACACAATGTAAAACTGGCAGCCGCATCATCTGAAGGGAGAGCATTGCTTCCATTCGCCTAGTCTAGTCTAATCTAATTTAAATTTAAAATCGTCGCTGCAGTGCCGCGAATCGCATCCAACAATCAAGTTAACACATGTAGGGAACTATCTGCCGTATTTCTTCAAATCGGACTCAATACGCTCCAGCTCCATGGAAATCCGGTCGGAAAGGTAGCCCTCTGCGGAGTTTTCTGGCTCAAAGCGGAGTAGGTCCATCGCTTCCTTGGCCGCCAAACTGGCGGTCCTTAAGTGGGCCTTGAAATATTCATTTTTACTATCAAATCTCCCCGAAGATCCCTGAGGAAACTCACCACATACTCCTTTTTGTCCAGATCACTTTCGGCAAACTGGAGTTCCACCAGCTCCACCAAGGCGAGTAGATACTCGAACAGGCCAATGGCGTACAGCTTGGAAATGCCCGGCACCACCGCCCTGCAGACGGGCAGCAGATCGGAGCAGAGTTCCACGCGGCGAGCCAGGAGCTTCTTGCACGGCTGCTCCATGGAGTTCATCAGGGCCGCCGCTCGCAGGATGCTGGCAATGTTTTGCTTGATGTCCAGCAACATGAAGTGATTGGGATGGAGCAGTGGTCCATACTGGGTCAGAAGGGATTCGTAGACCTGCAGCTCTCCCCTGGCCTCGACCAAGGCTGCGCCCACCTCCGCCTGGAGCTCGTGGACTTCGGCAGCGGTGAGCAGAGCTTTACAATCCGGACATCGCCAGTCTCCCAGTCTCCCATTTGGATCTATCTCGCAAACGGAAAACCCGCTGCACTCTCTACACTTCATGCTGCTCATGTGTGTGCCCATCTCAGTGGGATCCAGACAGCGGGAGCAGGAGCACTCCAGTCTCCGACTGAGTCGCAGTTGGTGTTGTCTCTGGCTGGTGCCCATCAGAGGATTGGTGTAGGAGTTGAAGATTATGTCACCCGGCTGCAGGTGAACAGCCGCATACAGCTTCATGTTGAACTGCTCGTCCAAGGCCACCACCGTGTTGGGCACGCAGTTGTGTGGCAAGCTGGCGCCACACACGAAGACTCCCTTCAGAGTATCGCCATCCCTGGCGGTCACCTCGAAGGAATTGCTGTCGATGCGGATGCAGTGGGCGTGCAGGATATCCGAGGTCAACTGCTGGGTGGGAAGAACGTCGAGCAGGCCACTCTCCATCAGTGGGCGCACCACCTGCTCCTCGTGCTCCTGCCACATTCCTTCTCCGTCGCGGTAATCGCTGAGATTTACTGGTGTCTCCAAGAGCATTTGGCAGTCGCCTCTTGTGCCAGGATTGTCCAGTAGAAGTAGCAGTTTTAGCAGTCCACAAATGCCATAGTGCTTCACCAGGATATCCTTGCAGATGGCTTTGCCTGCTCCGCTGGCGAAGAACTCGCATTCGAAATCATCGTGCTGGCTGCAGTCCATGCATAGCGGAAACACCTGGCACCTCCGGCACATCACATAGGACTCCTGCAGGCACTGGGCGCACTTGAGTTGCTGACACTCCCAGTGGGGAGCCACCAGCAAGGGCCGTTCCTCCAGCAATGTCTCTCCTGGTTCGATGCTTATGGCGGCCACCAAGTGCCTGCATGGGAAAGTTAATAATGTTCATGTCTTGGAAGAGGAGCTCAACTCACCTGCCCAGCTTTTCATTGTGCACCTGCTGAATATTTTCGCCTAATTCCTGCATCGATTACGTGTGAGTTGCCTGGCGAGAAATGTACTCAGTTAGTGATTTCACCTACGGCGTCGTGGCTTGTGCTTCGTTTACCCAACCAAAACGCACTGAGCAATTATAAATATACTCTGCGGTGTTGCTGGCGGAGGAAGAAGAATTTGCCTATTTTTCAGGAGCCCTGTCGTTTCGCTAAGTACTTTGGCTAATTGCGTGCGTAGCTCGAACGTGATGCTGCTTTATTTATAGACTCAGTCGTTTGGAGGAGGTGATGCCGCACTAACGCGTCTGCTTTTCGCTTAGTTTTTCCTTTAGGGAATGATTTATTCAATCGAATTCTTCTTAATAACTATATAGTTTATTGTTCTTTATAAATGTATCAAACATTGTGTATTTAGCTGATATTCTTTAAGTCGATAATATGCATATATATATGTATTTAATTAGTTTTACGAGGGGACATTGTTAGGCTTAATTCAAAGTGTTACGGTTCTTGTGGAATACATAATATTTTAGGAAAACAAATGAAGCTACATTAACAGTAGTAAAAGGCATGCTCTAAGAAAGGCTACTCGTAAAACACAGACGCCGCCAATTCAATTGGTCAAATGCGTGGGGGAAAACAAGAACAAATATGTATTTTATACAAAAAAAAATTAAACAAGTTTCCTATTCCTCATCCTCAGTGCTGTTAACTCTCATGGCTTCCGGTGTCTGAACCTGGCTGGGTGAAGCCGTGGCCGTGGGAACCGGCGTGGGCGTTGGCGTCAGCGAACTGTTGGAAATGGCGTCAATATCGTCGTCAAACTCTACATCCTCAGCATGCATCAGCTTCGAAAGATCAAACTTAGTTTCCTGTTCGGGTAGAGAATGTTAACTGCCTAGAAAACCATTATAGTTTGTGGTGATTTACCTTTACTTCATCAACTCGCTGTCGGTCATGCAGCGCACTTAAAAGCTCGCGGAGGTGATGATTCTCCTTACGCAATCGCTCCCTTTCCATATCGCGTTCGTTAATTTTTGGCTGTCATTATGTAAATAACATTTAGATAATTTCTTTTGACTTGAAAATGGGTTAACCCTACCAAAAGCATGGAAATCTGCTCATTCAGTACTGTCACAATGTTGCTGAGTGCATGGCATGGCACACTCGGCTCAAGCACACTGGCGTGCTGGATGCGATTCGGCCCACAGGTGCTGCCCGATCCTCCATGTAACTTTTCCGAATCTTTTGGCGCCTCTGTTGGTGATGTCTGCGTCGAACTATCGACTTTGGAAACTCTGACTTGCTCGATCTATGGGGGAACATTTATTAAAATAGGTGACTTTCAAAACGCTAATAGAAAATGTTATATTTACGGCCATGTCGATGTCCTCTTTTTTGTCCACCACAGGTTTCTCTTCGTTTTCTGCAGTAGCTACTTCGCTAATTTGACATTTTAGTTCGTCGGTTGATGCAGCAGGCGAAACCTCGTTATCAGCTATCGTCAAATCTCCCTCTTCCTTGGTGCTCTCCGCCTTCGCATTGTGCTTATCTTGGTTGCATGGTTCACTTGTAGTAGGTTGTGAATCTGACGGCTCAACTTCCTTCTCTGCCATCTTCTTCTCCGCCTCTGCCATGGGTTGTTCCTTCTCCACCGGCAGACTCTCAGGAACAGCATCCGTGCTTTGGCGTTTCGTCGACTCTACAACAACCGATTGTGAAGTCTGCGGCTCTGTTTTGAACGGAGCCAGTGGCGTTGTCGGCCTTTCATGTGGCTTGGACGGTAACGCTGGCAAGCGCAGTTCGTCGATCTCACAGTACCCGTCGTCGTCTTCGTGTATGGCAACTTCGTCAAGATCAAGGGTTTGTAGTTTGGGCATCAACCGCGATGGCGGTATCTGCGCCTGGGCCTGGGCATGCTGCCTATTTGGCGGCGGCAGCGGTGGCGGAGATGAGGAGAACGAAGAGGATGGTGCCACCTTCTTGCCCAGCTTTTCCTTCTCGTGACAGTGGCCGCAAACCACAGTGGAAACTGCTGAGACCTCTTGCTCGGGAGTCACGTGCATGTATTCGTTCAGCATCTTGGCCAGGGTTTGAATCTGATCGTAAGCAGCTAGGGCAATATCTGCACTGTCTTTCGGTGCCTCTGGCATCATGGCAATGTCCACAATCTGGTCGTAGTGCTCCACTGGCAAACGGAAAATATCACAAATGATTTTCTGCTTCTCCAGCAAATCACTCCTAATGGAGGCGTCTAGCCGCCGAAGTTTCTCTCCCGGAGTCAGCACGGGTTCCGCGGTGTGGGCTGGACTGATGCTGACCTGAATGGCCGTGGGGTCCACTAAGGGGCTCTGCATCAGTAGGGTGCGCGTGTTGTTCGAGTTGTTCGAGCAGACAATACTGGCACTATCGCGTTTGGAGTGACCACCGACCAATCCATAGGTGGAGTTTCTTTCCTCGCCAGTCGATCCCGGCCTAACGGATTCCCTGGCCGACTGAGAATGGCGTAAAGTGACGTCGTTCGCCTCTGATCCAGTTGCGGAATACTTTTGGCTGGGCTCCCCAGTGCTTCTTATTGACATAGAGCGATTAACATCATTCTGGCTCGACCGCAGTTTCGGTGTGTTTACATAATCAGCATCAGATTCATTTGCTCCCAGCTCCTTTTGCGGATTTCGTAGCTGCACTCCGGTAAGGGAACTAACATTGCTGTTATTGGTCGCTGGGGCCGGCGTAACAGTGGCTATCGGTAGCATGGGTGCCAAGGGAGTGGTGGTCACCGTGGCTGTCGCCGCCATTGGCTGAGCACAGTCGGTGGTCAGTTCCAACGACTCCTTGGTGCTGGAATGGGGGATAGCGGTGAGAGCAGGGTCACTGATACTGGTGTCATGGCTGTTCGAGGTGTTCTTCGAACGATTCTTGGACTGGCGGGCAGCAGCATCCGATATGTGCTTAAACCAACTGTAAGAGAATATTTTAAATGAATACTCGTTGAATGTATTACGGAATGAATTGATCTCTTACGTCTTGCATTCCGAGCTGCTCGGCGCACGCAGCTCCAGCATTTGTGATGATTTTGTCTTGATGAGGAAAAAGGAATTCTTGTCGGCCGCCTCTTGGCGCACCAAAGTCTCCGCATCGATGCTCATAATGGGACTGACGGGCTTGTTGTTCACACTCAGCGGCGTGTGTAGGTTCTTCAGATAGTATTTATCATCCTAAAAAAGGAATGCAAAGAGGGAATTAAACATTTAATTGCACTTCCACAGGAATTATAACTTGCCTGCTTGGTCAGCAAAACGATCATGTTTTCAAACAACAGGCCGTGCAGCTGAACGCCAGGATTCTTCTTAATAGTCAGGTTTCCGTCATGGATCAGGTGGTGCTGGGTCAGGTCCAACTTCCTAAACTCCTCCTTGTCATAGGAGGATCTGTCTAGCTTACGCTGAATATTTTGCAATCTGTTTAAATCAGAGAAAAGGTGAACAAACATTGAAATACAAATTTATTTTTAAGCTTTTTAGATACGCACTTGTGAGCGTCCTCGGCTGTTTTAACGGCCTGGTTGACCTCCACGAGAATCCTTTTTGAGGATTCCACGGCTCGCTGGATGGCCTCCGCTTCGGTGGTATTTTCCGGCAGCAATCGCACAGTCACCTTGTAAAGGCTATCAAACAGCAACGGATACTTTGTGAGGCGCTGCAACACAGTGGGCAACAGGTCCTTCAGTTCGAGCCGGCGACATGCTTTGTCCGACTCCGACTTTCTCAACAACTTCTGCAGCGACTCATCCTTGTTGCGCTTCTCCTTCAGGGCCTCCAAGGCAATTTGCTGGCGGGCACAGAACTGAGCAGCGTACTCGCATAGAACTACTCCGGACTGGCCGTCGAACATGTCGGCCAGCAGGTCTCCCACGGTGTTCACCACATGGTTTTGCTCGATGCGTCGCTGCTTTAGACGCTGCTCGAAGGCGCCGTGAATCTCACGGAGCGAGAGCAATGCGGGTGGGAACAGCAACAGCAGATGATCCTGCGACAGCAGTCCACTCTCGTAGAGTGGCAGGAAGAACAGTCGATCCAACAGCTTGAGGGTTCGCACATGGTTGCGTTCAGTTTGATAGATTTCTTCAGAGAAATAGATCACGATCAGTATTATATATACCTCATCAAAGAATATTTAAGCTCACCATTGATAATCTCCTGACGTTTCTTTTCGGCATCCGTTAAAGCTGCCAGCATCTCGGCGGCCACCATTGAACTCCAGTCGGCCTCGTTGACATCATCCTCGTCGTCGCTCTCCATGTTCCATGGCTTAGGCAATGGATGACCGGCATTCCAGAAACTAGAGTTGCTGGCAGCACTACTTCCCCCGGCTCCTGCCAAGCCGGCCTGAAAGGAATCCTGCTGACAGTACTGCTGGGCATGCTGCTGGATGAGCAGGTGTGGATGTTGGCTATGGTTCAATCCAATCGGCGGAACATGGACGCCACCGGCAGCTCCGGCCGCAGCAAAGTGCTCCATCGAAGTGCTGGGGCTCTCGCTGCCACCAGCTGAAGAGAGACTAGAATTGGAACTGGCCACATAGTTGGCATTCGCAAGACCCAAGTCCAGTTGCTCATCGCTGAGTTGAAAGACAAACATTTTAAAAATAAATACTTAACTTTGCTAAAATGTAATGAAATTGGTTGCGTATACGAGAGATTTGCAATGAATATTAGAACCCTTAAGCTTGGTTTTCTGGGAAGTTTAGTCAATTTACTTAGCAATGATATCAAACTTTGCTGCCTTCAGGTTTGAAGTATTTGAATAAATTAGGTGAAAAATGTTACCAACTATTCTGTTTAGTTCTCTGATATACACCACCAAATATTTCCTTTTTAATTTATTTAAGCTTAAGCTTTAAGCATTCAGAAAACAGTAACACGCTTTTTATTTACTTCAGGCTATTGAAATTAAGAGTTGTCTTGAAGCTTTTACTGCGATTAAAACGTATATTTCTTTCCATTATCTCTGCTCGGATTGATTAGTTGGTAATAGTTGAAGTTGATTCCCCTGCCGGACTGATGAGTCAATTCCAACGCGAGAAACGCCACTAAAAAGGCATTCGAGCTGGCAGGTGCTGGTAGGAAATATGTCGGAACCAGTTGCTCAAACAGTTTGTCAACAGGAAGCCGAGAAACGGCGATAGCTAGAAGCCAGGACGCGACCTGGCATTGACTAGCATGGCCGGGAACGGACTGGACGGGACTGGAGTGGCCTACATCTACATCGCAGTGCAGAAAGCGGGGCGGACAATATAATCGATGTCAATGCCGGCGTCTAATCAACTATCCCATCCACGGTGACACATACGTATGCGGTAATAGTCACCGTAAACATTAGAAGGGGGCAGTGGTAATGGCTAGTCGAAGGCTGGATACCCTGGGGCGATTCCATTTAAAGGTATTAATGCAGTGTGTGCTAATCATATCCTTGCCAACTTAAATATAGTTTAATTAAAAACTCAAACTAAAGCGAATCTTTTGAATAAACACGCAATGGAAAGTTTGTGGAAAGTTTGCGCAATGAAGGCAGACAGCATATATTGCGGCGCAGTTCACATTAATTAGTAAAATTAATATCCGGTAGCTTGGCCACCGCTCAGAAGAGTAGGAAAATGCTTTAGTTAAGAGGATTTAGGGAGTGGCCCAGGCAAAGGCCTTGGAATGGAAGAATTTATTTGGTAAGATGAGACGCCGAAGGAGGACAAGAAATAAAGACAGTGGGTCAGCACCCCCACTTCTTCTTCTCCTTGCTGGTAGTGAAATCGATTCCTTAAACTTACTTGGGACGCGACGACAAACTTGGATCAGAGGTCTTGCGACGACTGTTGCGGTTCCTCTTGTTAGACAAGCGCTCCTTGTAGGACTCCGACCGATTTACCGAGACTGGCGCGCTTTTGTGCTTCGGATGCTGACTGTAGCTGCGTTGGATTATATATTATATTATTTATCGCCTACAGGAATATCTTTCCACTACTCACCGCTCCCTACGTGCATCCTTGTCCACTGCATCCAGCGCATTTAGCTCGGTAAACGCACTCAGGCCGGCGGATACGGATCCACTGCTCGACGGCGCCGTAGACGCCACACTCGTGGACAGATCCATGTTGCATCCGGCGCCACCACCGGGGTTAATACTGTCGTTGGCGCAGCTGCCGTGAAACGAACTCTGCAGGTCAGTTGTATTCAGTGCCGAAGTGTTGCAAGATGTGTTCCCATTCGACCGTATCGATATGTTTGCATCCGGCCGACGATCTGAAGGTTGACGCACTATCGACGGCTGGCCACGGTCTGAAAACAAACAGACATTGAATATAAGTAAGTAAAAGTATAGTCCGTGTGCAACTAAGATACCATACCTGCAGTCAACTCTATGTCCAAATCCTCATCCTGTCGACTGCGTTTTTCATCTAAGGGGAAAATAACGTATTCATTTATAAAATGTTAAGCAACCAAACACTTTCTAGTTTCCCGGTCAATTACAGATACACAAAACTCAAGATTAAGCCCCTGCTTTGAAAATTGTACTTACTTCCAGTAATGTCACTGGTGCGCGGTCGAATTTTTCCCATGAATTTACTGATCTTGTCGTTATGGGCAAGACGTTTTGCCTGGGGCAAGGGACCGGGACAACTCTCGTCAACTACTTTCGAGCATTGGCGGTGTATATTCAATTTACAGTCTGCAACAGAGAAATCACGCATATTATATGGAATATATATTTTTTTCAAAGGCAAATTTAAGAGAGGCGCTCACCTGTACAATGATAACCTTGCGGACTCACACCCCAGATAATCGTCTGACAATGATTGCAGTGCGTCACTTCATAGTATTGACGCAATACCAATGGATGACCACGAACATTCATCTGCAGGGTGACAGATTTACATTTTGAGTTCGATGTGGAAAATAAACTGGGTGTTCTTAAGCTCACCTTGCGATTTTTGCCCATAATACGTGACTTGAAGCTCTTGTCTCTGCTCACAAAGTGGTGGACCCGCTCGACGATGCTGCTCGGAGGCTGACGAGTGTTGAAAATTCGGTAGATGACCGTGGAAAGGGCCGAGCACAAGGCAACCTTACGCACATCCTCCGGCGGCGAACCGTTCTCATCCTCACTAGTTAGGTTAAAACATTTTAGTAAGTAAATACCGAAACAAATTTAAGAACTCACATTAGCGTATGTAGATTGGGCATCAAATATTTGTCGATGATTTGCTCCCTTAGCTTATCCGTCCTTGCCTCGGCCAGCTTGTCGTCCGTGGGTCCGTAAATGGTGCCCAGGCCAGCGGTGCGCTTCTGCTGAAACTCGCGCAGCTGCTCGCTGATCAGGTCCTTGGCCCGCTTGCGGCTGCGCAGGAAGACGGTGCGCAGGATCTCAACCTTGTCGAACTCCAACTGCAGCACATTATCCACCTCGCGGGCCAGCAATTCGTCCTGGCGATACCACGACAAAGGAGCACGTGGCACGAGGAATGTGGAGTGGATCTCGTAGGCCCACTTGCGCATGTCCTTGGAGGTGCCCTCCTTGTACAGCTCAGTGATCAGGTAGAAGAGAAGCGGCGCGGGATCCGAGTTCGAGATCACGTAGTTCAGGAAGATGGCCAGGAAAGTGACGTGCTCAGCCTCCAGCAAACGAGTCAGGTTGTTGAACGGCCCATTCTCGTCAATGAAGGGCTCCTCCATATCTGAGGAGTTTTCGTCTTCCATCGATATGATCTCCTTCTGCGTGTCGTTCGACTGGGCCGCCTGTATATGGCCGGAATGTAGGGACGTCGGGATTGGAGAAGAGGCTGCTGCCATCGGCGTAAACTGATGGGACTCGATAAAGACTCCTGGTCCAGCCGCTGCTGCCCCGCGACAGTTCTCGTTGGGATCTTCCAGGACGGTCATATGCGAGCTGGATAAATATGGCGGAGGTGGTGTTCCGGGCGGGGAGACCTCGCCATCCTTCTCGACAATCTCCCACGAGCCCGAAGTAGTTTTCGCTAAACGATCTGTGAACAATTTAATGTTATTGTTTAGTTTTTAAAAAGAGAGGGCTGTATTCCGTACCCGGATGACGTGGATGCATATTGTCGGGTGAAGATCCAACGCGACGATGCTTGTTCTTTCCCAAATTCGGTGTCTGTCCCAAAGCCTGTGAGGTTAAACGATTTTACAAATTATTTCGATTACATTCCTAAGTATCTTCAACATAATTCGAACTAAGGTCGATCATAATTAACATATAATTTTGACCTGCAAATAGCTTTCAAAGTCTACTTCTTCAATACAATGCAAATAATATACCCACAAATAATAACAATAATTTCCTGCGTGTTATTCAGGTTTAATGTGTTCTCGGTTGCTGTTAGTTGAGCTAGCGGGAAGCTAATTAAATTAATTTTATTAACATTGGCAACTTATGAAAGCGTCTTTTAAATAGTTAGAAGCATGAAACAGAGAAATGTTAGAGAATGGAAAGTGTGTAAGAATTAGAGAATTAGTGTTAGGTTCTCGGCAGTGTTTTTGTTGGCAAAGAGATAGAGAGATCGAGTGATTCGTTAGCTACTTACGCCTGTGGCCTGGCCACCGCTCAACTGATGTTGCTGCTGTTGCTGATATTGCTGCAGCTGCTGGACAATGTTGGGCCGCTGGGACAGGGGAAAGGCGATATTTAGGTTGTCGTTCTGCACCGCCGTTGTGGTGGAAACCAGCGGATAGTTGAACGCAGTGCCCACGGAATTGGGTTGGGCGAGATTCTGACAGCTGCCGCGGCTCATATCCTCCGTCATCATTCCTGGCAACCGAGGCGGCAGCGGCGGTGGACCTCCATCCACTTCTATGGATCCTCCAGCTGCTCCCGCCGCACAGGCCGATTCCATTTGCAGAAACATCTGGGTGGACATCTTGGGATCGGACAGTGCCTTCGTTTTTATCTTGGATCGCTTGGACTTGGCATTGCTCGGACTGTTGTCTGTGCTGCTGGGCAGTTGCTGCTGCTGCGATCTGTTCAACTGGGGACTTGTGGCGCGATCGAGATCCGAAACAGGGGCCACCAGCTGCGAGCCGCCTGGCGATCCATTTCCATTCTTAAGGTCCAGGTTCAACTGCCTGGGAGGATTCCTCTGCGGCAGTGGCGGCGGCACATCCTCCTCGATTAAACTCCTTGAAATCAGGAACTTGTTTTTGCCCTTCGAAGACGCTCCGGAATCCTTGAATCGGTGTTGCTGCTGATGCGGATGGAAGTACGTCTGCTGCGAGGTTGGAGTGCTGGTGTGCTGATGCATTGACTGCGACATGGCCTCCGCCTGGTGGCTCAGGCGCTGTTGCTGCAGGAAGTCCGTGAGGCCGAACGGAGAAGGGGTTGTCAGGTCCTTCTCGATCTTGTTTTTGCGCGTGCCCAGCGACAAGGACGAAAGGGAACGTGGCAGGAGGGACAGGAATGCGGGTGAGGTGCTAGCTGGCTGTTGCTGAGGCGGATAATTGTTGTTGTGGAGATTGTGGTGGTGGTGAAGTTGATGGAATTGCTGATTGCTGTGAGTGGCGGACGCAGACAAGTGTTGGATTTGGTTGGGCGTTAGTAATGCTGTGTTCTTATTGCCGGCGGCCGCCTGAAGTTTAACAGTCGGTGCATCCTGTGTTAGGGTTTCATCATGGGTGTGCGTTAGAATGCCGCGAGATGGAAGAGAAAGATAGAGATCATGTAGCATCAATCGGTTTCAACTGATTCCCTTTGCAACTCTCGTTTCCTTTTAATTAGCGCACAGCTCAAATTGTTAAAAACAGCGAAAGAGAATGGTTATGTTTTATTATTATTAGCTGGGTTAACAGAGCTGCTTGGCGTCTGCTGGCGGCATTAATTTCGTGTTGTGGAAGGGAGGGGCTTCCTGGGTCTAAGGAGATTCGCTGACCTAGCTTACCTTCAAAATAACCCCTACTTAATAACCCCCTCACTCACCTCGGCTCCCACCTGATGGAGTTGCTCGCGCAGTTTACGGATGTTCGCCTCCGACAGCTTGTAGCTCGGATTGTTTTGATCGCTCTTCAAACGCTCCAGATTGAGTTTCTCCTGCTCCAACATTTTCTGCAGCGTCTGGATCTTGTACGTCTCCATCTCCCGCCGTTTGATACTCTGCAGTTCGCAACAAATGAATCAAATAGTTCTTAATCTTTAGCTTCACAATACCCACATCCACCGGTTGTGGTCCAGTTATGGAGGCAGTGCGATCTCGTCCGGAAAGAATCGGTGTCGAGGGCGTCACCACAGACACAGAAGTGGGTCGTGTTAGCTTCTGACTTCGCTTCACCGAAAGTTCAACAGTTGTAGAGGCTGGAATATTTCAAGAGAAATAATTCTTTGATTAGCCTGTCTAAACAAGTTTTAACTTTTTATACCCGTTACTCGTAGAGTAAAAGGGTATATTGTATTCGTGCAAAAGTATGTAACAGCTAGAAGGAAGCGTTTCCGACCCTATAAAGTATATATATTCTTGATCAGGGTCACTAGCCGAGTCGATATAGCCATGTCCGTCTGTCCGTCTGTCCGTCTGTCTGTCCGTCTGTCTGTCTGTCCGTATGAACGCTGAGATCTCGGAAACTATAAAAGCTAGAAGATTGGCATTTTGCATGCAGATTCTAGGAGTTCCTACGCAGCGCAAGTTTGTTTCAAAACGGTGCCACGCCCCCTTTAACGCCCACAATCGCTTATATACGATTTTAAAAATTTAAATATTTCGAAAAAATAAAAATGCAGTTTTATTGTGTTTATCAATACCTATCGAAATGTAGAAGAAATTTTCCAAATCGGACCATTCGTTAAAAAGTTATGCGTGATCAAAGTTTCTATCTCCATCTCCCTCGCACTCCCTTTACCTGAGTAACGGGTATCTGATAGTCGGGGCACCCGACTATAGCGTTCTCTCTTGTTTGTTCTAAGAAATAGCCCACATAATGAACTACTCAAAAAAACCACATTAGACACATTATAATGATTTTAAACAGATTCTTAAAGTTTGTGCTCTTCGCAGGGACATTTTACTTGGGAAAGGAGCTCGGCGTCTGGGACGATCCAGTCGAACTGAAAAGCAGTACACCCATACAAGAAACAGATGAAACTGTTGAGACGGAGAGTTCCAGAGAAAAAACCGTAGAAAAGAAGGGCCCTGATTATCATAACTCTTTCTTCGACGAGGAGGAAAAAAGAAAGCTCCAACGCAAGAAAGAGGACATGGAGAAAAAGCTTTGTCCCAAGGGGAGCATCTGTGAGCCTCCACCAAAGCCCTTAAGCGAAAGTGTTGGCGAAGCCCTCTATGACACTTGGCTGGCCCTAAAGAAGATCCCATCCTACTGGAGCCGAGCGGCTGAAAGTATGGCCGATAGCATTTGCCGGTTTTTTAAGGGTGATTAGAACCAAACTATGATAATAAATTGCCTTCAACATGTACGTAAAGTAATCAAAGTAGACATGACAAATCATTTTAAAATTTATTCAAAATTTGGTTGAAATTATAAAACAACGTGCCAAAATTATAATAAAATGCCCTGCAAATTAATCGGTCGATGTGGTATTCTAACGGGGATTGGCATGTGCGTGAAGCCAGAAGAGAATGTAGTCCGTGCAGACCCCGAAAATCTCGGCTGCAGCTCTGTTCCGCTTTCAGAGGAGAGCCAGTTCAGTTTCGTGGCTGCGGACAATTGCAGCTTAGCCCTCCAGCGGGGATTCTACTTTTCCCTTCGCATGCCCGACTGGGCAAAGGAGTTTAAGGCACAGACCCAGAAGATTCTGGCCCATGGATTCGAGCCACTAAAGGCAAACTCGAAAAGCAAAGACTCAAAGCAGTCGATGGACAATCGGTCTGATCGTTATGGCATCATCTTTTCGGAGAGCACTAGTGCCAATTTCTTTGGAGATATTCCGCGAGAGATGCAAGTTCCTCAAAGAACGAACTCCCAGCGTCCAGTGCGATCGCCCAAAATCAAGGACGACTTAACGTGCGGCAAAAGGGTGTCACCCTAGACGCTTCGACATGAGCTGTCAAAAATTTAGGAGCATTTAATAACATCACTTGGAGATCGGGGTTCCAGCGCTAGAAAAAATGGTTGTGGGTCTGATTTTGCGGGCGGGCGTTGTCTACGCTGTGGTAATGGCCACCAAGAACTACGGCGTGTGGGAGTCCCCTGACAAGACGCAGGAAGTGTACGAGGACGCTGTGGAACATATCGAACCCTATGCTGAGCGGGCGCGACGCCAGCTGAAGATCTGCCCGCCACGGCCGCCTCCGCAGGGCGAGTGGTCATTCTTTGGCATCCACTACTACAATCAGTTTGTAAAATCGGTCTTTGACGTCCTCAGCGTCTTTCCCGCTGGACTAGCTGCGTTTTTGGAGAAGGCCCCTGGCCATGTAACCGCGTTCATCGAAAGCATACAGAAGTACATCAAGGAGAGCCGGTCTAAGAAGAAGGAGATTACCATATCCAAGGGACAGCTGGACGAGACGCCTCTGGTCAGACCCCCAGGACTGGTGCCGCCGCACTGCAAGGACAAGAACTGTCCGAAGGCTCCTCTGATTCCACCTGGGTGCAACCGAAACAGGGATAGCTTCATCTACGAGCCCCGGTTGCCCAAGAAACCACCGTGCGAGTGTTCCAAGTGCAAGCAACGGCAGGCGGAAAATTGGAAAGACAACAAGCGCAAGTGTCCCAGACTTCCCAGCAAAGAAAGGAGGTGTGCTTGCGGCGAAGAGCCCCGGCCAGAACCCCGCTCGGAACCCATTAAATCTTGCAAACAGTGCCGAAAACCACCTAGTGACACCACTGGCTAGGAACCCCTTCACGAAATCTCCTCACCACTCTAGCAAAATTTGTTGTACCAAAACCTAGACAATATAAATTTGGTTAACTTATTTTGCAAACTGCGCTTACTTACCTTTTATAAGACCCACTACAGTTGGATGCTTCTCCAGGCGCACTTCATGGCCATTCACCTAAAATAGATCAGTTAAATAAATGGGATATCCTTTGAGTTATAAAAACTGGGAACTACTTACCTTTAGTATCATATCGCCAGCAACCAGGCCTGCAATCTCGGCTGCACCGCCGGGTTTAACGCTTTCCACAAATACAGGATTGTCTCCGGAAACCTGCGACAAAGAAAATATAACTTATTAGATAATGTTCATAAAATTATTTTTAGTTCCTTTATCTGCATTGTTTACTGGTTTTAAATGACACAAAGTATACAAGTTTGTACTCTTTTTGCCAGGAAAAGAACTAAAGAAGTAAAATCAATCAAATCAAACCTAATTTCTAGTAGTCACATATATGTTAAAATTAACATTTTTAATTAAAGCAAATCTATTAAACACTTTGTATTGCCAGTTAATTGTATGTCAACAGTCGTTTTACAAGTTAACAACAAATAGTTTGTCAACTAAGTGGTTGAAATTAAAGCTTATTTTGAGTTAAAGAAATTGCACACTATTTCTTCACTGTTGAGGCCAAGAAATGCAGCAATGATTCTTATCATAATTACCCACCTTCATGCCGTATCCGTTGCCATCCTTGCGCACAGTCAGAGTTAAATACTGAAAATTTTTTGGTAATGGCGTTGGCGGCGGTGTCGCAGGCGTCGTGGGCTCCTGGGCATGGCCACCACCCAGCTCTCGGGAGAGGGGTGTCAGGTTGAGACTACTCCGCTCCCCTGGCGCCTGGAGAACGGTGCTGGTGTTGTCCGATTGATTCGATTGCACGCCGCCGCCCATTATGCTGCCGTTGTTGTTGCTGGCATTGTTATTGTTCGCGCATGTGGGCGTGGCTGGGGCAGAGACACCACCACCAGCTACAGTTGTGGTGTCACCATTCATCTGGCTCTGCTTGTAGCTCGCTGGCAACGGCGGCGTCTGCGGGGGCACCGAATTCTGGTTCTGGTTCTCCCGATCCCGATCCTTGTCCCGATCTTTGTCCCGATCCCTGTGACCACTCAGGCTGCTGGCCAGACTGCTGAGGCTGCTCGCCAGCGACGGGGATCGCGGTATCTTCGACTTGTTGGCCGACTGCTTCTGCTTCTGTTTGCTCTTGGAGTTCTTTACAGATTTCTGCTTGGGCGCTGGCAGCTCGGGAACTGAGTCCACAACAATGGCTGGTGACTGAGGTGCAACCGCACCTGCTGCTGAGCCTGCTCCACTTGCAGTTCCAGGGTCTGAGTTGCTGACACCGTTCGTGCTTGTGTGGCTCGCTGATGACTCCGGGGGCTGAATGCTTGACTCTTCTGGCAGCTCCTGAACTTCATCGTATTCATGTTCGTCAGTATACAAATCGATTAACCTGCGGAAAATGTAATAAATAATGTTAATTGAGGCTTAAAGCATGACGCTGGTCTAAACATGGTTTATAATAATAATAATGACTAATCATTAGGGAATAAGAATTCGTTGCTATATCTGGGTGTATAACCCACGGAGATCACTAACATCATTTGGCTTCCATTTTAATTAACTCCCCATTTTAAACGAGTTCTAATATTTAATTTTGTTGAATCATTTCATTACCTTCCTGTGCTCAAACATCTTTTCTGCAGTTGTAATTGTTTTGGAATGGAATCACAAGATTGTAAATTCAATCATTTTATCAATACTAAATCATTTCATGACGGAACTTCTTCTGCATGCAATTATTCCCATACTGCGGTATGCTGTTTTTTCGAGCAGATAGCTAGATTAGTGGCTAATCAAGACCTCGCCGTGAATGCGACAAACATGTAACGAAAGTCACGGCCAAAGCCAAAGTCAAGCGATCTGTCATCGCTGGTGGGTCTCTTTTAATTGAGCTAAAATTAAATCAGCCAGAAGAATAGATACAGTTTAATTGCTGTTTATTTGATCATTTTGCATGTGAATGGAATGGATATACGATGGATGTACATACATACGACCAGACCCGTCTATGTATATACCAGACTATAATAAAAGCTCATTTCCCGCCTGGTGAATTCATCATTATGATGAGGTAGGTATTTCCATAACAGCCGGACAAGACCTCCAAAAAGCCAATGTTTACATTATCTTTTTTCACTGATTGGCCCATGTCAATAACATGTCTCTGTTTGATCTAGAGAATTCTCTCTCTGTCTAAATTTAGCCGCTGAATTTTGAGGAAAACTCACTGCAGTCCGTTGACGGGCTGAGTAAAACCAGTTAAAGTCCACGACAAAACCAAATAAGCAACACCTAGCCGAGCTGTTAATAGATTTAAATCATTTTGCATGCTCATTATACAATCCGTGGTTAAAACACCACCACAATATGGACACACAATCATGCTTAGAAAGTCATTGGTTTCGCCAATCTATTTGGGCTAAAACTTCCCCTGGTGGCAATAAAAGAAATAAATGGTAAAATGTGAAAACTGGCCGCTCCCTAAGTTGGTGCCAGTATATATGTATTAAGTCATCCATTTGGTAGTCGAAACCGCACAAAAACAACCCCAAGCTGGGGGGCACTATTGGTATTAAAAATCAGCAAACAGTGCGTTTCAGAACTGTGAGACAGCAAAAAGTTTTACCTCGCCTGCTGGCATTTTTCAAACAACGTTAGGTGACTAATCATGGGTCAACTGAATTTGTAATTTGTTACGAAAATTGATCGGTGATCTAATGCAAAGTTATCTCATGATTTTAACTGGATATTAGACTACTAAAAATTATGCACCACAAGGAAACTGATTCGAGAAACGTATGCTGTTTCCTTGTAAGCGCTCTTAAATGCGCAGTTTACTTTTAGTGAATATTGAAAAGATTTTAAAACCATAATAGCAAAACGATTTAAAAGAGATTATTACATTTGTAGGAGACTTGATACATGGGCGATTATTAATTAAAATTGGTTGACTATATCCCTGAGCTACCATAGAAACAGTCGAGCTCCATTGTTTGTAGAGATAATTGATTGAAACTCTAACGAATTTGTGTTCAACTTGGTTAGAAATTGCCTTTCCTACACTTGCGTACTTTAGGTGTTTAATTTTTGTGTTCGACTACTCATATAACTCCATGATTTCATTTAAATTATGTATCCGACCAGTTGACACTGCCTTCAAAATTCTATACTGCATTTATATGTATAATCGATTGTGGCGTAGGAATAAGAGAGAAAATAACAATTGTTAAGTCTCTTGGGGACAATGCAATGCGACAGATAAAGAGTTATCGTAATTCGAGCAATTAAGACTGTGAGTAAAATGGTTATTCGGGGGAAATCAAAGGCCTTGGCTGCTTGGCAAACGTTGAACTCACCGTTTTTTGATTGATGGGTCATCCATAGGGTTTCCTGCGATGATTCTTGCTGGCTGCTGTTCGGATGCGAATTTGCAAATTCAAAGGCATGCGTAAGCCACTCGATGTTGGAGGATTTCTGGGGGTATTGTTGGCATTGGTTTTGGAGTAGTCACCAGTGGATGCGGAATGTTTTCGCAGCTATTTTTAAATTAGGTAATAAAAACGGCCCGAAATTATTCCAGAAGTGTGATTTTCCGTTGGTTAAAGTTCTTTTTTATGGTTTTTGTTGCACTTTTTCAATCGGTTATATATATATTTTGCACTGCTACTTTTCACTTAAACCTGTGCGCACACAAATTCGTTTGAAGACATTATGGGCATTAATGCATGTACATTAAAATATTTGTGTGCTTTGGGTGGGTGGGTCGGTGACGGGTTAAGGGAGGGGCAGGGAGGCATTGGGAGGGTTAAAATGCAGGCAGCGATCTCCTTGCAATTGCATTGTTTTTATTCCAACACAGAGATAGGTAAACACACCCACACACCATCGCAAAAGCCATACATATTCCAATCGCTCTCTCGCAGCGCACTTTTTCTCTCTCACTTCCGTTAACGTCTGCGCTCTGGAACGCTCTCTACCTCTCTCTCTCTCAGCAGTTGTTGCTGCTTTTATTGTTGTGCTTTTTGCTGACTAGTTTTCACGAAACATTTAATGGATGACGACTTGGAGTTGGGGGAAAACAAGTTTTGGCCGAAAAATTAAATACTAATGAAATACTAAGCGGACATACACAGGCAGGAAAATTCCAGCGATCCTTTTCAGCTCGCCTATTTTCCATTGGAACAGCTGATTGTTCAATTAATCTCATGTTCAATTACCGTGACAAAAAAAACAATTCGCACTGATCTCACTGTTTGGTTTGTTTACCCAAATAAATCAAATCTTGCAGTTTCACTGCTTTTTAATTAAACGCAAATATTTAATTGAATAAATATGTATACACACAAACTGATCCGTGTGTGTGTGGGGGTGCGAGTGCGATCATCGCCGCAAACGCAAGGCAAAACAACATGGCTGCCGCCGCCACTTGTTAGAGAAAAATAACCGAATCGGAGTCTCGAAAAGCGTCCAGTGTTTATTTTGTACTCATTAATTATATCGACGCCTGATCCGCCAGGCCGCACATCCCTAAAATCGAAATAAAGCTATGTACTGCAGTTCAAGAGTTCAGCACTCGACTCACACACACACACACCACTCACTGGAAAATAAATACATATGCCGTCATACACTAGCCCCTATAAGCGCGCTGCGTCTGTCTGCGTGCGATAGGTTAGAGATCATTTTTAGACAAATTTGCGTACAATTTTCCTAGCAATTGCCATTACAAGTTCGCGAAATTTTTCGTCGTTGACGAATATCCACAAATGCACTTGTACTTTATACGCCAGTGTGCGGGTGTGTAAAAGTCTCTTTTTTTATGGCTTTTGTTGCTGCAGTGAGCTCACGCGTAGCGAGCTGCGCATCATTCTTTCTTCGCTTTTTCACTTTCGCCACGCACTTACTTTAAACTTTAAACGCACTCGTGTTGCCACCAATTGTATTCCACAAAGCTGCGAAAACTGTTTTTATTTTTTCACTTATCGCGCCATCAAAACACGCACACGACGTTCTTTTCTTTTCAGGTTGAAAATTGGAATGACGATAAAGAGCGCAGAGAATCGGGCATATTTATTAGTGTTGGAAAGGGTGGGTTTTTGTACAACAGTCCGTACCTAAGAATAGGTACAATAAGTATATATAAATTAGAATTAATAACCTACTATTTTTAATAAGAAGTTAAGAACCTAAGTTAAGAATCTAAGCAGCCAAATAAAAGCCGAAGACAAGGTGACATTCTTAGCTCAAATTGTAAGAGCCATTTAATATGTTATGCAGTTATCTTAGAAATTGTAAAACCAAATTAAGTATTTCAAAAACCGAGCTTATTTACTGGCGTTGGAACCAATAGGTTTTTGTAAAGCAACTTATACTTAAGAATAAATTGCTTTAAAAACAATTTAAAATGTTCATATTCAGGTATCTTAGAAATTACAAACAAAATTAAGTATTTCAAAAACTGTTCAGTTAAAATTTAATTATCATAAAAGCCAGAACGTATATAAATTATATTTACTTACACAAAAACATCCCTTTTAGTTGCATTAAAATCAAATGCTGCTGAACAGCCCAGTGTCAATGCTGAAGATATTAACCCATTTTCGGATTTATACTTTAGTTGACGTTGAAAAATAGTAGACATTTTTAAAATAAAAAGATGAAGATTCGTACATGATGATATCAAGAACCATACATGTATACAAATTATATTTATTTAAACGAAAACATATATTTTGGTTACTTGAAATCAAATGCTTCCTTAAAGCCCAGTGTCAATGATAAACATATAAAAACTTATGTATTTACTTGTTAGGCAAAAACGTACACAAAATATCGCCTAGGTACTTAGCTATGAGTTCCCCAACACTGATATTTAGTGTGAAACTGGTGCTTAACAACACTGGCCTGGCCAGAATCTTTTGCAACACTTGATCTGGCGTGCCTACAGAAATCAAAACAAACGCACAACCACCCACACAAACATGCAAACAGACAGGACAAAGAATAGACAAGCAAATCCGCTATTTGTTTTTCTCAAAATGTCGTTTATTTTGCGGCGGTTACTCGGGTGGCCAAGCAAAAGGCAGGGCAACGCACCCACCGCCTTTGAGATATCGTAATTTTCCCTAACAAATACCATCCTAGAACAAATCTGGTCCCAGGAGGTAGAACAGCAATACAACTAGGTAATAGAGCAGTAATCCTATAAATGCCATGTTGTAGTTTGGGCTCTCCTGGTTCGTGCGCCACATTGAGGCGCACCACTGGCGTCATGAGCTAGTGCCCTCCTGGATTGGACTTTCCCCATCCACTTTGCTGCTCTTCTGCAGATCCAGGTTGCCCACCACATCAGCACCTTCGTCGTCCACATTCTGAGCAATAGGACTTTCGATGATCCTGCGATCCTCGTACTGCAAGTCGCAAATCTCCACCGGATCCGGCTCGGGAGGAGGATGAAGCCTACTCGACTCCAGCAGCTGAAGGTGGTAGTAGACGCCTTCGTCATCTATGGCATAGAAATGGGAAAACTTCGCATTGGTGAAGAATCGGCGGGCTTCATTGCCCACGAACTTGATGCATGCTAATAGTTCCGGACGGATAGCATTGCCACGCTTATTCCGCCAGAGGGCAACCACCTCTGGACTCTCTGCAAGGAATTCGCGCGCAATAAATGCGGGATCTACTTCCATGTACACTCCGATGGGCGCCGCATCCACAGCATCCTCCTGCGTCACACTGTGTAGTTTGTGGCGACGACTGCGCCGCTGGCTCTGCTTCCGCTCCATTTGGTTGTTGCGCATGTGCGTCACGTTCCAGAAGCACAGCTGCTCAGCACAGCTTATCAGAAGGAGGTTGCATGGCGAGAAGAGGAGTTGACGGATGCAGTGCTGGTGGACCTTGTGAATGCTGTAGATCAGTTGAACTTCTCTGTTCTCCAAGGCGAAGAGCTGTTTGGGGAAATTGTAGTTAAGAGCAACTAATTAAGACTGATAACCCACTCCTACCTCTACAAAGCCATTCTCGAAGCCCAGTGCAAACATGCTACCATCCTCCGTGGCCGCCAAGTAGCTGATCTTCGCCTTCTGCGAGATCTTTTCCTCGCAGATCCGCTCTTGCCTCAGTTGATTGCCGCTGAATTTTAAACGGAATACCTGCGAATGAATTTGCATTGAATTAGCAGGTTTTTAAGTTTCATTTAGGTACCCCACCTCAATTGTGTTGTTTCCATGGGCCAGGAAAAGATAATCGTTCTTCAGATCAAAGCCCTCCAGCGATTCTTCTGACTCTTCAGGCTTTTCGAATGCGGAGAGGTTGGCCAAATCAAAATGCTGTCGAAATATATTCAATTATATAGTCCTCCAATCTTTAATACCAAAACTTACACAGACTGCGTGCTCAGAAAACAAGATGATAAACTGTTCTCGCAGAAGACGGGCGTACTTGGTGCCCACATCCAGGTGCAACGGCCATTGGTCAACGGGCAGCACCTGGTTTGCCTTCCCAATGTGGAATATCACAGTCTTCTGGACGCCATGAGCAGAGGCCACCAGCAGTTGCTCGCTAATCTGTTTGAGGTAATCGATGGGCTCCTTAATAAATTGCTGAGGTAGAACCGCGTCATGGTTAACATCTATGATGACCCCGTCTGCATAGCCAACGTAGATCTGCTCGTTGTTTGAAGCGGATATGGCAGTTATCTTAGGTTTACTGGCAGCATGCGTGGGTGTGATTGTTGACCAAGATGAAATGCTAGATCTTCTGCCGGCACTTGGATTGGTGGCAGTTTCAATTTGGTGAATACGCTCTTTGGAGTCCACGGCAAGAAGTTGCGTCCGCCCGGCAGTCATGTCCATCAGGGAACGCAAGTACACGGTAGGCTCGAGACAGGCCCTTGTCATTACGCTCTTCTCATCTGCACTGTGAACCCAGGCGATTCCCCGATCTTGATGTGGCTCTATCCCACAGACGGAGCGCAACGTGTGCACATGGACCACCTTCTTGCCCTTGGCTCCACACAAAACTATGTACTTATAGACAGGATCGCATAGCTCATAGATATCCACACACTGGATGTGTTCGCTGACATTGCTGCGAAGCACTGGATTGGAGTTCCGGAGATCGTACACAATTAGTCCCTCGGAGGTGCCCAGTAGAAGGTAGTGTCCGTCATCTGATCGCTTGCCGCATGTAATGAAACTGCCCTCCGGCAGCTGCACTGCCTCTGACTGCAAGTCATAAGAACCACACATAAAATTTAGCCGCCAAACGCTATGCTTGAAAATAAGCAACACGGTGGCTTCTTGATTCCTTTCAAATGCTTCCAAGGCCAAAGGCGTTTCGTTAACCACATAATAATTTGGACGTTCTAGTCTTTCGTCGGAACCATTGTTCAAATTCCACACAGTCAAAGCGCATCTCGAGTTACACACCACGTAATATCGCTTTAGGATCTGCACAAAGCAGCGGATTTCCGATTGGAGCGTCTTTAAAGCAGGGGTGTGCGATAGTTTGAACATCTGATCTTGCTCGTCCCAGTTTAAGATGTTCACCTCGCCATTGCTGAAGGCCACGTGCAGTTGGATTTTGGTATCCGGCAATCCGTCTTGTTCGTCCAAATAGTAAGCCATAATTTTCTGATCTGCGTTGGTGCTAATGTAGCGCTTGACCACGCTGTTAACCAGCTGCTGGTAGCTCCTCGTCCCCGTTGGCTTTCGAAGATGTGTGGAGCCAGGAGGTCGCACCCACTGCTTGCAGCCTCCACTGTGGCGCCTTACTGGACAATCCGGCCACAGTGACCAAAGCTTTACGCTGCCGTTGCTGTGCAAGGTTATCAAGTGCTTCTGTTGGTTAAGCACGGACATCCGTAGGATTTCACTGCTGTCGTCATCGTCCCTCAGAAGATACGTTTCCTCTCCCTCGAGTGAAACGTCGGTAAGGAGTAGTTCTCTGCTGCCTAGCGCCAACAGGCAAAAGTCGTTTTTCAGGTAAATGGTGTGGCGCACCTCATTAGTTCCCAGGTTGATGATCTGGCGGTCCTGGTGAAAGTGGCCACTGGGAAAAGGGAAATTAAATTATTCTTTAATTTTTGGGCAATTATTTAGTCATAACATACTGCTCTGTAAACCAAACTCGATCGGGAAACCTCTGCACTTGTCGTTCAGCCTCCTTGGAAATCGCCTCATCCTCCTCCATCAAGGCAATTCTGAGCAGATCCGTAAACTCTGAGCGAATAAGTTGCTCCTCAATCTTTGGCAAGAAATCCAGAATGGCATTAACCAAGCGCTCATACTTAACGTCATTGTCTAAGTGAAAAAATACAGTAAGTGAGATGCCTTAGTTTCTAATTTATCTACGTACTGCAAATATCTGACTTGTAGAACTTTAGCTGCTGCAGCGTGTTCAATATCGATCCGCTGGCATTCCAAGCCGTTGTGTCGTGCCGAATCTTTTGTTCTAAAAAGCGAAAGTCCAGGAAGACCGTGCGAAACAGAATTGCCCGCTCAGTGGGCTCAATGGATTTGAGGTGATATCCGATGTGGGTATAGAAATATCTGTCCAATGATGGCAGTATCAAGTCATCGTGGTCGAAGGCCTTTAAGATGCTTTGAAAGAAAGAGAAAATTTAAATGATTTTAATCATTTTAAGTTAATTTGTTGGAAAATTCAGATATAATACATAGTTGATTGATGATTCAAAATACAAATAAAAATCTGACATCATTAACGATTTAAGATGACAAATCATCAATCACAGATCAGTTTTATCTATACTCTTACTTGTAGCGATCAACGATCCTCCGATGCAGAGCGGTAATGTCATCAACCTTTACTTTCAACTCCGAGTATATGGCGGGTATACTAATGGTTGACTCTTTCGGTTGCTTCTTGACAAACGAGTATTTTTGCAGCTTGTTAACCACAACCATCGCATCGTGGCCATCGGATTTGTCATCGAACCAAATCAGCGATAAGAGCTGCACAATAACAATTTAACAATGATTAGCAATATATATTATGCTTATGTGAAACACACTTACATCGATAGGTATGTGGGCAGAGGGAGGGAATATGGACAATCTGTCAAACATTTCCCGATAGACTTTGTCTAAGACGCTTAAGGAGCTCTCAATGATGGTAGTTAGTTTATCGCAATTTACACTAAAAGGAAACCCGCATTAAGTAAGTCACACAGTGGAAACCTCCATTATATACTCACTTTTTCCAGTTGTCCCAAGAGGCCAAGCCATCTCGAATGCTCTCGGCAATGATGCTTAGTCTGCGCGGATTCGTTGTTAGAACTTCTCTTGGCAAATCCTGCGGTCTGCAGTGGAGGTATTTGAGAAACAACGATTTAACTTCATCGGGCGTAAGTGTCATCGAATGATGATCCAGTGAAATGTGAGTTGTGGTGGCATTCGAGAGAAAGTCAGTGACCTTCTTGAACCTTGTAGTTAGCAGAATCTTGCAGTTCAGGTTGAAGGCATTCCAAGCCTCTTCATTTTGCACATTCAGCAGGACAAGAAGGCAATTTTCATAGGGCTTGCTCTTTAAAAGGCGTCGCAATTCCGCCTGGATGCTGTGAATGCGGAACTTGATGTTGCTGCCTTGCTCGCTACGACTTGTCCAATTTGGATCTATTTGATGAAGCAGCGTCTGAAGCATCTCTAGCACTGTCTCTGGAGTGTTGCAGTCCTTCAGGTTCAGCCAGAAGATCTTGAAGTCCATTTTACGTTGCACTTTGTAAGATGAACACACATCCAGGGCAAGCCACTGTTTTCCCGATCCCAAAACGCCATCGACCAAGACATTTTTGGCTGGCCGAAGTTCTAGCACTGCCTGCATCAGCTTCAAATACTGCGAATAAAAAGAATACTCTGGTAAATAAATTGTTTTGTATCTTCTGATTCTGATTAGCATATGGAAATGGAAGATAATCCTACCGGTAGCAAGCGATTAACATTGTACTTGGCAAACACTTGGTTGTCGTTATACAGGCGATCCCGCTGCTCGATGTATGCTCTGGTCTCCCTGCTGGGGTTCCGAAGCTCTTTCTGGATGGCAACCATTAGGAATTCGTAGTTAGCCTGGTCGATCCGATTAAGAACGTCCTCGACAAAGACCTTGACCGTTTCCTCTGGCTTTTTAAACAGTGCCCATAGCAAGAGGAGAGTCGAGGTCTTGACTTCCTTGGACTTGATGATGATGACGATTTCCTCTTTGGACAATACTTGTGGCAGGATGTCCTGGACATCCTTAACGTCAAAATTATCGATGAATGCATCAAAGAACACAAACAATATGTCCTTGTAGTGGTATTGCTGAACTCTCGAGTCCATGTTGTTCCCTAAATAGCTCTGCATAATACAAAATGAAATAAATATTACCATAGGAATGTTTAGGAATTCATTTTTTTTTTAATTTAACTTTTTAATGTTTTTTATAGACAAGCGTTTTACAACACAAACAAAAACAATATGCGACCAATTCATTTGACAATACACTAAATCAATGTCCATTCTTGTGTGGCGTGTTCAACATATATATAAAAAAAAATTATAAATGCTGCTCTTTTACTTATTTTTATGCACATTTTTGTGGATTTTACAAGTAATTTATCAATAAATTGGCTTTTTTCTTTATTGATTTGAAACGCAAAGTTTTGGCCACTGATGCTCGCAATGTTTTTCATGGCGCCAAGCGGTCTTGACCCACTTAATTTGAACACCCCGCTGTCTACAAAGACGAGAGATGTCAACGAGTGGTTAGTTTAGATATGATAAGGTGGAAATACAGATACCGATCCCCCACACCCCCAAAAATTAGTTTTAACTGTACTGATCAGGAGCGCTAATTTCACAACTGGCCGCCAAGGAGAGAACGAACGAACGTGATCAGCTCCAAATAACTTGGAATCCGTGAGTGGAGCTCTCGTCGAAATAGGCAATTCTAGTTGCAGTTCTATAAGGCCAATGTCGCCGCTCCAAATCTGATCACCACCACTATTCGTATTTACCCGCTGAATTCACTTGTTAGATAAGCGAGCGCAGACAGAGACAGAAGATGAGTCACTAGTGGGCCCACATGTGCAGATAATATACATACTATGTATGTATAAAGTAGTAAGCAAAAGTATAAACAACAGATAAATGTGAATGAACTTCGCGGCTGTCTCTGTCTGTGTGTGGGTGTGCGATTGTTTGATTTTTTAAATTGCACATACACGTAACAGTGTCTTAGATTTTAATTTTTAAAATGATAAAAAGGGGAGACCCCAAACCAAATACGGGGGAGCTACGTGACAAAATAAAAAACATTAAGCAATTGCACTAATAAAATGCCAACTAACGCACACAGGTGCATGTTCACCTGCATTTCAATACAATGCAGTTCACGCATACTTACGCTTTGTTTATTTATATCAATTTGTCCTTAATACTAAGTGTATATATATGTATATATGTGTAGATATTGCACGTTGTCCTAATTAAATCGATGCTCCGGCTGCACTTCACGCACTATTCCTTGTGCTCACATAGTTTTAGCACCTTATTATAAGCGGACACGAGCGATACAAATAAATGGCACACAATACGCATATTCACTAAGCTAAGACACAACAAAAAATATTTCGTTAGAGGTGGACGTTTAGTATCGACTATCGAAAAAAACAGCTGTAGGCGCTGCCACATTTTAAATTACCGCAAATTTGAGTATTATTACAAAGAATGACCCAAAAAGAAAACTTGCAATTTTGTTATTGTATTAGCCATATCTTTGATAACTTCATGACTTTATTTAGAGTATTCACAGTTCCGTCGTAGGCACTTTTTTAATTATAATATAAAACAATGACATGTGCTCATGGAGCTTCTTCTGAATCCTTTTCCAGATCTTCAGCTTGGGGTAGCTCCCGAGCCGGCGAGCAGCAAGTTGACTGGGGCAACTGTTCGTCGGCAGCCTCCTGTTTGATGATAACATTGTTCTGAAGGCACAGCTCTATGCTCTTGTCCAAGTCCGGCAACTGTTCGTCGGCAGCCTCCTGTTCGATAATAACATTTTTCTGAAGGCGCAGCTCTATGCTCTTCTCCAAGTCCGCGCATATGACGATGTCACTTCACAAATATGTAAAGGCACAGAGGTTAAAGAAATACATCTAGATATAGCTTTAGCTGCTTACTTGTCTTCATTGTTGTTGTTATTCTCCTGAACAGTACTGACTGCCATTTCATCAAGGGGCTTGCCAAATTCGAGTAACTGTGCCAAAGGAGTCTGAAGCTCATCCTTGAAAAAGTTTAAGCCTGATCGCTTCTCTGGGATCATGTAGAAGCGGTTATAAAACTTTTGCAGGGTGCTGCGGAAAAAGGCTGAGTCGCCCATAAGTTCTAGGCATTGCTCTCTGGTCTTCGTTATCCTGGAAAACACCTTCCCTATGTTCAGGCTATTAAGGAATGTTTTGAAGGAAACGGGAAATACAAATGTCCCACTCCTGCTGAAAGACAAGGAGTTGATAATGGGTTAAGCTTGAAATGGATACTACTCACCCGTTTAATACGATCATAACACCTTGGGAGCTTCTATCTTGGTTTTGCAAGGCACGTGCAATATCCTTTAGCTTGACTTTTAGCTTTTTTACTGTTTCAGTGTTCACGTGGTCTGACATTTTTTTCGCAACTCTAAACAACTTGAGGACGCTGTGAAAACTAAAAAGTTAACGGTAAAACTAAAAACGAACCAACAGTGTGGCCGTGCAGGAGACATTGAAATAAAGCAAATAATTCGCCTTGTTTTTTGTCACTCAGTCAACCAATGTTATCATCCTGGAATACCCAAGATTCCCTCCTTATCTTTGATAAAATATAATTGGTATTTGTTGATTTGTTTTGCGTTCGATGGCATTAAAAGTTTTTGCTGAATCTACTCACTGTTGGAAAAACGCTCCTTGTATACGCGGGAAGTAGCTACAAAATAGCTGTTAACAGTGTTGGAAAATTATCATTTACCGTTTGGATGTCAAATAATCAAAGTGTATCGTTCCGATATTTAGAATTTGCCCAGGTAATTTTCCGCTAGCCACTTGCGACCACACCGAAGGTGAAAAGGCGAAATAATTAATTGTAACAAATTGCCGCAGCGCGAATAAAAGGTGCGTAGATTTTCTCAGTCGCTATAGGCGGTCACAGGTCCGTTTCCCCGTCTGCATTTTCCATATTCCACGGGCAGTAAAACGTGCAATTCCTCCAGGATAAAAAAGCCGAGCAGACGCAGACGAGAAAGTGACGACGCAGCAAAACGAAGCAACAAAAAAAAATCGGCGACGTATACGTTCAACTTTGACAGAATTAAGGTAGGCATTGGAAATTCAAGACTTTTGCCAGCCGCAAAACAAATTCAGTTTACTGGGAGACCAAGTGACCCTAATCCGGTGACGAAAAAAAAAGAAAGGAAAAAATTAGTGCGCAAGGAAAACAAAATGTCCGCGACTTTGACGGAACTGGCGTCCCCGACGCTCGCAGACGTAACCACGCTGGATTTCCCAAGCGAATGTGATTTGACCCCTGAAGATTACTAACCCCTCCTCCTTTAAACCCCTCGTGCTTTTCTAGTTTTCGAGTCCAACTCCGCCGCCACCGCAATGTCATGCCGCGCCCCCTTCCAGCCCGACGACCAGTATGAGCAGATGCGCCGGCCGAATGTCGGGGCAGGATCCGGCGGAGTGGCCATGCCAGGCCTGGAGCAGCAGGCACATCTCTTTGGGGAGTACGGCCAGGCCTACGGGCAGGCGCAGGTAGCCGGGGGCTACCAGCAGCAGCTGCCGGTGCAGGCCATCCAGGCCCAGGCCCAGACCTTGTCCGACTTGTCCAAGCTGTCGCCGGCGGCCAGCGTCTTCGTCCCTCGAGGAGTTGCTCCACCTCAGCAGCAGCAGTCGCGCCATCAGCAGTACCAGCAGGCTGGTGGAGCAGGCGGCTCCGGAGGAGCTCCCTATGGCCAGCAGCGCTACGTGAACGGCTACAAGCACCACCATCAGCAGCAGCACCACCAGCAGCCGCACTACAACCATCACCACAACCATCAGCAGAAGTTCAACAACGACATGCAGAAGATAACGAATTCCGTGCAGAATCGCCTGCACCTGAACAGCCAGCAGGGCTCGGCTGGCAACTACTATCAGCAGCAGCAGCAGCAGGTACACCCACAAAACACACACCACCACCAACAACAACAACACAACAACCAGCAGCAGCATCAGCCACACAATCAACACGCCAAGTTCCAACGGCATACCCACTTGAATAACTCATTCCAACAAATCGCACAGCAGACACAGCACCACCAGCAGCCGCACCACCAGCAGCACAGCCAGCAGCAGCAGCAGCAGTATTTCCAGAACCAGAACCAGAACCAACAGCAGCAGCAACCGCAGCCATCCACTTCGTCCGCGGCGGCCTCCTCGTCGTCCTCAAACTCTTCGCAGCCGGACATGGCCACCATTGCACTGGAATATCTTGATACAGTCATACATTGCCTTAACCAGGTGAGCGTCCAAAAGGAAATTATATATTACACAATAGATAGTAGTTGGGTGAATCTTGTAATTGTTTTGTTATCTCATATAAAGACAAGCAGGGGTGAGAAATAATAGGGTGTAGAAGAAGCATCAATTGTCAGAAATAAATCAATACTTTTGATCAGCTAATCACTTGTATTGTAAGCATTTTTTCAAACAAGAATCTATCTATCTATTTTGTAACTTTCTTATTAAATGGTAGACAGAAAACATGTTAAGTAAATCGTGTTGACAAACAAATTTAAATATACCCAAACTTAAAGATAGAAAATACATTTTTCAACAAGAACTCATTAAGTTTACCCTATGATTATTTACCCCCTAGAATCCGGGCCAATTTGATACCATTGCATCACGCTTCCTGACCATTTTCGATGGCATGGAGAACAACCACTACGTTCTCTCCATCGCCATGGAGGACATCTTCGAGAAGTCGATCGAGCAGCCGAACTTCCGGTACATGGGCGCCAAGCTGTACAACCTGCTGCACATGCTCAACCCGAAGCCGGACTCGCTGTTCCACACGCTGCTCAAGTGCAAGCTGGACTACCACCAGAAGGAGGTGACCAAGTACATGCGCTCCAACGAGCAGCAGAAGGTGCGGGAGACGGCCCTCTTCCTGGCTGAGCTGTACATGCAGTTGCGTGGGGACGACGACTCGCGCATCCAGTTGATTGCGGTGAACATCGTCTATTCGCTGAGTAAGCTACTACTGAGTGAGAGCAACGAGAATGTGCGCTGCCTGTGCCAGACCCTCAAGCTGGCCGGCTACGATCTGAGCGCGGATTGCCCCAAGGACATGCTGGAGATCATCACGGCCCTGCAGGCGATCGAACTGAAGTCGCCGGGCAAGTACGCCATGGCGGCCAGTGTGATTGCCCTGCAGCAGAACAACTGGGGCCGGAAGGTGTCCAACGCCCTTGGCGGCGACGAGGACATTGTGACGGAGCCGCTGCGCCTCAGCGATGAACCAGTGTTCTACGGACCCGATGGCCGCGAGCTGACCGCCGAGGAGACCGACTTCCTGGCCACCGAGGATGGAGACGGAAGCGATGGCGACGACTTCGACGCCGACGTCGGGGACTTGGAGATGGACGCCGAGATGGACGAGGAGACCGAGCGAGCCTACAAGGAGTTCTGCAAGCAGGGCATGCAGAATAAGACCTAGACGACTGCGGACGACTGTGTGACGGTGGGCGGATTCGCGGGGGCGTGGCCAGTGGCAGGATGTAGAAGGAGGAGGAGGAGGACGGTAGAGAGCGAAGGAATTGAGTGAACCTTTCCCAACAAATTCTCGGTTGTGGGATCGATGATTGCAGTTGCTTGGTTCAGAACCGATTGTGATTATCTTTTAAATTATTGATAGCAAATTGTTTGTGATATCTTCGTGTTTCATGCACTTAACATATTATGACATGTGTTTATGACTTTGTTCAAGCGCTTTTTTGTGTGATACGCCCGTTTTGTATCTGTATCTCTAATATCTAACTCTCTGCCAGGATTACCGGATAACCAGCCAGTTCACTCATCAGTTTGTATTTTTTTACTCTCAGTTTTGAATTATCGCAAAGCAAAGCCAGGATTTTTAGCCGTAAACGGCACAGATATATAATTATATAGCCACTGCCTCGCCGATCCGATCCGATCCGCCAACACACACACACGCAGCTGCACTCAAAGACTCGTACTCATATGCGCACCCACACACTTGCATGGCACATATGCAGACTCATAAAACGGCAGAAAAAAAAAAAAACCGCAAATTTCACATTCAATTAAACAACATTCTCTTGATCATACAAAACGAAAAAAAAAACAACAGCAGCCACGCCTAATTTTTAAATAATTGTAATTAATGTTAACGAAACCATGATTTAATTATAAATAAAATTTATCGAATTGCGTTTAAAACAAGTTCAGGTTGAAAGACTTAATTGATGGGGAAATGAAAGTGGTTGAATTGCCGATTGAAATCCGTTATAGTTCGGTTCAATTGTACTGACTGCATCCCTTCATCCTAGCCATGTTTTGAACCAAATATCTTATTAATATTCGGAAAATGTATTTTTATATAATTAAAATGATAAATTGAAATTAATCATTGTTATGTTAAAAAAAAATTCAAAATGTATTTATCACTTAAATTATTGACGTTGGACTTATAAAAAATCATCGATAGATAAACACAAGCTCATATGTTTGATGTATCGATAGTATCGCATTTATGACTGCAGTCTGCCCACCTCTAATGAATCTGCTCGGGACAGTCAAGTAAAAAATATCGGATCGGGTCGAAGTGTAAAGCAAATCGGTGTGAATTAAATTATTCGCTGTAATGTGATAAAAAAAACGGTGGCGAGTGCTCGTGACAATCGCGCAAATGTACGTCAGTGTCCCAAAATTTAAGGACCTTGAATCGAAATTGGAGACCACAACAAAAGTGACGTCATAATGGTGCTATTTATGTATTTGTATGTACGTCCATGTATCCATACAAAGTTTTTGCTAAATATTTGCCAGTGAGACGCAAACACACACAAACTCACGCCCGCTAGAACATTAATAGATAAAACAATAAAAACAAAACTAGCAATAAGCTGTAATCTCTAGAGTATTTATAAGAAAATCGGGAAAATCAAGAACAACAAAGACAAAGTGACAACTAAAGGTCACAAAACAGCGAAAAAAAAACAAATACGGTGCTCGCGAGTGTGTGTGTGCGTGTTTTTTGAGTATTTTTGCAGACAACAAAGCTATAAAAATTTGTTTCCAAAATATATGTGTTTACATATACGTATATATAGTTTGTTTTGCGCTTTGTAGACATAAACTTTCGATTTTATTAAACTCTATAATTGTAAAGAATTAACACCTGCATTTTGCATTCTCTTTTTTTTTGTGAATAAACCTTGTAAAATGACCCAGAAGTATTATAATATTTTATTCTGTACCCAGATCGCCTGCGCCAAAAGTTAACTGATAAACATGACACAATAAATTAGGAGAACCAATCAACGACGATCGAAAAGGTCTAATTTTTATACAAACCTCAACACCCCGAATAAATCCAAATTAAGGAGTCCCAAACGATCCGCACCCGCTAAAATGGCCAGCGTCTGGAAGAGATTGCAGCGCAACTTCAAGCGCGCCGCTAAATTCCAGTTCACTGCGTCGTACCATGATCTGCATCTGGAAACCACCGCCAAGTGGTAAGTGCTCCATGTTTCCATGCTTAAGTGGATTAATTCATCGGAGAACTCAAGTAGGCGGTGGGTTAGATTGATTTTCAATTTGAACAGACTAGTCTGCAAACGTAAGAGCTAATAGCCGTTTTCTATACGCAATTAACTTGGGATTTCATTCATAATTTCTTAATATTAATATAGCTCTAAAAATGGCATTGCAAATGTTCTTACCGAATCTGCTGAACATAATCATACTGTTCTACACATTTTTTATTTCTGTTTACCAGCTATTTTCAGTAACTTTCATAAGTTCTTCAATTGGTCTGATCTGATCATTTTTACGTTATCTTAACCAAACATATAAATCTTAAATTAATCTTTAACTTTTCATAATAGGTATTTCGTATCTTATCCAACTTGTATATTAAACAAGTACTATTGATTATAAAGATTTTTCTGATTACTTATGTAAACAAACCATAACGTGAATATTAATGGAACTTTTCATTCAAGAAATATTGTACTTTCCATGTCTCTTGTTAAACAATTGCTGGGTTTTACTTCCCTAATAATACCAATGAACAGGTTAATAACAAGTTCATTACGCTTATTCTAACTATAAATTAGCTTAACTTTGGGTTTAAGGAACAGTAATTATTAATTCTGATCAATGATTGAGTCAGAACAAAAAAAAGCGAATTATAGAAATTTATCTGCTTACAATTTGTCATGCACATAAACTATCTCTTCTGTTTGCCCGTTCTTTCTATCTGTATATTGAAATTGAAAGGCATGAAATATTATAAGAAATAATTCCTTAAATATAAAAGTCTTGGTATTCCCCACTTATTTTCTATATCTTTATCGTAAATAACGAATGACCCCGCTCTTCCTGTTTAATGTTTATTAAACAATCATCATATATGTACATTTATCAACTGAATTCATGTTATTCTACTGCATCCGGTAGATGTCTCATTGACTTATGTATAAAATACATACAATTTACGAGTTATTCGAAGAGTTGCGAGAACTTTAAGAATACCATTTGGGGATGAAATTGACTACATTAATGTGATGGAAATTTTGCAGGCGTCCGTCAAACCTCTCTATCGTTTGGACCAGAAGATCTAGGCGGGTGGCCAGTGCGCCGTTGCCATGGGAGCCGGACATGATGAACCCCCTGGTGGGCAATATTTCCTGGCCAGTGCCTGACAATCACACCATATCCGTCACCCTGTTCAAGGATCCCAGGACGCACGAGCTGGAGGACAAGGATTGGACGTTTGTCATCGAAGATGTGGGTTAAACTACTAAATAAAAATACATAGATCATTGATAATAGGTCTGATCGATCAACAGGTTACCCCAATGGGGAAGAAACGTGTGCTGGCCAATGCCAGCATCAACATGAGGAAGTATGCCAGCATAGAATCCACTCAGCAGAGCTTTACATTGAGTTTAAAGCCGGTCTCGAAGAAGATTACCGCAGCTAGTTTGGAACTCACGATTAGCTGTGTATTTCTAAGGGAGGGAAAGGCCACGTGAGTCAGATTTTCTTGAACGATTTACAGGGACCTAATGGCAATGGTTAATCCTTCCCAGTGATGAGGACATGCAGAGCGTGGTCTCCATGATGTCCGTTAACAACAATGATGTGGCGCCTTTGGACGACCTGGAGGATATACCCGATCTGGACAATTTTAGTGAAATTACGGACCATTTATATGACTTTACTCAGCAACTGGAGCAGATGACAACTAGCCTGAACGGCTGCATTGATGTGGCCACACCTCAAAGTGGTAAGAGCACTATATTCGTGCCACCGAATATAATGTTTAATGTATTAAACTTCAAGTATTCGTATCTGTTAGTATGTAAAAATGGACTAGAGCGTATATATTATGTATGTCGAGTGCTGAAAGTAGCGGAAAGAGAGTTTAAAGCTCTGTTTCGGTTATGAATAGCACTTTGGTTAAGTATGTTAAAGCCCTAGTAAATGTTTTAATTATGTAAAGATCAGAGTTCCCAGACTACGCATCTCATTGATGCCATATACGTAAACTCGATCATGCATGGTCTAGTCCACACAAATCAAAATTCCACATTCTCTGACACAATGGACTTTAATCATAGCATTTTAGCTGTAGATATTTTGTACAGACTATTCTATCTGACTCAAAAACAAATTATTTCCTTTCTATATCCCACTACATCAACAACACATCACGTATCTTGAATGATTTCCTGCAACTTGTAACTTGTGCGTAAATTGTAAAATGTACCTTTTCTTTTGATTTCGTTTTCGTTCGTTTGTTATTATGTAGTACCTTCGTTATCTGAAGATCCAACTCCGTTGGCCGAGTCATTTAATCAATTGCATTTTGAACTAGACGCCGACGGCGATCGCAAAGCGGCGAACAAGTTAGACTTGCCCACAGCTGCATCCGGTGGTTCTAGTGGTGCTAGTGCTGCTAGTGCTGCGGACGAGTCCCTCAAAACTCCCAATGGACTGCAGCCTCTGGTGGACAGTACGCCGATTAAGTCGCCAGGAGAAACCAAGCAGACGAAACAGACTCCTGCGGAGCCGTTGAGATCGAAAACCAGCGAGGCCTTCGCCAAAATGGTAACCTCTACGCCGATCGAACCTAAGTTAAACAAAGATGATGTGAAGCCAAAGAAGAAAAGGGCTCTTTTCTTCAGCGAGAAGGAGGATGAGGACAATGTAAGGGTGGAAAGTCCCAAGGAGGATACCACCAAGAGCTTGAGCAACAACAGCACCACCAAGGAAAATCCCAAGGAGGAGAGTCGGTCCAATAAGGCGCCCTCATCTGTGGTGGCTCCGAATACCAAGCGTCCCGAGTTGCAGCCCCTGAACTTAAAGAAGAGCTACGAGCCCTCGCCCACACCTGCACCTGCACCGGCACCCGCATCTGTGATAAACGAATCGATGGGATCACAGTCGGGATTTAGTACCTCTGGATCGATGAACAACAGCCTCAAGCCCGTGGAGAAGATCGTGCTGAAGGAGAACACGCCCGGCCAGGATCTGCTGGAGTGGTGCAAAGAAGTTACCAAAGACTACCCCAATGTTAAGGTCACCAACCTGACGACCAGCTGGCGCAACGGCATGGCCTTCTGTGCTATTATTCATCACTTTGTGCCGGAGCTCATGTGAGTTATGATGATTTATTTGTATATCTTATCGTAAAGAGGTTACAAATGAAACCAAATTATTTATAATTAATTGGTGACGTTACCTTTTTCCTTATCAAACTTAAATTACTTTTATAGTCTTCTTGCTAGTTAGCTAATTTCCTACCAGATTCGACAAGCGACTTTGAACTAATTGGATTTCCCCTTTTCTTAGTGACATGTCAAAATTGAGTGCCCATGAAGTGGTTGGCAACTGTCGAATTGCTTTTGATGCTGCAGAATCGTTAGGAATACCACGGGTAATCGAGCCGCGGGACATGAATCTGCTGACAGTACCAGACAAGTTGGCGGTGATGACTTATTTGCACCAGTTGAGAGCTCACTTTACGGGCAAACAGTTGAAGATCGAGCAAATTGGTAAGCAAACCACAGATAAGTGTAACTTTTCAATGTTTTAATGCTTTCACCTTTCTCAGGCTCCACGGCAGATGAGTCAAGTTATGTGATTGGAAACTATATGTCGGACAACTTATCACAGAATCGGATCAACTTTCCGCACTCGAAGACGCAGTTGCTGCATCAGAGCTCCTTCGATGAAGAGATATATGGACAGAACAAATCGGAGCAACTGTCGCCCGCAAGTAAAAAGGATGTGAAGAACCTGATTCTGTACAACCCGAAGAACATACTGGACAAGGTGCTGTCGCCCACCAAGGACAAGAACGCGATCAACGCATCGCAGCACGCCAACCAGTCGTCGGTGCTCGGTGGCCAGACGCCGCCGCCGCAGGAGGAATCCTTGGACGAAGGTCCTCAGGCGGGTGGGAAGGAAAACAACTCCTTAACAGTCATAACTAATCCGGTGACCAGTGTGAGTAAAAGCCAGGATCGTGTTGCCTCGTTGAGTTGAAGTTATCTATTGAGTTGTTGTCTTGGCTTTGGGGACCTATTTATTTGCTTTCATTTTTTTATATACTTGCTTTCCTTGTTTTTGCTTTACTTTTGATTTGTTTTGTAGCGAATTTTAACGCGCCACAAGCTGATGAGCGAAAAAGCCAAGCTGATGATAGAAAAGCTAAAGCTTCACAATACCAGCGACGCGAATGACGTAAGTAGCTTTTTGTCGGAGACGATGTCCGCTGCTTGCAGCGCAGCTTATCTTTTGCATGTCTTGTTGATTTATTTAAATATTGTTTTTATAAAATATTGTTTACAATATAAAGGGGGTTTTTTGCTTGACGATGTAATATTTATTGTACTAAAATTCATAGGAAATATGAACAAGTTAAGGATTGAGATAGAAAAAATCATGTTTTTGAATCCGAAATTTATAAACCAAATTAATAAAACTTTTTTTTTAATTTTTTATGTAAGTAGAAAGTAGAAAGCTAAATCTTCTGAAATTAAGTATTGCAAAAGTTGATTCATACCCGTTCGTTATTTGTTTTAAACCGCTGAAGGTTGCTAGCATTATTGTTTATCTGTAGCCATATGGTGTACACAAATCCAAATCCAGATTTAATTACTGTTTCTAAGAAAACACTCGATTTAGTCTATATGGGTTTATAAATATGATATATAAAAAGGGCCCAACTAGAGCAGATCTTCACTCAGTGGTTTCGATGTCTTCCCCCTGGCAGGAGGAGCGAAAGCAGCGGCTGCGGGAACAGGCCCGCCGCCTCATCCTGGAGAACCGGGTAAAGAGCGGCGGCTCCATCGAGAGTCCCACCAGCCCCACCAGACCCAAGCTGGAGCGCACCATCTCGCCGATCCACAACGGAGCGGAGGAATTCTACGCGGAGCATGCCAAGGAGCCGGGCAGTCCTAGTCATAGGTTAAGTGATCCGAAGGGCCTGGGAGTGAATGGAAGCTCTCTGCAGTCGTTCAGCGCGATTGTGGACCGCATCTCACCAAAGCAGGAGAAGAGGGTGAGTTAAGGGAAGCCTCGTAGCCATGGTTGCTGCATAGTGGCTACCGCGGCAATCACATAACTAATTTCAGCCCCTTTCACAACGTTTCCAGGGCGACAAGCTGTCCTACATCGAGTCCGAGCTGGAGGCACTTGAGCGGGAACAGGAGGCCATTGACCAGAAGGCCAGCAGTCTGGAGGCCAAGCTGCGCGCCGTGATGGGCGGCAATCCAAGTAATAATCGCCGGGGTGGTGCTAAAAATGGCAACCCCTTCCTTAGGCTAATCCGAAATAGTATTGGTGGTGGTGATGTGATACGAATTAAGCTGCTTGACTCAGACGACGAGAGTCTCTTTGGTGGAGGTGCTGGTAGTGGAGGCGGTGGTAGCGGGGCGTGCAGCGAAGACGAGGACCGGGACACGTCCAGCGACAGCCCATGCAACTCTGGCGACGAGTTGCACTCGCGGCTGCGCCCCCGACCCCGCTCCCAGTCGTGTTTTGTGAATGTGAACAAGGCCCATCCATCGACCATGACCACGCCCGCTCATTTGCGCCCGCATCATGTGCATCATGTTGTGCCCTACACCCACATGCTAGACAGCTCCCCGTCGGCGCTCTCCTCGCAGCAGTCCTCCTGTGATAACCTGCCCGCGTGCAGCGACGATGACGAGGTCCTTGCACTGGCGGCCACCGGTCGTGCGGCCTCCTTGCGGCGGCAACATGATCGCCACAGGCGACGCCGTCAGCAGCGGGAGCGGCGCTCCCATTTGTGTCACAGTCCCAGTCATTGTGGTAAAGTGCGGCCCATCATTTCATGCCTGAACCATTGAGCTGCGCTGCCAACTGCAATCTGCAATCTGCAAACCGCTTCTGCCAATGCACTGCCACGCCTCACCGCCTGACTGCCCGCCCGATCGCCCAGATCAACCGCCTGCCTGCCCGCCCGCTCGCCTCTCAACCGCATCTACTCGCTCATCCTTTGTGCCGTTTGTTTGTTCTAGTTTGTGTCTGTGTTTGCTTGTTAACTTGGCCGGGCAGCCGTTCCAAATTGTGTCTAACCACGTTCGGACTGGGCTCTAACTGTCTCCGACAAAACGCTCACTAATCACAGAGTCCACACTCTGCCGCAGCTTTTGAAACCGCCAAAGGACGCCTGTTTAGATCACAATAAAATATTTGGGGCCTGTTCTGGTTGCCAATTTAATGAAATTATATTTAAATTATGTATGATTATGATATGTGCTTGTTTAAAATACTAAAGATAACAATATATATAATGACAAAAGTAATTATGGCAAAATAATCAGAACAGGCCAGCTGTAATTAATCTTAGAATTTCACAAAAAAAAACCCCGTCAATGCATTTCAATAACAAGTGATTAATTCATTCCACAGAGACCGAGGAAACGGAGGAGCAACTGCTATCGCAATGGTTTACGCTGGTCAACAAGAAGAACGCTCTTCTTCGGCGACAAATGCAGTTGAACATACTGTGAGTTTTCTTTCGGCTTTACTATCAGTTTTGCGTTTTATCATGTGATTATTTCTACCCCTCAGCGAGCAAGAGAAAGATTTGGAGCGAAAGTATACGATGCTGAATCAGGAGCTGCGGGCAGCGCAATCAGTGGAGGATTGGCGCAAGACAGAGGTGCAACGGGAAAAGGAGCGGCTGCTGCTTGAGGAGCTGATGACGATTGTCGACAAGCGAGACCAGTTGGTTCAGCATCTGCACAACCAGGAGCAAGCGTAAGCTCCTCAATTTGCCCCCTTTGTTACCATCAGAAATTAACCCATACTTTATTTTAGGATCGAAGACGATCAGGAGATTGCGAGAACACTGGAGCATGTGGACATAAGCGGTGAAAAAGACAAATGTGTTCTTCAATAGAAAACGAAATTAACCAAACCTGACTGGAGATTATACTTACACAAACTCAATCTTATCTATGTAACTAGCTAGATAACAACTATGTTCAGTGACACGCACTAAGGTCGCGTGGTTTTTGTGGTTCGGTGTCGCTTCTTATGCAATCGTTATATCCAACGACAACAAATACTTGGACCATTTGGCATGGTTATAAAAAAGGTATACTGTGAAACAAAACAAATTGCTTTTGTATTTAAGCAAGGAAATTCAATGAAAAAGAACAAAACGTCCGTTAGTAAACTAAGCAACACAAATCGAGAACAGACACTTCGAAAGGGACAATTTATACACCTATTTATGATAATCTGATATTTTAACTCCTTTAAATTCATTGTGTTAAATTCGTTCCATATTTTGTTGTTGTGTCATCTGAGCCACACCTAAAGTAAGTCCTGAACGCAAAGAAGATGTGAGTTATGGAATTGAGGAGGCAATTTTACGTTAGTTCATACATTAGCATTTATCCAATATAAACTGAAAACGCTTCATCCAAAAATACACATGTACACATATATATTTATGAAATCCCTTTATGCGAGAACCTATCTTACCATACTTAATTTAGACCCGTACTTTTGCTCTAAGTTAAGCAAAGCGCTTTAATCATTATTTAAAGGTGGCTTATATACTTATATGATACCAATTTTAATTTACTTTGCCCAGGCGAATGTGTAAAGAACTGTTCAACCCAAGAACCTAGCTAATAAAAAACAGACAATGCTGACAAGTCATCAGCATCGAAAAAACCCAAAAACAATTCTAAGATTTCTTATCTTTTGTTTATACCTATGAGGTTCTGGGAACAGATCGGTGATTGTAAACAACAGATGATTCATATTGAGTGGTAACAGATTTCTTTATTCGATCAACAGGTTTTTGTACAAAAATACATTTCTTTAATACAATAAAAATCAACTTTAACAGAATCTCATCTTAATTGACTGAACCTACGTATATGTTTAGATACTTGAAAGCTAAGTATGTATATGTTTAAATCACTTGAGAATTGCTTGATTATTGCTTAATTAGCAGAGATTCCATCACAATGTACATGATATTATTTTCGTTTCGCGGGAAGTCTTTTAATAAATCTGTAGATTTATTATTATTATTATTATGTGACCCAAGATCTTATCTTTACGCATGCAAAAAGTTTAAAAGATTTACAATTAAATGACGTCATGGCGGCGCTACCATTGCTCTAGCTCAGCATTAAATAACTACAAAAGAAGCGAAATTAAAGTTGAGTAAACGACACAGCTACAATCACAACAAAAGCGAAGGTGAAACTAACATTTGAAGTGGTTGGAGTAGAAGCAGCTCCGTGCGTCATTTCGTGGAGTTCCTCATCGGTAATCGTCTGGTTAACGACATCCACCAAATAGTTGAACGTGGCCGATACGGGTTTGTGGTCAGAGAGCATATATTCCATGTGGGACTGATAAGACAACTGTTTGGCACTCAGGGTAATTCCCTTGTAATCGTTGTTCTGCACGCGATGCAGGATCCTATCACACCAGGCCGGTCGTCGCTTCAAGTTGTACTCATTGGTGCCCTCGTTAAACTGCAAGGAGAACGAATTAGACATTTCATCAGTTCTTGAGATAAGGAAAATTATATCGCTTTCTTAATTGAGGTCTTTCCACTCAAATAAACTTAGTAGATTTTTGTCTTTGTCTTTTTTAACTTTTAAAATGAGTTAAGACCTGAATGATAATAAGCAGTATGGATCCAAAGCTTAGGGATAGTAATTGTCAAATCTAAAAAGGGGGTCAAAGATGAATATACATCCGTTGCCGGGAGCGGAAATTAAAAATGAGTATTAGGAAGATAACACCGATTTAAATTGAGACTTATACCCTATAAGTATTTAATTTAATTAAAGATAAGCAAGTTCAAGTGGATAAACATAACGATAAAGATTTGATAAACACCTTGAAAGTGGGCGCAAAAGTGGGCTGCTGCTCCTCCAGCAGGCTGAAAGCGTTGCCCTTCGCCCTTAACATGTTCAACTGGTCCAGCTCGAGCAGCTCCGCATAACGCATGTTCTCCACATCCGTGCGCACATCCCAGGCGGTCATATCCCCGGACAGGCGGAAGTTGAGATCACCGAACCAGAAGACGACATCGTGGTCGAAGATGCTGTGGTATCTCTGAGTACTGTACTTGTGATTGTCCACTATCTGGTTGTAGTCCTCGATGCGTTCCTTCAGCTTCTCGTCGTGTGCCGCCAGATGGGAGCAGACGAAGACGACGCCAGTTCCGTAGAGGGAGAGCCGGATGCTCACGGCTCCCTTGTTGCCCCACAGACCGCCCAATCCCGTGCGCGTGGCTGCCGACTCGATACTCTGCATGTGAGGAATGTGCTTGTGCTGCGCGAACATCGTTATGAGGATGCCCTGCAGCTGCTTCGAGTCTATCTTGACAAATTGATGATCCTGCAGGGTGCTGGCGATCTTGAGCACCCACGGATCGTCCTGGAAAATCTTCAGGTTCGTCGTGCTCACCTCCTGGAAGCCGATCACATAGATATCGGGGAGCTGGTTATCCGGACAGTTGGTGGTCCCATTGAGGGACAAAAGGGAACCCAGCTCCTGGTTCCTCGGTGAGTGGGTGCCCACGTTCCAGGTCACCAGGAAGATGCACAGATCCGCAATCGCCGTTGTTGTAACCATTTTTCCGTCCGGTAATTATCTATGATTAATACTTTTGGCTATGGACGTCACAAGGTTAATATAAATAGATGAGTTCACGGCATCCAAAACAGGTTTACGGATTGGAAAGCATCAATAACAGAGTCAAAATAGTGACTTCCGCACGCCACATTCATTTATGTAACACTTTTTTTCAGCACAAAATAATTAAGCCCCGTTAATTAGATTAACTACTGCTTAATTCCTTATATTATTTTTAGAAGTATCAGCTGTCGTTATTTGTGATTTTGTGCCTTTTCCGTTGCGTTCGCACAGTGTGACCGTAGCGTGACCATTTAAATATACCACCCAGGTCGTACAATCTATTGAATCGATAACTATAAATAAACTATATAATAAATAACAGCGATGGTTCTTCAACTATGTAGCCGTTATTATTTGTTCAATTTCATAAACTTGTTATAATATTGTTAACGGTAAAATTTGCATAAAATACAAAAAATTATAATTTATTTGTGTTTTTGTTTAATCCTTAGAAACTACAACTGTACATGATGGTTCTTCACCTATTGAACCTTTTTTATTCTATGTCTTAAACTAGTTATAATTTGCTTGAATGCTTAATATTAAAAAAACTTATCTAATCTTTAGAAACTATAAGTTACATTGGTTTACATCTGCGAAAAGTACCTTAATACTAAACATATAATAGGCTTTATTTCTGTTATCTGAAAAATCTGAATTCCTAAAAGCTTAATAACTTGTATTCCTAATCTGGGAATTATTGGTATTATATATATTATAAGATATAAAAAATTAAACTTATATGAAAATAATATTATTATTGTATTAAAGGAATACCCCATTTGTTATTGGTCAGCCACACTCGAAGCCGAAACTATCGCATTGTCAATACTGATTTTGTGTACACACTGGTCGTTTGCCAAGGATTTTGCATAAAAATAAACAAATTGGTTTTTAACCGGCTTTCAACGGGGCATAACTAAAGGTAAACGCATGGCCAACAGCTACGACATCCCCAGTTGGGCCGGCAAACCGCCCACTGGCTTGCATCTGGATGTGCTGAAGGACGACAAGCTGGTACAGAAACTGATGGTCGATGAGAAGAGATGCTATTTATTCGGGCGAAACAGCCAGATGAACGACTTCTGCATAGACCATGCCTCCTGCTCGCGGGTCCACTCGGCATTCGTGTACCACAAGCACCTCAACATAGCCTACCTCGTCGATCTGGGTTCCAGTAAGTGACCATATCGGGGATCTGTATAGACTAACTGTTAAAGTATGCTCTCCAGCACATGGCACTTTCATTGGCACTCTGAGATTAGAGGCTCACAAGCCCACACAGCTGCAGATCAACAGCACGTTTCACTTTGGAGCATCCACCAGAAACTACATACTCAGGGAACGTCCCTCTGGCCACCACAACAATATCATGGAGGACCTGCCTCTCAGCGAAACCAGCGACGGAACTCTGCTGGGTCTGCCCGAGAGCCAAACCGAACTTGATGTAGGTTTAGTCTATGAAAGAAATCCTACAGCAACTAATGCCCCATTTCCCTCTAGAATCTCACGGAGTACAATACGGCCCACAACCGGCGCATCTCAATGCTGGGCATCGATGATGACACCAATATGCGGAAGCAAAATGCCTTAAAGCAGGGTCGTCGCATCCGCAATGTCACATTTAACGATGAGGAGATTGTCATCAATCCTGAAGATGTGGACCCTAATGTGGGGCGCTTCAGGAACCTTGTGCAAACCACCGTGGTGCCTGCCAAACGGGCCCGCTACGATGTCAACCATATGGGCATCCATTCGGGCAGCAGCTTGTCGAGCGCCAATGCCGCTCACGTGCACCAGATGTTCCAGCAGACTCTGGCGGACATGAAGCACCACCAGCAGCAGCACAGGGAAATGCCTGCTCCCAATCCGGTCCCCCACTCGCCCACTAACTCTCTGTATCAAGGACTGCCGGCCGAGACGCACGGAAAGGGCGATTTGGAGCCGATCTCGCCGCTAAGCATAGGTTCCAAGTTAGGACTGCTGCTGCCGAATCCCGCGCCCGAGGTGATGCCTGTCTTTGATGAGGCGGTGGAGCCGACCTCAACTTTGGCCCAAAAGTTGGCCGTCGCTAATGCAAATGGTAATGGTTCTTGCGCCCAATTCTTTATTCGTTCTCCTCTCAATAATCATTTTTTCATATCAGTGCGTCGCTATGGGGAGGATCCGCATGACTCCAGTGGCGAGGCCGACGCTCTATGTCCGCAGAAGAAGAAATACGCCAAGGAAGCCTGGCCAGGCCGAAAACCCATGTTGGGGCAGCTGTAAACTCATTTTAGCCATTTGGTGAGATTAAGGACCACCATTTATTATGTTCGTAGAAAAGTAACAAATTTTATATAGATCCCACTTAAAGATTTCCTAAAGTTAATGATTTAAATCAGACTCTAAAGTAATATACATTTATTACACTTTCAACAATAAAAATTCTTAATATTTTACACGTTTAACCAATCACATCTTGCAGCTATGTGGATACCTGGGGAAAGGTATCACATCTCGGATGTTCTTGACACCCGTGACCAGCTGCAAATATCGCTCAAAACCCATGCCAAATCCTCCAGTGGCAATCCCCCCGTACTTTCGCAATTCAACATACCAGGATAGATCCTTAGGCAGCTGCGGATGGGAGTTTAATATGACTGGATCACTTTCGCGCAGGCTACCGCCACATAATTCTCCAACAGCTGGCATTAGTAGGTCCAATGCATAGACACGATTGGGGTTCGTGCGCGAGACTTTCATGTAGAAAGGTTTTTGCTGAGCGGGCCAATCCACCACGAAGACAGGAGCAGCACAGTGGGCGACTAGAAAGAATTCCTGGTCCTTGGAGAAACCCTCATTCAGACTTATGGGAGTTTTCAAGCTATCCTTATTTTCCTGCAGCACTTGCACGGCTTCATCGTAGGTCATTATCTTCCAGGGAACTTGCAACCAGGGCAGATCTGATCTGGAATTCGAGTTCTCCTGGCAGAAATGAAGATCCTCGGAACTTGTTTCCAACAAGCGATTTGTAATGGACTTAAGCATCTGCTCGATAAACGACGCCAACTTCTCCAGCTCCTCCAAATGGGCCAATTCCGCTTCAAACATGTAGAACTCGGCTAAATGCAATGGCGACTTGGAGTTTTCCGCGCGAAAGGCTGGAGAGAGGGTATACGTGTTGCCCAGACCATAAGTCATGGCCTCCAGGTGCAGCTGCCCGGAGACGCTGAGAAAGACCTTGCCGTCGAAGTAGCTCTGCTCCTCGGGAACACTCGGCCTGGCCATCTGTTTTAGCAGAGATGCAGAGTCCGGTTGAACCCGAAAGACTTCTCCTGCTCCCTCGCAATCATTGGTGGTTATCAGGGGAGTGTTGATCTGCACGAAGTCCAGCTCATCCATGTAGTCATGAATGGCCTTTTGGGCCTTGTGTCTGACCCTCATCTGGGCGGCTATGAAGTCAACGCGGGAACGCAGATGCAGATGCTCACGCACATATTCGGGTGAATGTTTCTGTTTGGGGCTGAAGGGATAGCCCTCCTGCAGGTGACCTTCCGCTGGAGGATAGAGGAGCTTTAAAGGACACCGTTATCTTTAGATTGTGAAAAAGTTACCCAACATTTTCACGGAACTTGCATGCAACTCAAAACTGCCATTTGGAGCCACCTGGATTTGACCCACCGCCGAGATAACGCTGCCTGGAGATAAATGCTGGTTTTCCGGAGTCCGGGGAACCACCACCTGGAACTTACTGCTCGTAGATCCATCATTCACGTCCAGAAATGTGTTATTTTTCAGCCTGCGAACATTTTTAATCCAGCCCTTTTATTAAATATTAATAATAATTTTAATAAGGGATTTGTCAACGATAAATTATGTTTACCTGGATGCTCAAAGAGTCGCCTGGCTTGTGGGATTTGGAAATATGGGCTAGTCGTCCTGTTTTGCTGTAAAATCGCTTTAAAAATAACATTCTTATTTGATTCTGATTCTTTCGTAGCCGGCACAGTCATTTCCATCAAAGAATCGATAACAAAATCGATTTCGTTTTGACATATTTAAACGGCTGAGCGACGGTCACACCACACCACACCGACAATTCGTCACTGGCGCTTGTAAAATTCCAGTTTTATTAGTTTTTAATGAAATAGCATTTAAAAATGTCTTCATTGGACGCAGAAACCGTGCTGCTTAGCATTCTGTTTCTGGTTATCATCGAAAATGCCCTGGAGATCTACATATCGCTGCGGCAGGTGAGTTTTTCCGTATGCCGGCTGGTGCGAGCGAGACAGCGACATTTGGCGAGGAATTTTATCAATGCGAATGATAAATTTAGAGTCGCAAATGTTAATTGGCAATCTGCGATGCCTACTAAATAACCTCCCTCTCTCCGCCGCCAGGTGAAAGTGTATCGAACTGCACTAAAAGTGCCCGCCGAGCTGACATCACACATGGGCGAGGAAACGTTTCACAAGGCGAGGAAATACGGTCTGGACCAGGAAAACTTCGGCATCTTTAAGGCGGTGGTCATGGACGTGGGATTGCTCTGCCTGGAGCTGTATGTCGGACTAATCGCAGTGCTATGGCAGTTGTCTGAGCAAGTGGTGGAGCGCCTTCAGTGGGACTCGAAGAACGAGATCATCGTCAGCTGCGTCTTCGTTCTGATCTCTAATGTGCTAAGCACGTTCAAGGGACTGCCCTTCAAGATCTATAAGATATTCGTGCTGGAGGAGACGCACGGCTTCAACAAGCAGACGGCACGGTTTTTCGCCTGGGATCAGCTCAAGGGCTTCCTGGTCACCCAGGTCCTCATGATTCCCATCACGGCGGCCATTATCTTCATTGTCCAGCGCGGCGGCGACAACTTCTTCATCTGGCTATGGATCTTCACAGGCGTTATCTCGCTGGTCCTACTCACATTGTATCCGATTTTCATTGCCCCCCTGTTCGACAAGTACACTCCGCTGGAGAAGGGCGCTTTAAGGCAGTCCATCGAGGATCTGGCCGCCTCGCTCAAGTTCCCGCTTACCAAGCTGTTTGTAGTGGAGGGTTCTAAGCGATCCTCACACAGCAACGCCTACTTCTATGGTCTCTGGAACTCGAAGAGAATTGTACTCTTCGACACGTTGCTGCTTAACAAGGGTAAATCAAACGACTCCGACCTCTCCGAGGACGAAAAAGGAAAAGGATGCACCGACGAAGAGGTGCTGGCCGTTTTGGGCCACGAGCTAGGTCACTGGAAATTGGGCCACGTCACCAAGAACATCATTATCATGCAGGTCCATCTCTTCTTGATGTTCCTCGTCTTTGGCAATGTCTTCAAGTACCCACCATTCTACGTGGCCATGGGATTCCAGCCCGGCACTCGGCCCATTCTTGTGGGCTTGCTGATTGTTTTCACCTACGTACTGGCTCCGTACAACGCCCTCATGAATTTCGCGATGACGATTCTGTCGCGACGATTCGAGTACCAGGCTGATGAGTTCGCTTTCAAGCTGGGATTCGCTGAGCAGTTGGGTCAGGCGCTCATCAAACTGAATGTGGACAACCTCGGCTTTCCAGTTTACGATTGGTTGTACTCCACCTGGAACCACTCGCATCCCACCCTGCTCCAGAGGCTGAACCGTCTCAAGGAGCTCAAGGAAGACAAGAAGCTGAACTAAGACCGCTCACATCACACAAGACCAAAGTTTATACTGTTCCCTTTGTTTTAACGTACACAAAATAAAGTAAGGGGCTAACCCCAAAGAAAAAATAACAGAATTTGCAGTAAGGGAACGTTTCCTTTATCAGTCTAGGATTATAATAATACAAAACATGTAAACTGGTAGTTTAAAATCCATCAATCAGAACCCTGCCGAAAATGATTTTCTAACGGAGCTTCAAAATTTCAAAAAATATGCCCAAAATGTCTAGTTATTGTCAGAGAACCCCAAAATGTCTTCGTACTTCTGGGATGATCCAATAACAATACTCTACCTTATCATCGCCTTTTTAGTGCTGGACAATTTATGGGCCATTTATTTGCTGCTGCGGGACGTAAGTGATGCAGAGAACTTGAAATTATTCCTTTTTTATAATCAATTCTTTTCCAGATACACGTGGCCTACAACGTGCACACGGTTCCGACTGTGATCAGTCCCTATTTGCCGCAGGACCTCTACGACAAGATGCGGGTCTACAAGATCCACAAGGGCTGGTTCACTATTGTCAACACCCTGCTTACGGTGGTCATAATGGGTGTCCTGGAGCTATACTTCGGCTTCTACGCCTGGCTGTATGGAGTGGCCGGCCAGTGCGCCATGGCCAAGTGGATGGAGCACGAGGCTTGTGTCTCCGTGATCTTCGTGCTCCTGTTGAGCGTGTACTTTTGGCTAAAGACCGTTCCGGCCATGATCTACGAAAAGTTGTGTATCACAAGTTTGCAGCCCAAGGCAAAACAATCATGGCTTGCTCGCGTCTGCCACTTTGCCGTTGACCTGATTTTGGGAACTGCGGTTACCATCGTGGTGGTGCTCGCCTTGGTGTACATGTTTTTGGCCATGGGAGCATACGCTCCGCTGGGTCTGTACGGGCAAACGGTGATCCTGACCTTCACCATCGTCCTGCTGATTCCATTTCTGATCGATCCCTTCGTGGGCAAGCGTGTGCCGCTGGAGAACTCGAGCCTGCGCACCCAACTGGAGCAGCTCACGCGGACGGTGGGCTTCCCCATGCGGCAGGTGTACATCATCCGAGTGCACGACCCGAATACGGGGAGCAATGCCTTTTTCTACGGCTGCTGCTGCCTGAAGAGGATTGTGATATTCGACACCCTGCTGCTGAATAGGGGCAAGCAAGATCTCGCCCAGGTGTCGCCGGAGGAGATGGGCAAGGGACTGACGGATGCTCAGGTGACTGCTGTAGTGGCCCACGAACTGGGCCACTGGAGGAATGGGCATTTCTATAAAGCGATCCTGGCGTTCCAAGTTCATCTTATACTGACCATCCTATTGTTTGCGGCCTTGTTCACCCATGGACCCATCTACCAGGCGGTGGGATTTGCTCCCGGCCTGCAGCCCATCGTCGTTGGGTGCTTCATCATCTTCGGCTTCGTGATGACTCCTTACATGACGCTGGCCAACTTCTGCATGCTGTCCATCACGCGCTGCTTCGAGTACCAGGCAGACAGGTTCGCCTACCGCCTCGGATACTCCAGAGATCTCGGCCAGGCGCTGCTCAAGCTGTATGCGGATAACCTGGCCTTCCCCGTCTCGGATTCGTGCTACTCCAGCTGGAACCACACGCACCCCACCATGCTGGATCGTTTGGATCATCTGGATGAGCTGCGACGTTAGGCGTTATATTTATTTCGGTTATATTTGCTCAAACACAGTAGGTTCTGATTGAGTTATCCTGCCTGGCTATTATAGATATATATTTAACAACTGTTGTTGCTTGTTGGGGGAACATGATAAGTTTTGATGGCATTCTACGATACTTGGCCAAAGTGGGATCCTGTTATAATACTGGTGGTGTTATGCCTGATCGTGTTAGTTGACAGGATCTGGGAGATGATTCTCACCAAGAGACAGGTAAGTGGGTTTGGATGTTCCCTGCTCACCGATCACTAATCCGGATCTCCGTTCGCAGCAATTGGTGTGCCTGAACTCGATTATGGTGCCGGACGAGCTGCGAGGGATCATTCCGCCGGAAGTCTACTTTCGGGCTCGCATCTACGAGCTGCACAAAACGGAACTGCAGATCTGGAAGTACCTGATCGACCTGATTCTCTCGCTGTGTGAGCTGGCCCTGGGCTTCTACCCCTTCCTCTGGGGCCTGGCCACCAAGACCCTGCAACCGGTTACCTCCGCGGAGATCTGGATCAGCCTGATCTTCGTCTTCTACCTGACCATCTACATATGCCTGCGGTTCCTGCCCGTGCTGATCTACGACAAGTGTCTGCTGGAGCTGCGCTACGGGCTGTCGGGCAAGTTCCCGTGGTACCTCTACTGCTGCATTGGCGCCCTGGCCATCCTCCTCAGCCAGCTCGTCCTGCTCCCGCTGGCCGCGGCCATTGTGTTCAGCGTGACGCTCCTCGGGTACTACTTCTTCCTGTGGTTCTGGCTCTTCTGGGCCGTGTTCACCCTGCTGCTGGTCTTCTTCCTGCCCTACTGCTGCATCCCGTGCATCGGGCGGCAGGTTGTCCTTCCGGAGGGCACTGCGCTGCACGCGGAGGTGAAGCGGGTCTGCGACGTGGTGGGATTTCCCATGAAGCGCGTGTTCATCATCAAGACCCGGACGATGCAGTACAGCAATGCCTACTTCTACGGAAGTTGCTGCCTCAAGCGGATTGTGATCTTCGACACCTTGCTGCTGAACAAGGGAATGGACGCCAATGACCTCCACCCCTACGAGGTGGGGCGAGGACTGACCAACACCCAGGTGGCGGGCGTGGTGTGCCACGAGTTGGGCCACTGGAAGCACGGACACTTCTACAAGGCCACGATCATCATGAAGCTGCACTTCTTCCTCACCATGGGACTCTTCGGCCTGCTCTTCCACTGCCCGCAGCTGTACATGGCGGTGGGATTCGAATCCGGCCTCTGTCCCATCATCGTGGGATTCATCATCGTCCTCAGGTTCGCCCTCACTCCGTATCTCACGCTGGCAAATGTCCTGATGCTGTGGAATCTACGTCGCTTCGAGTATGCCGCCGATAGCTTTGCCCATCGCATGGGATACTCCATCCAACTGAGATTGGCCCTCGTCAAGATCTATGCCGATCACATGAGCTTCCCGGTCTACGACAACTGCTACGCCCGCTGGCACCACACGCACCCCACGATTCTCCAGCGGTTGGCCTACCAGCAGAAACTGGATGCGAAGGCCATGAGATCTGGACCCTATCAGACCTAGTAGTCCCAGACAGTTACTTCATTTTTTCGTATGTTTTTCGAGATACCCTGTTAAATTGCCCGTATGACTCGAACACAAATTGCCACGCCCCGCTGTGGGTCCATTACCAAATTGGTGGTCAGCATCGGCAGCGGGTGAGTTAATAACAATAGCAATAATAGAAAAGGAAGTGGAACAACGTGGAGGATCGATCACGGGAAATCCTTAAGCTCTGATGTGACCCTCCGCTTTTCTTCTCTTCTGTACTCCCCATCTATAGTAACGTCTTGATAAGAATAAAATTGTTAAAGTCAATCTTTGGGTTTATATCTATACCTATATGTATGATCGTTGTAGAGTATGCCTTCTTTTGCTTTGCCTCTCAGAACTACCATATACATCTACCCTTTTAATATTTAAGAAATAATCGATTCGATACCTTAGCGAAACCTTTATTACTTATGCAGATGCCACAACCCGATCCTTCTACGCAAACCCCTCTTGGTTGATCTTCCAAAATGGTATGGTGGATTTAGGCCCAATAACAAAACCCAAGACAGATGACTATCCCAAGAAGGTCTCTGCCTTCCTGGAGCGACATTTCGGCAGGAACCCCCAAGTCAGCACTTTGAAAGCAACTCAACAGCGTCTTGCGTCCCTGCAATTGAATGCTTTGGTTGCCCAAAGTGAAGTGAATTTCCAGGACAGAGAGGCTCCTATTTGGCACACCTGGCTGGTGGAGAAGATACAGTTTCCGCCAACTCAGTGTGCGGTCATCAGAGAATGGAAAGATCCCTTCACGGAAACTCTGGCGAGTTGCTATTGCTCCTGGCACTTGGAAAACTGCATGGCCTGGCAGATGATTATAGGCAATAAAAGAGCGGAGGCCAAGTGGTAAGTAGTCCTGTATGATTGTTTCACTGATTTTCCCTTAACACTTCACCTTAGCTTCTGTCTGCGAATCAAGAAAATCATGGATATTGCCAACAATCTCGTTAACCCGGAACTGGAGCAGAACGCACCAGCGGAGGATGGTTCTCCTTTGGTTTCTGTGTCATCCGAGAAGGTGTTGGATGCCACTGATCTGCTCAAGCAACTGAACAAACTCCTCGAGCTCCAGGAAAAACGCAACCGACAATACAAACGCCTGTTAAAAGTGTTAAAAGACCGCGATTTGGGTGCTGACCCCTTGATGTCTGCATAGATTTGATTTATTTTATTAAAACATTTCTGTCGAATTTTCATAGTATTTAGACATATATCCATTTAGTTCGATATTTGGTATCTTGTTGTATATAGAGAAAGTCCGTTTCAAAGCTTTACATGCATGTGGTTTTGAACAATATCTTAGGATTAGCATAAGTATCATAAAGAGTTGTATCGTTATTAGTTTATTTAATTGTTAAGTTGGCATTTTGTTGCATGTACGGGTGTGTACAATCGGTTTTACTCAGGGTTTCATTTTCAAAGCTGACAGAACGGGCTTTCAGATTTCTTGCAAAGACGAATTTCCTTTACTTTATATTTAAATTTTAAAAATGAATCCTTGGGTAAACTCCGTTTCAAGATTGTACCAATTTGTCTTGGTTTTAAAGCTTAAGTTATTAATTGTTAGTTTGAAATAATAGAATGGAAACAGCTTGGGAAAGGAATAAGGCCTGAAACAAGTCATAATTATAGCTATAGCACCTTGAAAAAACGTTAGTTCATAGCGTTGTAGGTTAACTTTAAGTTTAGTTTTCGATTTGCCTAAGCAGAGGAATTGAGTGGAAATGCTGGCAGATGGCCCGCAGCCTCCTCTTGAGCAGACCCTCGGGTGGAAAATGCAAGGACGAGTGTCTAACGCTAACTAGATCCATTTCCACCCTTCAGCTCGACAGTGCCACATTTGCATTCACCTGCACTGGGTGTGTCCACCCTCGGGCTGTTGCAAGTGGCTCTTGATTGATTGATTGATGTTTGCGGGAGATATAGATAGTTCGAGTACATATGGTGGGTTGCACCCACCGAGAACTACTGGCAAAGAATACTGAGTTAAAGGATACTGTCACGATTATTAACAACAATTATCTACAGATTGTAGCCACACATAGGTTTATACTTATGTAATCTCAAATAAATCTTCATCCTTACATATAACTACTTTATTTCAAGTTTAATTGGTAATTAAATAAAATACTTTATGCAAATACACATAGAAAATATAAATACATATATAATATAATATAAAATCGATGTACTGATCTTGATGTTATCATTTCTTAGTTGTTTACTTTAAGTGGCTCGATTCAGTGTTGCAAATTGTTTGATTGGATAAATTTCCGTTTTGGTTTGACTTGGGGAAATATACTCTCAACATCTTAACGTACGATAAACATTTATTTAAGATTGAAACATTAATATTAGATTTATGTTACCAATAGCTTTGTCTCGGTTCGGATCTCTGTTCGCCCAGGACCCATCCCCGATACCAAAATCTTTTCTTTGCTGCCCCTTTTATGCAGCTCTAAAGTAAACATTGCCTCGAAGCCCTCATTCCCGGCCTCACTTGTGGATTTCCCTCGTTCGGGTGACAAAAATAGAGTTGGCTAAAATCTCTTTTGGTATGTTCTCGAGCCCGCTTACTCCTCGTCGTCGGGCGATATTTTGGCCAGTGTCAGCAGGATCATGGTCAGTTCCTTGCGGGAGATCTTTCCATGCTTGTCGGTGCCGACTCCCCGCATGATGGTCTCCTCGAAGGCAGCCAGGTCCTGGGCATCGTAGTCGTCCTGGAGACAACAAAGATTAAAACTCCCTTCATCATAATTAAGGACCTAGAAGACCCACCTTCTTGACCAGCTCCAAAAGATCCTTGAGGAATCCCTTGAGCTCCTCGTTTTCAATGGTGCCGCTGTTGTCCTGCGATTATATAAAATTATTTTTATATTCATATTAAACCTTTTTTTAAGGGAGATCCTTAATTCCTTGTTTTACTTACACGATCGTAGAGCGAGAATACTTTTTCAATATCTTCCTTGGTCAACTTTGTGGCGCCCTGTGGATATAAAATTAAAGTAATTACAATAAAATTCTCTAATAACTCTCGTTTATATACATGTCTCACATTGAGGTTTATTTATAAGTTTTGTGTACCACTTGGATTTGGCATACTTTAAAGTACTAAAATACAAGTATTAATACAAGTATTAAAAAATAAATTCAAGGAGATTTAATAATTTATAGGGGAAATGAAAAAAGATGTTATAAATAAAGCTTAAGTTTCGTGTAAAATATTATTAAAAATTGTATATACTTAAAGTATGCCAAATCCACAATGAAATTGTATCAAATGTAGTTTACAGCAAAATCTAGTATACTTTTCAGAGTCTGATTAGATTATACTGCAACTTTTTAAATGTCGGTTCTGGAATATATATTCTGCTATGGCAATGGGTATCCCCTATATCTAAACTACAGGTCGTGGCGTGTCATTTGGTGCGATTTCGGAATTGATTGGTTATATACAAAGCGCCAAAGGCATAAACTCATGCTGTATATTCGCAAATATAATAAAAACATGCTTTTAGAGACTTAATGGCGAAATATCTCAAGGGAGGGGAATAATTATCATGCGAGGGAACAACAGGGTATTCCATATTCACACTCATTCGTTATACTTATGGCTAAAGCCTAATTATGTTAAACGAAACATACTGCCAATTATTTATACGTTTTCTGTCGTTGACATTCGCTAATTAATATGAATTGTGGCCCAGGTACAGCAGATTTGTCTTCAGCCTTCGCCACTCTCATTTGGGATTGCCCCGGATGTGTTTTCCACGGGGGAAACACGAAATTTATCGATTCCATTTGCGCCCGGCAAATTGCTCGAATTATTTTCCCCCATATGTAAACCCCCTTTCACGTTCACTCCCACACAGACATGCAGCTTGTAATTTTGGGGGTTATGCAATGTGGCCAAGGTGGCGCCTCAAGTTCAAAGTTTTCAGCACTGCACTGAGGAATGTTTATAGTTTATTTAGCAAGAAGGATGTTCATTCAAGGTTAATAGCAAGTCCTTTTTTAAAAGGTTCGTATTTTAAGGTTTAAATTTATTAATTTGTTTAATTTAATTTATTTTTTAAAATATAATTTCATAGTATTTTGTCCAAGTTTTTTAAATGATTTCTCTTTGCATTAATAATGGTTTTTAAATTAATGCACAATGTATGTTGTAAAAGTTAAAAGTACAATTAATGAATTAATTTTGTTAAAGTACTGCATTCACTCTTTTCATCAACATACATCACTTTTTCCGCAGTGTACTTAAGGTGGGAGCGAAAGCTGCGAGTTGGAACTTAAGGTCTTGTTTTCTTTATCCTTGGAAAAGTCTGATAACATTTGTTTTACTGGCGCCATGAAAACGCAGTTGGCGCATTCTTTTAGCGTTCTTAACGGGATTAGAAACCCATTAAGTGGAAACCCTTTTTCCGCTGGAGCTTTAAAAAATGTGCTTAGCCCGGCAATATAAATTGCGGTGGGAAAGCTCCTTAAATTGAATTTTACACGAACTCGAAGATATATATTTTCGGTCTTTATCTTTGTGGCTTTGCTCTTTGTCAAATTGCTCATACGTGAATGTGATGTGGCCACGCCCACACATTGATGAAATGAAGTAATTATTTTACACTTCAACACTTTGAAAAGCCGGTGGCAAGAGCGTGTCAGCCTGCGGCTGCCATTATCCATATGGCAGTGCCACAAAATATGTCCATTCCGCGCACCCAGCCCCGAACTCAATGACTGAATTATGCAAAAGGTTTCCATGCAGGAGGAGGAGGAGGAGGTGGAGGGCAGGAGCAGGAGCAGAAGCAGGATCCCGAATTCCACATCAACGTGTAATTTGCGTGGACCTCACATCGTTAAGGCCAAAGCTGTTCACGTACTGCGGCTCAGGATGTGTTAAGTGGGAAATGGGAAATGGTGTGGACCGAGCCATCAAAAGTCTAATTAGTAGCTCGTAGCTATCATTCTCTTGGAGAAAGTGCCCTGTGGTTGGGGTCGCATTTCTAAAAGGACCCTAAAAATGGGTAAATTGCAAATTACTCAAACTTTTACTGACACAAAGTTTAGTTTCTTATCGCTTGTAAGAAGTAAGCCTTTATTAATTACTGAGGGTTTGGACACGAACAAATTGTCAAAGTATAAGCAATAGTTTTAGATTATGCCACAGAAAATTTTATTAATTAAAGTCTTTTAAAAAGGAAACTAATATAATTTTTTATCAAATTTTTAACATAAAGTTGCTGGAATTAAAACATTATCATTCCTTTCTAGGGTACTATTTAATCCTTATGAAAAACTGTTTTATTATTTATTAAGTATATAACTTATATTTATATATTATCAAACTTTTTATTGATACACTCAATAATACACTCTGCAGAACAATGAATAATACTCAAAACCATCCCAATAAATAAGCCACTCAAACTAAAAATGTTCATGCTTTATTCATGCATTTTTTGTAATTTCAATTCAAAGCATTTCAGTGGTTTTTGTGTATCTACTTTTTTTGTTTGCCGGACAGGATGAAAAAACAGCTAGCTCCAAAAACATACCAACTCAATTAATTGAAATCCTTGAGTTCTCATCAAGTGTGAAACAAAAAACGAATGTTTAAGCTAGTTTAACCCAAAGTACCAAATTATACAGTTTTATTGGGAGTTTTAATGGGCCACCAGTGTCTATAATCGTTTTTATACCCACATGAGTTAATTTCTTTAGAGTCAATTTTTTTTATTGTTTCAATGATTGATGATGGGGTGAAAGATACTTACATCAATGCCCTCCTTTAGTGTGTGGTTTTTATATATATAAGTTTTTTTGTTATTTATTTCATTACATTTGTTTCGGTTTTGTTTGCAGGAATGTAAATAGTTTGTGTATTGTTTTACGAAATATTTTTGTTTGTTTTCATTGTTGGCAGTGCAATTGGTTGCAGATTGTTGTATGCAAATTTTTGTATATACAGCAGATGGCGGAAAGTTTTGATTTGCGGTAATTGTTTAGTTATTTCAGAGTTGATTTTCAAATTGCATTTGTGAGATAATTCGGAAGTTGGAGGTGGCAGCCCAAAATGTTATACACCACGTGCACGGTATAATTTATTCGGTAATCGTTATTTGTAGTTTGGTTATTATTATGTTGTTGGTTTAGAAATAAAAATGCACAAGATTATAGAAGTATATGCAAAGATATATAGTATATTGTTATGTTCATATAGATACAGATGGCAGAGAGGAGGTTGGCGGGGGGAAACGAAAAAGATATAAATAGAAAGTTAGAAAAGTCGTAACTAAAATTAAAGTGTTTATTTTAGGATAATCAGAGCGGGCATATGATTGCCAGCTCTGATTGTTTAACCTTTTAATATATGTTTTTAAGCTAAAGTTTAAGAGTTTGTTTTAGTAAGCTAAGAGATCTAAGATCTGGATGCAGCAAAACTAAAAGTGAGAAATATCAAGTATCCGCACAGTTGAACGTAAACAAACGCATTACCAATTAGGGAGCAAACGATTTCTGCTTTGCTAGTTGATTGCTCTAAGTTCGAAATAATTGCTAGATTCAAAGGAACTTCAAGGAATAAAAACTGAAAAATTGTCTGTGCCGCGAGGTCACGTTTTCACTTAGCCGATTCCCCTTATTTATTTATTTTTCTGCCCCGCAAAACCCGCAAAGCATTAACAACAAGGCGACTGCCGACAAAAAGCTAAGTGTGGCAGGTTGTTTTGGCCCAATGTCCTGCTGTTTCTTGTCCCTTGTCCGTCCACCCCCCTCCCTACCCCCTTTTTTCCCGTCCACACCTATTGCTGCTCCTGTTGCAGCACATTATGTCACTGCTCGTTGCGGTGCATGCGGCGAATACGTGATGTGCATTAGCATAACGCTTTCTGGCACTTTTGGCCGCCAGCCAGCAATACACTGTGCCACATAATTGGACGTCGGGAGACAGAAGTTGCTGATGGTCCTGCAGCTTTCCGAAGTTCGGTCCAAAATGCTGATGCATGCTTGGCTTTTACGGCCCGCGGTCCCTAAGAAATTATATAAAAGTAATAACTGCACCTTGGTAAATGTGCTGGAAATGCCTATTTTATGGCTGCTTTTTATGGCACTTCATAACGGGCGACTTACGATGGCCAAAGCACCCAGATCACGCATATCGGAGGTGGTCAGGAGCTCCTCAGGATTCAGTGGCTTGGAACTGAGAGACAGCAACCTTGTCCGCACCGTGGCTTTTCGATTAAAATCCAACTTGTCCCGCTACATTGTTATGCATGACTCCCGCCGACTTCCTACTCCCGACTCCCGACTGCCGGCCTCAATAAAAACCAAATAAAATGTCGTTTGTGCTGCGAGCTGTAACAATGAGCAAATATGCGGCATGCGAGCCATGTTGCAATGTAGCCATGCAGCCATGTAGCCATGAACATGGAGCACTGTTCGTTGTGCAATCCTGCGGCTTCTTCGGCTTTTCGCTTGGACTGTCCATCCACTGAGTGCACATCGCCACATTGCCCATGTTCCTGAACCCGAAGGGGATCCTACCCACATAGGGTGCCACAGAAGTATCCTCTCGTTCAACGAGAGATGCGAGATGCATTTGAATTTACACCAGCTCCCATTTTGAATTGTAAAACGTGAAGGATGTAAGCTGACATCAAGTCGACTTCAATGTGTTTATTTTGGGAGGAAAAACATTTGAAGAGACAGACTCTATATACATAGAGAAACTCGTCTATTAGTTATTCTCCTATTCCTACAAGTTGGTATTGTTTTATTATCATTCTCAAACGAGGCACAATTCGCTAAAAAAAATACAAATTTAAATATTCCATTGTAATTGTCAGAGAAAAAAGATAATTACACATATTTATTTTCATATTTCTTATTAAGTATTGTACTTCTTCAATAAAACCCAAAAATGTTATTCCCTTTTTACTCAAAAACCAAAAATGGCTTTCAGCTTTACCATCTTTTTTTTGGTTTCCACTGATTTGGTTTCACTGGAATAAACTCTCCAGCTAAACTTTGTTAAATCCACTTTAATTACGTTTGAAATAGTAGAATTAGACAACTGTGGGTGTTCTTTTCGGTGGCGCATTGAAAACGCTAGTTTCGTTGGCATCCCCCGATTTTTCGTTTAGTTTGCGAACAGGCAGCCAACAAAGTGATTTAGTGCAACGGGAATCCAATTGCAATCCAAACCAATACAAAGTGAATACAACACTTTTGATTTCGATACCACTGTGGGAGGCGCCACACCCGAAATTTGGCCAGAAGTCCCCCGATAGTCAACCCATCCAACTTTTCGGCAACTGCTGCCAATGAGCAATGAGCAATGAGCGTCAATGCGACTGAGGCACGTACATTTGCAGCAAATAACAATAAGAGCTCTCAATGCCCCCGATTCCCCCTCTTAGAGACCATTTTTCTGTGGATCTAGCCCACTTGATTGCCAAGAACAGCACCGACCACCGAGTGGAGGTGGTTTCCTTTGCTGTTCCACGGATTGTACGTGGGGATTGGGGATTGGGGATCGGGGATGTGGTTCATGTGGCAGCCGGCAAACAGCAAAAAGGAAATCCAAACACGGAGGTCGAACACGAGGAAAAAGAGTTCGCCTGCGGCGTGGGGAACGCGAATCGGAAAATTTGGAAGGGCTGGCTCAGCAAATTGGGAGTTACCAAGGCTGAAGCTTCAACATTTATTTCCGCCTGCCCCTATTAAGTACTATATTTTATGTACAGTGGAGCTGTCTTAACTAGAACCTAATGTTACCAATGAAAAAGTTTTTTGCGGTTAGAAAGTTTTAGTGTATTTCAATCATCCCAAATATATACTTAGTTAAATACCATTTCCTCCAGACTTAATATAAATGTAGAACTCTTTATTTTGGCCTGCATAAATATTCAGCATTTTTCCGAGAAATTTTTATAAAAGCTGCTGCTGCAAGCAAACAAAAAGTGTTCTTGTTGTTTGAATGTCCCGATTCCTTGGCAACATACTTAAAATGCGAGAGCGGAACACATGCTCGAGATACACATATACTTTTGGCCAATTCTTGGCCTGTGGCAAGTTACGTGACATTCAGAGGAAGCCTCAAAGCAATGACAGTGCCTCATTCAACCGCATTTGGCATCATCAGCATTTGGGCCAGTCAAAATGGGTTCGCAGAATCTGCCCGGGAATTTTAAGCCCAAACATCTGCTGGCTGTGGCCAAAAAGTTTGTTTTCCCAGCACCACATGGCTTTCCATGTGCTAATTGCTCCGGTTCTGTCTGAGGCAAACTAATATTAAAGTATTTAATGGCCGGCCATTTGGGGACTTTCCACCTTCTGTTTATGCAGCGGTGGCTGTTTTGCTTCTCCTTTTTTACAACCCAATTCAAATCACATCAAATCTGTTGACGCTCGAGCAAACTGGGGAATCAGGAGGCGTCTGCTTTCGGAAATTGATTCCGCCAGCTCCCACGTATTTTATTTCCCCGAAAAGCAGAAAGTAGAAAGTGGGTGAAAGCACCTGCCCGTTTTGGATGAGCTTTGCCATTTGCTTCGTTTATTTTTTTATTTTTACGACTGCAGACAATATTTCTCCCCATTTTTTGTCCTAACTGCCACGGCTTTATTCGCCAACGTTGCCAGAATTGGCTTAAGGAAAAAGTGGGGTCGTGACTATTTTTTTATTATGGCCACAACTTTTCAATGTTGCACTCAGTGTCGAATTCGTTGGAAAGCAGCAGGAAAAATAAATAGTGGCTTTGTCTTTTTCAAATTGTGTATATGCATGAAAAGCTCTGAAAGGGTTTAGTGGTTCGAAATTCTGAGCAAAACGAAGGCATTTCAGAGATCTGTGCAAAAAGAATTATCAAATAAAAAACATTTTATTCTTGTAATTTCTCAATTGATCCATTTCTTTTTAATGTTTTGAATAGAAGGTTGATTTTGAATTGAATGCATTTAAGCTAGGCATTGAAATTTCCTGTAAATTGATTGCTGTTCACTGACTCAAGTCTTAAAACGAATTTTTTATGTAGTTGCATGTTTCCCAACCTCTATTTTTTGTATGCAATTTCCTTAGCTTTTACTTGTTTATTTCTCAGCAAAAAACCAAAATAGACTTTAAGGAACCTAGCCATAGCTTTTGATCTCACAATTTCCCAGTCGGCACAGACATTACTCGAAATAATAAGTTGACAAAATGTAAATCAAAAGAAAAATGCATTGCTGATTGAGTTAGTTGCAAAGCTAAGTTAGTTAGATAGTCAAGGCTGCAGCTAGTGACAAACCAAAAATCAGGCTAACCTATGTGCTAGACGTGTCTGTTTCGGTTTTGTAAGTAAATGCTTAAGTTATGATCTGAAAACCGCGATATCTTGATAGAATCTGCTCTTGGCAATTTCCTCGAATGAACGATGTTTTCTGGCTTGGCTGGAAGTCATTGCCATATCGCTGCTGTCACTTACCTTAAACACCTGGCGGCAAAGGAAGTTCTCTTTAACCGGAAGCAATCTGCAATAAATAAGTTAGCTTGCAGGCTGCTGCCTGGCATTTGGAAACGCGACTTCAAGGACACTTACTTGGCCATTTCCGACAGCTGCAGTCGTCCGTCCTTGTTGGCATCGAATACTTGGAGCTGAAAGCACAAGTAGTTGGGCATACATTAAAGTCGGCTAATAGAGGAACTGAATTATTCACACAATTGTGTGTCAATTGCATATATTAGTGCATCTGTCAATAATCGCAGCTGTGTTGCACTTGAACTTATTACAAAGGAATCTTCTGGCTTTGTTTTGGTATTAGACTTGTGTGTTTTTACAACCACAAAATAGTTTTGAACATGTAGTAGGTTTATTGCTTCCATTATTTTATTTTAACATGCAGTTTAAGATTTTGTCTTCCTAGAACTACAAGTATTCATGAAGTAAAGCGATTAAAGCGATTAATTCCAAGAAATTCAAGCAATTGCACTTCCCCTTTTCGGTAGGTATTCTCAAATTAAATTGTTTTTCTTGAAATATAGTTTAGTTTTCCGAAACTATTTAATTGTTTGTATTCTAAGAACTTTAATAATTATTTTTTTGTTGTATTTAGTTTAACGATAATTGAATTTTCCTCAATAGAGAAAAGGATTAATTCTGTATTCTTAGTACTGTATTCATTCTTCAAACTACCTAACTAATCCTAATCCTACCTAACTATACCTAACGATTCAGCAACAGAACCACCGAACCGCGTAGACGTGTCTTTTTGCTCGCCCTGCTGAAAGACTTCCAAAAATCTACAAAGTGACCACCAAAACTAAGAAAAATAGCGAAAAGACGCTGGCAGCAATGCCATATCCCAAGGTCAACATCTCCTTGTGATTAAAACTAAATTTAAAACCGATCTAGCTAATCAAATCAATTAAAAATGTCGAACGCAAATAAAATATTAGCAAGTGCAACCGGTAAAGCCACGAAGCCAAGTCGCGATCGGCAACAAATACAACTAGACGAACGACGGCTGTCTTCTGCACGGAACAATGCTTACATTTCAATTGACTCATCGGAGGCAACAACAAAATTAACGTCACTGACCGCTACCGAAAGAGCCCGCTCACTGTCACCAGCGATTTTATGCTCAAGCAGCGCTGCCGTTACTCAGTCGTGGAGTTCACAATGCCCGTCACCTCTCTCTCTCATCGATGCACCGACTACTTCGGCTTGTGCGCCCACCAGCACTGTACCCTCTCTTACTACAGCAACGTCAACGACAACAACAACTTTAACGTCTGCGGCTACCCAGTGGCCTATCTCAACACCACAAGTAAAACTTTGCTCTACTGACCCTCTTACGAATAACACTCTCGTACAGACGGGGATCGATCGGTATGTACAAATAAAAAGAAAGCTTAGTCCACAAAAAAACGCAAACTCAAATTGGCCAAAAGTACCAAAAACTTTAGGCAACACACGAACATCCGAAAACAGATTTGCCATACTTGGCGAGACCGAAGAAGACAAGGGTCAGGCGCCTCAAGTCATGAAAGCTGTAAAGCCACCGCCAATATATATTAGGAAACACAACAGTGTCGATCTGATTAATAAGCTTAAACAAGTAATCGGGCCTAACCACTTCTATATCAATACCCTAAAAAGAGGAAACATATTAGAAACAAAACTCCAGGTTAACAACGAAGACAACTTCCGTTCTGTAACAAGATATCTTGACAATGAGCTTATAAATTACTACACTTACCAACTAAAAAGTAAGAAAGGCCTACAAGTTGTACTTAAAGGTATAGAATCGACTGTTGCGGTAGCAGAAATAGCTGAAGGCCTCACTGAAAATGGCTTCGACGTTAAGCACATCGTAAACATAGTGAACAGGGATAAAATTCCCCAACCACTGTTTAAGATTGAGTTGGCCCCAGAGACGAAACCTCTAAAGAAAAATGCAGTGCATCCTATTTACAATCTGCAATATCTCCTTCACCGAAGAATCACCGTAGAGGAACCGCATAAGCGGAACGGCCCCGTACAGTGTACAAACTGCCAGGAGTTCGGGCATACAAGAACCTACTGCACCCTGCGTCCAGTTTGTGTCGCCTGTGGAGACTTGCATTGCATTGAAGCATGCCTGGGAAACAAAGAAGACCCTACTCTGAGGAAATGCAGTAATTGTGGGGAAATCATACTGCCAACTACCGGGGCTGTCCCGTCTACAAAGAACTCAAGAGCCGCCTAAATCAGAGACGCAGTAACCCACTCGCGGCTCAACACTCTGCTCAACCAAACATCTTCACCCCATCAACAACCACTCCTGGTGTCTCCTTTGCCAACGCACTCCGCTACCCTGGAATCTCACAAACATCTACCGCCCAACCTGCAGCATTGCGTCCACAGCCACCCATATCAAACCTAAATGATTTCCCGCTCTTAAGCCAAAATGGCCAAACAACAAGTCAACCTTCTACGCAGCAAAACCAAACTCTTCCCCCACAAACACTTAGCGGTCTAGAATCTACACTAGCTACTCTTGCAAACGTCATGATGACGATTCAAAGTTCCCTTCAAGAACTACTGCGAAACCAGAGCCTTCTAATGGAACTGCTGATCAAACAAAAGTCTGTATAAATGGACTCCTTAAGAATATGCTTCTGGAACGCAAACGGCGTTTCCCGGCACAAAAACGAACTCCTACAGTTCCTAAACAGCCACAATATCGATATCATGCTACTTTCTGAAACCCATCTAACTAATAAAAACTACTTCCATATCATCGGATATATATTCCACGCGACCAACCACCCGGACGGTAAAGCACACGGAGGTACCGGTATACTCATAAATCAACGCATAAAACATCATCCCTTGGAGACATTCGCTACTAACTACCTGCAGGCCACATCCCTACGTATAAACCTAATTGGCGGCCCACTTACCCTATCCGCCATATATTGCCCTCCACGTTTCAGTATTGCAGAAAATGAGTTTATGAATTTCTACAACTCACTAGGACGCTGCTTTATAGCTGCCGGTGATTATAACGCAAAGCATCCCCACTGGGGATCTCGTCTTATCAACCCCAAAGGCCGCCAATTATACAACGCTATTATCACTCCTGGTAATGCGCTTGACTTTGTTTCACCAGCTAGGCCTACATACTGGCCCACAGATCCAAATAAACAACCTGACATTATCGATTTCGCTGTTATTAGAAGAGTCTCGCACAGGCTGATAAACATAAAAACCTTAGAAGAGCTTACATCGGACCATTCGCCAGTTCTCCTCTGTCTATCTGAAGCCGCAGCTTCTGGAACGCCCCCAACATCTAACATCAAACAAAACAAACTGGCTGAAGTACAAAAAATATGTAAGTGCACACATCGAACTTGATCCTGAAATTTCCTCTGAATCTGACATTGACAAGTCGCTTAAACACCTCACGGACGTAATGTCCTCTGCCGCCAAACATTCTACGCCAGAACCCTCATCCACAAACCCGCTAAGAACTGGACGCTCAAGTATCCAGATCGAGTCTCTCCTACTTGAAAAACGTAGACTTCGCAGAGACTGGCAGACTCATCGGTCCCCAGCTACTAAGAAAAGACTTAATGAAGCATCTCGAAAATTGTCGAAGGCCCTCTCTACCGAAAAGAACCAGGCCCAACGGGCCTACATTGCGAAACTATCCCCGACGGGTAATAAATTCCCACTATGGAGAGCGCACCCAAACATGCAGCCACCAATAGATCCCGATTGGCCAATTCGATCACAAACAGGTGCCTGGGCGCGCAGTGACGAAGAAAGGGCTAACACCTTTGCCCATCACTTGGAAAACGTCTTCAAGCCCCACCCGCCATCCAACCAATTCACTCTACCGAATGTCTCGCTAGCGTCGCCGTCCTCCCCAGTTACCCTTGAAACCAGCACAATACTTAAAGCTATTAAAGAACACATAAACCCAAAAAAGGCTCCTGGTCACGATTTTATTTCTCCAAAAATGATAATTGAATTACCTGCATGCGCAGTCAGATGCATCGCATTTATATTTAACTCAATATTGAAATGGGGCTACTTTCCTGACCAATGGAAAAAGTCTGTCATTACAATGATCCCGAAGCCAGGAAAAGACAAATCCCAGCCTTCCTCGTACCGGCCCATCAGTCTGCTCCCATGTCTATCAAAGCTATTTGAAAAACTGCTTCTTGTTCATCTAGTAACACATCTTCAAAACAACAGAACGATCCCTCTGCACCAATTCGGATTTAGGGAAAAGCATGGAACTATCGAACAGGTAAACCGCTTAACATCTGAAATTCGCACGGCTTTCGAACACAAGCAATATTGCAGTGCCTTATTTCTGGACGTATCACAGGCATTTGATCGCGTCTGGATCGACGGTCTGGTATACAAAATCAAAACCCTCCTACCGGAAAACACTCACAAGTTGCTTGAGTCATACCTCAGAAACAGAGTTTTCACCGTGAGATGTAAAACCTTTACTTCAACCATCCGTAACATCGAAGCTGGAGTACCCCAAGGAAGTGTGCTTGGACCAATCTTGTACATCCTTTACACGGCAGACATTCCAACAAGCCGCCAGACCCTCATCTCAACCTTTGCTGACGACACTGCCATTGTCAGCCGCTCGAAATGCCCAAAAACAGCTACAGCCCATTTAAAAGAACACCTGGTAGCTGTAGAAAAATGGCTCGCAGACTGGCGTATCAAAGTCAATGAGCAAAAGTGTAAGCACATTACATTTACACTAAACTTGTCGATATGCCCACCACTGACGCTAAACAACAAGCCGGTTCCACAAGCAGACGAAGTCACCTATCTCGGCATACACCTAGACAGGAGGCTTACCTGGAGAAAGCATATAGAAGCAAAGAAGACCCATTTAAAACTAAAGGCCAGCAGCCTTCACTGGCTCATGAACTACCGCTCCCCCCTTCCACTCGAATATAAAGTACTACTGTATAACTCGTGCTTAAAGCCGATCTGGACCTACGGTTCCGAGCTCTGGGGAAACGCAAGCAGCAGCAATATAGAAATTATTCAAAGAGTACAATCAAAGACCCTACGAACAATAACTGGAGCCCCCTGGTACATCCGCAATGCAAACATCCAGAGAGACCTGGATATAAATCCCGTAAAAGAAGAAATTGTTTCCAGAAAAATTAAATATGAAGCCAGATTATCAAATCACCCAAACCTGCTTGCCAGACAACTCAACCGGCTAAGCTATCATTCCCGTCTACAGCGGAATGATTTCCCATCCCTTTTTCAATAACATAAGTTAACGTAACATAGATTAAGATTTGAAAACTTATTGTTAGTCTCTTAAGTAATAGAGAAGATCCAATAAATAAGAATAAAGTATAAAAAAAAAAAAAAAAAAAAAAAAAAAAAAAAACTTATTTTTTTATTATTTTTTTTCTTTTTATTTTTTTTTTTTTTTTTTTAAAAAATTGTCCTCGGACACATCATTGATCTTTTTGGCCTCTTTGAGCAAGTCGCGCAAGAAATTCTTCAGCTCATCCGCTTCAATGTAACCCGAGTTGTCGGTGTCGTATTCACGCCAGATCTAATTGAAGTGAAACGAGAAGGGATTGCGAATTAATTGAGGAATTTCAGGGTATGAAATTCCTGATTGTCACCCACCTTCATGAATTCAACGCTGGATTCCAGGGGATTATCGAAGCGGAAGAGCAAAAGGAAGTTTTCCTCCATGGGCAAAAGTTGAGCCAGCTGCAAGAAGAAATACCTTTTATTTCAATGCGTGACTTGACAATGAAATAAGTTGTAAATATGAGTGTACAGGGTTTCCTTGCCCTATTATTTTTCCGGTGCATGGCGTGAAAGGCGAGAAAATCCCGCTGCACTTTCATTAGCGAACAGCCGGAAAAGTTTCGCCTCAGGCATTCGTTAAAACTTTCCGGCATAATTTAAGTGTCGAATTGAAGCGCTCACCCTTCACTTGTAATCATCTGTGGCCGGGAAAACTTTATAATTCGCTCTGTGGTAGTGGAATTTGCATTTTTATTCGCCGCTGGTAATTACTGCACTATGGCAATTAAAGTTTATCCCCAGGCCAAACCCTTGTTGACAAGCCAGTAAACAGCGAAATTGAACCCAGAGTCCTCTCGATCGATGTTCGACGGGGCGTATGAATAATGTGGACCACATGAATTGTGAATGCGCTGCGTCTTTGTGCTGCGGGCCACCTTAATCAGCAATCCACGGGGGTCCTGCTACTTGAACTTTTCACTTTTCTTCCCCGAAACTTTCTGCTTTTTTCGGGGGCTCATTTATCAAAAGTCCATTGTGCTGGCCCGCCCCCAACTGTGCTTTATTATTCCCACCATTCAAACTGTACAGAAAAATCTCCTTTCAATAGTCCGCGCTGCCGGTCCAACTTCAATTAAAAACTCATTTAATGTGGCCCCCACAAAATAAGAGAGAGCGAAGAAAAACTTTTTTTTCGGCAGAGACCTTGCCAGAAAGTTTGTTTTTCTTCGGCGGAGTGGGAAAACGGCCAATAATTTATATGATTTTGGTGGGCCGAGACATTTAAAAACCAATTTGAAAAAGGCAGAAGAGGCGCCATCACGACTCGAGGAAATGATATTTCGAGTACAAAAGCCATAGAGACAACATTGCGCATACGACATGGGGGCCACATCAAATCGAAATTTGTGTCCGACTGTGCGGTCAGTTTTGGGCCACAAAACGAAAGTCCCGGCGGCCACACAATGCCGTACGTAATACCCACCTCTCTGATATCGATTTTGCCATCCTGATTGTCGTCGTAGGCCTCCATGAAGCAGGACTTCAGCTCCTCGAGCATGGTGTCCGTGACGGCCTGGGGGTTGGAGCAGAAAGATTAGGATGCAGGTGGTCGGTTCCCTTGGAAGCTCACCTCTGGACTGATGTCGGTGGCATTGGCACTCGACACGAACTCCCGGAGAAAGCCGTCCAGCTCGGTGCCCTCAATGTAGCCATTTCCTAAGGTAAGAAATAAGGAGGGTAAATATAGAAGCTTAATTTAATTTTACTATTAATTGTATTATTAATTAAGTGTAACATGTAAAATTAAAATATAAAAATGGTTTAGTGCTTTCCAGATAGTTTATCTAGATCCAATCTTTACTTTATCTGCTATTAAAGAGTGGATGAAAAAATTGGAAGTTTATTAAAATTTCAAAATTGTAAAAATCAATTTAAAATTAACTCAATTTTAAGTTATAAGCTTAGAAGTTTAGTGGACCGTTCTTTAACACAACAGAATTTGGAAGAGAACAGATCATGAAATATTGTACCTTTTGTATTTTATAGTCGTAAATAGGAAATGTTGGGAAACATACTTTTTTTGATCATCAGTTTCTAACATTCTTTAAATACTTTACTGCACTTGTTCAACTTGAATTTAGATATGGAATTTAACTATCTTATTCCTCAAAGTGTTATATTATAGGCAAATTTTAATTCATATCCTTGCTCACCATCCTTGTCGTAGTGCGCCCAGACATCCATGAACTGGTTGGCCGAAAGCTTCTTGAGCTCCCTGGACTCGGGATCGCGGTATTGGCGCATGAAGTTGTGGGCCTTCTCGATTTGAACGCGTTTGGCGGCGGCGGCGGCGGCTGAATCCATTTCTGAGTTTTCTTTCGGGCTTATTTGTCCTCGTAACCGTAGAGTAACCGGATGCTGGGCAAGTGTCTGGGGAGGAGCAAGGGGTAGAACAATTAATTTGCCGCCATTAAATGCTATGCTCGGTGTCAGGGGAAAAGCCAGTTGTCAGCGCAGCTGAAACTGTCAAATTAATAGCATAAAACAGGACCGCCCCTGGCAACATTCGCCGATGTGTGTGTGGTGGGTGAGAAATGGCCGCCGCGGGAATCCCACTGCAGCGGAGGAAGCGTCGACATTGCACTCTTGTGCGGGGAATCCCCGCCGCTGAAATGAGACAGGACGTCACCTCCACGCAACCCCGAGCGACCCCCTCCGCGCCCTCCCCCGCTTGACACCGCCCCCCCTGTCACAAGTCACTGTGAGTTAAATACACCAGCGGAAAGAAGAAAAACAAGAAATGTAAACAAAATTGCTGTACAACCCACGTCTGCAGTTTCCCACCGCGTGGGTGGCGCTAAAAATAAGAAAGGAAAGCCCCGGGCTTAAGGCGTGGCAGCAGAAGATGTCGGGCGGAAGGAAAGCTGCGGTTGAAAGGAACACTTAAAAAAATAAGTGCGAGAGGGGGTCCTACTAAAGCGAACCCAGGGAAAACCCTTCTCCTGGTGGGAAAAACCACACAAACCGGTAAGATTTTTTATATTTTTTAACTCTCATTCAGTATGTCTAACCTAGAAAGTTTAATTTGGTTGTAGTTAATACTTTCCCAAAGAATTCTACTTCAACAGAAAATATGATTTATGATCTATTACGATTTAAATAAAGCTAGATAGCTTAAATGAAGTCACGTATTCAAATTACTTAAAAGCAATAGCTTGTATTCTGTACTTATCACTAAGAAAAGGATTAAAAATAAGTATTTGTTTATTTCCGCCTTTGATGTACTTTAATAATTTCAAACTGTTCGGCATTGAAATTAATATTCTTCTTTCTTTCTGATTTTGCAAAAGGCACCAGATTATTTTAAATATTAAATCAATATAGATAATGCTTTAATGTATTATACTTCCCCTAAATGTTTGGCCTCTGTGCACCCATAAATCTTTAAGCCAAGAGAAAGCAAGCAAATTAATTTTAGAGCTAACAAATTAATTTCAAACAATGATTCTATGTGGAATTAACAAAGCTAAGCTCCAGCTGCACTGAAGTGGACTTTGAACAGTGCCTGTTTGGCTTGGACTTAGCCAGCTCGGTTGCTCGTTTTACCGGCATCCGGATACATACGTATATATATGCGGTGGGAATCGTTGACAGTTTGCTGCGGTCGCTCTTCTGTGGCTAAAACAACGCTCAGAATAGAAGAGCCGTGAGCATAAATTTGCAGCAGCTGTTGCCACTAAGTGAGTTTCGCAGTGCACACTGTTCTTGGCACCCCAAGAAATCGCCACTAATTTGAATACTAGAGTTCTTAAACACGTTGTTCTTTTACCAAAGGAAAGGGACTTGACAGTGATCTAAAATCAATTAAAAACGGGTATATAGTATGATATAAAGTAACTTGGGGAAATAGATTTAGAATTAAGAAGACAAAGTTACATATTTCATACACTTTTAGAAGTTCCTAAACCTAAAGATCGCATCTGTGGCAACCCCGACAATAAAAACTTTCTCTAAGACTTTCATACTTCTAAGGATTTGTGTAGCACCCTGAATATCTGATATTGTTGAACAAACCTCATTAAGTTAAATGGCTTGCCATTTCGCAAGGACATTAGGCACTGTGCAATAATCGCATTAGGACCAACTTGTTGACTGTGTCCCTATTGTTTATCGAACACGCTGCCAATATTAACTTTTCATTTAATTTGCAGCGAAACTTTCCGTATTGTTCGCGAGAACTTTAGGAACTCGTGTTATCTGCCTCCGGAACAAGTTGCCCGCATTAACCGGCTGCGATGATGGTCATTACCTGCAAACGCTTTCGTTAAGGCCGAGTGAAAGGCTTTTCTGCTTTTCCTGCCTTGCCATTTTATGGCCTGGAAATTGCATTTCACCCACTGCAATGGCTTCCAGCCCCTTCCGCTTTTTTCCCCCGAACAAACAGCCTTTGTTGTCCTTGTTTATATACTCTTGCTGTTCAGGGTATGAACATCTCAGTCGAAAGCTTACAACGCTGTAAAGGGCACATTTTCGACCATATAAAATACATATGTTCTTGATTGGCGTCACCAAGCGAGTCCATCTCACCAAAATCAATCCGATTTGAAAGTAACATACCTCTTATGACTCGTCAATTGATTCTCTAAATATCTGCATTCAAAATTTTCAATTTAACGTTAATCGAATTTTTGACCCATTTTCATGTTAGTTATTTCCAAGTTTCCGATGACTTGTTAAATGGTGACCCGAAATTGGACTTCTATAGTCCATAACTTTTCCAAATTTAATCCGATTTGAATGTGACATACCTCTTATAACTCGTCAATAGATTCTCTAAATATTTGCATTCAATTTTTTAATTTAACGAAAATCGAATTTTTGACCCATTTTCATTAGTTATTTCTAAGTTTCCGATGACTTGTAAAATAATGACCTAAAATTGGATTCTATAGTCCATAACTTTTCCAAATTTAATCCGATTTGGAAGTGACATACCTCTTATGACTCGTCAATAGATTCTCTAAATATTTGCATTCAAAATTTTCAATTTAACGTTAATCGAATTTTTGACCCATTTTCATGTTAGTTATTTCCAAGTTTCCGATGACTTGTAAAATAATGACCTAAAATTGGACTTCTATAGTCCATAACTTTTCCAAATTTATTCCGATTTGAAAGTGACATACCTGTTATGACTCGTCAATTGATTCTCTAAATATCTGCATTCAAAATTTTCAATTTAACGTTAATCGAATTTTTGACCCATTTTCATGTTAGTTATTTCCAAGTTTCCGATGACTTGTAAAATAATGACCTAAAATTGGACTTCTATAGTCCATAACTTTTCCAAATTTAATCCGATTTGGAAGTGACATACCTCTTATGACTCGTCAATAGATTCTCTAAATATTTGCATTCAAAATTTTCAATTTAACGTTAATCGAATTTTTGACCCATTTTCATGTTAGTTATTTCCAAGTTTCCGATGACTTGTAAAATAATGACCTAAAATTGGAATTCTATAGTCCATAACTTTTCCAAATTTAATCCGATTTGAATGTGACATACCTCTTATGACTCGTAAATAGATTCTCTAAATATTTGCATTTAAAATTTTCAATTTAACGTTAATCGAATTTTTGACCCATTTTCATGTTAGTTATTTCCAAGTTTCCGATGACTTGTTAAATGGTGACCCGAAATTGGACTTCTATAGTCCATAACTTTTCCAAATTTAATCCGATTTGGAAGTGACATACCTCTTATGACTCGTCAATAGATTCTCTGAATATTTGCATTCAAAATTTTCAATTTAACGAAAATCGAATTTGTGACCCATTTTCATGTTAGTTATTTCCAAGTTTCCGATAACTTGCAAAATGGTGACCCAAAATTGAACTTCTAGACTTTTTATAAATTTTTTGCCGATTTTGCAAAGCAGTGAATGACCTTCAAAAGTAGTTATATTCTTGAATTTCATCTCCAGGCGAGTCGATCTAGCCATGTCTATTTCGACTTAAACTAGTCTAAAGCTAGTTAAAGCTAGTTGAAAAAAACTTTGCTACAAGCGTGTAAAAACTTCGGATTGCCGAAGTTAACTTCCTTTCTTGTGTTTTTTTATATGTATGTAGGGAGTGGAAGCGCAAGAACTGTATACGTATTTATACGATTATGGCGGAATGCCGGCCGAGAACTTTTGCAATCCAGAGTGCAAAATGGCAAATACTCTTGGCCCCGCTCCAACTTCCAGCTAATGTTTCCCTGGGGCTGAAGGTTAAGTTACGGCTTCAATATAAATTGTGTAATGAGCTGTGGACCAAGCGCCGGTTATTTGGCTGGCATTCAAATCTAACGTGGTTAGCAGGAAAAATTAAACGGAAAGCATTAAACGCCTCTATTGTCCAACAAAATAAAAAAATCTATATGCAAAATGGAAAGAAAAGCAAACTCCAATTGCAGCTGTCTTTTTCAGCCGTATTCTCTACAATTTAAAAAGGCTTAAATAAAGCCAAGAAAACCAGCTGTCAAAGATATCATTTGAGTCTGGGATAGAAACGTTCAAATCTTTTCAAACAGTATTTCCCAATTGCAGTTTGTATATTCAATTCCCCTCCGCTGGGGGCCAAAACAAAATCATAAATTCATACCGAAAGTTTAAAAGTCCTATCTACCACACCGAAACAATGACCCCAGAAAACAAATATAACAATGTAAATAAATATACTTTCAGTGAAATACGTTCACCACAATTATATGTAGGTGCCTAAATTGGTCAATCTTCCCACTTTCAAACTTCGTATTCAGAAATGTATACTAAGTGTCAGTTGAAACAAACGAGAAAACTTTTTAACTGGCATTTCCAAATGGCTGCTTGAATATTCCATACTTTTCAAGCCTAGGGCCAAGCAAATTAAATCAATAAAACAACAATAAAGCAGAAACAAGCAATGAAGTTCTGCAGATAAAAAGTTCCTGCCACGAAACCGAAGCAGAGAGTCCCCAAGGAAATGAATCTACTTGGCAACTTTATATTTGAATATTCCTCCGACGAATCAATAGGGAGGCCTATTGAACGGGCCATATTTTCGGCTGAGTCAACGTCACTAATGGCCGCCTTGCATGGCAAAGTACGAGAATCGCAAGGCAGGGGAGCCTTTGGGCCAAAACGCAGATAAGCAAACCAAAACTGTCAAGCCTCGTTGGCCGCATTGCATAAGCCGCGGCTTACACTCGATTCTCAGTTCTCAGTTCTCAGTTCTCAGTTCTTGGATTTTCTCGGGCGCGTGTTCGAGTGGCCGGGAAAAGTCGGGGAAAGTCGGGCTGGGAAAGGGCTGGGAAAGCAGAACGCACGGCTTGCCACTGCTTACCTGTCAATGGGATCCGTCTGTCTGTCTGTCTGACATTGGCAGTGGCTCACAAAAGCCACCCACTTTTTAGCCACCTTCCCTATTCGCCTGACTGGTGGGCATGTCCTGACTTTAAGTGCATTAAGCTCAGTTCGCAATTTAATTTGAGTGTTTTTCTGTTTATTTTCCTCGCTCGGCGGGCTGCCATTTCCTTCGCATTTCCCCCTTTCTTTTTCCCGGGTTTCCTTGCGCTTGTTGCTGGCGTGTCTGTTATTATTTCTATTTTTAAACACTTTTGGCCCGACTGCGGTTTCTGCCAAGTTTGAATTATGCATTAGTATTTGGCATTGATTCCGCCTGATACCTGCAGTGCGGCTATATTTGGCTATAATTACCGAACTGTACTAATTTTACCATTGAAAATAATACTGAAATTACATCGACTTTAATGAGATGGGAAAACATATAGCTGGGAGTCTATTATTCATTCATTCCTTTAAGTTCCTCTATGTTGAATTAAGTATGTTATTTCCATTTTAATCCCGTTTTTTTCAGCTAAGGTAGGTTACTCTAAGCTGTAATGATAATGGTATCTTTAAGCATCCATCATTTCCTCCATCAATTTCCGTTTCCCTTAATGCTTTGTTTGATGTTCCCCTTCGGAGGTGATAAAAACCCGAGTGTGTGGCTAATAGAATCATGGCAATGTTCTAATGCACCTAAAAATGCACTTAGGTAAAAGTTGTCCAACAATGAAGGGAATCACGCCCGTCCTTCCATTAGCTTTCGCGTAATAGGAAATATCCTGTTTACTACCTGACCATAATTTTTCCACTTTTAATGCACTTTCCTTGCCTTTGGCCCTGGGTGAAGCAGTTGTTAAACTAGAAGAGCGCTTTTCCGAATAGCCGAAACCCTTACTCTTGTAGCCGTATAAGTTTAAGTGTCAGCCAAAGTCGTATTCATAAATTATAATATGGAAAACTCCCACACATCTGACATTGAAACATGAGCGGACTGAACCGACAGACAGTCCGCTGCAAAGTGAATTCAAGTGCAAGGGACCTGAGGCTCGGGCCCCAGAACTGCAGGCTGAATTCAAATAAATTGCTGACTGAACAAATGAATGACTGACTGACTGACTGACTGACTGACTAACTGACTGACTGACAGAAAGTTTGCCCAAGTTTTTTGTACAGAGAAGGTTAAAAATATTAACATTGGGCTGAGTGCATTTTTAGTTGCGAAAAAATATAATTAGAAATATAAATATTTTTCTCAAAACAGCTAAGGAACCTCTTACATTTAATGAACTTTAAAAGCTATTTTAATTATATGTTTAAATATAGAAAATGAAAAATATATTTGACCTAGAACTAACTTTAAGCCAATTTAAATTAAAACAAATATTTAGATGTAGTTATATTTGATGGAATAGAATTGTTATCATATTTATACCAGATTATATATTTCCGTGATAAAACGGTATGCCAATCTGCTTGGACCTAAAGTAACGTCTATTCTGGACCACCGACTGCACTATAAAAATCTCTGTTTCTCTAATTTCGGAGGGACCACTGTGTTTAGCATTTGGAATGTAAAACACAAGGTGCTCCGCATTGTGTGCACGTGGGTGTACTTTGGCTTGGTTCTTTGTTTTTCTTATGTGTTTGAGTGCAAGGGTTACGGCACTCACCCTCGAGAGCCTGCATTTTTCGCGGCATAATAAACTTAGCCTTGGTTCGGGCCACTTTGGGCCACCGAATGGCTTCACAAGGCCCAAACGACGGCGTTTGACATTGACATTTGCTTGGCGTGCCCCGAGAAATATGTTTACTTATGCAGGGATGGCTATAAAAAGGAACGCCCATCAGTTAATCCCATGAGCCGGTTATTAAACTGCAGCCCCAGCATTGATTTGCGTGTCCGCCCAACAAAGCCGGAGATTTATCCCAAACGGCTTAGGCCGGACACAAAAGATCGGGCTGGTAAAGGTTTAATTTATGGCCCAAAGTCCAGTGGACAATTTGCAAAAGGACCGACAAGGAAAACAGCTTAATTTATTGCATTACGGTTTATTTCGTTTGGCCCGAAGAAATTGGCAGGAGGAGGGTTGCGGAGGCATCATAAAAATGGAGTTAAAAATTTAAATGCCAATTTGCTAGGTCATCGCAGACCAGATGATTGCGTGCTAAAGCACGATGGATATTACGGGATGAGAGATAAAATCGAGGGGGAAATAAACTGATACATAGTGCAAATAAAGACAGAGAACTTGTCGCTGATTTATGGTCCGAGTTCCCCGATTTATGGGGTGCAAAAATAAGTTTTAATTGCCAAAAGTGGTCATTTCAATTGGCATAATTATAATTCACACGATCAGCTCTTCGCCTTTTCCCAGGGAACTCGCTTAATTGAATAGTTTATGGCTTTTGATTTTAATAAATTGCTTTATTTATTTTTCCTTCCTCTGCCGCGGCGAGCGATTTAGTAGGAAGCTTCTGATGTTGATTTATGTACTTTGCATTGGAGATGCCTCTTCCTCCGGACTCGGCTCTTTGTAAACAATTATAGAAATTATAGAACGCCGAAAGGAATTCCTTTGTAATTTACTGTCGATAATCTGCCTAATTTGTATACTCGCGTTGGAGAAGCAATTCTCTCGATTACAAGAATTGGGGGATCTTGCATCTGTTTCAGTTTGCTTCAATTTGCTCGAATTTTTCAATTGAAAATGCGAGTTTTTTTGTCATGCCGCGCTGGCCAAGAGTTGTTTATGATGTGTTGTTGATGTGCCTGCTGCTCGAAAGCTTTTGTGTATTTTATTTTTCATTTTTCATTTGTGTTTTTTCTTTTTCCCCCAGCGCTGCGTGCGAAAGAAAATGTGTGAAAACTCGCGGGGCAGTGGAAACTATTTTCACTTGCTTCCTTTTAGGCTAGTTGAGGTGGTGGATTACTGGTTTTTCTGGCCATTTTTTCCTGCCTGCACTTTAATTACATTCTATTGGCCACCGTGGAGCCGTAATTAGCCCGGCCAGCTCTGGTTAACCATTAGAATCTGCTGAATTTATATTGAAAAATACTGTACCATGGGGGAAATCTAAAGAAGAATTGTTTTTTTGCATTACAACACGCTTTTTTCGTTGTCCGGCGACTGCCACCCGCCGGCCTTTAGACAGTTTTAATTAAATTCCCAATGGGCGGAGCGGAAAGCGATGTCGCGCCATGGAAACTCCCCATGTGGTCCTTCTTATGGTTTGTTATTAGTCCCCGTCAGCTGTGAATTAAGCTTTCACTTCTTTAACATGCAAACCATTTCAGACTCGGATACATTGGTTTAAAAAGGCAATAAAATGTTTATAAATAGATTGGTGGTCTACACCAATAGTCTAGTATGTGACATTTAAAGTTGATATAACTTTTCAAAGGAATCACTTTTAACGATGGTCTACACAGCGTATACGTAATATTTATAATAATGGTCTGCACTGCGTATACGTAATATTTATTGGTGACATTTAAATTGATTTACAAAACAATTGAAAAGCTTATTTTACTTGATATATTAAAATATAAATACAGCTGTGTTAAAATAATATATTTAACAAATCTGTTTTAAACAAATTTATAAGTTATGTATAGGTCTTTTGTACTAATTTTCTAAGGAATTTACTATTAATGGAGTGAACCAATTTAAAGAGGGCAATTTCGCTTAATAAATGCTTATATAAAAATATAATAAATAGCAATAAAATTATTATTGAACCTTTAAAACAATGTGATACAACAAATTGATAAACAGTCTTTGTCAAACAAATTGGAATACAGGCATGTCGTAATGGATCTGCCAGTCACTCAATTTTGAAAATTGTCACTGGAGCCGAAAAATGACAGTTGTGAGGGTCAGAAAGGGTTCAAAAATCACAAGCTATAAATAACAAAAAAGAGTGTGGAGTCCCGGGAATCCATATCAAAATTTTTAAGAAGGCGGACTGGCGAAAAATGCGAGTTCGCTCAATTACCGAAATTGCATATGCACAACCTGTTAAAAGTGTGATAAAGAACCGACAAAATAAAAGCTTGGAAATGAGAACCGGACAAACAAGCAAGAAATTCACCCAAAAAATGCGTCATATGTTTTTCTTTACCATATTCTTTAGTTTTTCATGGAATTCAGGAAAAAGCAGAGCCATAAAAAGATCACAATAAATGGACACTGCGCTTGTAGTGGCTGATACATATATGTATGTATATTTCCCGCACATCAATATTTACTTTACCGCTTTTAAAAGGCTTCCTTTATGTTCATTCAGTTTGGTGACGCAACGCATAATTGCTGCCGAAAAACCTCAAGTGATGATGTAAATATTTACATAGCTAATAGAAGCCACTTTTTACGCTCCTTGTGCGTAAATAATAATCGAGAAATAATAATAATAATAATAAATAACAATGGTATTCGGGCCAAGAGCTGTAATTAACCAGCTGGAAGTCGGCGTGCGGAAAGATTTCAGGCTCGAGTCAATACGGAGAAATGTGAAAAACAACAAGAGGAAAATTATGCTGATTGCCGTGGGATCTCCTCCACTTCTTGGTCTGTTTGCTCGGTCAAAATACATATTTGACAGGCCCTGCGGGGTTTTCAAGCACCGCCAGAAGTTTTCCACAAAAACGCCCCCGTAATTAGAATAATTATTACCGCTAGGCGCAAATGTTTTTTAATGGCTCTTTCACTCCTTGACATTGTTCAACGATAATTACGGCCAATACCTGTGGGGCCCAAAATGTTTAAGAAAAGAGTGTGTCCTGGGTCTTAAGTGCTGGAAGTAATAGCACTTAACTGCCGGAAATGTTACGGTTAAGAACGACGGAAGAACAAGGAAAATTGGATAGGTTATAACAAGGCCCTTAAAGGTCTGTTAGGTTCAAGCAATATAAACACTGAAAATATCACAAAATGTATGAACAAGTTTGACTTGGAATAATGCAATTCCAAAAATCAAATACAATAACAAACTATTTTTGCTAACCAAATTGGTTTTAGGAATTTTCCAATATAATTCTGAAAGTCGATATCCAAATCGCATTAGTTCCAAGCATTCTGAAAACCACGCAGTTTCAAATCAAAATATACCAAAATTAATACTCAGTAAAGTTGATTTCTTTGAAACAAAAAAATAATTACCGGAAGCTTTGTTTCACGAATTTTTCCCCAGTAACTGAACGTCTCAGAGGCCATATTTATGTTGGCAAGGGAAAGATTACATCATTGTTTTCATTTTATATTCCAGAGCCCACACAATTTGAATCGCAAATAGCCCATCAATCTTGCTGCCGCTGAATAGTGTGAAATTAATTCAAATTAATGGCAATCATTGCTCATCTCTGCGTCTGTCAAATGACGTCGCCATATTTAACCAGTGTTTGTCTTCCGCTTAATCACCCATCCTTTGGCGAATAGTCGGCTATTTATAACTCGGAATCCCACTTCCTTCCCAATGCCATTAAACGGCTGTGAAGAAGGCGGACTGAATGCAAACAAGGCCTTCATTCTTGGCTGACAAACGTATTTATTTTGATAATTCTTCGGTTCTGATATTCCTATTTATTTACGCTGCTCGAGAGCGTGCACAATTTGCACAGCTCAAATCAAGAGAAACGCAAACGAAAACATCAGCGCCTCAGATTGAAACATAAACGGAAAATTAGTCATTTTAATGATTCGAACATGCAATTCTTTCGATCATTCTATTTGAAACAATGAATGTAATTGGGCAATTTGATCGAAGGAGGTCAATACGGCTCACACAAGTTACAATCGGTATGCCGTCTAATTAGCCAATTTAGCACTTGGCAGACGATGCAGCTAGCCGCACTTTCAAGGGAACCCAGCAAAGGGTCGAAATATTTTTAGATATTTCTCAATTATTTCGGACAGCTTCCCTTACGTTGCCGAAAACATAAAAGGTTGCACACGCTTTCACAAGGTTTTCTTGTATCTCTTTTTACTTGCAGCCTAAATGTCATAATTCTTCATAATTGTTTATACATTTTTCTTTAAGATTCTAATTAAGATCAATGTAAAGAAAATGGATTATGTTAGATCATTTAAATTTAAAATAACTGACTGAAATTTTTAAATAATTCAGAATTCAAAATAAGTGACTGAAATTTCTTCAACATTTTTGTTTAATGCCACACATGGATATTGTCCTGAAGCAAAAGAAAAGAAAATTCTTAGGAAATTGGATTCCTAGACTCTCTAGTCAGTAGTTTCATAAGGGAATCTTATTCTTTACGAAGGGTATTCGTATCTGCGGCGACTTGAAGACGTGTCCTTGATTCTGGCATAATTCTCAATTTGCTTTATTATATTGTGCTGCATACATTCAGGCGACGGCAGCGTCGGCGAATGCATGAGATTTCCACTGGGGGAGATTTATGAATGAGCATAAATTAGGGGGACTCGTAAATGTTGGCACGCAGCCCCAAATGCCATTGCCACAGTGTAGTGTACTGTGGCCCATTACCGGACCATTCCAACCCGATCCCCGTTCATTATTTGCCTCATGGTGTTTAATTTTGCGTATGAATAGGCAAAGTCAAGGACACAAAACGATGGCGGCGACGGCATTTCACTGTCAACTTCTGCGGCTGCCATTCGGCATACCAATGAGCCCAGCCCTTTCTCTTAATTGAATGCGGCCCTTCGAAAAATTATCACAAAAAGGCCTACCCAAAAGGTCCCCTCACAATGTCAGCTATTTGACACGCTTTAAGCTGTCAGCGGGCTGAATATAAATGCCACAACATTTTTTCCCTGTTGCTCTTTTTTTCGGCCGACCTCTTCAAACCAATTTTCCACCTCGCTCGAAAGCCATTGCAAATTGGGAATATTTTTAAGTCGGAAAATCTGCGACGAGTCTGTCGGCTCTGGATTTTGCTAGCTTAGGCTAGTTTAGACCAGATTTAAAAGGCTTTCAGCATAAATTATAAAATTTAAATAATATGATTGCAAATCTGTTTGGAAAAACCTCAGCAATCCTAATCCCTAAAAGGTCGTTTATAAATATTGAACAGCTTATAAAAGCGATTGCCCGATAAAATGTAGTGCTTTTGAATATAGAAGACTAAATTATGTTGCTTTTGTAAATACTTTTGAGCCTAAAATAATGCAGGCCCTTGAATTTTCACATATTAAAAATTTTATTAAATTTTTTTATAGTTTCAATGAATTTTAAATAAATATTTCTTACTAAAACATTTTTTTTTGGTGATCGTAATTAATCTTGTTGTTGGAAACAACATCTTTTTTAAATCGAAGAGTTTATATTATTTTCTTTGGTTTAGATTATGGTCCTTTAAAAAGAATAACGAATCGCATGCAACTGAACTCTGGTTTTCAATTCGAGTGTGTTTATCCCCTTAAAAATGTATCTAATATAAATTCGGCATATTTACATTTTTTACTGCTGCTTGCTTTTGGAATTTGTGAAATTCCAAAAATTAAAATTCACTTTGCTAGACCGTTTTAAAAGGTGATTTGCGATTTGGAAAATATTTGAAAACGCACGCGACGATGGCCGTTGGTAAATACTTTCCGGGAGATTTCTTTGGAGAACCGTTAGCGCCTAGAATCCTTTGCAGACTGTTTCGGTTGTGGCCAGGTCTTTTGCTTTTATCAAAGTGGAAAACTCAACTCGGAGAGCGTGTAGAAGAGAGCCAAGTGGCGTTTACCCGGGGCCAAATCGAGCGTAGGCGCCGTGTTGCTGCCACATTGGCAGCATGTTGCTGGCAACAAACTGTTGAATTGTTTTTCTTTTTGGCCTGCGATTTCCTGGGCTTTTCTTCCCTGTGGTTTCGGCCCGGCCCGAAGTTCTTTTCATGGCTACGCCAGAATTTGGCTTACTTTTTGTGATATGCCTATTTCAAAGAGAACTTTTCGCCAGCTTTTGCAGTTATCTACAAAGCATCATAAATATAAATACATATGGAAATGATTTCCGGCCATGTTTTCCCCTCATTTGTGGGTGGCTGGGTGGCGATGGGTGGCGATGGGTGGCGCAGGGCTTAATTGTAGTTCCCCCAGGGCCTTTTGACTTTCAATGTTTTATCTGCATGCCATATTATAATTCACTAGGAACGAGCTTCCTTCGGCTGCCCTTCGGGCGCAGTGCGTGTGAGTGGGTGGGTGGGTGTTTAGGCATAGGTTTTCTTTCTCCTTCCCCCTTTCCCTTTTTCCTTTTCTTTTCCCATTTTCCTCGCCAGGCAATGTCAAGTGTTACTCATGCATGGTCGCCGAGCTTTTCCCCGCATTTCTCCCCTAAAATCCACCTGGTTTTCTGCTCGCGTGCTGCTCATTCATTATTCATCTTTTACTTTTTACTTTCTGCCTTTCTTCGTTTTCTATTATACACATGTATGTTTTGTGAGGACTACAATTGTGCAAGGATTTATGTCCAAACCTTTAAAGTTAATTGTTATGACTCTGGAAAGGTTTTCTGTTTGACCGAAACGAAAACTAAGAGTGTTTATTAATCATACGCCCCATGTACGCCATTGTGTGTCTTGTTTGTTTTCTAATCTACGGGTCATATCAAAGGGACAGGACTCGGTCCATTATGCAATTGCTACTGGGCCTCGAGTGGCAGCTCCCAGAACTTTGGAGCTTAATTTGAAAGGTAAATACAAAGGTGAACTTTAAGGCTGGCAGAGACTTAATTCAGAAGGGAAAATTTAAAGCTGTCTGGGAAGAAAATGATTTGAATTTTATATATTTATAAAATGTAATATATATTGCTTACATTTCCCTTTAATTTAATTACGATGTACTCCTCTAAAAACATTATTCCTTTTGTGTATTTAGGCATCTAGTTTCCAGTTTCCAAGAATTCCACTTAATCCAAGACGTGTTTATCTAAATGTAAAACAACTTGACTCCCACATATGTGACTTTTACACTTTGCCTCCTAAATTACCAGATGCTGTAACGCAAGAAGCACAATCTGTGAAACCGCGAAAGCAATCTCATTAGAAATCTCTGTGAAATCCCAGCATTAGCAACTCGGCTCATGAAAGTTGGCCATAAATTTTCCCTACTAATGCGCCGCTTATCACTCAACTGACGAAGGCTAAGAAGCTTTCGCAGGGCCATCGGACTTACAGGGAAAAATTCAAAACAAAGGAAATCATGTGTTTGTTTATTTTGTTCCATTAAAATAATTAAATACCAAATAAATGTGCGCATAGAACAGCAGACCCAAAAAACTCAAAAATAGATTTTAAATAAGTGCCCCAAACATGTGCATAGCCTGAGTTTTTTTTTCACCAAAAGTCTTTGTTTATATTGCTTAATTGGAAGTATTTTTCTGCTTCATAGGTTTAGTTTTTTTATTTAGCTTGGTTTGTTTTTATTATACAGAAAGTAAAGCACATTTTCAATATTGAAAATGTGTAAATTTGTTAATGGGATTTTGCGGGGTCGCATGAATAAAACATTAACCGAATAAAATGTAAAAACGAAATAAAAGAAATTCAAAAAATTTGCCATGCAAATATGTGTATACCGAAGGCAGGCTGGGGAATCACCACGGCATTGGTAATGGTTACCACTTCAAATGCAGCCACAGGCCGCCTCAAATAAATTTTCAAAATTTATCGTGCCCCATACACACACGCTCGCCCCAAAAAAGAGCAAATATTTGCGAAAAAAGTTGGAGATTTTTAAGTTTGGGGTGGTTCTGAAGAGTGATTTTCCTTTTGAGGCACTTAATTTATTGGCATATTCCTTAGGATTGGTAGCATTTTTGCTTTTCACTGTGTTGTATGTATTTTCTTAGTGGCAAATTCGGCCACTTTTTATTTCGGGAACGCTTTCGTGATTGCGATGGAAAACTTTTTATGCAGGCACAATACAATCCCCTTGAATGTGTCTGCCGATATTTTTTCGGTAGTCTGGATTTGTTTTTGTTACTCTAAAGGGGGGTACTTGAGTTATCAAATCAAACTGAAGTTCTATTTGGATTTATTAGGTGAATGATAACTATACTTTAATTAATTTTGTTTAAGAGGGACCTAATTAAAGTTTATATTAACATTGTGATGTATTAGTTACCAAATTATAACGCCATAATTGACTTGTATAAATCTGATACTCAGCAGTAGAGTGTCCTCGGGTTCGGCTTACATTGAACAGACTCCTCCGATTCTTTTGTATTCAACTCGCCATCTTATCAGCATCGGGAAAGCGTATTATATAGTATATACATAGTGTGGGAGGGAGAGAGTGGCGTGGGCGAAAGGGAAAGCAGATTGTGCGGCAGCCGCCCTATAGCTTTATTTATTTCTGTTTACATTGCATTATACATCCTGCAATCAAAAGGACAAAAAGAAACACAATCACCAAAATCAAATTCAGCTTAATTAATTCAAAGTGCAAACATCTAGGAAAAGTCGAGGGGCCGAAACAGAAGGATGAGTAATAGGCAAATCGTGATATCTGGGCAAATTACCTTGGACCCTCGATGGGATTAGGCAGATTGTGGATGTGCCACGCCCCCAATTGTGTAGTTTCAAGTGGTTCGTGCGCCGACTTAGTCGCTGCTTAAGATAATTGCCTTGCTTAATTAGTTGTCCTTTGTGTGAGGGCCCTGGCGATAATTATAAATTAATGCCATTGACAGGGAGGATAATGAATCTAATGGCAGGCGATGCTCTGTGAAATTGAAACGAATTCGTCGGCCAGTTTTGGCATTTTGTAATTGAACGCGTTCGACACGCAGTGAACAGCCGGGAAAAGCCTGCATAAATCAAAACATTTTCCCTCATTCAGTCGGTCGTGAAAATGCCTGCCATCTTTTAGGCGAAAATTGTGTGCGTGTTTTTTTTTCCCGCTTTTTTTCACGACCGTGTGTTGACATCTGCAATTGGCTGCGGGCTGACATTTAACGCTGCACGCAATCGATGGCTTTCACCCTAGCATTTCCCCGCTTTCCGCTTTCCCTTCTGCGGGATTTCCCCTTTTTGTCGTATTTTTGGTAGCTGTTTGTATTTGTTTTTGTCCCCGGGCGATGATTGAGTGAGTGCTTTAGTCGATCGTAAATGCTGCAAGTGTGACTGCAAATATGTTGCAATTTGCAACTGGATTTGGGTCTGTAATATACTCGCCCATAAACAGAATGTCTCTTTGCAGAGTTTGTTGGCCATCGAACATTCCACAGGGCTCTATCGACAGGGAAATCAGTAAATAAATACGGGCAATGGATGTGAAATGAATTACCATATTTTTGCTTTTTGAATGTAGTTGCCAATAATGAAGGGAAAATGCCAGATGTTTCAATTACAACACTGTAATGAGTGCTTTGGGAAGTGGAACTATTTTTCACTATTTTGTAAGATTATATTAACAAATCAATAAGTCCAGCTAAACAGTAGAAAGTGTTCTAATTATTGTACATTTGATTTGAAGCATGACATTGTCTCTTTCGATAACCACATTTAAAGGACATTTGTTTCCTTTAATTAATCATACTTTTTATTCTTCCTCCAAATGACGCACTTCATTTACTTTTGATCAACCATACCATGAGAAAAGTATTCTAATTTAATCATGTCTATCCCTTAAGCTGCTTCCGTTCAACTCAGATTCTCAGATTCCCTGAATCTCAATCACAATTACAAATGGAAGCAAAAGCTGCTCTCAAATTACCATCAACTTCCCAGACATTCGACATTGATCCATTTCCCTTGTTGGTTCCTCTGCTTTTCCTTTCGCTTTTCCTCTTTCCCAGCTGGAATTTCCCCGTTCAGTTCTGCTGCATTTTACTGCTCACCATGTTTTTTGTGGTTTTTGGCACTGACGACCCATTTGGTTTTTCCTGACTGCCACAGGCTATTGGCATAGTCGGGGAAATGCAGGCCCATCTCATCCTTTCTCCTTTCACTCCTCACTTTCGGTTTAAGGATTGATTTTACACTTGTAATGGCAGTAGGATTGTATTTGCCCAAATATATTTTCCATTCTCAAGAATTGGAATTATTGGCTGTTATCGTTTCATACCCTGAAAATTATAGTTTATAATTGCTTGCGGCACTTATGATATACTGACTAAAATGACACTTTTGGAGTCCCTGTCTAAAACTTAAAACTTAAAAAACTTAAATCTTAATAATGTCACCTGTCCAATGCCAATGAAGTTTGTACGCAACGGAATTAAAGCAGCTTATTTTCAATGCTTCTTTTTTGCGGGGACTGACGTTCAGTATTTTCCGTGACGATTCCGTGTCCAATTATACGATGCACCTGACTAAACTGGCTTTAACACTACGTATTTAGTTAATTATCTTTCCAATTTGCAGCGGAAATGAGAAGTGACGTGGCCTCGACTCGTCTAGAAAAGTGGATCATTCGATCATCAGCTGATCATTCAAACTAGGCTTGATGGGCGATATTATACGAGTATCGAATATCGAAAGGCGCGTAAAACAAAATTTTGAATTTTGATGGATGAACATCTAACTCACCAAGGCAACAATTATATGGCGTAAGTTAGATATAGTAACTCTAACGTTAGAAAATTGTAGTTTTACAAACACAAATTTTATTGGAAAATAATAAATTCTATTACTGGAAATTGTATGGTCCAGTTTTAGCCACACTAAGCTCCTGAAATATCTGTAGTGCCAAAGAGGACGAAGTACTTAAAGATGATCCCACAATGTCCTGAAAAAGCCTGTATAGCTTAGATGTGGTAAGTAAATTAACAATGGTCAACAAAGGGCTTTGGAAGCCAGAGATTTCTCCCTTATTGAGTTGATGTAGGGTTGGATTATATGGCATAATGCAACAGTGATTTCATTGTGATGGAGCCAAATGAAATGTTGCTTCGTTAACTTTGGATAGACGAAGCAAATTTCCTTTTCGCCCCACCCAGCTCATGACTCAAAACAAACTGCAGCTCATTATCACGCCCACCCCACACCCCTCGTGTGTGCCACGCCCTCTGCCACCACTGACGCCCCTTTCAATTTGGCCGCCCGGGTTGCATGCTTCGTTTTGGTAAATTGCTGGCACTTAATATGCCATGAGAGCCAAATAAAATTGGCAGTAAGAACGAAGCAGCAACAGTTGAAGGATTAATTCAATAAGAATAAATTCGCAAAATAAGGGATTAGGATGCTCAGTGGAGATGGTTTCTTTCGCACGTCTTAATCCAGCAAATTTGTGCAACTTAAAGCGTTGCCACCACGTCGTATGTGTAATATCCGCGTAAAGTGTAATTTGGAAGCGGGTGTGCGAGTTTTCCGGCGCCCTAGTTGGTTTCTCATCATCACATGCACGTGTGCCAGGATGTTGGATCCTAAATATTTATGCCAGTGCCGAAGGAATGCGTCCTCCCCGCTTTTCTCCCTGATAATGCCGATGTTCATGTGGCAGCCACACGAAATTCTTACTCAAATATTTACAGACAGCAAGTGTATGTGAGCGGTTAATGTGCCAACTTTTCCATTGCATCTTGAAGGGCTTTTGCATAATTATTCAATTTTTGCAAAGTTACAAAGTTTTCGATAATTTACAAGTTCGCGGGCAATCGATGAAAAGTTTTCCCGCTTGATGGAAACTCTGCATTATTCTTTTTCGTTACTTTTCATTACTCTTAAGTGAGTGCACTTGCTGAATAATGAATACATTTAATCCCCGTCGCGCAGCTTAAAGCATAATTTAAAATGATAAGTGAGAAACTGTTGAATGGCCAACATGGCGTATGATTAATAGAACGATAAAGCAACTTAATCACGCCCAAGCCCGCCCACTATTCTAGCTCGCCTCCCGCACTGCTAATTTGAGCACTCTACCGTCCAACTCTTCTATTTGTTTTCGACCAGCACTCGGGGCGTATGAGTAATCTAGCTTTCATGTAGCAAATCACATAAAAATTGATGGATTTTTGTATGCCATTTGCCTAAACACAAAATATAAACGATTTTTAATAATATTCATTCAGATTAATGGTGATGGCCCCGGGCTAGACTACTTTATTTTCATGGGTGTTTCGGTTTTTGGCCAGAACTGGCATAGGTTAAGAGAAATAAAAAATAATTTCACATAAAATGAAATTCAAAAAAATCTTTATGCATCGGCCGGGAATCGAACCCGGGCCGCCCGCGTGGCAGGCGAGCATTCTACCACTGAACCACCGATGCTTCTTGATATCTGATTTTCCAATATATTTGAAGTTGATTGTAAGATTTATATACGAAATAAATAAAAAAAATTTTGAGGAAACTAATATTCGTAAATTATTGTCTTATCAACACAACTTAATTAATATTTATAATGGTCTAGGAAAATGTATTATACTTAGTGATTATTTATATGTATGATTTGAAGATTTTTAAATTGATTAAATTTTTGTTTTTTTTCCAAGTCATAAATTTAATAATTTTTTAAAGAGCAGCAGCTATAGATTGTTTCAGACCTTCAAAAAAATATATATTTTATATTTCAACAGAGAGTATATAAATATTCGTACTTTATAGATGTGTCTGCCAAAGTTCCGGTCAACATTATTCTTTAATTTCGCCATAAATTGCTTTCAAAATATTGTTTATATTTATAAAATGTGTAGCCATAACAAAATAATGATTTTTCGGATAATTTTATTGTGCCAGGAATTTAATAGACACAAAAACCCCAAAAACAAAAGTCAATCAATTGCGTGGGCGGGCAAATTGAAAAGGTGGGAAGTGGATGAATGGATGGATTGATGGCTTGAGCAATGGCTGCGGGAATATCTCATTTACTAGTTTATTGAGCACTTTACTAGGGAAATGACTTCACTCTGTCGGTGGCTGATGAAATGCGTATTTTGTTTTGGGGGGCTCGATCCAGAGTTTTCACACTGGCCACCCCCAGTGGAAAACTTGGCCTCCATTTTCAGTGGCCAATTAAAAGCTTAGGGCCGCCCTACCATCTCCCCATTCCCCGCTGACCACTTGTGGGGCTCATAAAATATGCACGGACAGGCGGCAGTTATCCTTGGAGTCCTGCCTGCCACTCCTGCCCCTGGACTTTCTCCTAGTTCATTGTTTGTTTTTCCGGGTGCCTGTTTGAGGATTATGTGAAATTTTTGCCGCTTTCAGTTCGCATTTACATGAACAAACTGGGGCTTTCTAATCGGAAGCAGAAATGTGGGAGTATTTCCATGGAAAGTTTTCTGATTTCTGCTTAAGTCCTCCTGGCTCCTATATTTTTTAATTGAATTCCTTAAGTACTTTAAGCATTTTCAGGAAGATTTCCTGAATCAAGGCGCTTCAAACAAATGCTCGCAAAAAGTAATTATCTCAATTAACATATATCCCTGACCACATTCTATTTTCAATTTATGAGCACCAAAAGAATAAATCCCTAACAATTACCAAATAAATTTCCTTTAATATATTTACATATGGCGCGGTTCCGCGGTATTCACAGATAAATAAATAAGGCTCCTGTATTGGTTTCAATTAAATGTAATGCGCTTTGCCATTTTGCTGAATTTCTGATTGCTTAACATTGTGGAAGATTATAATGACTCTCTCGCTTAAACTCATGTGGCAATAAAGGTTGGGTTTATTCACGTCCTTTATCACCTTTTCAATTTGTGTTTTAAATCTCCTTTGATTATGTTTGGTTCAGTGACAATTGAACAAAACTCAGTGCGAATTTAAAGTGTTTATTAGTGACCCAGTTTCTGTCTTTGACTTTGTATGTTAAATCTTTTTTTCTAGATCCATATTTTTAACTTGTTTCAACCTGATTCTATATTGAATCTAATCACCATTATAAATAGAACAAAACTGTTGAGAAATACAATATTTGTGTAAGTCTTAATAGAAGAGTGATTAGCAATAATCCAATTTAAATTTCAGCTTTAAGTGTCCTATTTGATTCGAGTGCGCCATATCTTTTGGACAATTACAGCGCACCACGTGTCACAGGTCATTAGTGATTTATTGCTCCGTCGACCAGGACGTGGATGTCAAGTACAGCGGTGCAGGTCAATTAAGCTGTCGACTTTAGAGCATTAATTTGGAGTTACCCGCGTAATGGATGAGAACCGAAACAAAAGTATCCACCTGAACTTGCTCGAAACAATGAACAATGATTTAGTGCTAAGGACTGTTATTACCTGCCTATTTCCAGTTAATTTGCTTATGCATAGCTCGTTACCTCCTTCTAGCCTGCAGTCACTCTGAAATTGTTTAACAAGCACTTTGCGTCTGCACTGTTATTATTATGGTGATTGTCATTGCGATTGTTGTGGCTGGCTTTGTCTTACCCGCAGCATATTTACATTTGCGTGTATTTTTAGCCAAGGACGAGACAAGGACAATAGCCCGGCTGCATTCTAAAATATCTCAATCCAGCGCATTTCGCATTCATGACGTTCTGTTATTGCCCCCAGTATCTGCGAATGTACATCTCCACACGACGTCTCCACAAGGACACTGGGGAATTTGAAAAGCAAGCCAAGGATGCTGGGATGCTGCGAGCGCAATCAGAAAATTGCATTTCACTCATCTCGGGGAGTCCGAAAACTCGTTAGTCCCGCTAACTTGGCCAATTGTCGGCCTATTAGCTGCCGGGCCAACTTCATAAGCCACTCCCGTCTGTTTGTCCAACAACTTTGTTTGCAGTTCCACCCATGAGCGGCATGGCTGGAGCCGAACTGCCTCTGATGTCTACATTTTGCAGTTATTTATCACCTCTTACACTCGGGTCACGCAAGCCCCTGAGTTTCCCATTTCCCAGGCATTTTCCTCTCCCGTCTGCCTGCATGTTTTTGGCCCAAATGAAGCGAAAACAAGTTAGCAGTGGGGGTATGCGAAAAGTCAACTGCGAGCAAAAATAGGAAAGTATAGCCAAACACGTAGGCTTGTATACTCTTTCTTAGTAAAGTAAAGTTTTCAATACTCTGCTTGAATGTCAGAAACACAATGGCCTTAATGACAATTAAATGATACCAACTTCGAGGCCTTCAGCGAAATGAACGTCGAGATAACTTCAAAATGCCTGCTAAATAAAACATACAAACATTTTATGGGTCAAAATGTTTCAAACTTTTTGGCCCAATGATAAGACCCTCTGCAAGCGCAATAAAGTCATGTGCACGTGCTTATAAACAATTATTTATGCAGAAAGTGAAAAGGGGAAAATATTAACCCCACACACAGAGTGACAGGATGGGTCGTGACAATGATAAGGCACTGTAAGTGGTAAATGTCATGAAATAAATTCAGAGGGGCTCATTTCCGGCATATTCGTGTCCCCTTTCAGAATTGATCGCACCCGAAGAAGTGGCAATGTTCGGCAATTGTCTTAATTCAATTTAAGGCAAACGAAAATCCATCAACCTTGCCTGATTTATGACGAAGTTTGGAAGGCATTGCAATGGTCGTAAATAAACTGGGGAATTGTTTTATGCATGTGCAATCAACTATTTGATTTGCATTGTCTTGTTCGAGTCTCGTAACTTGCCTTGCCAAATTCGATTCCTTTCTCGCCACAGCGACTGACAGCGGATGTCTGCGGACTGACACCGAACATCCTTGGGCCAGGGAAAATTTAGCTTGTCGGGCCTCATCATCATCACCATCATCATAAAAAAGAAGCTCGAACTTTGACACAAAACTTGGTTGCTGTTTTCTTGTGCCCGCTCCTCCAAATAAAAATGAACAACAGGCTGAATTTTATTCGTGTTTCCTTCGGCCCCTTCTCCTTTGCATATTATTTAAATAATAAATGAGTTTTTGACAGTCGCAGTGAGAAAGTGAGCTGGCTTTTTGCTGGTGGGTGGGTTTTCCGGGTCTTTTTTGGGGGTGGGGTGTTAGCCGACAAGTGAAGGAATTGCTCTTGTTCCGTTCCGTTTCGTTTATTCGCTTCAGATACTCGCTCACAACACTATGTTGCCAGAAATAAATAAATCTCTTTAATGTACCCGCCAAACAGCGCTGGCAATTCCGCGTTTTTCCGACAGATCTGCCAAAACGGAGTTGTCACGAAATAGAGCCGAATTCGGAAATTTCTTTAATTCTCCAAGAAATATTTAAATTCCAATTATGTATTATTTTGAAAGTCAATTACGTAAGCCACCAAAATAAGTTTGAATTAAGGAGATTTTACCTTGTTTATAAATGCAAGTATATACTTTTAGCACTAGATATAAGATAATGTAACGAGAGTTGAACTGCAGTTTTCAAAACGTTTTTAAAAATATTTTTTGTAATAAAGAAAAAAATCACAAAAATAGATAATAATATTTCTAACACATTTTCTTTTTAACAAGCTTTCTATTTGCCCGCTTTTAATTCCCTCTTCGAAATAGAAACTAGGCAGCACTAGGATGCCGGGGCTTCTGTGTTTCTTGCTTTTTAGTGGGCAACAGTTGCTGCTTTTGGCCATCCCCTAACCCAGAATTTTCCCTGCTTTTCCGGCTTGGCCCCACTATCACATATTTGTTCTTGTTGCTGGTTTCAATGTTGACATTATTGTTGTAGTTAGTCGAGTGGTTGTTGCTGCTTTTGCCAGGTTGCTCCCTTGGTAGCTGGAACATCGCGGGTCTAGTGTAATTGGTTTAGCTAGCAGCTTAACTTTTATGCTATTGCCGCTGCTCTCGAAGGTAATGAAATTTCATGGCATTTGACTCGCTTTCCCAGTTCCAGCCAGGATAAAAACCCACACGACTGCCTGGCTTCCTTTGCGTATACGTAATGTTGGTTTATTTATGGAGTGGCCAGCGCCAGCAAGCAGGCATATATCAACGTAATTACTGCACCTGAACCCGTATACTCGATTAATTGTTATTCCATTGAATTTCAATTTGAGGCGATCCCTCACTTGGTCAGCTGGGTCAATTAGTCAAAAGCCACAGCGCTGAAAGTTGAAAGCTTATACAAAAGTTGGTTCAGAAACACAAGCAAAGGGTTTCAAATGGGGCGGAAGTTGATGAAAGGGAGGGTCTTGAATATATGTGTGAATGGAAGGGAATTCCCCACCATTTTCCCCCAAATGGCAACTGGTTTTTGATCAAAGGAATGCAAGGACTTGGAACTTTTCTATTGCAAAACTGCAAAGTTCCCGTAATTGAAATAAGCTTTTTAAATAAATTTTCAGATTGTGTGCTGGACTTAAGTCAACCAGTTTCTTCTCCCAGTGTATAGTCATTTCAGGAAAATCACATTTCCCCCTCCTTTTTCCTTCCAAATGGCAACGGTATATTTATTGAAAACTCATTTACTTAGTTACCATGAAAGTCCCGGGAAAACTTTCAATGCCGCAGCGGAAAAAATGTCATTCCGCATCCGCAAAAATGCAAATTGAATTATATCTAAGTCATTGAATGGCTTGACTTCTCTGTCAAAATTGTTCTGGTTCTCGATGTGTGTTGCAGCCGATTTGTTTGGCAAGAGATATATTTTTCGGCCCGATTTCGTGTAGGTTACGAATTTCATGACCTGCCAAAAGCCAAGTTTGCCAAGGCAGAGAAAGCGAAATAAACGATTTCCATCTGCCGCATTGGCCCTTTGATTTAATTCCAAGTTCTGGCGAGGACAAGTCCGGGTGAGTCCGGAATTCAAATCCCAGCCACGCCCCCTTTAGCCACTTGAGCGCACAATTAGCTGTCAGTTTGAATGCGAGCATAGCCAGGCTCGGCTGGATGTGGCCCGCTCCTTGTCGCCTTGTCCTTTGTTCGCCGAATGGCCCTTTGTTCCTCCGAAAATTCGCAGCACAGCAGCGCACTTGTGCCTGACAATTCAATTTGGAGATGATGTACCACCCGACTGCTGAAAACTATTGCAGGGCCCTGCAGCTGGCTGCTGAATATTGATCCCCCGGATAATCGCTAAGCAGCCAAACAACATTTTTGCACCCACCCCGTGCTTCAGATGATGGAAAATGTATAAGCTCAATGCGATTAGGAAGTGAGGAGGAGCTAAGGAGCTGGGGAATCTCGAGTCCCAATGCTAAGCTGTTCCGCGGCGCATTGACAGCTGTGGAAGTTATGGAGGCACTCCGTCCTTCGCCGCTGGAAAAAACATATAATAAAACAATTGGCACTTCCGCAACATTTCGCAATCGATTTGTTTTCCTGTTCCTTAAGAGTAAGCCTGGTCTGGTTTAATGCCGGCCACGGTCTTAAATACATTTATCCGCCTTGTAGACAAACTTTAGTGGGGCTCCTGGCCCGGCCAACAAGTTAAAGAGGCCCTGGAGGGACATTTGCCATTGGTCCTTTATGTGCGCAAGTACACGAAAAGAAATGTAATCGAAGTGGATGTCTACTTAATATTTAATATCAGCGGCTATTTAAGGAGTCCCTGGCACATATATTTTACAACTATTGTATATTCATGAACTTTAATTTTAATAAGGCAGTCTCTTATGTAAACTATCCAAACGTTAAACCGATACTCCCAAACGTTAAACCGATACTCCCATTGAAAACATATTTTTTCTGCGTGTTAAGCTGTAACAAATATAAACTGCCAACACTTCTCTTATTGCTTGATGAGTGTTGAAAAACTGTGATTAAGATTAAGAAAGAACCTTTGTAACCAACATTAAGTTGCCACTCATATGAAATATCTAGAATTTCAGAATTGCTGGCGGGCAGTTAAAACTTAGTTCAGTGATCTAACCAACCCGATAAAACGTCAACAAAAAACATAAGCCACAGATTACCTTCGTAAATTGCTAGCTCTTTTCTGTGCCGAAATTTCCATAACACTACTACTATCTTCATAGTTTTGTGTGGAATTAAATTGCACATATTCCGTGTTTCAACACTTTGGCAAAAGTTAGTTAAGCTGCTCTTTAAATGGGATTTGAATGCTAAATTTTGTCCTGCTCCTGTTGCTCCAGTAGCCCATTTCTCAGCGGCGACTCTCGACAGGAAAGTTTCAAATTTGAAAGTTTTTCGCATAAATTTCAAGTAGCACCCGACAACGAAACTGGAATGAAAGCAGGGACACTGAAGTAAACAAGCTGGCCCCAAACAAAGTTGCAAGGGTTCCGGGCTGCCACAGCTTAGATCCTGTGACGACCAGAGTCCATAAAATGAACTCAAATTTTACGGGATTTGATGGGGGAGCATTTAACATTTATGGCACCTACGAATTTCGAGCTCAAACATAAATGATACAAAGAGGCGGAGCTCGGGGTTTCCAGTTCGGAGCTCGCGATATCCAGGGATTGCAACTGCGGGTGCTGCGATTACTGCAACCATTTCGTAACCAGCGGCGGCCCCAATAGGAAAACTCACCACAGGACCCGGAGAGCCCAGTTTTCCCTGCCAGAGAGAGAGAGCGAGAGAGAGAGTCCTTGCTCTCAGTTGAAAATTTCGATTTCCTGCGGGGGCGTCGAAATGTTGCTAGCAACATGTTGCCAGCCGTCCTGCTGTTGCTTCAGCATCATAAATATTCAACAAAGTTAAGTTGTCATAGCCCGTTGAGGAACGATTTCCCCCTCCCGAGGACAGGTCGATGGCAGGACGGGGGGTCTCCACCAACAGGCGAACGAATAAAACTTCAATTCAATATATTTCCAGCCGAGTCATGGGCCAAGGGGCAGATGGCCACCGGGAATGGAAATTTCTATGCCTGATGGCCGTCATCTGCTATGCTCGAAAAGAAGGAGCAACACACAGGAAAAAAGGCTTACGGTGGCTTGCTAAATTGGGACTTTTATGAAGGACTCTTTTCTAGGAAACACTAAGTTCTTTCCACCCATACTGGTGCCAAGAAAACTGGACGAATTTAAGTTTCCAGTTAAGAAAAGAGTACTAAATATACTTATCAAACTAAAATATTAAATCAACAATAATTATAATAAACATGTGTTGGAATTATACTAAGTTAAATAATAATAATTTTTAGGTTTACTTTATTTAAAAATTCCTTAAAGTGCAAAAGCCTGACAAATTGGCTTATGTGGATCGAAGTGGCATTTGTTCTTTACGAGTATCGAACTATTTAATTTGAATATTTTAAAAGGTCAACCTGAGGGATTCTTGAATTGTGAAAATGGCTTTGGGTGAAATATCCTGTCCAATTGGAGTAAGTTGTTTGAAGTGTATGAAAGGGTGGGGTCCCCGAAGGAGTGAGGCATTCCACACAAAGGTGAGTAATGACCCTTGAAGCTGGGTTTTCTATTCCCGTGTATGTGTGTGGCCAGCAATTTGGCAGCCACTCCCCTTTCTTGGGGCTCCAGACAATTTGGACGGGGCGTTCCCGAAGGTTATTGTAATTTTGTTTCGTGAGAAGCTTTGGCAGGTGGCCGAGTTCGATTGATTTATACCCAGCTGCGTAATTATGTATGTATTCCCTTCGCCAGGGAGCCATAAGCTCCTGGAAAGATCTAGGCTGGGGGTCTACACTCATAATATATTTCGCATGGCATGTTGGTTTGACTCTCACCTAGTCACATCTATCAAAATTCTTCCAAATTCCAAGTGGTGCTTACACAATGTCTGCAATTGGAATCAATGGGTTCGGCCGCATCGGACGGATGTTTGCCCGCCAGGCGCTGGTGCGCAAGGATGTGCAGATCCTGGCCATTAACGACCCTTCGCTGGACCCCAAGTACCTGGCCTACATGCTGCGCCACGACTCCACCCATGGCCTGTTCGAGCACAAGATCTCGCTGGAGGGCAACACCTTGACCGTGTGCGGCAAGAAGATCCAGCTGCTGAAGGAGTCTGATCTCAAGAAGGTGAACTGGTGCGAGCTGGGCGTGCACACTGTGGTGGAGTGCTCCGGTCGGTTCACCACTTTGAAGGCCTGCCAAGCGCATCTGGATAGTGGAGCCAAGAAGGTGGTCATATCGGCTCCATCCGCCGACGCTCCAATGTTCGTGTGCGGAGTGAATCTGCACAAGTACAAGCCCGACATGAAGATCATATCGAACGCCTCCTGCACCACCAACTGCCTGGCTCCGCTGGCCAAGGTGGTGCACGATAACTTTGAAATTTGCGAGGGCCTGATGACCACCGTGCACGCGGCCACGGCCACCCAGAAGATCATTGACGGACCCAGCAGCAAGCTCTGGCGGGATGGTCGCAGCGGCATGACCAACATCATCCCGGCCGCCACGGGAGCCGCCAAGGCGGTGGGCAAGGTGATCCCGGACCTGAACGGAAAGCTCACGGGCATGGCGTTCCGCGTGCCGGTGCCCAATGTTTCGGTGGTGGACCTCACGTGTCGACTCACCAAGCCCGCCAAAATGGACGACATCAAGAAGTGCATCAAGGCAGCGGCCGAGGGCGAGTTGAAGGGCATCATGGGTTATGTTGAGGAGGAGGTGGTGTCCACCGACTTCAACGGCTCACGCTTTGCGTCCGTCTTCGATGCCAAGGCCTGTATCGCCCTGAACGATAACTTCGTCAAGCTGATCAGTTGGTACGACAACGAGACGGGCTACTCCTGCCGACTCCTGGACCTGGTTCTCTACGCCCAACTGGTCGACCAGTGTGCCGAGAAGGACAAGGCCAACTCCTGTGAGAAGAAAGAGGACCCCTGTAAGAAAAAAGAAGATCCTTGTAAGAAAAAAGAGGATCCCTGTAAGAAAAAAGAGGATCCCTGTAAGAAAAAAGAGGATCCCTGTAAGAAAAAGGAAGATCCCTGCAAGAAAAAAGAAGATCCCTGCAAGAAAAAGGAGGATCCTTGTAAGAAAGATCTTCGTGTTAAAAAGAAAGATCCTTGTCCCAAAAAGAAAGACGATCCTTGCAAGAAAAAGTAAAAAATACTTTACAAGAATTAGAAATATAAAAGTTTTAAAATCGTTTTACATGCCACATTGTAAAAAAGATAAATAGGATGTGAATTTCATTCTGAAACTGCCAGACGATCATTGAAACAAGTGAATAAATTCATTAATATTATAAAGAGCGTTTTTTTATTTTGGAAACAGCGTTTAAGCTTAAATATTAAAGAAAACCAGACGCAAATTTTCATATTTTAGGAGGGAGCTGCCCAATTGGCTATTTTGAAGTTAGGCAATAGTTTACGAAATTATAGATTTATTATAGATTTCTTAAAAAATTTAAAAAATAAAGAAAATACTTTCAAAGAAAATTGTTAAATACGATTTTTTTTTAAAGTATTTTCATTGCATTTAAGAGAGCAAATATCAAAAACAAATAAATTTAAGTGATAACCATTAGTAACTAAAGAATACTTAAAATGTAGCCAACATGCTTAGACATTGCTGGAGCTCCGCTGGAACTGCATTGACGATATGCTTTTAATCTCGTTGTCTTCTAGGGGCCCTGCATCGCTGTTCTGGTGGTGATCAGCCTCTACTATAATGTCGTCCAAAGTGGGCGTCTTAATTCTATTGCGTATAATAAGGTCCCTATCGGATGGCGCCTGCAGATGAAGAGGATTGGTGGCCAGTTCGGCATCCCCATCGCCGCCTCCACCGCCGCCGCCCTGTAGACCCAGCGTTAAATTGACCTTGGCATGCTGCCCAGTCGTGAGTTCGCTGCTGGGTTGAACATTTTCCAAGGTGGTGGGCGGACGCAGCCGAGCAGGATCAAGGAGGGAATGCATCTTGGTCTGTTTGCGAGGAGTTCGAGCGGGTGAAGCTTTCCGGGAATTGTAGTTCTTCAGCTGCTTGGATCTGCGTGAAAAAAGGATGAGTATTTTTATTTGGAAATACTGTAGGAAACCTACGCCTCCAACAGTTTCAGCAGCAAATGGTGATACGCCTCGTACTCGTCTTTTCCGAACTCATTGGGATCGTGGCGGGCGTGCTCGTACATGTCGCAGTACTGGTGAATCATCCGCTGCCCGGCACCGTTCAGCGTAACCGACAAAGTGGTCAGCAGAAAGGCTCTCAGGCTTTCCGGCGCGTGCCGCGAACTGCCATCTGCCCGAGCGATCTCTGATTCCAGCAGCTTCACGTCGTCCACCGCCTTCATGCGGTAGTAGTACGGCGGGAGAGGGGCCTCCGGTTCCGGCTGAACGATGTACTTTTCGCCATCGGTCCACAGCAGCTTTGGCTCCTGTGTGATCTTCTGGATGCAGTCCAGCCGCCGCTCAATCTCGCGTCTTAGCGCCTTCTTGGCGTCGTTGCCCACCGGCACGTGGGGACCACGTCGTCCTCGCAGCTGGAAGCGCATAATCTGGCGCTTGGCGAAGATGAACAACATCAGGCAGGTGAGTACGCCGCCACTGATGATGATTATTAGCATCACGCCAGAGAGCTGCTCCATGGTGCCGCCCGCCTTGCTGGACTTCTCCTGATGGCTCGGTGCTGCGTAGTCGCCCACCTTGTGCAGGCGCAGATGGCCCTCCATGGCGATTAAGTTTTTCCTCAAGGATTTTAATTGATAAACAATATTGACTAAAGTTTTCTTTGTTGTTTTGATCTGCCACACAAAACAGCTGATTGCCAGTGTGACTGTCTATGCCGTAAAATATACCAAAAAAATGAAATTACAATTTTTAAAATTGACCGCCAAACAACTCATTCAAAAATGAATAATTTTTTATAGTTAAAACATAGCGTTTTATAAGTAAAATGAAGTTACTTAACATTTTTAATTGCTTCTGTTTTAGTTAGTCTTAAATCGTTGTAATCTAGGTGGTAGGCAGCTAGCCAATTGCTTGGTCAAAAAAATTACCACTTTTAATTTAAAACTTTATTAATATTAGCCAAATTGTCAATTAATTATATTTTGCAATTTTTAAAACTTGTAAGTTTATACGATCGGAAACTTAAATAGAAAACCAATACTTTGAGCGTCTCAACAATTATCAATTCAATTTGGAGAACTTGGACGATTATTTACACTAAAAAGCAATCCCTGCGGATAAACAGTCTCTTTGGCAACCAGCGGCTCCTTATGCTCCTCCAGCTCCTGCTAAACTTCTTCTTTCATTACATGAGTCACGTCCAGGGGTAATTGTTGCTGAATAGCACAGTTCCCACCAAGCTGTAAGTGGTGCACCATATGAAGAGAGCTCCCGCCTTGGAGCGCAGCTTCAGCTGCGCCAGTGTCTTGGGCATGTGGTCGGCGGCAAACCAGTAGAAAACGGGTGTGGCCGAGGCCAGGAGCCGCGTGGACACCTGGATGTGCACGAAAACGGTGCAGACGAGGGTAAGGAAGGCAGCGTGCAGCACGAAGGGAAAAGCGATGTGCTCCTTGACCAGCTCCCGGTATCCAGAGGGTGTGACCTTCGCCCTAAACGCATTGATGAAGTCCCGCAGGTAACCGTAGCAGTGCCAGTGCATGAAACTCAGCATGGGCAGGGCCAGCAGGAAGTTGGGCAGCTGTTTCCACTTGTAGTAGCGTAGGAAACCCACATCCCAGTAGTGTGATTGCACGTAGGTGTACGGAAATGGCAGCGTGTACTGGCACCAGGGAGATCCTTCAGAACCCTGACCAGACACTAGGTACTTCCGCTCGTCTGCGTAGTCAAGAATGTGCTGTGGATGGTTCTCCGTCTTTGAGGGCAGGCAGTACAGTCTATAGATGTAGAAATAGTAGGTGTGCAGAATCCCCACGGCGCCCAGAACGGTCAGGGCCATTTGTCCGAGCTGCCAGAAGGAGTTGTGTTCCTTGCTCTTGACCAGCAGCTGGCGGGCAAAGAAGTACAGCGGAAATCCCATGGTGATCAATCCATTTGAACGGCACAGTACGCAGCCGGTTAAAGCGGCACCCAAACGCAGGAAACGAAAATTTTCCGTTGGCTTCAAGCACTCCAGCATCAAGTGGAAGCTGGCGTAGGCGAAGAAGGACTCAGAGTAGGCAGCCGTGAAGAAAATGGTCGCCGGATTGAAGCAGTAGATCAGCGCCGTATTCCAGCTCTTGTTTAGGTCGTTAAACATCCAGTGGGTGAGCTGGAACAGAAGATTGGCCGACTCGCAAAATAGCCAGAGGTTCAGAGCGACGGCCACCAGCAGCAGGACGGATTCCTGGGACAGGGGCACGCCGATAAACTCCAAAGCCTGTGCCACGTGACGCACCACAACCGGAAACAGTGGGTAGAAGGCCAAGGTATTCTCATAGGAGTACATATTCCCGGCAATGTGCAGGAAGTACTCGCCGTCCCAGTGCCTCAGTCCTCCCAAGCAGCGCTTTACCAGCTTGTCCATCCAATCGCAGCAGCTCTTCTGCTCGACTGAGACCGGCGTCCGGAATACGTCCGGCCTGTGCTCCGGCAGGGCTCCGTTGGCCACCAGTTGGACCAGGAGTACGATGAGGCGGCTGGCCAGCGCCAGCTTGGTTACCTTCTGTGTCATTTTCTGGATTCTAGGGCTTTGGGTGGAGTCATTCATCATTTGGTGGGCATGTGATTCATTTTAAATCGCGGGCTTACCTCACTAACAGGGCGACGAAGGCGGATCTCCTGGTCGGGACAGTCCTCCGGCGGGAGGAAGGCAGTTCAGATGCTCAGGTGCTACTCAGGCCAGCGCCACCCTCGGTGATAATTGTCTCGGGGAGCAGGTTTTATTTTATAATATTTTTGGGCAGGAGCCCGGAAAAGCAGAGCATGGTGTGACCAGAGGGTGTAAAAGTGAAGCAGAAGGAGAATTCGATATAACATCGATACTCTGTTTTTAATAGCAAATATGTGTAAGAATTAAATTGTCAGACAAATGCAATTACATTTTTGTAAACTCTTATACTATGTAATTAAAATTTGTTTTTGAATTTTTTTGGAACATCGATACTATCGATACAGCACCGGCAATCGGTCCAGCTCTGATGTTCATCGTACATTCTAGTGGCGGCATTTGGTGTAAACAATTGTAAACCTTTTTGTTTTGCGGCTCGGCAAAGTTTGCGTTGGAATTTGATTAATAAATGAAGCAACGAAATGTCGAACAGTGCCAAAAAGTCAGACTCCTTGCGGAGCAATAGCTCCACGCCACGGAGACCGCGAAAGCGTCGCCGCGTTGATCGCCAGAGCCTGGATTCGCAGGTAGACGAAGATGCTAAGGAGATCGATCGCCGGCTGCGAAAAGTGGCCAAGGATAACTCCATAAGCGCCGAGGACATGCAAAAGGTGGTGCGGAAGGTGGTGCGCAACGATCATGTCCTAGCCCTGGTCACCTTGAAAGCGGAGGACGAGCTGGCGCGGGAGAAGAGGGTGGAATCGGCGGAGCAACAAAAACGGGGCGCCATCATTATTACGGACACTCCATCCGTGCCCAAGCTCACCCGAGCGAAAGCCCGGGAACTAAACTGCACTCCCGGCATTTCCCTGCCCCAGCTTAACGACACTTGTGTCGACAATGATAGCATAGAGGCTTTGATTCGGGAGGAGTTGCACTCCGATGAGGAGGACGAGGAATACACATTCAAGGAGGAGGACTTTCAAGTAGGTATGAAACGTAAGCCACTTGGCCGTTTTTAACTCGCTCCTTAACCCACAGTCGGATGATGATCCCAACACTACAGCATCGGATTTCGATTCCAGTCCCTGCACACCGCAAACTCCGCTCACTGCCAATGAGGATTCTCCTGTCAAATTCTCCGATGATGGTTGCTTCAAGGTGCCATTCGAAAAGAATCTGCTCGACAACGACGACCTGCGTATATCCACCAGAACGCGCTCCAAATTCTGTCTGCAGCAGACAACCATCGAGGATTTGCAGTCCGAATTCGTGCCGCCGGACGTGGAGCCTAGTGATGTCGTGGAGAACGATTTGACCGCCACTGATGCAGACTGGATGCAGTTCCTCAATGACTTTACAAAACCTTTAAGTGGGTAGCTGCTTCGGCGGTTCTTTGATTGATCCTCCTAACTGTTGTATCTTGCAGGCAACACCGTTCTGGGCGACGACGATGATCCCATCAACGATCCGGAGTATGAAGCCGCTGATCATTTGGAATCAGAGTACGAGAATGCTGAGGAACTACGCGATGTCAACATATCCAAAAAGGAGTTGACCGACCTGGTCTCAGAATTGTTTGCTGGCTTGCTGCAAGAAGGAGTCTCTCTTGAATCAATTGAATTGGAGACCCCTCAAAAATTCATGGAAAGTGCCAACGTCTCGATGACTCCCATAGATCAGGTTTCTCGAAATATTGATTTTGATGGTCAAGTTATGGTAAATGACCATCAGCAGGACCTACAGGTCTTCCAACAATGTGAGATACCCCCTCCCTGTGATGTAAACAATATGGGCATGGTGATGCCCGTTCCCGTGGCTGTGATGCAGGAGGGAAATCTGGAAAAAGGTCCCGGAGGAACGCCCTGCAAGGTGGTGAACGTACCATCGGATGCTTTGGGTGCACCTCCAGAACTTATAGCTGTTCCAATACCTGGTCAACCTAATTGCTTCCAACTGGCCAAAGTTGTCGCTAATGACTCCACCTTTATTAGTCCTCCATTAACAGATGAAACGCTCCACAATTACTCCACCATGGAGACAGTGCAACCACTCAGTGTATCGAAAAGCAATGAAGATCGTTACAAAAAACCATTTGACACCAACTTTACCTGGGAATACATCTCGGTGAAGAAGCACATTTACTCGGAGTATGAGAATCAGTTTGAAAACCTGCGTAATGTGCAGCCATCTAATACCAATCACCTTGCCAGGAGCAAGGGATTCACTCAAAACCAACATGATATTCTTCAGCAGCAGCTTCGCATTCACACCCAAATGCTTAGTCAGAGTTATCTGCAGACTTACTCCCATCCCACTTTGTATCCTATGGCCAAGAAGCCCAGGGAAATGCTGGAGGAACTCTACAAAAGGGCAACCAAAGATGCTAGCTTTAACTGCTGGAACCTTAATGGAGCTGTCCAGCTGGTAAGGAAGTGGGAGCATGATTTGTGTAGTGATGAGTTTAAGCAGGAGAACGAAAAGATGATGGAGTTCATTAACAAGGAAACAGATTTGACGTGAGTTGAAGACAAATATGACATACAAATCTTATAACTAATATTTAATTCTTTTAGTGATGGCCACACACGGCAGGTTCCAAGACTAGCGCCTCGTATCATGGATCTTATGCTTGATAGCCAGGTGTTTATGTACCCTCAGTACCTTCCTCGAATGGCTTTTCAACCGAAACTGACCCAAATTACTGCCTATGCCCCCTCCGAGTATCAGCTTATCGCCATTGGTCTTGAGAAACACATTTCAGCCATTAAGAAAGCTAAAAGACCACTTCGCAAGGGTACAGATCCCATTCGAGTTGCATCCACGCGAATGGCCAAGGATACGATTTATGGCAAGAACGCCCGTCGGATTTTTATAAAGATAAGTGAGCTTCGCGAATCGAAGCAGTATAATCCAGTAAAATACTTTCTTGACCACGAGCGAGCGCCGCCCACGAACCACACCCTTTGGGGATTCGAGGGTGGACTGGTGAGAACTCCACGAGAACGTCACCAGGAGCTGCCCAGTGGCTGGCAATACTACATCGAGGTAAGGAATACAATAGATTACTACCGATTACATCGATTAACATTTTAATAAGCATTGAAAAGGGGGGAATCTCAAGGGGAAATACGAATGAACTAGGGAAACTAGCTTAGTTGGTGGCCCACCCGATCTCTGGGTATCAGGCGCAGTTCCGATCCGTGCTTCAGGAACACATTTCCAGCGGTCTGCTGTGGGCTAATGCCGATGCCATCGTCCGTGATGATGGCACTCGTTTCGGCCGGAACTTTGAACTCCTCCGATGCGAATTTCAGTACGGCCGTGAAGGGAGTTCCTTCCGGAACACTGAGCACCTTAAACGGCAGCTTAGGGTCCGATGTTAGCGTGATTTTGAAGGTTACTTTGCTCATATTGGAATGTGCAGACGTGGTCAGTTTTAGTTTTCTCCGGGATTTAACGCGCTTCTGCCGTTCTTAACTAGCCGAATCCTTGAGTCCTGGTGGCAATATTTTAAAATAAATAAATTAGTTAGTTTACTGATTTTTGTATGTCTTATTTTATTTAAAAACAAAAAAATATGTTGTCGCTCTTACTTTTAGTGCAGTCAAAAGTACGATAGGCAGGCAGAATGTTATCGCCAGTGATGGGCTTCATTTAGATTGTTGTACCTACATTAGGTACATGTGTATTTAATTTATTTGATATAATTTTATGGTTTATTTAATTATATTTTTACTTTTAAGTTTATCTCCTTACTGTTATTATTAGCTTATAATACTTACCCTTTCCCATCAATTTTTATCGGTGGCTAGGTACCACCCACACGAGCTATCGATAGTACCGTTCAGTGCTTGTGCCATCACTGTGTGTTTATAAATTGCGGAAAATTTTCAATTTACTGACATTTTTGCAGAAAACCTGGGAGCAAAAGCGCACCCGCCGCAATTTTAAGGCCTCTAAAGCGTCCTCAGAAGCCAGTGCCTCGTATCTGGAATTCGTGCGCGAGGCTGTCGGCGAGGATTTGCTGCTGCCGGAGAGTTTTGGACAGGCCGCGGTCCCCGATGGCAGGGATTGCAAAGCGAGGAAAAAGCCAGCACAGAGGAAGACCCGCCCATCGGAACAGCCGCCACAGCTCACCATAAATGTGAATTATGTGTTTGGCGGCGATGCCAACGCGGGAAACTTACCCGGAGTATCTGGGGTCTCGGTGCCTCTTGTGTCCGGCGGACGCCTGGCGGACAATGTGTTGAACATCAACCGCAGCCTGTACACCAGCGTTGAGTGCAGTGGTCTGCTGGTCCTGCCCCCTGCTCCGCCACCATTGGCCGAAGATGCCCCGCCCGCCGTCAACTTTAGAGTAGACGAGACCACGCACACCCTGCAAATCTGCGAGCTTGAGGACTCCAGCGAGGCCGTACAGCAGGATCTTTTGCCTGCGTCGGATAGCAGCGCCTCCTTTGCGGGCAGAAGCGCCAAAAGGGCGCGCTATCAAATATTCAAGCCAAAGGTTCAAGCCACCAATAAATCGCGAAAGGGATCAACGCCTACTCGCAGTCGCTACCACAAATTGCGTGAACGTTTGCGCCATAAACTCAGTAAGCGCTGCTATTCGCTAATCACTACCTACGGATCCTACCTGCGTGGACGCAGGGACAAGTATATAGCCTGCGAGTTGGTACAGCTCGTGCACATTCGTTTTGTGGCCCTCGAACTGTACACCCAACTGTTGGTCGATCTGAAGATGTTCTGCAGCACCACCACCGCCAAAACTGCAACGGCAACGCAGCCAAAAAGAACCAGAAGCGATGACGAGGCGGCCAAGCTCAAGAGGGCAAATCGACAGGAGGAGATGCTGCGACACATGCTCCAGCCGGATTCCCCAGAGGAGCGCAATCGCAAAGATGCCAGTGAGTTCTATTTGGTTTACCATTCAATGAGATACAACTTATTTATTTTATGTTCGTTATTGCACAGTTTTTGCTCTGAATTTTTACGACAAAGTGGAGGAGGCCTTGCTAAATGCCGATCGGCTGGAAGATTGCAGAAAATTCAATAGCCTGCTGCAGAATTTTGATCCAAGACAGGAGAAGGTCTCAGCTCTATATCAGGTAAAGGTCTCCTGAATTATTTCCGCTTAATTTAGATTAAACTAGTTGGCTTGCCCACAGAAAGTGGAAAAAATCTTGCTGCCCGATCACCCAGAACTGGCAGAGGTATTCCTTAACTTTTTGCTACCTGCGGAGGCAGCTGAGATAGGCAAATTCTTTGAGCACTTTATGATAAGCAATGCCACCAACTTCATCAACAAACTGAACATTTACTTCAACAAGCAGCCCGCTCAGATCAGAAAGATCTATGCCTGCCTCAGCGAGTTGGCAGAATTGCCCAACGTAAGCATGAAAAAGGTTGAGAACAAGATAATGCCCTTGCTCAAGGGCAATCAGTTTCTGGCCGACTGGTTTGTGCAGCAATTTCCCCAGGGAAAGCCCCCGAAAAGGTGAGAATAAGGTAAACGTACTCCTGACTGTTTTATTCAACATTTTTTTAATTTTTTAGAATCCTGTCTCCCGTGGAGACTATAAATCTTCATGATGTTCAAAACAACACTTCGGGGGAATATACGGAAACGATTCATGAGTTTTTGGATGTACCTACGCCAAGTAAACCTGGTTGTCACCTAAAGTACATTAATGGGCGGATTTTCTATGGCGCCAAGATCCTGCTGCCGGCCAAGCTTTCCTTTATGGCTGCTAGTATTTACAACGAACAATCCCATGATGTGCCATCGGCTTCCAGTGAATCCATGACTTGTGCTCATGGGATTCGTGCCCAGGGAGAGAAGCTCCTGAGTATGGCTGCCAATACAGATAGCGACGATGCTGCGGATCGGAGTGAGGAGGATGACGCCAGTCGTGCGTTAGTTATTGATACAACGGGCGATGAACAGAACAGCTGTTCATCCATCGAGATGTGCGATGAGGCGGGCCTAAAAGCGCATGCAATCCGATTAAATGCCAGTTTGTATACCAACTCCAGCTTTAGTAATGCAGCTACCAGTACGCCCAATGTGGGAAATTCTCATGGACACCATCACCCGAACGCTAAGAAAACATCTATCAATTTCGGTGAAATATCACCACGCAAGCAATCGGCATTTAACAGCTCGGGATTGAGTCCCTTGTCGGCAACAATCAATAGTTCTCCTCATGTGGACAAAAGAAAGTCACCCACCAAGAAGGTTCGATCACCTCTGAATCAATCTCAGGGTAGACAGCGCACAAATAACCAACCTATGGTCGTGATCCATGAGTCACAGCCTTCATCGTCGCCCGCCATTGAGTGTGCCAAACGTTTGCGCACGTTGATCGATCAGGAAAGTGTCCGGGATGCGGCAGATACAAAGGCGGGTATACGGATTATTGCGCAGGCCAAGCAGCCGGCTCCAACGCCAACGATTAGCTGTAGCCCTGCAGCCGTTACAAAAATTGAGGTGGAGTGCCTGGAGGGGAATGCCCAGGACACGGAAGCATGTACGCCTCTTAAAATGGATCTGGATCAATCGGAAGAAGAACTGGAGCCGCTGCAAGTGAGTGCAGGAAATACGCCGCAGCATATTATCACGACGCAATTCGACAGCGACGAGGATTGCAAGTTAGATGTAGTGGCCACGCTGGCCAACAGCTCTCCCACCGAAGATATAGCAGCTACAGCCGCTGGATCAACTGCCAGCACGTCTCAATCTGAATCTGGTAGCTCCCACTCGTCTCCCTGGACTCGAGAAGAGGACAAAGTAATCCTAATCGAAATGAAAATGGGGGCTCGCGATAGAGAGCAGCTCATCCGACGTATGTGCGGCAAGCTCAAGCATCGCAGCATTGGCGAAATACGCGGGAGGCATCAGTTTCTCATGGATTTTCTATCCAAATTGCAAGGCAAGTAGGTTTTGTAAGAAACATTTTCCACTGTATTATACCTCCAGCTGAAATAGGTTACTAATATTATGTAATATATGGTTTTAAGCATAGTTTGCGACCAAAAAGATTATGAAACGATCTTATTAAAGGGTCCATGGAATGTATTTTCTTTATTAAACTTTCTAAAATTGTATAAGGTTATTTAAGATGAAATTGACTATTAATAAGCAGAGTTAAATGCTCTAAAAGTATTTAAGAATATTCTAGTGTTAACCTATCTAAAAGTATTTAAGAATATTCTAGTGTTAACCTCTCAAGCCACTTTTAAGGCAGTGACAACTTAATTACTCTACAACTTTGTTTTGGCTAGAGAGAACGAGTATTTCTCAAATACTTTTGAACCTGTACATATGATTAAATGTTGAAGAAAACACTGAAAAATTAATGTTTTAAAAGATTTTTGGGATAGTTATTTTATCAAACAACCTTGGTTGAGAACTTCAGAGGTGCTTTAAACCACATCACTCACTGATTTTTTCTGCTGCGAAAGGAAAATTATTGGACTGAAAGATGATAACAGCTGAGCCCTCGCTGGATCAGCCGCACTATGCCGCCTTCTTCTGCGTGATGGGCGCCGTGGCGGCAATCGTCTTCTCCACATTGGGAGCTGCTTATGGAACCGCGAAGGCCTCGGTTGGAATATCTTCCATGTCGATCAAGCATCCGCAGCTGATCATGAAGGCGATTGTCCCAGTTGTCATGGCCGGCATTATAGCCATTTATGGACTGGTGATTGCGGTGCTGCTGGCTGGTTCGCTTAACAAACATTACTCCTCCTACAAGGGCTTCCTCAACCTGAGTGCTGGACTTGCCGTGGGTGTCTCTGGGATGGCGGCTGGAATCGCTATCGGTGTTATTGGGGAGGCTGGAGTTCGGGCATCTGCCAACCAGCCAAAGCTCTTTGTGGCCGTCATTCTAATATTGATATTTGCCGAGGTCTTGGGTCTGTATGGTCTCATTGTGGCTATTTACTTGTTTACCAAGTGATTCGAAGTCAATAAAAGTGTTTCATCCCCGTTGTTTTTCAGTATTGTCTTTTATGAAACGAAACCGGTTTTTAATAGTATGTATCTCCTGCTGATGGGTATCATTCATCAAACTTCAAACTATTTGCTCAACTGTAAAATCTACATTGGCTTCAATTAAATTTCTCTGCGAAGCTCAGTTTAAACTGAGACTCCTTTGAAGCCACTTGTGTCTCACGATGACTCTGAAGTATTTCCTTAGCTTTCTTTTGGTGTTTTTATTTATAATCCAAGTTCAATCCCAACACAACGCAACGAACAATTCAACTGATATCAAAGAGAAAGTTACTAGGAAACCCATTATAATGCGACGAAAATTGCATAAGGATGAGAAGCAGGGCAAAGGAATGGTGCACATGGTGATACACAAGATTCAACCTGGACATCTCTACTACAAAATTTTCGATAATGATGAAAAAGCAGCTCGAGGATTCACCAACAAGATATGGAATCGACTTTTGAACCGCTACAGCACAATGCTCCTATAAACTATTCTCCTAAAAACTATTAAGTGTATTATTTCTTATTCTAGTTATGTGTAGTAAATAGGTGTGCCTAAGTAATTATAATAAAACTAGAGCTGAATATGGAATCCTCGTCGGGAGCGGGGTCTTTGGAGTGGAGGCAGGCGCTCGATCTGGTGGTGAATACCTCCGGCTCGTGACAGCAATGAACCTCCACATCGTGCTCGCAATCCTTCATGGTAAACGTTCCCACCGCCGTTTTGCAATGGGCATTGTTCTGGCAGCCAGAATCGCTGGCCCAACTTTCGCATCCGCAGGGCAGGGCTTCATCCGCCGGCAGGTGCTGGGGACTCACACTGCTGACCACTCGCTCCACCGCCGCAGCCTGCGGTTGTCGCCTTGCCAGGCAGCTCCTCCAAATCCTCCGCAGCGCCCGGAAACAACACAGCCCGAAGCACAGGTCGGAGGTTCCCTTGAGGCACAGGAAAAACTCCGGCATGAACGAAGGATTGATCACCGCATACACCACTATGTTCAGGGATAGTTGCAATGCATTTAGCGTAATGCAGATCACCTCCAGTTTCTCCATTAAGGACTCGTCCACCTTGTTGGTGTCGCCGCCGAATAATAGATTCAAGGAGCTCTTCCTGGAAGTCATGTGGGCGGGAAGTTCGCCAATCAAGTACAGTGTGATCACAATCACTATGCTGATGGTCAGCTTCATTTGGTGCTGGAATAAGGAAGATATATTGTTTGCTAAATTGTGCTATAAGTTTATGTTTTAGTGTTTTTTGTTTTGTAATATTCGGCAGTATGTGATTAGGGCCATCATGTATATAAACACAACTTACACCTAAATGGCACCACTTTTATATCCAACAAAATACCTGATATCGCTTGGCGGTGGTGCGGTTATTGGCAGTGGGTTGGCTGGCGTGACACTTTCGGCTCTGCTTCGTCCACTTTCGAAAGGCTATTATAATGGCCGTGTTGCCAATGAGCAGGAAAATGGCCGGCAAGAGGGCCAGCAGGGCAAAGGTAAACCAGTTTTGGACCTTGTAGAACCTGTGGGTAAGAGGAATAAGTATAGAACATTTACTCATTACACCCATTCCAGCCTATACTCACTTTGAGTAGTAGAAGTCGGTGACATGGCATGTTCCCGAGTCGGAGACATAGAAGACAAAGAAGTAGGGCATGTTGACCACTATGGATGTGCCTATGGCCACAACGATCATACAGCGAGCCACCTTGCGGCGACAAAAGCGAGGAGCTCCGTTGTTTCTTTTGAAACTCGAGAGGTAGGTGAATCGATCCAGGCTGAGGCAGGCCAGGATCAGGTTGGCTGCTCCCGTGCTGATGCCGAAGAATGGCGTTTGCCACTGGTAGTCGTAGGCAATCCAGGGTGGACTGTTGTAGAAGTAGCTCCGGGACAAGGCAGTCATCGTGATGAGCAGGCACGAGATGCAGTCCATCCAGGAAAGGGCCGCCAGGTAGCTGAAGGCCGACGGCGTCATCTTGGGTCGCATGAAGACCATGGCGTTGATGAAGTTCGTGCAGAGCCCGAAGGCAGACAAGGTGGGAATGGCCAGTCCGTAGAGCACGAAGATCGCCACCGTGGGCTGTCTCCTCTGGAAGATGCACTCATCGCTGTGCTCCAAGTACCCGTGCGCCTGTCCCAATGGCCAGCCGGAGTCTGGTCTGGTGAAATTCGCGGCGAACATGACAGATGGAGCTAATCGATGACTGGCCATGGTGTTCACTGACTGACTGAATGACTGACTGGGTGAAGAGGAGGATTTGGCGGCGACTGCTGGACACGTCTATCTAATTGTTGCAAATTCCCGATAAGATTATCTAACGCTAACGGACGCATAAATGTTAATTTGTACGCAATCAATGATAACGCCGCCACGCAAACCCACCTCAACATCGACCTCTATCTCAGTGGATCGTCCGCTGCCTTTATAGAGCCCCTATATGGCCCCTACCATATGGGTATATGGATGTCCCGACATCCTCGCGTCCTCTTTTTTGTAGCATACTTAGCCGGGTGTTGCCAATTTATGATCAACTGGTTTGGCTAAATATCGAATTCTGGATACCTTTGTCTGACTACCGATCATTGCTTTAAAAAAAGAGTATAACATTTACCACAGCGCCTTTTCAGTTTTCTAAAGTCCTCAAATTGAAAAGGATCACTTCCACATGAAGGCATAGATCATACAAAGGATCAGCATAGCAACTATGGTATCCTGCATTCCACAGATAAAGATTGTTCATTTCGGAGACTCAGATGTATATTTAGTAGTATTTTTTATTTACTTTCGGGTACTCGTATTGTGTGTGTGATGTGCCCAAAGCCATTTGTTTGATTTATTTGAGTTTGTCTCTTTGTTTGGCTTGGCTCAATAAATTATAGATTACATTCAGTTGGGGTCTGTGTGTGTAGTCGTAAATGTATATAGCGAATGCATATGCACAGGCATATAGCTTCGACTGTTCAGAGGGTGTGGGTGAGTTATTCAGACGTAAAAATAGTTTTCTTTAGTTTAGTTTGGGTTTCTGTCGAGAGCTTTGTTTGGAAGTTTAGCTTTCTCTCGCGTGAAATCGTATGGTATTATATCTGTTAAGTAATTCACATCGATATTCCATAAATATAAATATATTAATGTATCTATTTGTTTTGTACTAAGTTAATATGCAATTAAAATACATACGTATGAGACTTTGGTTTAAAAAATGACCTTGAAAATCATCAAAATTACATAAATATGTTTTGTAAAAATGTCGACTCTAAAGAAAACTGCATGCAGTTAAAGTCCTACCAATATGCATTTTCAATATGTATATAGTTCGATAATAAAAATTAATTTTCTTCAAATTGTAATATTTTCAATATTTGAACAGACTTGAAAAGTTTTTGCTTCCTCCATTTATTTGCCATAAAATTCATTAAAGTAATTCAGACACACATATACATCTATAGATATATGTTAATTATGCATTACATTTATTGTTAAAAATACGAGCAAATTTATATATTTATTTCCCTCGGGTTGAACGTTAAGTGCTACTCATCTTGGTTGTGAATCGTACTCATCGATCGTCTTCGGGATCGAGTATATCATTTGATCTACTTTCTTGGCTTAGATTACGTTTTGATTTCAAATTGGAGAGTTAAATTAAACGTTTTAAATGCTTCAAGTTCGGAGTTACACAATTTTATATATTTAGTTTATAGGTATTTAATTTTAGTATGTATCGAATTTACTAGTTCAAACTACTTTTAAGCTTTACCACTTCTTGTTAGATCGTTAATCACCACTTTAATTACTCTGCTGTGACCCACGCAATTAGCTTGGCTACAAGTTCCCCTTCGACAGACGCATATAACTATGTAATTTCCCTATAAATACGAATAGCCTCGTGTGGCATGAATTCTGTTAAGGTTTCTTCTATGAGAGAAAGATAGCTACGAGAGGCACAAAAGCTTAGCTCGGCTGGCGCTAATTTGGAAATCGGTCTAGGCTATATACGACGACTATAGTTTTACACGCTTACAGTAGATTGTCTTTCCCATAGTTAAACAGTAGTTGTTAGCAGCTAGATTCCTGTGAAGGTACTAAAGTGTCCAACTCAAGAACAATCTAACATAGTTATCCCTAGGTTAGGAGCAAAAGTTTTAGTTTCACAGTTTTACAGTTTTACAGTATTAGTTTTACAGCTTTAGTGTTAAGTATCGTCTAAGCTTAACTTATTGCTATGCAATTTGTTAATTATGGTACATTGAGACTCTATGCCAGCCATATATATAGACGTGCTATATATACTCGTGTGTTTGCAATGCTTTTTAAATAAAACGTTAAATTAATTTACACGCACATTGATATATTAATGGAATTTAAAAACACTTGTTCTATGATATTTCTGCTTAAGTATTGAATAATTTGGGAACTTTAGTTGTTCTCCTTGGTTTCTCCCTCTTTGGCGAACTCACCTAAACGCGTTTTCGATTTGATTATAATGCCGGGGCTAGCACTACAATCGAATGACGTTTGAACCTGGCCCAAAACTTCTAAGTCTCTCTCATCCTTGCTCTATCGAGGAAAGTGTGGAAGTTTTCCCACTGTGTGGAAGTTTTCCCACTGTCTTTACTATTAAAATCGATTAATTGGCTACAAAAACACTCAGATGTTGGCTAAAAAGTTATCTTCCAAATGGAAAATGCAAATGCTCGAAGCTCGCTGAAGTACATGTTTTGGAAATATTGTTTGAAATCGGACAGAATCGAACAAAGTTCTACGCAGAGTGATAGGCTATCAGGAATTTGAAATGTTGATTTTTATTGCTTTCTTTTTGGCTTGAGGTGAGGACGTGCTCTTGAACAGTATTCGAATATTCCACAACTAAAGCTCTGTTTCACAGTTTCTAGCACTTAAAATTAACTTAAAACTTAACAATCAATATCAATAAATATAGATACACACAATGGTCGAAAACCAAACAGAAAACTTAACAAAGATTTACAAAATGTCTTTTCAAAAATCAATATCAAAATAGACTTAAGGGACACAACTCGCAGCATGGAAACTAGACAGGATCAGATCGGATCGGATCGGATCTATGGGCTAAGGATATACTCGGGGTTCATGTAGGAGAAGCCAACGAATTCCGACTGATCCAGGTTCATCATGAACACCTTGTCCGTGGGCGTCAAGTCTGTTTTCTCTGATGTGAACTGCTTGTCGAAGTTGGACACATCCTTGCGGTGTTTCTGGAAAACAATTAGGTTTAATTGCCTGATGGTAAGGATATGAGGTTTTAAACTGCTTACGATCTTCGGTTTGAATGGTGGCTGCACCTCGCGGTTTTCTATTTTCTCCCAATCAATGCGTCTGAAGAAGGGATGCAGACGCACATCCTCCTCGCCAGAGGAACCGCAGCCCAAACGCTTATTTGGCTGCTTGGTTAGGAACTGAAATACATTTCTAAATTAATCATTTTCCAACTACAAAAGTGCAAAGTAACGTACACCCTTGCAGGCCTCTTTGGCCTCCTTGCTCAGGCTCTTCGGGTAGGAGACATTATGATCAGTGATGGCGGCGAACAGCTCCTCCTCATCCTCGCCATCGAAGGGTGGCTGGCCAACCAACATTTCGTAGAGCAGGACTCCATAGGCCCACCAGTCCACCGACTTGCCATAGGGTTGATACAGAATGATCTGAAGAAAAGTAAAATATTAGTATTAATCTTCCTTATTAAATCCTAACCTGAAAGACCCACCTCGGGAGCTATATAATCTGGGGTACCGCAGAAAGTCTTTGTGGTCTTGTCACCCATTATGTTCTCCTTGCACATGCCGAAGTCCGCAATCTTCACGTGCCCATCGGCATCCAGGAGAACATTATCCAGCTTCAGATCCCGATACAGTATGCCCTTGGTATGCAGGAAGAAGAGTCCTGCGGCTATTTCAGCGGCGTAGAATCTATTGAAAGTTGCAAAAATATATCCAAAGAGAACGAGGGCAAGCTGAAAGGTCACTTACACAGCCACTGGCTCCTTGAACTTGCCAAACTGCTGGATTTGGAACATCAAATCGCCTCCGTTAACGTATTCCATCACAAAGAACAAACGGTCCTGGAAAGGAGGCATTCTTCATCTGATTTCTGTTTGGACACCCACTGCACTTGACTCACCATTGTCTGAAAGCAGGAGTGCAATTGCACCAGGAAGGGTGGCTTTTCACCCAGTGCCAGGACACGTTTCTCGATCATGGTGCACTCGACGTCGTCGTCCTGGATGATCACATCCTTCTTGAGTATCTTAATGGCATACAGCTCCTCGCTGCCCTTGCGTTCGGCTAGCAAGACCTAAGAGTATGGTTTAATTAAATTTGTATATGATAAATTCCTTTAAAGGTAAAGCAGATTTAGTGACGTAGTTTTGTACCCACCTTGCCGAACGATCCTTTGCCCAGAACTTTGATGAAATTAAAGTCCGTGGCCCGGATCATGTCCTTTTTGGATGACGTATGCGTGTTCGTGTCGCTGCGCATCACCATCGGCTTCTTCTGCGACGGCTTCTGCTTGAGCTTCAGCAGATCCTGTTCGTCATCCGCACATGGCACATTGTAGTACTCGCCCTCGTCCTGGGTGAGCAGCTTGAACCAACCATTGGTGGGGTTCTTGATGATCTCCGAAATGCCGAAGGACAGAGCGCCCATGAAGTCATTACGGGAGGTGCGATCCCAGTCCCACACCTCGATCAGGATGCGTCGATCCTTGTCCTCGGGCTTAAGATCGCTAAGAGACGATTAACCATTGTGTTTGAATGTGTGACAATCCAATTTAATATGTTATTGAAACCCAAGTAATACTCACTAGCTGAGCGTCTCATTCCAGACAGGGTTCAGGCAAGCCTTAATGGTGCGAGTCTTCTTCTTGGACTGATCCTTGTCGTCGGGAATCAGCTTCACCTTCACATAGGGATCGCTGAGTCCGTTCGGGTCCATGGGTATGAGATTGCGACCCTCTTTGACTGAAAGGCAGGACAATGGAATGTGGGTGGTGCACAGCTCTGTGGCATAAGCAGTCAATTAAAACCCATCCCGGTTGAGTGAAAACTCCGGCCACAAAGCGGCAGCTACGGAAATTACGTGAAATATGCTCCTGGGCATGAACAAAGCATTGTGTCCTGGAGGACTCCCATCCAGCCGCCACGCCCCTCCCCGCCCGTTACGCTCCTTTGTTCTGCAACTGCATTCTAGTTTAGCATTCATTATGTGGCATTTGCGGCTAACGAAGGAGAACGAGTACAGAGAATTTCCTTAAGCGCGCATAATGAATTAATGCAAATCGTAAGCAATTTTCCCAGGAGCCCAAAGGACTTGCAACATTCGGCCGAGGAGCCTTCTGCCAACAGGAAGCGAACCGAATCGGAACGCCGAGCAGCAAAGAAATACAAAGGCGCAAAGACTGCGGAGAAGATGTAACATTTTAAGCGCGTTGCTTGGCAAACTTTGCGGCTTCCCGGGGCATAATTTCTTTTCCACTTGCCTTTTATATATTCCGTAAACTTTTTTGCCGCCCACTCGCCCCGAAGGCTGCCGCAGCAACAAAATAAAAAACTTAGAACGCTCGGCCATAATTGGTAACAATGCTTAAGCGGCTTAAATGTGTATTCCCCTGGCCTGGGGGCCACTTACTCTGGACAGTCAGCAGGTTCTCCTTGACATTGATCTCCAGATAAATGCGACCCCGCCGCTCCGTGTGATCGCATCCGCAAAGACTGGGCACGTTCTCCTTGCAGCGGGCGTGCACGTTCATGTCACATGCTGAAGGGGGGGTTTTGGAAAAATGTTAACCAAATGTACAAATTAAGTCCGGCTTTTCAACAGGCTGAAGGCGAAGGGGTAAAGGTGGGCTAATAGAGTTTGGTTAGTGGGATTGATAGGCATGAATTGGATGTTGAAGTGGAACACAGTACACACACACGCACACACACACGTACAGAGAGGTACAGTCTCGCACACAGAGCAAAAGTCAAGTACTTACCGTGTCTGTCGGTGCAAACTAAAGTTTTCCCGTGAATATGCAGACGATTAATCTGGGCTGTAGCTGCTCTCTGGCAAAACCAATCAGTAAATAAAACCCAAACCCATTTTTCACCCATCACAACCCTCCCATTTGGTTTTTCCCCATTTTACTGCCAGCGGAAATTGACAAACTGTTGCTTCTCCCCGATTGAAGCTTCACTTCTGACTATGACAAGTGGCAAGCGTTCAATTGGAAATTATTTGCTAAAATCAAATTGCGAGTTATTTTCATGAAATACGTTTTGTTTTCAATTAAAGCACTTTGCCATCATCATCGGCCATCATGGGGCATCAATGGGCATCATCCTGCTTTTGCCGATTGCTTCAGTTTCCGCTCACATATCCGCTTTCCCCGACTTTTCCTTTCGGCTCTTTTCTCTTGGCAACATTCCGCTTTGGTGAAGTGTAAAATTACTTTTGCTTTCTCCCCGCACCCTTGGCCGGGTCTTAATTTCATTCGAGCGAACGTTGCGTATACGTAATGTCCTGCTCTCGCTGCGTATGCGTGATATTTAAGTTACGTTTTGCCGGGCGGCCCTGTGGCATGTTGGTCAGCACAGAATGTGCAAAAATGTGTACAACAAAGGCAAAAAAAAAGAGTTTTCCTTTGGCGTGGCGCAAAAACAAGAACACACACAGGAAAAAACAAACACACAGATATGAGTGTGTATTCATAATGTAGCCTCCATTTTGTGTGGTATCCTTGCATTCCCATGTATTTGTATTCCCTTTCCCCGTTCGCATATATTATTTTCGCATACATCTGTGGGATGTTTGCAGTTTTGTGGATCAGTGAAAGTTGTATTTGCCGTGTCTCAAATATCTTAAGCTTTAAAAATTGCCTATGATAGCGAAACATTTTTTGAATATTCGTTAGGAGCAAAAGCAAATAGGGGCATATGAAAAACAAATGCCAAGAAGACTGAGCAGGAATGTCATCACATACATTATCAAATATTTCACCATCTTGTTTCAGCGAAATAACTTCCTTCGTTTAATTTAGTAGCTTGACATTCCGAAAATGCTTGCCGAAAAATGTATATTAAATGTAACTTTGTGAAACGTGTAATTTGGTTATATTTCTACCAGTTGAAACATCTATGACATCGAACAAACCTTGATTATTTTTAATGCGAGAAATTGTTTGGCTTAACGCTTTTTAATTGGGAGCTTGAAACCCCCATTGTATAAAAGTCAAAAAATAAATTAAAGCAGCGTTTGACGACCATTTAATGCTAGAAGGACACATATGTCAACGCCTTTTTACTTTCTATTAATTTTTTCCCATTCTAGATATTTATTTCAGCAAAGCTTTAAATTGTAACCCTATCTGTACAGAAATCATTTAGTTTTCTTTTTGCAAGGAACACATCTTGTCTGCCTAAAACTGCCAAAATGTTTGTTGACGGTATAGCAGCGTCCAGCTGGACCGCAATCCGCTAAAATATTTAAAACATCATATAAGCAATCGCGATTTCTATTTTAAGTTACACTTACGGTGTGTGGGGGCTCTGGTAGGATATATCATGGACAGTAGAGTAATTAGAAGAAAGGCCTTTAAATAGATATCCATCCTTATCCAATGCAACGAATAAAATGATTGTATTTCATTTTTTGGAGAATCTAATATAATTTGTGGCATGATAATTGCAATTACATAACACCTAATTTCATAAGGAACGCTAAAAACGAATAAGAATTAGGGAGAGTTATATAAATCTGGCACAAAACCTTCAAAACATATTGTGAATAATGTCAGAAGGTGTTTGCATATGGTAAGCAGCTATTTCTATTACATCATAACACAGAAGATCTAAATAAGTTGGATATATGGTATATACTTTCAGGGAACTGAACTTTATAATATAAATTTATTTGACCATGTCAAATCCCTGTGCAAATCCCTTGTCACACTATAAAACGATTCGATTTATATAGGAATACAAATGTTATTTTCGAAATCGTAAGACATCTACTATATGTCACGAGTGGCAAGCGTGAATTACAAAATTTCTTCTCATATAAACCTTTACCCATAAATAATAGAATCAGTTAGAAAGGTACAGTTGCTAAAAATTATAACAATTGTATTAATTGAAAAGTATTGTTTTTATGAACTTTTATATATGGACTTCGCCCTTTGCGCCTATCACGGCAACATTTCTCGGCAGCAGGGCAAGTTCCGGGTATTGTTGGACAAGGATTGGTGAGTTGGGCACAATATCCACTTTGACCGCATGCTAAAATATTGATTAGACTTCATCAGTCATCGCAGGATCCTAATATAAGTTATATATACTAACGGACTTGTCCATAATTGGGATCAAGGAACGATGACAGGAGAGCTGCCTCCTGGAACTCCTTCAAGTAGCCGATCATCTTTGCTGAAGTTGCGCAATTATTTAACCGACTAGCTTGTGTGGACATCTTTTATACTTTAAATGCCGTGAAAATTGCATTTTCCTGAACTTAAATTGGTTAAGCCAATTGGTTTAAGTATGGTTTAAAAGTTAATATGGATCGGTAGTATATAATTATATATTACTAAAGTCACGTTTTCCAGGTGGTCTTTAATTGTTTATTTGGGTTTTTAATCAAAATTATAGCTTCATAAACGTAAACAATTTCAGGAGAACCATTATAATTTTATTAAAACAGAAAATTGATCGGAAAATATACAAAGCTTCTGTAGTTTTTAACAAATACGCACAAGAATCGTAATATACTCGTATTTGTTTTATAGAATATTTCGATGTTTGCAATACCTGTCTCCTTTTTGGGTATAACTTCTTTAACCCTGAATTCCAGGAAATACGCAACATCTTTCATTTTTATTTTGACAATGATCATTGATCCAATGTGGACATTTGAAGGTTCTTAATACGCACCATCCGAGTCCGCATCCTGAATTATTAATTTTATTATGGCAGTAATCGCTAGTCAGGAGTTATGTACATACGTTCACCAACATTCCTCTTTTTTCTGCCCTTTTGCCCATATACAGGACTAACGATCGCACTCAGCAGAGCTGCTACCAAAAGGAACCAATATAAGCTGATTATCATTGTTAACTAGTTAAGATAAACTTTTTCAAGACTTTTATATAGAGTCAGGCTAAACCAATTAGTCTTGGTCAAAACAACAGTGCATTTTAAAGAGAAATTAATGTAGCCATTAATGCTCAGAATAATTGATTTTGCATAGTACTTATTTTGTTGCATTTCTTGTATAATATTGTCCTTAAGTTCAGAATCATAGGAAGAAACGTAGCTTCACATATTATAGATATGCATACACATAAGTATAAGTATATGAAGTATAATTTAAAGTCTCTATAAGTCGAACTTTTTGTTGTGCCATTAGTATTAAAACTGGGAATAACCAAAGATATAAGCTACTTTAATTTATACAAAAGCCATTTGGGGATTCGCAACTGGAACAAAAAGGGTCTTGTTTCCATCCTGGAATCTTCCAACATTTTTCATATCGAAAATTCGAACATTGTTTCTTCACTGGTATGCGTGGACAACCACCATGCCCCTCAAAAAATGCTGTTTATTTTTTTTTTTGATGTATTGAAATTGAAGAGGAGTTGTAGTAACATATTATTAAAGAACAACACTTTTTGTAGCTACCTCCTGGAAGAAATACATGTTAAAAAACCGGTTTAGCCCATTCTGGGAAGACGCAACATTTCTCATTTCGGTTTGAGCAGTAATCAAATATATTAGTACAAGGATGTTCCCTCGTGACACACCATCCTCGTCCGCATCCTGAATTATTGAATAGACTATGTCACTGACACCTAGAAAATCACAACAGGTAATCTACATACGTGCACCAATATTCCTCTTTTGTCTGCCCTTTTGTCCAAAAACAGGACTAACAATCGCAACCAGGAGAGTTGCTAGGAGAAAGAACCGAAAGACGCTGATCATCATTGTTTACTAGTTGATTCTCAGTTTTGTTTGAGCGTTATAAATAAAGCTTTGCCAAATGGATTGGTCTGGATCTAAATTGGTGCATAATCGAATTATCGTAGCACTTAATAGCATCCATAACAATCTTTTAGCTATTAAGCCAGCGTTTTCGATGTATCAAATAAAATTAAGGACCAAGAAAACTCTCAGTAAAATGACTATTAAGTAACGGATCCAATTTGCTGTCAACACAGAAAGTACAAAATTATGTTTATTTGTTGGTTATAATGGTTAGTGTTTTTTTTAACAATAATAAGTTCTGTGAAATAATCTGACTATTAAGTGGCATGAAAACCTAATTTCGTTTTGCTAAAAGCTTTGGACAAGGTTGGGATTACTATTTATTTTGAAATATTGTTTTACTTTTCCAGTAATCCTAGCTCAAATGATAAACTTACAAAGCTTCTGAATATCTTTTAAGAATATCCAGAGTTGAGAATAAATTAGATTAATAGGGAAATTTAAAGTCCTTTTTTGTGATTACTGAATATCAGTTGCTTTTGCTGCCTTGAATATTCGCTAAATATTTCGTATCACTTATTTTTAAGGACACTAATTGAGGTATCCGAAACAATACAACCAGAAACCACATTGGGATGCTCACACACAAAGGACACTCTCACATTTTCATTAGTTTCGGGTCTGGCGACCTTCGTGTGTATTTGCCTGGGTCAATGGGGCGTAATTAAATTATTTTGTTTGGCAAAAAGGTATTGGTCCATCCCACAATACATATATTTTAATAACCCTTGGCGAAGGCAAATGACTGGGAAAGTTCTACGCTAAGGGGAACAGATAGGCGCTAAATATGGGGTCTACAAATACGTAAATACGTTGTTGGGCCTTTAAAATTAGTAAACATTTATTAAGTGGCTTTGCAAACTTGACATGCACTTGCAATAACGTGAAAATTAACAAGTTTTTAAGAATGTCAACGAAAACTGAAAAGAAAAGCAAGTGCAGGCAGCTGGCAAGGCAAATGAAATGGGTGAAAAGCGGGAAAGCGGGAAAAGCTGGCGGAAACTTGTCAGCAACAGTGACAAAAGCAACAACAAACAACTCGCCCAAGTGTGCCACACACACCCACACACACACACACACTCTGGCAAACACAAACACAAAGACAAGTGCACACTTGAGCGGGAACAAAGCGCAGCTAATTGTAAATTGCAACAATCTAAAAAGTCTGCGGCGCCGCCACCAAAAATGCAAATGAGTTGGGACACTTTGGCCGACAAAGGGGGGATATGCTATATAGGGGCTACATAGGGGGGACTATATAGGGGACTATATAGGGTACTATATAGGGGACTTTACCTCGACACTTGAGACCCTTGTGCGTGATGCCGTGCAAAAGGGACCCACAATGATCGCAGAACGTCGGCGACAGGAAGGTGACATTCTGCCATTTGTGGGGCATTTGATGCGCCTGCCCGATTTCGATTACGATTTCGATTTCGGTTTTGAGTTTGGATTGGAAGAGAAAACTAATGGAAAATTAACGCTGGGCATAGGTATAGGTGTTCGTAAAAGCTACATAGGTGCAATGGCAAAATAACAAAACATTAACAACATGAGATAAAGAACACACAAAATACGCAACAAAAAGCTGATTCTATTTAAAATGGTTTAATCTGTTTATGTTTATATACATTGTTTTGAGTCACATATGATAATGAATCCTAACACTTAGAACCAATTACAGGCAGTAACCTATAATTTATAAATTAGGAAAGGGGATTTAAAAATGGGATTTCAATTTAAATGATATTGCACAAACTTGACCTCACTTGACCAACGAACCAATTGTTGAAATTTGTATATTAATAAATTGTAAGTTATCCAAGCTTAAGATAATGGTAATATAGATTTTTTAGTAGATGGAGGACTTATAGCCGAACAAGTTTTAGAATTACAATTATAATATTGTCAGCAGATGTTTATAGTAGGATACTGATAAAATTAAAGACTTTTCGAGACCGTTTCATCAGCGTGTTTGTCCCCCAAACTCCACCCTTTTGGATGTTAAATACAGATGTTTTCCACTGAGGCAGCTTTGCTTTCGTACTAATGAAATAAGCGCGACGTTAATTGAGTTGCAAGTTGGCCAACACATGTCACAAACAGCGAAATCAAATGAAAGTGGTGGCAGTGGCAGTGTGATGAGTGGGTAGCTGCACATACATATACAACACACAGTAGACGGAAGAGCATAAGTAACCAGCGAAGGTTGCAAAGACAATTGCTGCCTAATCCTTTCCAAGGAGCTCTTGCACTCATACACACAAAAAATCTCTTACACACGTGACATTGGCTGAAAACTCTAAGGTTATTTTCTTTTGGTGGGCGGGCGGCATTTCACCCACACAACCGAGTCGATTGTTGTGCCAGTTTGCGGTGGGTGGTGCCGCAGGCAAGGACATTTGATAGCATTATGCCCCTGCACGAGCATCCACTGAGTAGTTCCCCCCAAACACTCGAGGTCCTTCCCCCATTTTTTCGGTATTTGGGGGGCTTCAGAAATTTGTTGTTTGTCTCTGCCAAGGTTCAACAGCTGCTCAGCCATTAATATCCTTTTGCTACCAAAAGACAAACACCAGCGGAAGGCAAACATACTGGCACACTCGCACACTCAGACACACGAACGACCTTGGCAGCGGCGCAGCGAGAAAGTTGTTGCATACTTTGGCGGGCATGCCCAAGGCCGTGATGTGGGCGGCGGGCGGTGGGTGGTGGTCGATGTGGGGTGGCGGGGGATTTGTTTGGATAAAATGCAATCGCATTGAAGGTAAACACGTGTGTGTGTGTGTGCGGCCTCCAATTGGACTCGCTTCCGAAAGACCCTGGATAGCCACAGGTGTGGACACTCGAATCGAGACCCTTGGCATTGCGGAATTCGGTGAGTACGGTGGAAATTCGATATAATGTGGGACTTTAGTTATTGATAACTACCATACGGAAGTGGACATATACAGCTTTCTTTTTAAAGACCTTTTATCATAAGCACGATTCTTTACCGCATTTAAAAAGACTTCCAAAAGGAATTGAGCCCCTACTTTGTTAACCAATTTAAATGGCATGTGTATATACTAAACCAATTTATTCCACAACATAATGGCAGCTAGCATTACATCCAAATTTAAGCCACTGTCGCTCGAGTGTTTGAAATTGTGTGCCTTGCTCTTATCGTTACGTCACAGTGTCTGCCACATGAAAGCCTCGTAAACAAACACCCCGTCAGACATTTCCCAATAAATCTCTAGGCCCACGCACATACACACACACACACACGCACACGCAGATAGAATTTCATTTGGCTAACACGCCCCCATTTGACGCCTACTTATTTGCCACGTGCCAGCGCAGAAATTTGAAAAAATATTTGCAGCGCAAATTTATCACAGCATTCCTTGCGTCGCAGCCTGTCACCTAACAAATTCGTGCCCCACGTTTCCATATCGCCATCATCATCTAGCTGGCTGGCAGCTCCCATTACTCCATTGAATGTAATTTTCGGTATATGAAACGCCGGCGTACGTACTATAACTGCCGGCATATTAACAACTGATGCCCGATAACAAATGGGCGGTGGAGCGGTGGAGCGTTGAACGTTGGCAAATATAAATTGCCATGTCATTTATTCCGACAACGCAGATAAGAGGAGTTGGGCGGCGGTCATATGGACTCCCAAATGTGGTCATATCGCCATCCGATGGCACTTTGTGGGCCCAACTGCATTTGTTTTCAATTTCCGGTTCAAGAAGCAGCTACAATCAGATTTTTGAGCAATGCCAATCGATTCCGCTCAGGTGTGAAGCTAAGCCTTGGCCAAAATTGATTTGCCTACAGCTGTCGCAATAAATTTGATCCGATTTGATGCACAGGGGGGTGGCAATAAAGAGCCGAAAGTCGTGGCACAAACACAACTGACAATGGTAACATTTAAGCTTATTGGGCCAGATTGTGTTTCACACACAGAGGGCAGGAGAAAAGGCTAAGTGAGTTAGACATTTGCAGGGGCGCATTCAGGTTCAGTCGGGGTTGCCATGGCCACAGCATCACACTTGAGGGCACAGATGGATGTGACATTTGATTTCCGATTCGCAGAATGCTCTCTTATTGCCTCTGCACTTGGTGTTTACACTTGACTCGCTCTAATTAAGCCGGTTGCCATGGCTGTGAATTAATTGCCAGACCCACTGACAAGCCACATGGAAAGGCTCTTCAGTAGTTACAGTTTGCTCGAGCAGCCAGCCAAAATAATACTTAAGAGTCAAGTCAGAAAGTCGGTTGGTGGCTGCTCAAGGGGTAGAACCACACCCTCATCCAAAAAGGGGCAAATTAACCTCTGTCTAAATACAAGAGTAATTACATTTTAAAATAAAGTATTTAAAGAAAACTAGACAAGTTAAAATGTAAAGTCTTAAAGTCATTTCGGCGTAAGTCATGCAAAAACATTATTTTGTATTTAAATAAATATCAGTATTGAAAATTCATTAAATAAGGCTACTAGACAATTTAAAATAATATAATTGAAATAATAAATAATTAATAAAATAGGTAATAATAGGAAAACAAAAGCTGAATTTGTTAACAGAAGTTTAAGCAAAAGACTTAAAGCATTTCCTTATTCCTAAATAAAGGTATGTCTACAAAAACCGTAACTATAAAAAGGATTGAGAATTTAGCACACTTATGTTCCCCCAAAATGTAACAACCTGGGGGCAGGACATGGAAAACTTTTTATCTGAAGCACTTCCGCAATTTGTTAGTGGGCCGAAAAACACATTAAAATTATATTTATATCACAGGGCAGCTGCACAAAAATTTCTAAACAAATGACAAGCATTGTTCGGCAACTAAGTTTGCCCCCTCCACTGGAATCCTCGGAGTATCCCTGGCATGTGCATAATTATGCAAATGAATTGGTTGGCGAAGGAGGGGGGAAAGTGGGTGGAAAAGTGGGTGGAAAAGTGGGTTACACGTGGCACACAGAGAAAACTTTCAGTGCGGTTCGGTTACGGGAAAGTGAAGAGTAAGCAAACAATATACGAAAAAAGGAAGCCTTTGCTGGTGTATCGACATATTTACAAAGGTGCGGCCTGCCTTCACATATATCTGTAGGTGTGTGCTTGTAGGTAGAACAATTTAAATAATTAACTTTGGGGCCTGCAAAAGAAACTTTCTCCATGTTGTTGACCAGGTCAAATTGCGTTTAAAATTTAATTCCACACAGACACAGACACACGCACACGCACACATTATCATCATTATTTACACTGTCAGTCGGGTTTTCGGAAAAGGATTAAAAGTTAAGTGAAAGAGAGAAGCGAAAAAACTTTTGTGGTTAGAGATAGAGAGAGAAGCTGAGGGGAAACACTTATCGGGGGGAAGGGTTCTAGCGGGGGGTGGGGGTTACCTGAGCATTTGAGACCCTGGTGGTAAATGCCATACAGCAGGGAACCACAATGGTCGCAGAACGTGGGTCCTGCGTATGTGAATGGCTCGAAATTGTGTTGAGTTTTTGGTGAGTCCTTTATATTAGTTTTAGTTTTCGTTTTCGTTTTCGTTTTATTTTTATTTATATTTATTTTTTGTGGTTGCAACAGTTTCAATTTCAATTGCGAATTCATTTGGTTTTGTTGTGTTTTTTTTTTGGTGCGTGGTTTCGTGACAGCGTGAGTTGGACAGCGAATTGAGTTTTGGTTTGATTTTGGTGGATGCACACATGGAAAAGAATACAAAGTACAAATTTGGTTCATGGTAAATCAACAGAGCACAATGACAAATTAACAAGTTCGCGTCTAACTTTCGCACTGAAAACATAACAGAGGACAATCTCTACTTAAGTTTAGTGTGAGTTTGCTACTGCTTTTAAACAAAACATTTTCTTCTGCATTTTCCATGTGCGTAGTTGAGGGGGGAGGAACTTGAATTTATGCCCGAAAAAAAAACTACTTTATTTCATAGCTGTCCCGCCCTAAAAGCCAATCCATCTGAGACTCTTTTCTCTATATTCCTGCCATATTTTCCTGTCTCCCCATCACAACATTTCTCCTTGGACAGCCAGCATTACACTTAAACAAATTCTGTCATTATCAGTTCATATTGGTGGCCAACCAATTGTAAATTAAGTGAAACTATTAAGTTATTATAATTATAATTCTAAGAAGACTTTGGGCTACTGTTAACGTAACCAACTAAATTCCAATGTTGAACATGAATATGTTGAAGTAAAAGGTATAACTCCCACTTTTCTCCGTGTAATGTGGCTTTCCTGAATAAATACGCAGTGTAGAGAACTGGCTGTATGCGGAAAAATCCAACTGACATTTTCCATAACCCAGCAGCAAAGGAAAAGCCCGGTCGGACAGGGAAACTCGCATTTGTAGCCCCAGTCTGCTTAGCTGGCAAAGCAAAGTTGACAGGCGAGTCGGGACGAGCGGACACGACAGCTGGGACTTTGGGGACGGACAGACGGACAGAGGGACGGACAGATGGACGGACGGACTGACTGACTGACTGACGGACGGACCCGGCATAACCAAAAACCCAAATGACAGTTTAATTTGACAGAGCCCACAAAGACTAAAAGCAATGCAAATAGGTGGCCACCCCCGCAGCCTCCACTCGCACATGGAAATGCAGTCGGTGCCTTATCCTGCTATCTATGCATGTGTATATCCTCGTGGGCATATGTGTTGGTGCGCACTTACCGAATCGATGCCCTTATCCTTGCCCGGGCAGATGAAGGTGACATACTCGTGGCACCGCTTGTGCACCACGTAGGAGCAGACTGCGGACGGAGAAAGGAGAAAGGGTTAGTCGCAGGTCGAAGTTCTGGTTTCTGGTTTCTGGTTTCTGGCGGGGAAACCTTACCTTGGCACTGAAATCCTTGCTTCCCGAAGCCCCTGCAAAACAGTGAAACCAAGTGGTTACGGTCAATTTGCAATCGTCGGCGGGTTTTTACTGCCATTACATCAATTAGCATAAATATTTAATTCTCCATTAATCAATATGCTACTCGGGGGAGGACCAATCACACGGCCTCGGGGGCCTTTTAAAATTAATCAATACGCAAACCGGGCTGAGAATTTATAGGGCCACAGCAAAAGGCCTGTTTAATGTCAACTTGTTTGTTTTGCTGTTATCGGGACTACTCTAAAAAGGCATAGTGGGTGATTGCGACAGAAATGTATTATTAAGCGAAAAATTCACAAAGATATAGCAGCAAAATACTTCAAGGTTAAACTTACTTTATTTGGTTTCGTACGTATCGCAACTGATTTAATGATATTTAAAGTACTCTGTAGCTTTTAGTGCTATTTCATGGCTATCAAAGATTCAAAACTGCATAAGACTTAAATATAATAATGATTATTTTTTTAATTCAAATTTTGCATAACTAAAAGGCTACTACTTAATATAATATATGAAGCAAGAATCCTTACATTAATATATAATGTATTTGCTCCACTATCTAGGCTACCAATAGTGTGTGTAGCTACATTTACTTATTCATTTAATGTGTATGACATTTGTAATAAAGCCCAAAATTAAGCACCCCAAACGTGACATAGCTTCCCTGGATATTTGCCTATTTAAACTGAAAACTTAAAGCCATTCAGAGCCCCATTCCGGGCCACTGCCTAATGGCCAGAACCTGTTGTAGGGCCGAAAGGCCGAGGGTTACGTGGGCCGCTCCCAGCCGTGTCCCAGGCCTCGACCGTAAATGACTTGACCACAAACCGCCGGGCAGACCCCTTAACCCTCCAGTGCCCGAGGGCTGCAATTTGGGACAAGGCAAATTATTCACATGCACGGTGGGAAAACGCAGGCACCTACATATAGTATGGTATAGTATATTCATATATATATATATATATATAGATTATAGAAGGAGCTGGCTGAGGCGCCGGGAAGTGCTGGGCCAACTTTTGCAACTGCAGTTGAATAAGTTTCGGCACGAACGGACCCGAAACCCGGTTAAAGTTCGGTCCGTTAAGCCAAAGCAAAGTTGATCCGATTAGGTCGTAACCACTTGGACAATTCACACAAATCGGGCGATTTGTTATCGCTGCTAACGAGTGCGAAATTGCGGCTCGTTTCATAATTCTGTTTGCTGCCTCTGCTGCAGCCCGCATTTTCCATTTTCCATTTAATTTTAATTCTTTTGTCCGACCAGGTTGTCTGTTCCTGGCTTTTCGCTGTTTTCTGTTTTTCTGTTTTCCCTCGGTTATTCCCCGTTTTTGTTTGCCCATCAAATGAAGTGAAAAAGCAATTTTCCCGCGCCTGCAGGTTATACTATGATTCCGCTTCCCCCCCTCCCCTACCACCCCGCCTGCGCCCACACAATTATTTTTTCACGGAATCTTTTTTATGCATTTCAATTTTTAATTAAGCGCATATTTTCCGACAACGCCAAAAAAAACTGGCACAAAGAGATGGGGTTAAAAATGTTTGCAATTTAAGTTAATTAATGAAACAAAAAACAGTGTGTCCTGAATTGCGGCTAAGTTTTTTATTTGTATGGAATTAGTTGATTGTTATTACAAGATTGTCTTCTAATTAAACCGACTTTGTGCAAATTAATTAGTTCCTGTTTTGGGTTTACCAACTTAGTTGCCGATTCCAGTTGCAAATACCCTGCGCAATTGGTAACCCACAAAGTGCAAGTAAAATTTATATATACATTTTCCAAATTACTTAAGTAACGTCTTCTGATTCTAACATTGTCTTGTGGTGTTCTGTTTTGTGAGCTATAAACAATTGTCTAGGAACCCAAAAATCTTTATCTTCCTTTGGTCATAATAATACTAATAAATGTATCTAATTTATAGCCTAATATCATAGCCATGGAAAACTCATAGTAATTTCGTTAGAAGTCATATGAGCTACCACCATAGCTCAAGACAAGTGTAAAAATCACATCAAATCTAATTATGGTATCCCTCTTATCGTTTGGAAATTGTAAATTGATATGTTCAGGGTATTTCGGGCTTCTATCTGGAATTTCCATCGCGACCTTTTCGGTTTCCGCGCTATTATGCAAATGACGTGCCGTGAACATGGCAAATGTTTCACCTGCTAACCGCAAACGAAGGCGGGTGACACTTTGCTGCCGCACCCACCCACTCTGGGCCACCCCCCAGCCCCCACCACCCATCGAGCCACCCACTTAACCACCCCCCAGTGGCTCAGATACGTGCCTGCAACGCCTTTTTGCAACACCCGGCGGTGTGTGCGTGCCCCCAAAGTCCCGCACTATTAATTAAAAGTCGAAAGCAAGTGTAACAGTGGCCGGAGTTGTTAATTAGCTGCAGCCCCCAAAAACGGGCGTTTACGGCGGTGGGCGTGGCCTTTAGCCTGTTTACTGGTATTGCTGTCAAAGCGCGTTAATTACGTGTAATAATGATGCAGTGCCGCAAACAGCGACTTCGCTTTGCGATTTTTTTACGCTCGTCTCGTTTTGGGGCGGTGGGTCCCCAAATTTCGGCTTCGGCCCCACCGGTTTATGGGCATAGATCGATGATGCTGGCCGATGGCGACTGGTGGCGCATTTTAAGCAGCAATTAATTTAATTATTGCCAAAATGTCTTGGCCGACAATTAGCTAAAGAGCCCAAAGCGATGACGAGAGTCACAAGACAGGCTTAATAAATTGGCTCGGTTTTATGCGAGCGACTTCCATATCCATTCATTAGTCGCTGGCTTTAAATTGTCAACGCAACGTTGTGGCATTATGACACTTTGCGGGAAGACAGAGTGTGTTTGTTTATTAAATATGAATTAATATCACTGGAATTGCTCGTCAAAGTGTCTGTGGTTGGAGGGCAACTCTGACTATGAATATTAAGTGGCGAATTAATTAGACACTCTCCGACTTTCTTTGGCTGAAATTCAATGAGCTCGGTTCTACTTTTGTTTTGAAATTCAAAATCTACCACGATTCTCTAGCATTACTCAACGAATGGCTTAAAGTATAATATGTCTTTCAAAATACCCACATCCATGCATATCCCGACTGATAACCGCTGTAAAAACCAAAATTCTGTTCAAATTTCATGTCAACAAACAATAAGTTTTCAACGGAAGCACATCTTGGATTTTTAGGGAGTTTAATGCGCATGAAATTGATTTATAATCCACGGGGATGTCGGCAGGCCAGGAAGTGACTACTGGGACCCTGCTGCCAGGACTGCAAAAGTAAACAGGTTGCCCCAAATAATTTCAGTGCTCTTTGCCTGGCCCTTCTGTTTGTTTTTGCTTAGGGAGCAACAATGGATTAAGACAGATTTTGGCAGCCTTACCTAAATTAAATATTACACAGGTTAGCTTTTGTTCGTGCTGGCTCGTTTTAGCTTTAGGTTGAACTTTCGGGCCAGAAAAACCAATAGGAATTTTGGGGGAATCACTTGACTTGTGGCACAGTGATTGCGTGCTCATAGCAGGAATTTAGTAACGAGGTTTTTGCAAGAATAAAATCAAACTAATAACTTGTTTATGTTATTTTTATATTATTTTATTATTTTTATATTAAGGAACTACTTAAACATTTATTGAACGGGGTGATCCATTCCAACATTTTTCCATTGTTTACTAGGGTTTTCAACAAAAAATCGAAACTAAAGTTGGTTTTACCCGGATTTTGAGCATTAAAGCAAGATTTATTTTCGTTCTAACTAAGCCAAAATTCAACACACAAAAAAAAGAATGACTGTTTTATGCAGCTGGACCTCTAAACTTTCAAATTCTGGTCGATTTTGAAAAAATTATATTTTGGCCGATTTTCGCACTGTGTTTTTTGCGAAAACTGGCCAAAAATAAAATTTTTTAGCTGAGTATACCAATGGATTGGAAATTTTGTACAGAATCCAACGAGGTATGACATTCCAAAATCTGACCATTATTTCAAAAGGTTTTGATAAGAAAACCGAAAAAATCGAGCTGATTTTTTCCAGATTTTGGCCATTAGACATTCAAACACACATTTTTCAATGGTTTTTGTTGTAACTTTGCCAAAATAAGTCGCACAGTTAAGAGAATGACTTTTTTGTGCTACTGAAAACATCTACAATCAACACCAGGTTGATTTGGTAAAATTTATTTTTTGACCGATTTTCGCATTTTTCATAAGGGGTAACACTTGATTTTTTGCGAAAATTTGGCAAAAATAAATTTTTTTAGCTGAGAATACCATTGGATTGGAAATTTTATAACGAATTCAACGAGGTATGACATTCCAACATTTGAGCATTATTTCCCATGGTTTTGATCAAAAAACTAAAACTTTAATGGATTTTTTCGGATTTTACCGATCTTGATTTTCTCCGAAAAATTTGGAAAAAAATTTTCAGGGAATGCCAATCTATTTAAATGTTCTAATGCATCTATGATCTAAACATGGTTTGCTAGGAGTTTGAATTACTTAAAACCAATTCTTTGTCTAAGGAAATATTTTGAAAAATGCGGGCGACCACTGTGTGCTATGCTTTTGTTGCTACATGTTTCTTTTATTTGTGATATTCTTCTTTTGTTGCTCAGTTCCCTCGCCTTGTCAATATACATTTATCGATTCCCACGACTGATGTTATGTGGACGCATTGCTGGCCATGCTTGGTAGACCCACAAGTGCCGCCGCGGAATGGTGGTCTATATATATATATATGTCTGCAGTTCTATGTATATATGTGGGTGGTCGTGGGTGGTGGGTGGTGGTTGGGGGTATATCCTGGCTGCTACAGGATGCTTGGGGCTACCTTTGGAAAACAACTACGAACTACTCACCAGATAAAGTCCTTGCAGTGGGAGCAGAACGTGGGCTGCTTGAAGAACCGGGCGATGAAGCAGTGATCCTTGACATTGAAGACGTTCTTCTTCTTCAGGGCTCCTTTGCGGAGGCGGGACTTCATCTTGTTCTCGCCCACCGCCTCCCCCTCCGCCCCCTGCTGCTGGGGATCCCCGTTGTTATCGCTGCCCTCCGCCGACATTGTTGCTGCCCGCCTCGCGTTGTTTGAAATGTTCTTTTTGTTGCCTTCTCGACGGGTATTTCGCAGCGTTTACAAATCGCAAAGGTTCTTTAACTTGCTCACTTGTTGTTGCCGCATTTGGGTGTTGTTGCTGCCGCCTGTTACGTACTTCTTGCTGGCTTTGTGTTTATTGATTTTCAGTTTTTGTTCTCGGCGTGTTTTTATTGGGCCTTAAATGCCATCTAACGTTTATAATGGGCGAGAGAAAAAAATACGTTAAGCCAAACTGGACCTCGGAATCTCGCTTTAATTTGCGCAAAACGATTTGCATAATTTTATTAATCACTGGCCGCATGTCCGCCGTTTATTTAATTATTTTTCACTCGCGTCCCGCATCGATTTCAATTGATTTTTCTCATAACAAGCGCAGCAATTAAACAAAAAGTCAGGCAAATGTCACCGGGAGACGGACAAACAAGCTCATAATTAGCATTAATTTTAATGCGCCGACGGTTTATCGTACAAAAGAATTTGGGAGGGGGTTTAAGGAAGGTGGACAGGCACCCCTTTGACGGAACGGTTGCTAAATAATAACTTGCAAATAATATAATTTTTCTCAGCTTGTTGAATGCGAGACGCAAAAAGAGACGAAGAGTGAGCGCGCGTGCAAATAAAAAGCGAAGTGCAAACGAAATAATTTTTATTTCAATGTTTTTGCCTTTGTTTTTCAGCTTTATTGAAATTTTTGCAACGCCAATTTTTGTGTGCTTCGCTAACAGACACGTTCTTGCTGGCCACTGCTCTCACCTGTGCAGGTGGGGCAATTTGGGGTTCGATTTGTTTATACCCTTAGTTCAATAAGCTTCTGATTTATAAAAACAAACATGAAATCTTTAAATAATTCGTTTCATAAATGCATTCAGTGAAGTGACTTTTTTTAAGTCAACTAAACCTTTTAGAAACTCTATAAACTGCATATTAATTTTATTTTAATTAAAACACAATTCTCAAATAGAATTATAAAATAAAATATTACTCATACGTAGTTGTCTTCCCCTTTATTTTGTGAATTAAAAGTTAAATTGCAAATGTTATAACTTATCGCAATCACGAAGTACCTGTATTGTCTGTTCTCAAGTATTATTTATTTAACATATTATTTGTAAACTTATGGGAATCGTTTTCGAAAAGTGTCTCCAAATAAATCAATCATACGCAGTGTTGCCTCTGGCGTATTATCATTTATTAACAAAAAAATTCTTTATAATTTAATAGTACTTTAATAACTTAATTTTTTGTGAGCTTTCGGATAGTTAAGTCAACTCTTTTGCTACCCTGCATAGGCATACAAAATCTACAAAGTTCACATTGATTGAAGCCACAATCCGAAGACGGAATCGCAAACACAAATCCACAAAGGACCCATTCGAAACTCTGTGCTACTGGCACTGCGATTGTGTTTGTGAGCGACAAGCAACAGTTACTATCATTTCCGAGTCAATTGTGTTCGCGTTTTTTTTGGATCGTTTTTTATGCCTAATGGATGGTGTAGTTATGACCGATTTTCTGCCATTGTCACGGGGGTATTATTAGAATTCCTTCGGGTTAATGGTGGCTAGAAAATGGTGGCATATTTTCTAGTTTCTAGCATTTGTGCCATCGGCATGTGGCGTTTATTTTGTTTACTTTTTGACCGATGACTTATTCTGATTGGTCTTATTGGACTACACTGCACTACACGCACGAGACGGGAATTGGAGCAGCAACTGCCTTTGCGGGCGAACCGAAACGTAGTGAGCGTGCGAGTATTTTCACACGAGCGGAAAATCCAAGTCCGAGGGCTGTGGTGAGTTTTCCTGGACTCCCTCTCTCTCTCTGCCTCTCCGGGTTACACAAGATTTCTTCTCGCACGCACTCACACACCCGCCGTTGTTGCTGGAAAATGTAGGGGCAGTTTTTCCCCAGCTTTCGCCTGTGGCCTCTTGGCTCTGCGGACTTGAATCGTTTTCCCGGCACGTGCGCTTCGCTCGAGTCACAAACGCGTTCTGGCCAGGCCAACTGACTGCCTTCATTTCTGGAGCGAAAAAACCGTAGCGAGCTTTCGGGCGCTCTGTTAACCGTTAACAGAACCGCTGTTAAGGCTCATTTGCATGGCGAGCAGCTGATTAACATAAGTAAACCAAGACGATTTGAAACCAATCCGAAACGTCAGACCCTGGGCCCCGATGACGCTCTTGGCGATCCGATCTCCGGCGCTCTTGGCCGCTAATTGACTCGACTGAACGAAACTTGTTAAATGGCCACGGGACAGCCGGTTTTGGGCCCACTTTGCCGAGACCCATTCGCACGCGGTTAAAAAGGCAAACAAGAACTGATTTGATTTGATTTGATTTGGAAATGGAATCCCCTTTCAACTGATTGAAAACTGGGCGGTCATGAATATGAATGTAGCTTTTTCTTTGGGGTTCACGCCGATGAAGTAGGTTTCTAACAAGTCACAATTCAAAACATAAAATAAATACTAAATATCGTTTAAAAGACTTTCTTTCGAGATCAATAAGTTTTCCGTTTGCATTTATTTTTGTACAAATTGTTTGTAATTACCTAAATGTAAGTTTTGATAAGATAATTTATATCTTTTTCGCTTTTATAATTCCATTAAAACTCTTAATTGCCTTGACGTAGTTATCAAAGTATTGCATAACACTGATTGACGCGCCTTTCAAATTTTGTTGTGAGTCATTATAAAACTAAAGGTACGAAACCTCAAAACATAAAACTTCCAGTTTGATACCTAAAATAATTTTATCCAATACTTTATGGAAATTTTCTTAGAAATATTTGCAATTATTGTGTTGTGTAGATTCGTTATTTAAATTCTTTATTTATTGCTTATATTTTAACAATCATTGTTATTTTGCAAGTATTATTGGATCCACGTTATTATCAACTCAAGGTGATGAAACCGATTGATCCAACCTTAGTGTATGGGCTTGCCAGGTGAAATTAAACAAATTATTTTGATAAGTAATAACGTATCTTATGAAAAAATGCTCACAATTTTGTTGCTACTTCGTTTCTATTCAGGCCTCAATCGCTTCCACATAAAACACGTAATTTATCAGCGCAATTTACCACTTCATTAGCTATTGCTAATTTGCTAAGCTTGTTTATCTTAGCCCCAAACTGGAGGATAGCAGATGAATTCTCGACGTGGGCGGGTCTCCGCTTACATCTCCCCAACCACAACCTTCGCCGCGGTTACCTGTTACCTGTTACGTGCCACATGCCCCGCTTTTTAGCCACGGTGCCACATCTGATAGCCAAGTGTCACGTTTCGCGGCCCGGCTCAAAATCGAGCTGGGGCGTTGCTATGAAACGAAACGAACGAATCGAATCGAGAGCGGTTCGACATTTGCGCGGCTAATGCAATAATTATTTATCTGCCAGAGACACGGACTGACCATAAACTATCACAACATTTTCGCTTTTCGGTTAGTCGGGCGGTTTGGCTCTAATAGAAATACCAAATATTTGGGCGCGCAAATAAATAACCCCTGCTCACATACGCTCGCCCGAAATGGAGATAAAATATTGTGGTAAATTCCCATTGCCAATTGCTCTGAAAACCATTTGCCGGTCGACATGTAAATGGCCATGTTGAAAGCCATCGGAATTCGGTTGCATAGATAAAGCGTAATATTGTACAGTAGATAGCAGATAATGTTGGCGTCATTCGGCCAAATAGATAGTAATTTATGAATAATTTGCTTTAGATATCACAAACACCAGGCAATAAATTTCAATTGCAAGCAAGGCAATTAAAACCCATTGAAATGTGCTCTCGGCGACAAATCATTTTGTACATCATACAGTATTTGGGGTATGATATGTATTTATTAGGTGGATGTTGTGCTACGTAAAAATATTATAAGTAATGGAAACTATAGAGCATCCTACAGTCGACTTGCCTCTGATTTCTTGTTCACAAATTGTCTCGACACTTTGCTTGAATTATTCCCGGCTGAAAATGCAGTTTTAGCTGGTGTACTTTGTAACTCGTAAGTACTTGTTACTTTGTAAAATATTATAAATGGAACACATTTGTATGTAAACGTTTTTTCACAACATAGTTTTGTGTATTGACCCTAGAATAGATTTTGTCTAAAGCAGGGTACCTCACAGTCTTTAGCTGCCATCTCTGTGGATCAATAAATTATATCGACACTTGGGCAATTTCTGAGAATCTCTCCAGAGCACTTAGCCCACATCTGAACACTTGGTAAGAGTCTCATGAGCGGTGGCTGCTGTAAACTCAAACCTGCTAAATCATCATTAAATCGATTCGAATTCCGAATGGTAATTTCCAATCAGAATCCCATACTTTCACTCGGCTGCTCTGCTTTTTACTTTGCCCTCAGGGCGCTGCTCTACCGCCGTTGTTGTTATTGCCCTTGCTTGGCTGCCTTTTCCGCTTTCCCCGCCATTTCCCGCCTTCGAGAGCTTTGTTCAGCTTTAATTTACTTTATCAGCGAAAACTGAGCATTTTTCGCACGCACACAAGACACGAAAAGCGGCAGAAACGACAAAAAACAGACAAATTTCAATTAAAAGCGTGGGCGTTGGTACAAAGGGCGTGTCACTCACGCATAATTGACACAAATTGTGGCAATCAAGCAAACAATCTAAATAACAAAGCCAATCTTATCGCACATTTTACATTTCACCATTGATGGTGATTAACGATTTGTTTGCTCAAAATATTTTAATTTATGCAAGCGTGTATCTATGATTTTTATTATCGTGAATAAATTTTTCTGGCCATTTCACTAGTTGTTTATTAATGATTGGTTTAAAAAACATTTTAATTTATGCAAATTTATGAGCATTTTAATTTGATGACATTTCACTCGGGCTGTTTCATAAAGATGGTAATATTCAATGATAATTTTATTTGTAATCGAATGACATTTAATGTTGGTTATTTCATAAATATTTTAATTAATTCAAATGTAAATTGTTCAAAATTTTAATGAAGAATGTGAGTAGTTCTTTGTTCAACTGCGGAAGAACCAATTGAATTCTATGCGATTTTGTATTCAAATGTTCCAGCTGTTGTCCAAACAATTTAATTGCCAATGAGAGTTTACATTCGTTTTTGTTTTTTTCTCGTTTCCCGGTTTGGTTTTATTTTTTTGGCACTTTTCGACCGGCAGGCAAAAACCGATGGCCCCTTGCCATTTGCCGCAGAACACAACAAAAAGCACCGCTGCCGGCGACCCGTTCGCTCGAACTTTTGGACTGCCTGCGCACTCGTATCTGTATCTCTCAGATACAATTCGCCTCTGTCTGCCCCACAAAGCGATCGCAGTCGCGTCGCAGCCGCCGCTCTTCGGCGGTCGTGCAATCGCAACGGCCCCACCGTCCCATTCACCGATCAGGCCCACTGTGCAGCCGGCAGCGATCGGTTTTTGTTTGCGTCTTAATTGATTGCGCTGGGAGGTGGTGGTCGAACCGAAATGCTGATGTATTTGGTGCACAAGGAAAAACTCACGAAAATCACCATTAACTGCGATCATTACTTTTAATTACGGCTCGCCAACGGACATAAAGCCGGCGTGATAGTTTGCTGCTTATTTAAATTATATTTGATCGTTTTGTCTTTATACCATGTCAGCAAATAATTTTATTCTGCTGTCACCAGTACGTAGTTAGTGAATAATAGGTTGTAATAAGCCATAATTTATTTAAAGCTTCAAAAAAAGGTAGAAATTTTAACGAGATATATTATCGTTGATATATTTAAAGATAACGCGTCTTTTTATTGATTGATTTCTTTGTTATTGATTCCTAAACATGAAATGTGGGCAAGACTGAAAGAAACAGAAGGTTTTGGGAACCAATAATTTTAATCTAGTTTTCTAGATAATAAGTTAAAGCAAATTTTGGTAATTTTATTTAAATTATAATAAATAAAAACCATAAAAAAAGGCATGAATCGATGAATGATTGTAAAAGTATTGCAATTCCCCGCCAATCGTTCTATTGTTAAACGACTGTTTAGCACTTTTATCTAGCTTTATTTATTTCTAGTTCCTAACTTTTTCTATTCCTAATTAATAATATTTTCGATCTATAAAGGGTATTTTCTGTTGGACTTGCACTCGTTCTATCTGCCTTCCGTTTTTGTCTGGCTTTTGCGAGAATTTATTGCATTTTCTTATTACATTCAATTTGGACTGTTGCTGTTTCGGTCGCCCAAACATCGGCGTTGGGAACTTGGCCGGCGATCTGTAGAATCCGCGGCTAATTGCGTTCCGGCCCCCTTTCCGCGCCTGGATAACAATAACAATAAAGCGATTTTAAATGCTTGTTTCGAGTGGCTTTCTCTGTTTTGCTCTCGGTCTTCGGCCTCGAACAGATGTGCAAATGCAAATGAGTCTCTGCATCTGCATGTGCACCCCCGCACCTCTTTTTCCCCGCTGGCCGAGTGCCAATTTCCATGAAGTTGTGGGGGATAAAAAATTGCCACCGGGCGAAATAACAACCTATCCCAATTCGACATTGGCGCGTCATCGCATGACGATTGTCAAGGTCTTTCGCCTAAATAAAAAAGGAATTCCACTCGAAATACATGCAAATGAAATCTCGCCACTCACTGCGTTATTTATCTCCCTGCGCACATTAATGCCGGGAATCAAGGCAAAGTGTTGCTGCCGTTTAATGGCTCGGCCTTTTTTTCCGGAGTGCAGATTGCCGGGTTCGCGTGCAGAGTTATCAGCTAAAAAAGCAGCCTCATGTAAATAAAAACATGGGCCATAAATAATTCAACGAAAGTCATTCGCCGTTCCCAATTTGCCTGGGGACATGTTCGTACTTTTTGGGTGGTTTGGCGTGTATCGAATTGGGGATCGAGGGAATTGGTTTCACTGAGTTCTTTGATTTTACTCGTAATTTTGCTTGTGTGTGCTTCTTTTGCAAACATACTTTTGGGGCTGTGGGGAAAAAGCTTCGGCAGCAAGTGGACAGTTAACAGAAGTTGAACAAATATTTACATGGAAACTGGTCAACCAAAAACTGAACAAACTTAAAAAGTTATTTAACATACTATTTTTCTGCTTACACATTGCATTAATTAAATAGTTCATTTTAAAGTTGGCTCGCCTAGTCAAACTTAAAATTAAAAGATACACGAATTTAATAAAAAATTGCGTCGCGTATTTTTCTCTTTCGAAAGTTCAGGCTTGTCAGTTGTCAGAAAGTTGGCCAAAACTTTTGGATTGCTGGCAGGGCAGAATTTTAAGCCTCCCATTTAATTGGGTGGAAACTGAGGGGGAAAATCGAAAATGAGACTGTTTAAATTGTATACAAAAGGGAAGAAAATAAAACAAATTTTATGTGTTATATTTTCATTTATTCTGGAGAGTGTATATATCTACCAAATCAAAGCCTTAAACACAATATAACTTAAAGTCGTGTAGAAAACATTCATTCTCTGAATCACAATGACATTTTTGATGTGTCCTGCTGGTGAGAGTTTTATGCACAGCTCGATTCATAGTTCCCCGGTGAAGTTTGGCATCTGTCCTCTCCATGTGCGTGTCCTCCAGTTTCCAGCACCCCTCGAACCACCTCCTCCAACCTCCTCCAACTCGCACAATTCCCAGGCATCTGGGCACAAAGAGCAAGCGTTGAGGCCACTTGGCCCGGCCAGAAACTGGCTAGAACAATGAGCTGCCTCATTGGCATGAATGGCTTAAAGGGGAGGGAATGGGTGGTGGGTGGTCAAGAGGTGGCCCACGAGGCGGAGCCGCAACAATCGAACTGCGGGCAACCAAAGGCCGCCGCAGCTTTTGTTGCCATGCGGATGACACTCTGGACTCCTGTGTGTGGCAGCTCCTGGTGCTTTTCCAAGCTGCAAATGCCCTGGAATATGCTGCTGCCTCTGATAATGAGGGATGTGCAAAGCGGATGGGGACAACGCAGTGTAAATGAAATTCGAGTTCCTGGAACAAAGGATAATCAACTTGTTGGGGCTCGACATTGAGCTAGAGACAATGACTCCAAAACACAACTGGAAGTCAGGAAACCGAGAGGGCTTCAATTAAGGCCTTCCAGAAAACCAACTCTTGGTGCCTACTAATTAACTGACATCAATCATTATCAACAGCCTTTTAATGAGTCAACATACCTCATTCCATGTTAGTACCAATTTGGGTTCATTTAATGTGATTTTGATCTAAGCTGACCTTTCAAAATTAGAATTAATAAGCGTATTACCATTGTGGTTACATTTTGATTTAGTGTACATTAAAATGATTGCCTTAAAATGTTGGTACACTTGACTTATATGTTTATTTAGCGCTAAAGAATGTGTATTTTATGGCCTTGCTGAAAACACAATAGCGATTAAAATAAAAATTGTTGCCATAAACCTAAGTACTTTGTCTAGTGTCATTCAAAATATTAATCTCTGCGTAATAACAGGTTCACCTGTCCCCCGCTAATTGACTGGCATCAATCTTAATTCCCCATCGAATGTCCCTTGCCCGATTACGTCTCAATGAGTCAACAATGAGGGCCATTAAGGATGATGTCCTCGCAGCCATTGCGGCAAAGCCAAAACAGTGACTGCAATAAGTGGCCCCACACACACACACTTGAACGCATTCAACAAGCGGATTACAATAAACACACAGTAAATACTTGGACAATCGATACACTGATTGCACACACGCACATTTCAATCGGCCATTTACATTCTTATTGCATTCCATGGTCAATTGGGTGTTGCAAAGCGCTTACATTTTGCCAATTGGGCGTCTCATTAATTATGCGGGCCCCGAGAACCGAGTGTGTTTACTGCATATTGACCCTGACAGATTGGTTTTTCGGGCAGCCTGGCCGTGGGGATTGGGCTGCTCCTTTTAAATAGCAATTTGTATGCAAAGTTTTCCGCTCAAAGCCAGAGATTTGCACAACAAATTAACGCAAAACAATTTCCATTTGGACTGCGAAGGGCGGAGGCATGTTAAAGTGCCCCGGACAACGACTTCCCATATCCGTTGCTGCTAGAGGAGCCCTAGGCATGTTTATGGTCGTCTGTCTGTCTCCTGGCACTCGTAAAGGATTCAACACGTGGCAGCTACGAAATGCCCAAATGGCGGGGGCTGAGTGAGCGAAATCCTCATTTATCGTTTGCCAGCTACTAATTTACACTCAAAGCACTCCAAATGGGCCGAGCAGTCGACGACTGTGGTCGTGTAATTAAAACGGAATTGTAGCGCGTGCCAAGGCGCACTAAATGGAGACGAAACGAGACAAATGAGAAATGCCGAGCTCTAACTGGGCCACGGGGCGAATACGTAATACAAAAATGCAGGGCCCATCACGTATACGCAGGGTAAACACGCATAAATTTCGAAGGGGCCCCGAGACATCTGCCCTGCTGCCCCAGACATAAACGAAAGGGCTTTGGAATCCCTTTAATTCCGCTAAGTTGCTTCGATTGAAAGTTCTGTTCCCTCTGGCACTAAATCCATTGCCATTTCCCAACAGCGGTCAAAAGTTTCAATGGTTTTTAATTACTTTTGAAATAGTGAAAAACCAACAGCTTCTGAAATAAATAAACCAACTGGAACTTGCAGCAGGATGTGAAAGTGAAATAATTGAATCCTTCAATTCCCAAACGAATCTGTTGGGAGCAGAGCGGTTTTAAAAGTTTCCTCGGTTTTCTCTTTGCAGTTAATAAAATATAGGTGATTGCTCTGTATAAATTAATAATGAATTGTTTTGTGAAATTCTATAATACTGTTTATAATTCTCTTTTTTGTTTTAGTTGTAGAATTGACATATAAATCTCTAATGCCAGCAATAATATTATTTTGTTATGAAATTTCATAAAGCATTTGCTTTTTTTAAAGACTTTCCACTCAGCATTAAATAGGAATTTTGCACAACTCCCACTTCTAACTAGTCCAAAAGCCAAATGGTAATTAATTAATGCCCTAATTGTGCGCACATTTTGGCTAACGAATAGTAAATGTATCCATTCCGTGACCACTGTTTGTAAGTGACTTCCAACTGAACGCGCTGTCCAGGAAATTATTGGCCTCGAATCAGTCAGGTGCGTTAATTGCATACGTGTGCAAACGTCAAGTACTTGAGTGTTGATACGTTAAGCATTTAACTGGGTTGGGAAGCTTGGACTTTGAATTAGGCTAATATTAATTTAAGTAATTTTCAAGTTTACTAATGTTACTTTCAATACTTTTAAGAGAAGTCCGTTATATTGCTGTCTGATTCCGAATTGCTGCAATTCAAGTGTATAATTCACCCATTCGGCTGTGTTTTCCATGAATAATTAAATGTTCGCCTGTGCTTACACAGCTGGCGCAATTCTGGGCAAAACAAAAGTCAAAAGCGCCGAAAAGAAGGCTAAGCAGAGGCGTAACCACCGCGCTGTCTCGCATTGTTTTCATGGCAAATTTCACCTTCGACAACGTCTCTCTGTCTGTCGCTGGCATTTGCCTTCTTCGCGCTGTTGTTTTTCGCCTCTCCCTTGTGTTGTTTTCACTTTTCCTTTTCGGCCTATGTCAAGCGGCAGTTAAACGGCATTCGACGCTTTTCCGGGGTGAAAAGCGAGCGGTTTCGCCCGAGCAGCGGAGGCTGAAACAAATGCCTAATGCCCAAAACCATTCACACAGCTGTGTGGGTGTCTGAGTTCCTCTGTGTGCTTATCCTTGTTTGCATGCCTCTTTGTCTGTCTGTCAGCCCATCAGTCCATGTTTGCACAGGAAAAAATGTTAACGATATTTCAATAACAGTTTATAGATTTACTGGCCCCACCAAAGTGTTTTGTAATCAAGTTTTCTTCAACTAAACTTTGAAAAATATAACAAATTGCGTTGTTTTCCTGGGAAAAAATTGTCCAAACTTGGAGTGTCATACCTTGTTGAAATCGTTATTAAAATCCCGACCAATTTGCATTAAAGGCTAAAAATTTATTTTTTTGACCGATATTTGCAAAAAAATACAATGTAACCCCTTATAAAAAAGACAAAAATCGGCCAAAAAATAAAATGTTCCAAAAGTGATGGGGATTGATAGTTAAGTTCTTTAGGTGCACAAAATAATCCGTGCTTGACCAGTGGGCCTTATTTTGGCCAAGTTACCACCAAATAACCACTGAAAAATGTTCCAAAAATCGGAACAAATAAAATCGCTTTTTTTATAAATAATTAGTGTTTGTATAAAATCTATTTTTCCTTATTGTTAATGGTCAAAAGTATGCACACCATATTTACCAGTGTACTTTCTCTTGTTAGCTTTTTATCTCTGCCTCAGTTCCGCCTTTTCTTTAACATTTTTCGGCCAACGTTTGAGCACCGTAAATTAAGCCAAAGTGAAGGAGGCGAAAAATGCCCGAAAGCGGTAACATTTAAGATAAATAAAAATCCAGGCCAAATCAAGCAAAGAACAGGACAACAACAAGCAAATGGCAAAGTAATTAAGTATGCTCCCTGCCCCGTAATATTTGTACATACTTATATACACAGAAATCTTTCTTCTTTTTACAATATTTTGCACTTAGCAGACCGAAACCCACATCGTTGCGGCTGCCATTCTCAGCAGACTAATTATGATTATGATGATGCCCACTCATCCGACCACGCCCTCCGCCCCCGCCCTCGCTATTGGGTCTTCAATTTCGTTTGGCAGCTGACTGACATGGAATTTCGGTGGATTCTTGTGCTGGAAAATGCCTGGAAGGTTGGGGGTTTTTGGGTGGTGAACTGTGCGTGGATGGCGCTTATTTGTTGCACGGCACGTTTATCACATCGTTACCTGTGCGTAAGTGGGCGGGTGGTTCGTGTTTTGGTGGCTCAGTGGCTCAGTGGGTGGTGCTGCCTGACAAATCAATATCAACAGGCCGAAAATGGTGCTCCGAACTCATTGTCCTGGCGGCTGTGTGGTTACGAGGAGCGGATGCTGTGTTGCGGTTTTCACATATGACATTAGTTCCACAAAGAGCAACTTAACAATCAAGTCCGTTTCTGTAGACTCTTTAATTCGAATTTAATTCAAGTAAATTATGTACATAAAAGTTTTGTAAACAGTCAGACTTTCTATAAATAAAATAATGCCAACTTTGAAAATTAAGAATCACGTGAAATGAAAACTTATTGGTTTAAAACCTCTAAAGGCTATATAACCTAACAAATTAATATGGTATTGTAGCAAGCAGTCATACACACATGTACATGTACACCTACACTTAAGTACAAACATACTCTAAGTTAAGTTCCACAATTATTATATCCTATATATGTCTCTTTTAATCTTATGCGAAACTCATTATCAAACGAACACTATGTCTATCTCGGTCTTGCACGTACGATCGGCTTAAGTTCCACTCTTCTGAAATAGACTAAGCATGCATAACTTGGAAACGAATAAACTCACTTTTGCTGCGACCTCTGAATATGCAACTAAAATAATATTACTTTTAACAAGAAAGGAAAGCTAACTTCGGGCGGAGCCGAAGTTGATATACCCTTGCAGAATATTTTATAAATTATATTGTCCAAAATTATTCATATGATGTATTCTTAATACTCATAAAATGTCCCAACTTCCTAACTTTAAAAACACCAAAGTTATGTCATTTCCAATCGTTCAGTTATATGGCAGCTATAAGATATAGTCGGCCGATCCTTATGAAATTTGGTAGGTCGGATTGATTGGCCAAAAATAAAACCCATAGAAAATCCCAACTTCCTAACTTTACAAACACCAAAGCTATGGCATTTCCGATCAATCAGTTATATGGCGGCTATAGGATATAGTCGTCCGATCCTTATGAAATTTGGTAGGTCGGATTGATTAGCCAAAAATAAAACCCATAGAAAATCCCAACTTCCTAACTTTAAAAACACCAAAGTTATGGCTTTTCCGATCGTTCAGTTATATGGCAGCTATATGATATAGTGGCCCGATCCGGCTCGTTCCGACTTATATACTACCTGCAATAGAAAGACAACTTTTGGGAAAGTTTCAAGCAGATAGCTTTAAAACTGAGGGACTAGTTTGCGTAGAAACGGACGGACAGACGGACAGACGGACAGACGGACAGACGGACAGACGGACGGACAGACGGACGGACAGACGGACAGACGGACATGGCTAGATCGACTCTTCTGGTGATGCTGATCAAGAATATATATACTTTATAGGGTCGGAAATGTCTCCTTCACTGCGTTGCAAACTTTTGACTGAAATTATAATACCCTCTGCAAGGGTATAAAAACAGAAGAATTGAAGAGTATATTATTTTTAGTAATAATTTAATTTAACTATTATCTTTCCTCTTCTGAACTTACAAACACTATCGTTTCAGTTGCCCTTCGCAGTATGGTTTTGCCTTGGTGACCATTGGAAACATCTCCAGTTTGTGTAGCCCAATGTCGCCTGGCAAACTGGGACAGTTCATTAAACTGCAAAACCGCCAGATGGGTAGATGGCACGTATCGCATTTCCGCCGCGGTCTAAATTGTGCATATCAATATTTATAGTCGCCGCCCCCAACCACGCCCCTAATTCCATGGCTTGCCCTGCAGTATTAACACAAAATCAATAAAACCGTTTTAGAGCTCATTGAATCGTTAAAGGACAAATAACGAACCCAATGACTTATAAATACCAATACAGGCCAACACTTGGGGACACACCCACACACTCACACACAGTCGTATGTGCCGACGTATTTAGCAGCATAAACCATTAATCATATATTCGCTACAAAGACAGCATTAAAAATACATCAAAATGCTGGAAAACTCCATAAGCATTTGTATAAGCGAGTGTGTGTGAACAATTTATTATTGTTCAGCTTGCTGCAGGGACACTTCCATCGAGGAGGTCCTTAGGAAGCCCTGTAATCCTTCTTGGCGACTTCTGATGATGAATGGCTTAGACATGCACGTCTCTCCAATTTTGCTTAATTAAAGCTATTAATTTGTGTCCGCCCATCAATCATGGGCGGCACCCCAACTTCCGCCGGAACATCATTAGGTCAGCCATCAACGGGAACCTGTTGATGTTGTAGTGGTCGATGTTCAATAAGTCGGGCATGTAGCAGATGCAAGGACGAATGGCCCTGAGCAAGGACCTGCTCAAAGGATGCGAAAGTCTTGTTGTGTAAGAAATGTTTTTGGGGTGGGGAAAACGGGAGGTGGCATTGTCTTACCTTGGCAGGCACCTCATCCCCCTCCAAGGTTTAGCCCACTTTTCCGAGCTTGCCACAAGTTTGTCAGCTCTCTGATAATTGGCTTAGATAAAACCCTACGATGCATTATAATCTTAATTAGACTTGGCTGGAAAAGGCTTTACTATCTACCGTAATGTTGGGCTTAGGACTTAGACATATAAATATCTAACAAATTTTTTATTCTACCTCCAGAGTTTAAAATCATTCACCAAGTAGGCAATCTAAATTCAAAACTAATCATTGCGTATTCTGCTTGATCTCGAGACAAGAACACATTCTATCTTGGTGTAGAGAATGCCAAAGAGAAGGGAAACTTACATTTGCTTTCATCTCCTGGCAACAGTGAAGGTCTTACGAGTACGGACTGCCTCGTTAATGTGCCCCCCGAAAACACATTGTTGGGCCATGTGTGGCCGCCCCGCTGGTTCCTGCACCACTCGTGTCGCTAACTCACTTTCCGTGCAACACAAACCCAGATACAGATGTGTATGGATACAAATACGGATAAATCGAGGACCTGCTGGGGGGGTTGGTTGAACAGTCTCTCGGCTGTGGCTCCATTGTCATTGTTTATTATGCCAATTTGGCCGGGAGCAACAAGCAGAGCAGGCCGGGAAAACCGGGAAAACGCAGGAAAACCGACAGCCAACTGGGGCAACGCACTTTGAGCTGGTGGAAAATTCGAAAATGATGTTTTCCCTCGTGTCTGTCTCTGAGCCAATTTGAAGCCCAGCTAAATGTAGGGGTATGAAAAAAATTAATAACACAAACTGGGGTGAGAGAACACACATTCATTGAAATGCCTTCGAGCAGCCACTGAAACACATATCGGAAATTCAAATGTTTGCTGATGAAAACCCAAAAAAAGAGGATGGGCAAAAACATGGCACAAAGGAAGCCTGCATACAACAAATTTGCAAATCGTTATCCCTCTACTTTTCTCCACCAGTTTCCACCCACAGAATCCGGCAGCTGCACATGCAACAAAAGTCAATGCAATCTGATGGGGTGACAATGGATTCGGTTTAGTTGCTGGCATAAATCAAATTTATTTTCCATTTTGTCCCAGAGCCACACAAAACGCGCAGCAGAAACTTGAACTTTCCACCGGTCGGAGAGTGGAGAAAGTGGAGAAAGTTCCGGGCTAAGTAAATATTGATGGAGGGAGAAAAAGTTTCCACAGTCTTGGATGGGTAAGCAGGCCAAGCAAATCTTGCTCAAACATATTGAATAGAAATGTAAACACTTCCTGGGCATTCAGTTACCTGCCATTCCCATTTTGATTTATTCAAATCCCTTAAGGATGCTTTTGTACGGATTTTTCGCAGCTCTGGCCATTTGCTAATTAGAAACCAGAATGTCGAAACCCGTTCACCTCGAGAGCTTTCAATTCTCTGCGGAAACAGAGGATGGATAAATCAAGAACTCGAGCAAAACAACTGAACTTCTGTGGCAACACTGCATAATTAAAATACCCATTACAAATATTTTAGGAACAATTTATGTAAGTAAAGGAATATCCAAACAAATCTCTAGAAGTTTCCCTTACTTGTATAATTAATCAATGAAGATTTCTAAGGCATTCCTGTTATGATATACTTTTAAATTTAAACTCATAAGAAATATGAGCAGAGGATACAGCACTAGAATACATAAGAGGTATTTTGTGTGCCCACTGATAATTGCTTAATTTTCCACCTGAACTTAAGAGTATCTCAAGTGTCGTTTAAGTATCTTGAAGGGCAACTGAGTAAGTGCTTATGTAGATGTGAGTGCGCTCAATAAGTTAAATGAGTGTGGGTCGAGGGCAGGCTGTGAGGAGCCACCTCCTGGCAGCCTGTCACCTGTCCATCTGGCCATCTTCCCCTCTTCCCCGCTGCCGACACCTCTCCTCAGCTTTGGCCATCACCTGGGCTGTCCGTGTTCCCGGGCTGGGTCATTTATAACCAGCCCAAGGCCGGATGCAGGCAACAAAGGTCGAGCGAATCATTTAAAGTGTTTGCCAAACATCCATCCAGCAACTTTCCGAGATTAAGCAAAACTTTCCAAATGGCCACGTAATTGGCCCGAAAGGACTCAATCTGGGGCCTCCCTGGCGTATGAGTGATGCCGAAGTAGAGAGCAGATCGCAGCGACATCTCATTTCCCTGCGAGGCTCATTATGACGGAATTGGAATCGCAATTGAATTTGCCAACCATTAAGCGAGGATTCCATTTCAAGTTCTTTCCTCGATATCGACTGGGGATTTGTTTAGCCGCCTGATTGCAATCGCTCCGTAATCAAATTGCCCGCCACTGTAGCGAGAAACGACGGAGGCTAATGAATGTGAAACCATCTGGGTTCGGGTCCGTATCTGGATCCGAGTAAACGGCTCCTCGAGGAGGCTCCCATTCAGAGATTCGCCGGCTGGAACTATTCCTCCAGCCACGCCCCTTAAACCCATCAGCAACAGATTGAGCCCGAATGGCCGAGTTAAAGCAAACTTTGCTGGGGGTCAAACATCTATCGATCGAGTCCTTTTTACACTTTGCCGACTTTAAGTGTCCCCCCGCCTAAGCGTCGTCGTAGTCCTGCTCGTTATCCTGCCCCCCGCTCGCCCCTTTCCCCCTGACCTCCAGTAATTGCATGGCCTGGACTATTATTATGTGCTAAAAGTGTTATGGCGGGAAACGGTGGAGGAGGAGGAGGGGGACGAGGGGCAGGAGGAGGCTCCAGCTAGCAACAAAGAGCACAGCAGAGCAGCAGCATTAACATTATAAATTGTGCGATGTGCTGGCAACTTAACTGCCAGCCATGCAGAGATACGGATAAATGTGAAGGGCGCAGAGGAATCGACCGCCAGTTGTCCTAGTTTATAGCAATCATTCCCTTAAATTAGTAACTTAGTAAAAATCTAAAAATGTTTGCTTTCCTGCAGAGATAGTTTAAGGTATCCTTATACAATGTTTAGAAAATTTAAAATACTAGAATAATTTTGTATTAATAGCTTATACTTTATTATATGCCTTTATTCTACAAAATAAAATCAATTGATCAACTAAACTACAAATTAATTCAAGACACTTTGGTACAGATTATCCGAATAAAATAAATAGTATTACAAATTAACTTGTATAGCTAGGTATACCCGAGTATACCCTGTATTTACTTGCTGGCATATGTGTGTGCGGGGCCAGACTTTGCTTTTATCTAGCAATTTCAGGCACTTGATTTGAATTTACGATTGCCGCTTATTGCTTTCTTTTCGTGGGTCGACTTCTGGGCTCAACAGTTGCCAGTTGGGCTGCGAACGGCCCATCCAGCCCCCTGATTCCCGATCCCCGCCAGTCTGGGATTGATTACGAGCCCATAATTACGCATGCTGAGCATGGAGGTGCTGAGTAGTGTCCTGCGCCACCTCGGGTAACTTATGGCCTGAAACGGATCTGATTCACGGCACATTCCACTCCACACTCCCATTCCCAATCCCATTCCCATTCGCAACCACATCCATCTCGGCCCTCGCCGGGCTGCCGCCTATCTGATTACTTCCCTCACCTGTTTGTTCTCGGCCTTGGCATTATTTAATTGTTCATTTGCAAGATAGGGCTCCGGGGTTGGGGCATGCCCCACTCGGCAAGTTTGCGCTGAGGTCAGCACAAAACTGTCTATGGCCAAAAAGTAATTAACAAATGTGGCAGACTCGAGAGACTCCCTTGACAACAGCCGGATCTCATTTAGTTTAACACTCAGCGAAAACTTATTCTGTTTTGTAGGCTTATACATTTATGTATTTATACATTTCGTTATTTATATCATTTAGATCTTTCCATATTTTCGGAAAATGGCTTTGCAGAAAAGTGGCCCAAAACCTGCACTTCCAAGCTCATAACTTTTCTTACAGACATCCGATTGCAAAGTGGCATACCTCTAAATGATTGTGGTCTAATTCTCTGAAAATCTGTGTACTCAACTTGATTTGTATTTTGGGGTCGATTTTCCGTCATTTTAATGATGTTACCCCTTTCCAAATTTTCGAAAAACGGCTTTGCAGAAAAGTGGTCCAAAACCTGCACTTCTAAGCCCATAACTTTTCTTACAGACATCCGATTTCAAAGTGGCATACCTCTAAATGATTGTGGTTTAATTCTCTAAAAATATGCGTACTTCACTTGATTTGTATTTTGGGGTCGATTTTCCGTCATTTTAATGATGTTACCCCTTTCCAAATAATCGAAAAATGGCTTTACAGAAAAGTTGCCTAAAACCTGCACTTCTAAGCCCATAACTTTTCTTACAGACATCCGATTTCAAAGTGGCATACCTCTAAATGATTGTGGTTTAATTCTCTAAAAATCTGTGTACACAATTTGTTTTGTATTTTGGGGTCGATTTTTAGTCATTTTAATGATGTTACCCCTTTCCAAATAATCGAAAAATGGCTTTTCTTACAGACATCCGATTTCAAAGTGGCATACCTCTAAATGATTGTGGTCTAATTCTCTGAAAATCTGTGTACTCAACTTGATTTGTATTTTGGGGTCGATTTTCCGTCATTTTAATGATGTTACCCCTTTCCAAATTTTCGAAAAACGGCTTTGCAGAAAAGTGGTCCAAAACCTGCACTTCTAAGCCCATAACTTTTCTTACAGACATCCGATTTCAAAGTGGCATACCTCTAAATGATTGTGGTTTAATTCTCTAAAAATCTGTGTACTCAACTTGATTTGTATTTTGGGGTCGATTTTCCGTCATTTTAATGATGTTACCCCTTTCCAAATTATCGAAAAATGGCTTTACAGAAAAGTTGCCTAAAACCTGCACTTCTAAGCCCATAACTTTTCTTACAGACATCCGATTTCAAAGTGGCATACCTATAAATGATTGTCTTTTAATCCTCTTAATCTAAATCTTATTCGTCCAAGCTTGAACTGTTATACTTCTTTAAACTCGTTATTAAATTTCCAATCAATTGGCATTCAAATCAAAAATAAATTGTACAAATTCCTTTCTTCTATTTTCCATCTACATTTTAGATTTACATTTATTTCTGTTAAAATTTGAATACTTCGATTTCGTTATTGCACACTTATAACTTTACGTTAACAGCACGCGGGATAATCAGCACGCGGGATAATCTTCGAATGTTTCGCCTGGAGCAAGCTTATAAACTTCGCATCTAAAATAAATTTAAATAAATTATATCCATTTGCTATTTAAGAATTGGTAAGGCTTAAACTCACGATTGGAACCGTCCTATGTCATTATATATGCACTCAATTCGCTCATACTTGTTTGGGTTGCGGGCAGTTTGACCACCGTCTGAAATAAGACCATTAAGGACGCACTTTTTAAGATCGGCCGGATCCCTGAAGATCCGAAATGCAAGATATGCTTCGTTTTCCGAAATCAGGAGAACGGCGACGACCAAAATTACTGCAATAGCTCCACGCATCTTAGTGCTTCTAAATGACAACTTTGACTAAATGTCTCAGCGGATTCTGAGGCCTATAAAGCCTTATCTATTGCCATCCGGTCAAAAAGGTCAGGTTCAGCTGAAATCTATTAGAAAGCTCCGTTTCGGAAAAATCGACTGCTAGGGTCAGAAAACAAATACACATATTTGTACGCTGATTACGCCAGATGGAAGCATTTAATTGTCAAGTTGATAATGAAACAAATTTTCGGAAATTGTTTTTGCAGAAAAGTGGACGAAAACCTGCATATCAAAGACCATAACTTTTGTTACAGACATCCGATTTCAAAATGGTATACTTCTAAATGATTGTGGTTAAATTCTGTTCATCTAAATTTAATTCGTCCCAGCTTGAAATGTTATACTTCTTTAAACTCGTTAATAAATTTCTTCACTTATATTTACCTTCTAGATTTTAGATTTACATTTATTTGTCTTAAAATATTGAATATTTCGATTTCGTTGTTACACGCTTATAACTTTACGTTCACAGCACGCGGGATAATCACCGTTTGGAGTCAAGTATTCTCCAAATTGCTGGCCTGGAGCAAGTCCATAAACTCCGCATCTAAATAAATTTAAATAAATTATGTCCATTTGCTATATAAAGAATTTGAAAGGCTTAAACTCACGATTGGATCTGTGCCATGCTATTTGCTGAGCACACAATTCGCTCACACTTGTTTGGGTTGCGGGCAGTTTGACCAGCGTCTAAAATAAGACCCTCAAGGACGCACTTTCCAGGATGGGCAGGATCCTCGAAGAATCCAACTGCAACAGCTGCTTCGTTTTCCGAAACCAGGAAAACGGAGACGAACAAAAATACTGCTATAGCTCCACGCATCTTGCTTCCAAGTGACAACTTTGACTAAAAGTCTCAGCGAATTCTGAGATTTATATAGCCTTATCTATTGCCGGCCGGTTAAAAAGGTCAGGTTCAGCTGAAATCTATTAAAAAGCTCAGTTTCAAAAACCCCCTGCTACGGTCAGAAAACAAGTACAAATATTTGTACGCTTATTAAGCCAGATGGAAGCATTTGATTGTCAAGTTGATAATGAAACAAATAAACATATCAAACACTTTAATGTTCAGACTGTTGAAACTAACAAAATTAAAGTTTATTTACCCATGTAGCTATAGCAAAAATGTTTTAGACTATAAAATGAGCTTCGTTCTATAGAAAAACGATTTAGTTGGCTCATTTCTGATACAGTTAACCGGATTTGTTATACACTTGTAAATGGTATTATAATTTCTGTCTTTCTTTCTTGATTATTTAAAATCGTAAAGCTGAAATCGTAAAAAACGAATACATCTTGAGTTGATTTATTTCAATCAATTCATTTATATACTATATGCTTTGGCGACTTTTTTTAAACTTTTTTTAATGGCTTTGATTTTTTCTGAAATGATATATTTATACATGCAGTTAAACTATTTTTTGCTAAGTGCATGTATGTTTTGTGTGGTACAATTTGGGGCTTAGGAAAAGTGTACGACTAAAGCCAAGTTGAAAGCATTTCATTTTCATCTCAGTTTTGTTTAACGCCAACACGAAAGAAGTTTCGGTTAATTTTTTGTGCTGCCACTCAAGTGGCACATATGAATTTATTGATTTCCTTGCCAAAAATATTTTTCTCTCGCCGTTTTCCAGCTGAAATTGTGTGTTAAATTTGTGGGAGCATCCGGTGGAAACGGGGGCAACTCGGGATAAGTATCTGGATATTGACAGGCTGCCAACATTCCTCGTTCGCTCGGTTTCCTCCGCTTCCTTGACCTGTCACCCACACACACACCTCTCCACATGCTCCCCCCCTTACACCCCCTTGCAGCTTATTATTCCGATTATTGATTTCGTATGCCGCCTGCCGAAAGCGGAAGCACTTAAATTCCTGTGGTGCTTCCGTCGAGCAACACGCTCCACGTCACCATCCTGACCACGTGCTCCTTGGGATCCCACTGTGTGCCGATGGTTCCCCTGCCTTGGGCCAAAAAACAAGGCAGCACTTCGAACTCATTGTCACAGCGCCTTTGGCCATTGATTGCTCTGATTCTTTCCGCCAGAAAGCAGGGATCGGGAAAGTCCAGGCCGGATTTTGCCACATGCGGTGCACCGCAAATGAACATCATGCTGGCAGAAAGCCGGCCAAAAGTTGGCTTCGACATCGCCTTTGGCTGCTCCTTCTGTTGCTACCAACGCAATTGATTCGGCTTGGTTTTGGATTGTTGTGTAACAACAACTGGGATAAAATGGTTGGCAAACTTAAAAGCTCCGAAATGCTTCCAGCAATTAAATGGTAAATAATATGCAACCCAAAGAGACAGGTTTAATTTAAAGTTTAACTTTTCTGGCTCTTATTCTTTTGTTGTTAGTGTAATCCAAAACTTTCCTTTTAGGAAACGTGATTTCAAACTGCTGAAATTTAACTCTCTATCAATCTGGAATTCAATTTATTTAGGGCTTGATGAAAGTGATTTGAATAGTATTGATTGTGTGAACCTGAGATTGGGTTAACTTTTATTAAATTGGCTTGCAGTCTTATTCTTCGCCAAACAACATATAGTAATTGTTTTACACTTGGCTTGGCTTCACTTTTCCCAGGCTTTGGTTTTTAATTCGGTTAGTTTTGCTGGCTCAGGACGGGTTGCGGAACAGTCACCCACTCTGACAGGCACTCTTTGAAGTGTTTCCCCTTGGCAATAGTTGGCTTAGCAGCTGCGGTCTCTCCAGTTTTTCCTGGTTCGGTTTTCCTGGTTTTCCTCCCACCCTCAGGTCTCCCTCGGCCTTGAAGCGTTGGGTTTTCCTTTTCGCATCCAGTTTCCCTTTTATTTTTTCCCAGCTACGACTCTGACTTGACACAAGCCAACATGTTTTGCTTACTAACTGGGCTTGTTCGTTCTTGGCCGTTGTTTTCCCACAGCCACACACAAGTAATGTGTGTTGCGTCCTTGTTGCGGGTGCCTGTCCTTGTACCACCCCCCCAACCACCCACCCACTCCACTCCGCCAGAGTGCTCCTGGTCTGGGCCTCATTTTCATTTAATGTTTTACAGTTGAACTGTTGCTTCGCTTCTCCGCCGTTTCCGCTTTCTTTTTCGTCTTGCCTCCCGGTTACTCGCTACTCATTTCCGTTTCCGCTCGGCCGAGCTGTTGGCAACTGTTATTGTTGCCTCTTCTGGCCCGAGTCGTATCTCGTTTGGTAGCTGCCACCTGCTCCTTCCGCCCCCCTCTCGGCATCCGCCTTCCCCTCAATTAACTCGAAAGTCATTTAATTTTGGCCCGTCTTGCAATTATTTATTGCAATATTGCAAGTTCCTCCTCTTCGACAGACAAACACATTTAATATTTACGTCGAACGTTCGCCATGATTGCAAAACATCCTTATTGATTTTTCCGTGGTGCGGGGGAAAGTTAAATTTATTCAGTTTTTTGTAGCTGCCAATTTTTCATTTTGGATCCGAGCACGTTTTCATATACTTCAATTGTTGCTTCCCCGCTGCCAAGGACACACGTATACTCCTCATTGGAGCTGAGCGCGTGCCGGAATTGCTTAAAATATAAAATGAAGCAGATTTGGTTGCATGCAAGCATATCCTGGGAAAACAACAATCGAAAATATCGAGCCTTGAACAAAAACAAATCTATTAATCCCAGCCTTGTCCAAAGTTTTTGGTTTATCCATACACATGAATTTATTTTCCAAGCCAAAGTCGATTTATTGACATGAAAGATTGAAAGATATACACATTAACTATTTAAATGAGAAATTATTCGCTTTATAGTTAATCAAAGTTAAGACTAATCCAATCCTTTTAGCTAATCGAAACAAAAGAAACTCATTTCTCATGCCTCTTGTGATAAAAAGTCATAAAAATTCTTGCTTCTAGTTCTTTATTTTGCTATTGATCAGCACTCCACAATCGGATAATATTTAGGTGTAAAATCATTATTTTTATTTCGTGAGGCAAAAATTTCCCTCACGAGCTCTTCTCCAATTCATACACACGCACACACACAAGCTTTGAGGAAAAAAAACTTTTCTATTTCCGAAGAGAAAACTTTTCCGTTTTTCGGTTTTTTCATTGAGAGTTCCTTCGCTGGCTGCTGCCGTTTTCGCTTTCAATTGAGCAATTTCTGCTTATAAAAGCCAGGCGAAAGGAGAGCGCCCAAAAGGACAACCGAAAATGCCGAATTTCGGCTTCAATCACTGTGCCAGCAGCTGATGCAGCACTCCCCAGTTTTTCACTTCTTTACTTTTTCCCTTTGACAGCGACGATGATCAGGATTCATATTCAATTCCGGCTTCAGTTGAAAGTTTTTATAGTTGCTGGCAGCGATTTGTTGGGGAAAACTTGCCAATTGCTCTTTAAGCGATTTATGCAAGAAAATTGCAGATTATCCTTGATGGACGTAACTTTTATCGCGAGGATGGGTATGGAAAAGAGGGGAAATTCCAGCGTAAACACCTCGTACAAAAGCTTTTCATTCCTTGGGCAATGAGTGGAAATTGGCTTTGGCATACCTTTGGCTTGGGTCAATAAAGGTCCTTTTTTTGGTATCTCTCTGCCATCTCCTGCTAATATTTCAATATTTACTTTGGCACTCTTTTCATCTCAGCCTTTGGCAATTATGCCAGACAAATAGAGCGATTTTCCCGGTGATTTCCCCTCCCCATTCAGCGAGTATTTGTGTTTGTCTTTACACTTGACCTTTTTGCCACTTCTCGATTTTTGGCTTCGGGCTTTGGGATTATTTGCACGCAACATTTGTCCAGAGTCAGGGATAATTGTTTGAATCTGAACTCGCTGTTTGGCTAATTCCGTGCGGCACACACTTGGGCACACAATTCCCCTGAAATTCCAGTATGCTTAGTTCCGGCACAACTTTCGTGATACGACATGAATTTTTAATCAAAAGGAACACAATCAGCATCTGTAGATGCGGCACGTGTATCCGTCGGTGGGCGGGGTTACATGAGAGTCCTGTGGATTATTGGAAAGAGTCGCTATTCTACTCACTTATTACGCCCACATTTCTCGTTTTTCCCCCCAATGCCGCTGCCAAATTACTCATGTCGCCTGTCTATTTAAATGTGTCGGAATGATATGCTGGGGATGTTCCAGATTTCGTATTTTATTTTCAGATATTAATGATATCGGAAATCACAAGATAGCTTACTAAATGTGTCTGTATAAACTTAACTTATATATTATTTATATATTATTAATCCAGATCTTCAAAGCATGTCTCAGGAAAAGTAGTTTCACTACTTATTTATTAATTTAGTCTTTCAAGTCTTCAATAACATATTCCTGATGCCAAACTACTTGAGGGTTAGTTTGGCCCATCTGCAAACTGATTTATATATCTATTATCAGTTAATCCCGCCCCAAAACTCCCCAATTCAAGTAAACCAGAACAATTTATTCGCCCTCCGCTCATTTGTATGCACTGCACGTAAGTCTGACTCAACTCGGTTTTCTCCCTGAAGAGATTCTTTCCCTGGGGTGAAACGTACGCGAAATTGAAAAAAATTGTCTAGCTCCGTGGCATTTTTGTCAGCGCAAATTGGCAGCCCGGCTTAAATGAAGTGCTCGGTGGGGATGAACTGATGCGGACTCAAGTGCTCGGCAGGGAGTAATTAGATGTCCTTGTTCCTGTCAATTTGCAAATAACGCGAATAAACGCTTTTCGCGAACAGGGCCATGAAATTTATGGCCAGCCATGCATAATGTGGCATCATCGACGCTGCCAGAACGGTGGCAATAAACGCCAAACAATTGGCCACTTAAGCGGCTGCCAGCGGCCAAAAATGGCAAAAAGGAGCTCTGCTTTTGGTCCTGACCCCTCTCCTGCCCACCTGAGCTCCACAATTTATGTGCATTTATACCAAACTGTTCGGCTGTGGCTGCTGCCAGGCTCTTCCTCATTTGGGCTCGGGCCACCAAAAATATCCTTGTTCTTGCGCCTGATTAGGCTGATCTGGGGAACATTAAAAACAAGCGTTATTGTCGTTGGATAAAATGATGGACCGATGACACAACCTATTAAGCATGCAAGAGATATGAGATACGTATACGTAATCTCTACATTAAGAAATATGAGATACGTATACGTAATATCTACATAGAAGACCATCTTTTATCAGCCTTTATAAATATAATAAATTTGTACTATCAGTTAAAAACGAACGTTATTGTCGTTGGATAAAATGATTAACCAGTGTCATAACCTATTAAGCAAGCAAGAGATATGAAATACGTATACGTAATATCTACATAAAGAAATATGAGATACGTATACGTAATATCTACATAAAAGGTAACCTTTCATCAGCCTTTATAAATATAATACATTTTTACTATCAGTTACTAACTGTCTTAGATTATTAAAAACATAGTTTATGGTCGCATGTTTGGTAAGGGGGTACCTATGGTAATAGGGCCATAAAAAACACCTCCAATCGATAGCCAATCATTTTTCAAATTTAACAATAGGTCATATTAATAAAATGGGATAGTATGGTATAGTTAAAAAATAAAATAAATAACTTAACTGGTTACTATAATTGGCATGCTTTTGTTTTTAAGCAAGTGTAAGCGTAAGCCCTAGCAACCCCAAATCCTTGATCCCTGGAAATCAGAATGAAATGAAAGCTGTGCCGCGAAGGACTTTGCTTTGATGCCATAACGCGGAAGAAGCAGAGCAGAGCGAGCGGCACACTTCAAGCGTTAGGTGAAAGACAATCAGAAGGACACACTCACGCACACACCCGTGCAGTCGCCAGGACAGCAGAACACCCGAACACCAGGACTCACACACATACTGCGCTTTTGAATTGCAGTGAAGCGGAACGAGCGCAACGACCGGAGGAGAAAGTAAAAGCTGAAGTGAAAGCGGCGAAAGTGTAGAGGAAGCGACCGACTTAAGCGACTTACTTTGTCTATTTTATTGGACAAAAGCCTGCGTCGACGCGCAACAGTTTTATCTCTATCTCTATCTTTATTTTTATTTTCATTTTCATTTTCATTGTAGTTTACGGCGCGAGGCAGCGGACTGTGCCGTAAAATCCCCTATCCTCCAGGACCTCGCTCCATCACTTATTAATTAGAGCAAAAGCGCCGGCATCGCATCTCGGCTTTGGCCATATTACTCATTGCACACGCACACATTAATTAAAGATAGCAGATTTAATATTAATATTAAGTAATATTAAGATTTTGGACAATCTGAAATAATTTTTTTAATTTTAGGTATTTAAATTAAAAACAATTATTGTGTAATTAAGAAACATCGTTCTGAATAACGAAAACAAGCAACAGAGTTGTTTGAGCAATACATTTGGAAAGTGTGTATTTCCAAGTCAAAAAATATACAAAATAAAAGTTTGTTTACCCCAAACAAATTTTGTAATTATGTGTTTAATTTTATTATTTATCCTTTTATTAAGGGTAGTAAATTGTCTTGCTCAATATTTGTAAACACACAATTTTGGTTTAAGGAATTTTATACAACTCATTAAAATAATACAACATAAAAATATAAGAACAATAACTAATCCAATCCTTCTGCAAGCTGTTGAAGCCTAAGACAAGTAGCTATTGGGATAAGGGATTTATATCTTATATATATCTTATATCCTTTCACCGTTTATTCCAGTGTATCTGCGCTGCTTTTCAGCTTAAAGGGAGATATGTAAAAGCCATGTGTGCGTGTGTGCGGAAGTGATGGCAGAACTTAGCATTAAAAATAAATACCCTGATATACATATTCCTCATATGGCCCCACTAGATGTCCGGCGAATGTGCACAAGGCTCACAAGGACTCACCTGTGCCCCCACCTGAATTCCCACTCCCCCAACCTGTGGAATCCATTTGGAGGACGAAAGTCGGAATAATTATTTCATGCGCGCTGTTTGCATTGGGAATAGCCGAACTCCAGTGAACCAAATGGAAAGTAAGGAGGGAAATCAGGGGCATCAGGGATCCAATATGCACTGCATTCGCTGGTGTGCGGGAAAGTTTTGCGGTGTGGGCGCAAAATCTTTTTGCTGGGGGTTGTAAAAAAGTTGTAAACTTTCAGTTTTTATTTTTTACGAGACCAGCAAGTTTTTCTATGAACTTTCTGCTGATGGAACTTAAACACTGGACTCGCCCCCATTTTCGCTACGCCCCTGGATCTTTGGTTCTCACTCAACCATCACGTTTGGTCTATAAAAGCAGCTTTCGCCGTGTGTTTGCAAATATACATATATGCATTCGTTTTCCCCTCTTTCTATTTGTGTATTTTGTGTGTGTTTATTAGTCGCCTGTGTGTCTAGAGATTGATGGCATGTGCGAGAAGACTTTTCCGTCCGGATTCGCTTTAAATGGAAATTCACCTTGCGCTGTTAGGAAAGTTCTTTAAAAAGATTTCTTTCCGATTGAGAACAATCGGTAAACAAAACTTTCTCTATTGTTTTAAAGGAATTCTTTGAAAAAACCATAATTTCAACTAAAAATATATCTTTCTTTCTTAATAAAAATCATTTAAATTCAGCCCTTAAATGTATTATTGTTTAAGTTATAGTTGATTCAAATGTACATTGTGTTTCATAATGCTTGGGAAAAATGTGTTAATGAAAATTCATTAATTCATGAATTCAGAAAAATAATGAAAGCAAACGCTGTATAATTACATTAAGATGTTTTAAATAATTTTCCTTTCTGAAGATAATTCGTACTACTATTCTTTTTGATAAATGTTACGGCCTTTATACTTGTTTTATTTGCCAAAATATGTTTTTTATATGTCTGTTTTCAAGTACTAAAGCCATAAAAGCGATCACTTCTCCTGGGAAAATGTGGCTGTAAAATTTCACACATCGCTAGTCCGCACACAGCTCTATTTTTATAGTGGCTCATTTGAAATTTGTTTATATTTTGGTACATTTTATTGCGGGTCCCTGGATTATGTAAATATATATTTATTTCAGTGCTTGGTCCTGAGCACTTCCTTTTTTTATTTTGCTCATTTCAGCTGTGCGCCCGACTTGGTCCGTAATTTATTTGATTATGGATGGAAATGGGAATGTAATGCCAGCTGGGGAATGTGGGGAAGGAAACTAAATTTTCCCTCCGTTTCGACCCTCTTGGCAAATCATTGAAGCCAGAAACTGGCTTAAATTGTTGCCTGCACTTTGCATCTGGGCGCCTGCCAAATGGCACACAGCCGTGAAAAAGCAACAGCCCGAAAGGATACGTGAGAGCAGGACAATGACTTGCACACACACTCGCAGAAACGAGGGGCAACAGTCTGTTTGTTTAAGTGCTCGAAACTGGCGGCACGTGCAGCTGCCACCAGCTCCACGGGCCATGTTTGCATTTTGAATGAGCCCGCGGGCCGAGGAAGTGCAACAGGAGGAGCCCACCTGGCCAACCAGCCCCCTTTCCACCTGGGAGCCAGTTTAAACATTGAGCCCGGCCGGGAGACTCACTTAGCTGATAAACCCACGCCGCCATCCGGACAACAATGAAATTAGGCGTAAGCGAGTTCATCCGACCACTCTGCGAAATAAATCAGTTCACTTTGCCAAGTGCTAAAGCAATATCATCGCATATTTATCATTCTTCATTCCTATATTAACATCTCTCAAATACCAGACTGTTCCACTGAAAATAAAACAAAGAAAACTAAGTTATTTGGTATTTATAATACACTCGAATTTAATATGCCTGCATTTATCCACAGATAACTTTTAAAATACCTGGATAGCTTTTAAATTACTTTATTTAAATACTCATTAAATCTTAAAACTAAATAGTGCTTATATATATTTGTGATTTGGGGGCACTACATTCATAACTACTAAGTCTATTTGAAACAGTTTCTAATTAAAACCTAATTGGAACATAGCATTGATCCTTTTCCCCCAGTGCAAATCCAGTTTACCCGCTTGCAGCTAATTCATGACAATATTCTGCGGCTTTTGTGGCTTTTATGAGCCTAGCCAACGGCCCAAACCATATGCATGTCATTGCCGTTCGTCCTGCTCCCCCAAATGGCCATCAGCAGCTCATAAGTCCGGGGGATTCGGGCAGAGGAGTGGCCAAGTGCCAAAGCAGTTAGTGGCAGCAGAAAAAATGTGGCCAACGTGGAGGGGTGCGGGGTAAGGGGCACGGGCACATTGAGTCCGGGTGCTCGGGCGGAAGCGGAAGTGACAGTGTATGAAACAGACAGATAGCAAGAGGGTCCTGGCGAGGATGGGGGGAGCAGGAGAAGGGGCAGGAGCAGGTCCCAACCACAGGTATTAGGTGCACAGGAGCAGCACAAAATAGACATGAATAAGAAACGCACTTGCTAAAGCGTAACGATTTCATCGTTATCGTGTTAGGACTGTCAACGCACAGCCGTACATATTCATTATACCCTTCCAGAAGATATCTCAATTTCAGTTAAAAGTTTGCAACGCACTAAATGGCACATTTCTGATCCTATCAAGTATATTTATTCCTGATCAGCACAACTTTACCAAAATTTAATCTGATTGGGAAGTGACATTTCTTATATGACTTGTGGTTTAATTTTGATCAATTTTTTTCAGTTTCTAAGCAAACTTCAGTTTTAAAGCTATTTGGATGAAACTTTGCAAAAAGTCTTCTTTCTGTTGAGGGAAGTATAGAAGTAGGAACAGACCGGATCGGCATACTACAAAACAATCGGAAAAAAGAAAATTAAAAACGATTTCAGAATGTCTTTTATTAAAATCGGACGACTATATCAATATCTGCCATAGGAACGATAAAAAAAGTTTCGGTAAATTCACTTAGCTTCATAATTTTAAAGCATCAACATCAAAATATAGAATATTTAATTTTCATAGGAGCTACAAGTGTATGTAAGCTTCGGCTTGCCGAAGTTGCCTTTTTTTCTTGTCTTATATATAAATTTGCATTGAGATTAAGGCAACACAACGGCCAACGAAGTGTGGCAAACAGATTGGCATAGACCCGGCATAAATAACTTAGCTCAAGGAGTTGATTGTTTTGGGGGAGAAATTGTGGTAGTCTTTGAGTCTTTAATGCTATTTGCAAGCCAAACCCATTTAATAGCAGACATTGACATACTTCTGGAATAAGTTAAACAGGAATTTCGAGGTCACTGAAAGTTTAGTCCCAACTAAATGTCTTGCCGGAGACATTTTTAAACAAAAATAGATCAAGTTGGCTACTTTGAGAACCGTCAGTATATTTTCACACTTAAATTGCCCGATTTAATGTCAGGGTATGATAAACAGCTCATGAATTATTAATTTAGCTAACAAAATATATATTCTATTACTTATTCTATCCTTATGTTAGGGACACCAAAAGAAAACGTTAGCTCAAATTCATTACCAACATATTTTCCAATTGAAATACTTCGAATTTGCGGTCGTTTGAGTGTAACACAAAAATAAAACTAATAAACTCAATAATGATAAACTTTTTAAAAAGCAAACTACTACCTAAAACTCAACAATGATAAACTTTTCAAAAAGTGTATTTACACCCTTGAATTGCCGTCACATAGCCACACAATTTAGCTCATGTGATGTTAAGAAACCCATTTATGGGGCTTTTTAAATTATATATTATGGAAAAGAATCGGGGTCACCAAAAGTTGAGACCACAAACTTTGCTGCCACCTCCCACTTCGCAAATCCTCCCCCATTGAATAGCTCTTTTTTAGAGCCTTCCTTTCATGCTTATCGAGATCCTAGAAGGCTGATTTATAAGCTGACAATTTAGCCACTCAACGACATCCTCTTCTTTGGGCCCGCGCTCAAGGACACTGTTCATGGCTTCATTAGCCTGCGGAGAGAGATCAGCAAGGACATGGCGAACTATGCGAACCGATGAGATTTCACTGCGTTTTATTACGCCGCAAATATACATCTCTGGCCCGTTCGGGCCAATATTTATATTGTGTTAAGCACTTTGGTACATCCTAATGCCTAGGCCAAACTCCGGCAGGACCAACACGAGCCACAGAGCAAGGAGCAGAGGCCAAAGGCACATGTTGTGGTGGCGGAGGCAGTGGCAGCGGCAGCGGCAGGAAGTGGCAGGATGATTGGGGACGGATGGAGGAAGCGCTGCGCAAGGACATCGTCGGCTGCACTCGGCCAGAGACATTGGAACGTGTCTAAAAGCCGTGAAAAGTGCACGTAAAGCCGCAAATTGCCGCTAATAGAGTGCAAACAGTTTTGAGCAGGATGTTGCCTTCGGAAAGGAAGCTGCGAATGGGAAATTCACTTAAGGCCAGGCCAGCGGAAAATTGCACTCACCTTGAAATGCTTTTGACAGCCGATTAGATGAGCGCCCCAAATCGCAAATCGCAAACATCCTGCAAATTCCCGCTCGTGGAATTTCATATTAAAATGTGGCCTAAGACATACTTTCCCTGCCACCGGAAAACTATTTGGGAAACGGTTAAACCTCTTTTCACCCCGTTGAACGATTTTCGAGACAATTTTACGCTCGACACACAAGATGGATTTCGGGCAAACATCCTCGCAGAAATTTCATCAGGCCCACATGAGCGGCAACAAGTTTTGGCCTTATGCGTAACTTTGGCTCTCGACATAACTGGAGCCTTCAAGCCTGTTGATGAGTTTAGATTTTAACCGAAGTTGGCTAGTTAGCCCGCTGGCAGTCTTGAAACTTCCTGTCAGGGTTTCCTTGAGTGGTGCACACGCGGCGTATGCGTAACTAATTCAGGTGCTCCCGAGTGGTGAGTTTTCCCAACGTTTTCCCCTCCGCGAAAGGGAAAAATCATATATTTGAATGAAGAGTGAAAGGGAGAAAGCGACTGAGAGAGAGTGGCAGTCAGCTGCTGGTCCGGAACTTTCTCTGTTTTCGTTTACTATCTGGGATTCACGTGAAATGTTATCGCTAACATTGAAAGAGAGACATGAAAAGCTTTTCAAAAGGGAGAAAGCTAAAAGGAAAGCCTTTCACGTAGATACACAAACTTTAAGCTAAAGGAAAGCAACTTTAAAGTTTATAAATAAACTTTATCTGGCCTTAAGCGCAGGATACAACAAATGAAGTTCAACAAAGTCAGCTTAAAGCCTCTAGTTTTTCCAAAAGTTCCTCCAAAGCTTTTTAGACCACATTCAGATAATAGTAATGAACTCGGGATTCATGAAGGAGAATCCAATAAAATCGTTTTGGTCCAAGTTCATCATGAAAAGCTTATCCGTTGGAGTTAAATCCGTTTTTTCCTTGGTAAAGACATCATCAAAGTTGCTTATATCCTTGCGGTGTTTCTAAAATATATCCAAGACTACAATGAAATGATCTGTTAAAGTAAGGTTGTAATTCAGCTAACAATCTTTGGTCTAATGGGCGGCTCCATTTCTCCAGCCTCTGCCTTTTCCCAGTCGATATTCCGGAAGAAAGGATGCGTGGTTATCTCCTGCCTGGCATAACGTCCTGCGCCCAAGCGATTGTTGGGCTTCTTGGTCAGGAACTTTGGAATTATACAATCAGAATTATTTTTTAATCATATTTTATGGAGAAATACTAACGCTGGTGATAATGTCCATAGCCTCTTGACTGAAATGCTTGGGAAACACGGCCTTCTTATCCTTGATGTTCCTGAAGACAGCGTTATCATCTTCACCTTCAAACGGAGCCTGACCAGCCATGAATTCGAACAGCAAAACGCCAAAGGACCACCAGTCAGCGGCGATGGAGTATGGATCATAGCTAACAATCTGGAATTCAAAAGTTATTCATAAATTAAGGTATTGAAACACACACAATTTCTGGTATTGTACTCACTTCAGGAGCCATGTAGTTGGGAGTGCCACAGAAGGTGCGCGTAGTTTGGCGCTCGGTCACGCCCTCTTTGCTCAACCCGAAGTCCACCAACTTCACATGTCCCTCTCCGTCCAGTAAAATGTTATCCAGCTTCAGATCCCTATAGATAATGTCACGCTCGTGGAGGAAAAACAAGGCAATGGCCACCTCCACAGAATAGAAACTGAAAAGAATTTGGATATCAATCGTAAGAGAAAAATCATTGATAAACAAACTCACATGGCCACTGATTCCTTGAACCTTCCATATTGCTGCATATGATACATGAGATCCCCACCTTTGCAGTACTCCATTACAAAGAACAAACGATCCATGGTCTGGAAACAGGAGTGCATGGAGACGAGGAATGGAGGACGACCGGAAAGGGCTAGGATTCTCTTCTCGTTCATCGGCAGCTCCATGTCGTCCGTTTGTATGATGACGTCCTTTCGCAGGACCTTCACGGCATACAGCTCGTCAGTGCCGCGACGCTCGGCCAGCAGGACCTTGCCGAAGGATCCCTTGCCAATCGTTTTGACAAAGTTGAAATCGGCTGCTCGAATCATGTCGCGTTTGCTCATGTTATGCGGCATGTCCTTGTTGTCCATGCGACGCTTGTCATTTGGACGCCGATCATGCTGGGAATTAGGGAGGATTCCCATAAGTTCTCGAAGATTAGGTGAATCACTTTCCTTACCTTCACTTCATCACGGAGCCGAGCTATATCATTGAATGCATCCACACAGGGAATGTTGTAGTGCTCACCCTCCACTTGGGAGAGGAACTTGTACCAGCCGTCGACGGGCTCCTTCTGCAATTCCTCGAGGCTGAACGAGAACGAGCCCATGAAGTCGTTGCGAGAAGTCCGATCCCAATCCCAGACCTCGATGAGCAACCGCTTGTCCCGATCCTGCGGTTGCAATTCACTAGAATTCACAAAATAAAATTATTAACATTTGGATAAAATATAAACCTTTTGCATAGTTACAAAGTTAAGGTCTCATTGAAGACCGGATTGAGGTTCTTCTGAATGGTCTTGGTCTTCTTTTTGGTGCGTCCCGATCGATCCGGATGCATTTGCACTGCGACATAGGGATCGCTGAACCCGTTGGTGTCCATGGGAATAAGGTTGGCCGCCTCCTTGACTGCAGTGGAACATATCCTCAAACCTTTGCTTTAGTCAAGTCCCCCGAATTACTCACTGTCCACTTTCAGGTTGTTGCCCTTCAGCTCCACATACAGCAGTAGCTTGCCACGCACCTCACTTATGTCCGCTCCACACATGGGCGGCACCGTCTCCTGGCACGAGTGGTGCACATTGAGGTTGCAATCTGAAGCGTTTGGGTAAATAGCTTGAGAGGAACGGGGCTGGGGCTCATCTCACAACTCACTCTCGCACTTGACGCCCTGATGGGCCACTCCGTGGAGGAGCAGGCCGCACTCGTCGCAGAATGTGGGCGTGGTGTAGGTGGTCGAGATCCAGCCGTGCTTCACCTTGGCACAGTCCGCATCGAAGTCCGTGTCCTTTCCAGGACACTTGAACACCACAAACTTGCAGCACTTCTGATGGATGTTGAAGCGGCACTCTGCGGCGGCACAAATTGCAAATGCAGTAAGTTCTTGGGTACATAAATGGCTTAAATTCGTGTCACAGAAAGCCCTTTTCAAAATTGTAACTTAATAAAATGTACAATAGTACATGTACTTATGGTCAGAGGACCTTCTGTGACATCTGGATTTTGCATATTCCATTTGGAACTCTGAAACCTACCCTCGCACTGAAAACCTTGCTTGCCAAAGCCCCTAATCCCGGCACGAATCCGCGAGTGCAACAATGCGAAACGGAAGAACAGCAAAAATAAAGAAGGGAAAAAAAAAGGCGGAAAGTGTGTCAGATACGAAAGCACTAATTAAATTAGCCATGGAGGGCGTGAAAATGGAAAACAAAAATCGAAATCGGAGTTCCTCACCAGATGAAATCCTTGCAGTGGCCGCAGTAAGTCGGATTCTTGAAGAATCTCACTCCGAACCGATGGCCATTGACCATCTCGAGACCCTTGCGCTTCATGGCGCCCTTCCTCAATCGATTCTTCATGTAGTTGACGATGTTCGCCTCGCCAGTGATCTCTAGAAGATTTCCGGGGCCTTTGCCCGCCGCCCCAGCTCCTGCAGCTCCCCCTGCTCCCCCTGCTCCTGCTCCACCTGATCCTGCTGCTCCTGCTGCTCCTGCTCCACCTGATTTTGCCGGAGCACTTGGTGCCGAGGATGGGAGCACAGTGGCTCCCGGAGTGGCGACAGCAGCGGCAGCCATCTCGGTACAAACTCAATGCGGGTAAACTACAAAAAAGCTGACTCAGACTGCGCGCTTTCGAGCCCGTTGAACAACTGACCCGGTCGGTCAGGTGGAGACCCCAAAAAAGCCACCAGGCAGCCAACAAAGTGCGCACACAAAGTTGAAGACGGGAAAATGACTGAGGTGTGGTTTAAGAAGGCGCAAACATTCCAGAAAGTGTGAAGGCAAAAATACCCTACAAAAAAAAACATAAATAAATAAATGCAGGAGTGCAAAATAAATATTTGTATACAAATTCCACGGAATATTGCATATAGATATCACATAAATTTTTTGAACACCTAAAAAAGGTTTGATTGCTTTAGAGAGAATGTGAATTTTACTTAAAAGTCAACAATTTTTTAAATAGAAAATACGGAAACTATTTGCAAAAACCGTGACAACAAAATATGAACAAAAAATGAAAACAACAATTTCAGCATTGCTAATTTGAAGTTGAATAAATGAAAAAATTATTTACCCAAATTAATATTTTCTATCAAATATTTATGCAACACTTAAGTAAATTTAATTATATTATTAAACCCACTCACAAGAGTTCAAACATGCAATTATAAAATTTTTTCATACATTTAAATTATCAATTAGCAAGTGCTCGATTATTAAACCATCAAGCATAATTTCATTTTGGCTTAATTAGTGAGAGAAATTTGAATCAAATGCGTCGTTAATTGGACTGTAAAATATAGAAGGATTTTGGCTTGTATTTGTATGATAATCAACCTAAATAATACTTTATAACTAATAAAATGTAAATCATTCATTTAAAATGGCAACCTAAGTCCGCCCCTTGTTACCTTTTATTATTTGCGTCAATCCACTTGCACAATAATGATTGAAAAGAAGTGCCTTGCCCCATTGTGCCCAACCGTCCCCTTAGATCTTGCGTAAACAGATAGCCCCAGGCCCTTCGGAGTAATCAGCACTTGTCATGCCTTGTTCCTCGCTGATTCAGTTAGTAATGCCCCTTGCACAATTGTCTCCCAGGGCAACCCACTCGGCGGCAGGCTGTCAATCGAACGGAGGACCAAGGAATGCAAACTGAGGACTGAGGGCCGAGGGACCCTTACCAGCGATAAGTGTTAACAGTTTGGGGAAGGTCAAGAAGGTGCTTACCTGGCCAGAAGACAAACATAATCATCGTCAGTGGCATCGCTTTGGCCGACTGCAGTAGTGACGTCAATGCACAAAGGGCGGAAAAGTGGGAGGGGCGGGGGCTTTCTTGGGAAAATTGTGATGTGCGGAAGCTTGTGTGACTATTGTCGATTGTGTATTTATACACTGTGGCAGCTCTGATTAATTTATGCAATTGCTGGCGAGGCTTGTTTCCAGTTAGCGCCAACCCCCCTGCTCGCCGCCCCTGAAACCCAAACCCAGCTGGCCTTTAGTGCAGGGCTAAAAATAGAAATAGAAAACGCAGAATTGAGCACAAAGTGCACACAGGACACAGAAGGACATACACTGCTGGCAAGGCAAACAAACAGAAAGCGGTGAGCTGAAATCCAAGCCGAAACAACTCAAAACGCTACGAAGATGAAATGGGTTGGAAAATGCATTAAAGCGGAAATGGAAGCGCTTTGTCAGGCAAAAATGTCATTAGAGGGGGTCCAAGTCAAAGTATCTGACTACTGCAATTGCAACTGCAGCGGCACGCGTATCTGTATCTCAGAAGTGCACTCAGTGAGTCGGCAAATATGCACTCGGAGATTGCCCAGAACTACTGCACACCTGTCGGTCGAAAGGGATTGCGACTGGGATTGGGATTGGGGCTGGAGATGGGTGGAATTGCAAATAGATTCCGTTGCCGTGGCAGCTTTGGGTTTCAATTTACGTCATCATTTCCATGGCGTCGCCAAACAATTTTCCCCTCTCGGCCATTTCACAAAAGCAGGCCAAGCCACAAAAAGAGCCAGAGAGCCGGCTCTCCGCGTATAACACCTTTTGTTTGGCTTTCCTTCCAGTTATTTACTTTGGCTTTACTTTGGTTTCGTTTGCTTTTGGCCTAGGCTTTGCCCCCCGCCATTTTAGCATTTGGCAGTTCCGCCTGGCTACTTGTTAGCGGCCTGAGTTGTCTTTGACCTGCGCCCTCAACACCTATTGATCTGCAGCGCACCTGTCGAGAGTCACTAACTGTATAACGACCCCTGAAACGGGGCTTCAATGATCGTGACTTGGCTAAAGTCTAGATGCTGAGTGATCTCAAAAACAGAACAATGTATATATATAGTTTATTTGCATGTCTACATAAGATTAAATTGATTTACATTATGAACGCCAATAGTTCTTATTAGTTTATTTTAAACATAAATAAAAACTTCAAGTTACTTTCTTTGAACATTTTAAATTTCCAAATAAAAAGTACATTAAATATTGTTAGTATTAACATGTAATTCAGATTCAAGAAATCCAATTTGTATTGAACAAAAATATTTAAATTATTTAAAATGCTTTTAAAAATGAATTATCCTGAATTCTGGAACAAACCGAACCGCTTATATATGTATTACCCAATAAAAGCAAATTAAAAGTATAAACAATCACAAATTTCAAACAATAAGGTTTCGGCAAAAACAAACAATTCTAAAAAATATAAAATGAAATTAACACGCAAAATGGGACATTAGAAAATATAAATAACATTTAAATAACCTGCAAATTGTTTATAAAATCACTATAAATGTCTATTAGGTTGCAAGTTGTATCTTTTTAATGCAAACATTCGCCTAAAAGCAAATAGTACAAACACGTATATCGCAGTAAAAACCGCAGAAATTAGTCGAACAAGGGGAAATGGCCAACCATAATTAACAGTGGCTCATAAAGTTGAACGAACACAATTGTGCGAGCGGACAAAACCGCAACAAAACGGCAAACTGGACGGTGTCCATTGCGAAAGTGGGGATGAGCTGGCAAAAGGGCCCCTAACTTTGTGATTTGTTTATACGGCTCTCAGCAGTGTCATGACGTTTGCCTTTGGCCCTGTGATGGGAGAGAGCGAGGAAATTAAATAGACAAAGTGGCGGACTGAACAACAAATTGGCAACATGCTGAGGGAGGCGGAGTACGGGTCGTATACGCAATCTGTTATACCAAAAAGTCGCCGGCAATTGGCGAAGAGCGCCTGCGCCGTCCAGCCAGTGGGAAAACTATCCCAAAAAACGGCTCTGGAAAATCCTTGCAGCCAGTCGCACTCGCAGGCGCTACGGGGAAGGTTGTTCAGTACGGCGGCACACGCGGCGTATACGTAACGTGGAAAAGGACAGGATTCTTTCGTGAGTCGAGTGAAGGTGCACGGCCACGATTTGCGAAACATGGTGGCCCCTGAGTAGTTGTTGATCAATTAGAACCCCTCACCACCCAACCGACTCACCTGTTTTTCGGGTCAAAGTTGTTTGATTTCGTGCAAAAACAGTTGGCGTAAACAAAACGTGTCCAAGCACTGGAAGAGTCATCTATCGCTCTGCCTGGAAATTGCGTCAGGCTCACGCAGCTTCCATTATGGTTTCGTGGGAAACTGGCCAAGCTGCTCTGCGACATTCACCGTTCTGAGTTGGCCCCAAGTGCACGTGGGCCAGCTTTCAGTTTCGGTGCCATTTTCACCCCAAGTGCCAGGAGCAGACTTGGAGTTAGCCATAAATAAACCCATAAGGCAGCTTGTAATCAGCCAGCCAATTTAGCCGAGCCCCAAAGTGAGTGTCGAGCCCTGTGATTCGCCTTTTGTGAAACTTTCTACCGTGTAATTGAAATTAATGATCATTGTGCGGTTGACTCTGTAATTCCGGTTTCGCTGTTCGAAAATAAACGTAATGCCTTGCATTGAATTATAAAGGAACCCCGACACTTTGCTTTATTAAAGTGTCACTCTATAGGGACAAAAATATCACTCAAAGTTTGGCCGAATTCATCTCAGAAATTGATGTGTGTCAGCCAGGTGTGAAATATTGTCCAGGGAAAAGCCAATGTTCTCCTTCGAGAATCAAGTGAGAGCAGCTCGGATTTTTTTATTTATTTATACGTTTAAAACAATGAAACAATTGGTATGAGCGAATTTGAACGAATATATTATGTATGTTTTTTTTGTTTCGTTTTTACTTTTAATGCGGTATTTGCTTTTATATATTATATTTTCGCTTTGTCATTTAACATTGCCAAAATTGTTCGTTCTTTTTTAACTCGGAGGTTCTTAAGTGCAAGTTAGAAAGCTTCAATTTAATGAAAAATAAATGCAGCCTTTCATGTTTTTAGTCTACAAATGTGTATTGTTTTTTTTCATTTTTCCCCCCTTGGGATACCATAAAAAATGGCTTAATCAGAACACCCGTTTGCAGCTAGTTTGGCAATCATCGAACTCCCTTTCCAGAATGCAAAATTGATTGCAGCGCATTACGAGATATTTAAGGAACAGAAAACAGCATGCGAAGGAAAAAGAAAAGTGAAATGAAAGCGGCAAGAAACCAAACTCGACTCTAGTGCCAATTGTGCCGTGCGAAATGCAAAATGCGAAATGCTCCTAGTGCCGTGTTGTTCGTGTCCATGTTGTGATTACATAATGAGACGCTGCTGAAAGTCAAAGTCAAAGGAGAAGCAGTCCCAGTGGCCGAGCCAAGGGCCAAGTGTGTGAAAGCCAGCCAGCAATATCTCAACGCGCCGCGAGAAACCAAGCCGAAGTAAGGGAGGCCAGAAGGACGAGCATCCTTATTCACCCGCAGGACTCCGAGGAGCGAGAGCAGCCGGAGGATGCCCTTCGGCCGCAAGTCCCCGCTGGAGGCCCTCGCCCTCCCCGGCGTCATGCTCGCCTACAAGTACAGCCAGTTCCGCCAGCGCCGCCGGGAAGCCGCCAGCCGACGGGTCACCGAGCGCGAACTCTCGGCGCTGCACCATAAAATCGTGAGTACAACTTGGGGCATAGGAAAACAAAGTCATTTCTCCCTTTTGAAGCGGGCGATTTGGGCCCCCGAAAAGGATTTACGATTAGCATTAGAAGAGGGCCTTTTACGATGTCTATAACTTCTGGAGATACAATTATTTTACGATGTCTGTAACTTCGGGAGATATAATTAATTCTGCCGGCAGATAGTTGTGTTATACAAATGGGAAAAATCTAGTAAAGACAAAAGAGAGCTCTAAAAAGAGCATATTGTAACCCAAACCGAGTATTATTATAACTAATGGTTCGTTAATCACTTGTAAAAGTTTTTAATATTTTACCAAATATACACAAACAAATGTTTTTCTTCATTAAATCTTATTGGAAATTATTTATGCTCCGTTTTAAAACCTTACTTTTATTGGTAGGAGCTACAAAATAAAATTATCCCGAATAAAAATATGACAGAAAAAATACTTTTGTACACATTATCATGGGATTTTTTATAGGAAAGTCAGGGTATTTCAAAGTTCGTTCTCCATAAATGTTCTTTAATTTTTGTTTATGTACAAGTTTGGTATTTTGGCTTCTTCGCCTTCGCCTGCGACTCATAAAACGTAACGCAATAAAAGAAGCGAAACGGGAAGAAAGGAAGAAAGAGGCGGACGTTTATCAAAGACCGGCGAAAGGCGGTCGAAAGTCGGGCATCATTAGCCGCGTTTGGCAGTCCCTAAAAAAGCACACAGCTCTTGAGCCTTTTTAAAGTGCCGCTCTTCCTGCTTCTCTGTTTGTTTTTGACCCTGCCTCTCACATTTACAGCTGGCAAATAGTTTTAAAAATAAAAGGCACACACAGGCCATCAAACACATCAAAACAAGGTGAGGCCCGGCTCAGCTTATGTAGCTCGGTTTGTCATGGCCCGCAAAAGTAGGCAATAAAAAACACCATAACTTGTACGGTAGTTCACATGTGTGTGTCAGTCTAAACTTATTTGCATTTTAAGGGTCAATAAAAAGTGTACGAGGAAGCAGGAAGCCAGAGAAGAAAAAGTTTTGGAATCAAGATTTCTCTGGCCATTTGCCGCAACTTTTGGCTATTTTTATGAGATACATACTTTGATCTTGGCCACGAAACGAGCAATAAGAAAGGTTATTGATACAGTTCCAGTCGTTGATAAATATAAAGTATATTTTTTTAGATATATTTGTTTTCTAATTACCTATCCTCCTTATGCAAAATCTTTGATACACTTTTTTTAAACATTGGAATAGTTATGCACATAATTAAAAAGCCCGTAGAACCACTGAATTAATAGTTAGCAAGTCGTTTCGTACACAAGCCATATCCACAGTAATATAGTGAAAAACATTAAGTTATAAAGCCCAGTTCATTTGCATTTGCTTGTGGACCGAAATGTGCAACGCGGCCGACTGCAAAGTGCCAAGTTCACTTGGGATTTTACGAGTCTTGTTTGAAATTTATGAGTTTCAAAGCCATAGACAGCCACGCCCTCTTGCCAAACACACTCGCACTCGGCCGCACACACACATCCACAATCTCTTGTCCGCACTTGGGCACTTATATAAGAGGAGCAGCAGCAACAACAATCGCAAAGTGCACAAACAGGAAAAAAGTGCCGCCAGTAGTGAACTGGGCTCAACTGCTTTGCATAAAATCTGACGCGTGACTGTAATTTCTCAACGACGACCTTGAAAAGCAGCTCACACACGCTGGCACACGCACACCAATACCCCGACACATTAGCTAAAATGGCCAAATACACGGAAAATGCTTTTATCCAACATTAAAATTCACAAAAGCCTGGCCAGACTGCCTTTCAAAAAATGCTTTTACAATTAAATGGCCCTTGGTTGGTAATTTCGCTTACACTTTTAGATGGATGAACAGGGAATTGGGGATTCTGACTCAGACTAATTTCACAGAACTTAGTTTTAAACAAAAACTACCAAAATATTTGTATGCATTTTTTATGTCTTCATGTGTAGCAAAATTAAAAAGAATTACAATCGGGAGATTTCCCAATAATAAATATTCAGAGTCTTTAAGGGATCCTTTAACAAAATGGACTACAAATTCCTGACCGATAATTTGGAATGAAAAACAGTTAGTGTATTTAACTAAGCAAATTAAACTTGCAACTGTCTAAATGATAATGTAGTATGGAAAGGCGATTTATTTGTTTAACCGATCTAACCGACTAACACACTCTAATGACGCTAAGGAATTGTTGAAAACATTAAGATATAACTTGATTTCTGGCTATTATAAAATACGACGATAACCGTTACCAAATAGAATCAAATTGTTAAGCTACGATATCCATTACCAATTGAATTATTCCGCCTTTACCATTAAATGCATATAAGACAGTTTCTTTCGTCCAACTAAGACAAGTGGATTTATCAACATCCGAAATGAAGTTACTACTTGCTTTTCTGGCCATTTTGTGTATTAAAATGTGGAGAGAAGCGCTTCCCCTACGAAAGGCGGAAAACCTTTAATAAATTTTGTTTCACCTTATAATACATTGTTTGCCATTTATGGTTTGGTATATATATAAAGCTGTTATTGAAGAATATTACATATAATTATGTGTCTTGTAAGATGATGGGCTTCTTCACAAACTGAGTGAAAAGCGAAAATTTGTTATATAGGATTTTGTTTTTACACGTTCAAGGCCAGATCTTCACATTTTGAACTTAAAAGTAAAGCGCAGATCCGGAAACGTACACCAATATAAATCGAAATTCGACGGGTTAGGCCGAATAAGCCACAGATCCTGGTCATAAACATGGCGCAGAAGAACCTGACACATAGCGCACAAGTACTCCAGCTGAGCCAAGCTAAGCCCATGTAATCCCGCCGAGAGCAGGACCCCGCACCCATACACACACACCCACAGGCGAGCTCACCCACACAACGACACCACACGCACACTTGGTGTCGTTTCGCAATCCCCAAAAGTATGCAGCGACAAAATTGTCATTTACTTCGTGCTGAGAGAAACGGAATAGAGGGCCTAAAACGCGATATGTTATTAATGCAAATACGCATAATATATAACAAGCTGATTAGCTGAGCGCAAGGGGAATAGAGCTGGAAATGAGCCGAAAAATGGGAATGGGCTGGAGCTGACAATCCTTTCGGCGGATAAAAGGAAAACGCTGTCAAAACTAACCTCACCTCGAAAAAAGGTCGCGTGACTATCCAACATCAGCCCGAAAGAACACAAAAACCGAAAAGCCCGGAGCGAGACCTCAAAGAAGGACCTCTAACTGGACATTTTCGGTCAGGCAATAGAAATAAAATTTATAATTTACTTTGCAGAAAGGACAGCGGGCGGAAGTTGTCACCTGGCGTGGCATTGGAAAAAGGTGCAAATTAATGAAGCCCCAGTCTGCGGCAAAGGTCAAGCCATGCCCTTTGCCTGGCATTCTCCCCCTTTTTTTTTGAGCCTAAATTGAAATGTAGGCAAGCTGATACATGATTATTAGCTGCTGCAGTTCCTGCAGTCGAGTGTCCTTTGCATTTCCCTCTGTCTCCATCTCACTTGACCTCCCCCCAGCCGCCCCTTGCGCGCCACGCCCCTTTTGGGTCTTTAGCAATAAATGACCGCACAATTTGACTTGGCACTTGCAACGTGCACACAAAAATTTGGAAAAAAATCCAGCTTAGTCATCGAAATGCCAACACAGTTGGCCCAGACTGGCTTTGGGCTTGGTTTTGGTCTTTTGGTTCCCTTTGAGCTTCTTTCTGAGTTGCCTTGGCATTGGCTGGGGTTTTCGACCAACAGCTGAAAGTTGTGGAGCTATTCGGATCTAACAAAATGCATACCAAACAACTTACACAGAAAATAAATGCCTAAGCAATCAAAGAAAAACTAGATAAGTGTAGAATTTTAAATCAAATGTATATCTTGATTTTGAAGTCATTGTATTTTCCGTTAATGTAATAAGTAGGTTTATAGGGTTTTTTATAGGTTTGCAGGCTCAGATAAAAAGCTTAAGACTTTAAACTTTCGCAATAGTATTTTTTTATGTGTAAGCGGATCAAGTTTGTTAACGATTCCAGGTTGGTTTATAAAAAAATCATTTTTTTCGCTTTTTTACATTATGATTATTTCCGAAAAAACGAAAATTTTCAGCTGTGAATGCAGATTGATTCCAAATTTTATAACGAATTCAACGAGGTGTGACATTCCAACATGTGACCATTATTTCCAAGGGTTTTGATCAAAAAACAGAAATAAAAGTTGATTTTTACGGATCCCCGGATGTTGGCATTTTTGATAAGGCATTGGCATTTTATTTTACATCATCCATATTTGCCAAAAATCGTCAGATTTGAAATTTTTTAGCTGTGAATGCCATCCGATTGGAAATTTTATAACGAATTCAACGAGGTGTGACATTCCAACATGTGACCATTATTTCCAAGGGTTTTGATCAAAAAACAGAAATAAAAGTGGGTTTTTCCGGATCTCCGGATTTTGTCATTTTTGCAGAAAATCGACTAAAATTAAGTTTTTGAGCTGTGAATGCCAATTATTTTCCAGGGTTTTGATCAATAAACCGAAATAATTTGTTATGCTGACACTAAGGTAAACAGTTTTCTATTTGGCTTACATAAATTGGTGGTATATGGAATAGTAAGAAAACTTTTTAGTTAAAATAAAAGGGTATCTGAAAGTAAGTCCGATAAATGTTCTCTCTCTCTTGCTGTTCTATTGTGGTCAGCAGCACAAATATTTGGCATTGCATTTTGCCACCCGCGCGGTGGAATCGTCCGACCATAAATCAGACACAAAAAGCATTTGAAAGTAATTCCATTTTGAGTGCCGCTTGCAGTGTGCTCGACATAGCGCCTTGGGTGTCGTTCGGATCAGTTTACCCTGCGCTAAGCCAGCGCCAATCAGAAGCTGTTACTGCCACCTGCCACTTTCCACTCCACCACCACCTTCCCCTCCGTCACACTGGAAATAAATCATTAAGATCGGGCATTAGTCAATTTGATGGCCGCTGAGCCATTGCCGTTTAGCGGGAAATGGTCATCAAAGGGCGCGCGGAGGTCCCTGGATTTGGCACGCAATGCAGGAGCCGGATATCCGCTGGGTGTTTATCCAACTCCCCCTTTCCAAGAAGTAATTGAACTTTTGTGTCGCAGCAGACACGCAACTTTGCGCAGGATAATGGCAAACGATGTCGTCGCCCCTCGTCCTTTTTCCTCCGACTCCTGAAATATTCAACTTTATATGCGAAAATGTCAGCGTGTGTTGCCTTTGTCGTCTGCGAACTTCCGCCTTTCCCTGCTCCCATTGCCTCCCTTGCAATTAGAGTGCATTAAACTTTAGTGTTTACGCGCTGGGTTTGTTGTTCGCTCGGTTGCTGCCAGATTTCCTTGGGCCATCACGTGCTGCACCGAAGAAGGGTTGTGAAAAGTCCCCCGTCTCCTGTTTTCCATCCCGCCTTTTGGGGCGCGGCAATGCATTAGCGCAGGTCACGCGATGTCTGCAGCACTATACTATATGGCAGGTACACACAAGCATATAAAAAACAAGCTGGAATCAGGGTATATGGTATATTTATAAGGGGGATTTTCAATGTAGTCAGCAGACGTTTACCTTAATTGCATTGATTGGAGCATTTAGAGTGGCCAGTCGATGTAGAACACGATACGATACGAAATGTATGTGTAATTATTTTCGAAGGTTTTTCAAATTGCACTGGATTATAACCATAATTTTATGCAGAGGAAGAAATAAGCTAAAAACTAAGATCTGCTAAGACTCATATTAAGTATTTAAATCTGAATTCAATTTGGGAAAGTTAAATGGGTTAAGGCCAAAGCACTTTGTTCAATACCCATGCAGGTTACACAAGCTCACGTTCATAGATTTTAAAAACTCTTTGCTTTACCATTGTCACATTTCATTACGCGCCAGCAGAGATAAGCCCGCAAAAAGTTTTGTCCCCTGCCGAGTGGGTTCTATGCCAGAAAGAATAAATAAAATTCCAGGCAAGATAATAAAAAACGACAGGGACAGCGAAAAAAAGTGGCAGGAAAAAGTACAATTCATGGCTGTAGAAGGAACACAGGGGGCGGATGCGGAATTGGAACTGAGCCCACTGCACCAACACAATTGCGACCACACGCACACACACATACACACAATTTCGACCACGCCCACCCACCAACACCCACACACTCAAACTCCCGCCTCTGGCGATGCGTTGCGATTTTAGCCCAAGGCCAGATTTCAATTAAAATTTATTGTTTGTGCCAAAACGAAAGCGAAATAAATTGAAAAATAATAATAAATTGAAATGCGAGATTTATTTTTAAATGGCATCCAATGCAATAGTTCTTGTGGCTCATCCCCACCCCCTTCAAAACCAATCGATTTTCAACAGTTACTAAATACTCGACCCTCCACGCTAAATACACATATGTGTGTGTGTGGGAAAAGTCTCTTTACAGCCCAACACTTCATCCGGGAACTCTTCTCAATATACTGAAAAGGGCAAAGGGGGAATCCCACCACGGCCACTGAACATTCACAAAAAACGAGGAAAAACGAAAACAACTTGTTCCACACATGAGCTGCCCTGAAAGCAGCTTGGAAATATAAATAACCAAAGTGAAACTTTCAAAGGGATTGCCCCTCCTCAAAATCGCTGGTTTTTCACCTGCCCAACTGCATCAGCCCCCTCCTCTCCCCACCCCTTCCCTTCCCTCACCAACTGTCATTTTGATTTCAATGAGTTTCCATCCGAAAATGGTATCGCTTCGGTTTCACTTTGCACTTTTGTGTTAAAAGCCCTAATTACACTCTCAGCAGCCACTATCCATATACACCTACCGCCCACTGCCCACCGCCCCCTCATCCCTCCCCTCATGTGTCTAGTTGGCAAATTTGACACTTTTCTCATAATTTTGTATTGCTGGCAAACAACTATGATGCAGAGAAAGAAAAACTGAGGGTGCAATTATCACTTTTTTGAATTGGAAACAAAACTGTGTAATCCTTACAAGCAAAAAGTATTTCTCTTATTATAGTTACCTTTTTTACTACCTCTAGAACCATTAGTTAAAAAAAAGCAATATGTAATAATAATAGATAAACCATGATCCCAGCTGCTAGTACTCTAAGTCTCTATCTTAGCCTTAGTAAACAACTCTAAAATCAAAATAAATAAATTGAGGAGGTGTTTGAACAACAGAGTTTTATATATCTTTTAGTGCTTTTATTTGAACTTTTTCCAAACTGTTTTATATTTTTTCCGGTGTCCTTCGGACGAGTGTGTCCTCAGCTCCTGTGGTTTTTGTTGTTATTGTGGCCGGGGCCAGCAGCTGCACTCATGGGCTTGTGCTGCCTGTTTGTGTTGGCCAGAGGTTTGCAATTAGCCCAGAGCCTGACAATTGATGGCAGGCGGAGGATGAGCACTGGCCTCCCTGGAAGCCCATACAAGCCCTGACGCAGATTGCCTGTCCCCAATTAGTTGTCGACAGGCCATTTCTCCCCGCACACACATATTGTTTGATTTGACTTTTATGGTTTATAATTGGTTTTTAATGTGGCCGGCAATTAGCAGCGAGCAGTGAGCGGCGGGATCTAGAGCATCTTAAAGATTTAATTTGGTAGCCGCCATAAAGATGTCTCCATAAAATCGCTGGATTTATGCTCGACCATTCAGGAGTGACATGAAGAGCATATTAAATGCAATAAATTCACTTAGCAGCAGCCTGGGAAAAGCTCACATATAAACTCAGGAAAACTCACTGACACGTAAACGATGCCTGGTATAAATGCAATTTCTCTTCTTGACAATGTTTTTCCCGGCGAGCAAGCTTCAAATAAAGAAGTCAAGTGCTGGGGGATGGGTTGGAAAATGGGGGGACTTGGGTGGAAAAGTGGGGTAAGTCGTTGTGCAGACCTTAATGGAATTGTTGCCTCCACTTCGCAATTATCGGTGCATGAAAAGGAAAGTGCAGCCGCGCGATAATAAAGAACAACAGTAACACGAGCAGGAAAGTCATATGCCAGCACTTGCCCACAGAATTGAGGAGGCGAAGTAGAGAGGTGGGCGGGACCAGGAGAGTACAAAGCCCTTTATCGATTTAATTAATTTTCCTTTCCCTCAAAGCCGCCAGCAGGTGCCGAAAACTGAAAGATTGACTGACTGATTGACTGACTGACTGACTGGCTGACTGAGTGCAGTACATGCAAGCTGTTGTAGTGGGATTATGTTACATGAGGTCACCTACTTTCAGGTGTCAAAGTGCCTGGAGTAATTAAAACAGGGTTGGCAACCGATTTTTAGTTTAAACTATACTAAATCCTACCACAAATTCAAAGGATCAAGACAGTCACTGCTTCTTTTGTATTTCTTTGCAATTAAAATATATATTTTAATTCAAGACCTCGTTCACAAACTTGCATTAAAACGTATTCTTCTCGGTAGAATGAAAAATTACAATCAACATGCCCTTGCTTCTCATTTCTTTTACTTTACCCGCTTTTGTCTGTTATAAATGTCGTGTTTATAGCTACTTTAGATCAGTGTTAGATTAATGTGCGGACCCTTATACTGACCCTGCCTTTGTTTGGTTAACCACAGTACACACATGTGTTTAAGTTGGAGCAAACAGAACACAGACCAGTCACGGTATTAATAATCAATTCCAACCTCGATCAATCAGCAACCGCTCATTGACAGCTCCTGGAATTTCTCCTAGAACGCAGTAAAGTCCCCCTTATCCTTATCCATATCCCCGTCCTTAACCCACCTTTCCTTTCTTTTCCTTTCCAAACCTCATTAGCCAACACATTTCTGTGAGTCAGCAGCGAGTCGTTCGCACGTGTCTCGCACAGTTGTCGCCTGGTTTTCCATGGCATGCCTAGCAGCCATAGAGGGGCGGATTCGGGACACAGGGGCAGCGAGGGGTTAAGCAAGGCTAAGGAGTGTTTTTATTATTGGCCTACTTTACCTGGCCGCCCGCCGCGAAAATGTCCATAATTGACAGTCGGACTGAAATACGCTGGAAATTACGAAGGGAAATAACTGAGTGCACAATCACAGTGAATTTATTTGATTGCTCAATAGGCAAATTGAATGGTATTTATATAAAGTCCCTAGACCTTATTGCCTTATTTATCCTTGGGAATATTTTCCTAATTCTTCGAACACTAAATATTAGTAAAACGGAGTTTTTCCTTTGGCAATAATTAAACATTTAATGGTAACTATAAAAGTGTGTAATATTAATTAGTAAAGGAATATTTTATCCTTTAGATGACATTTACTTGAATATTGCCAGCTTTGTTTTAATTACTTGCAACTTTGAAGGTCTCTTAATATTATTAATTCAAATAATTATTTTTTTAATTGGCAAATGAACGAAACATTTTAAATGTACTTAGATTGTTACCCAAACCTTCCTAGCCAATTAATTTAGAAAATACTTACTACCCATTTTAACCTACAATCTTAACTAGAAATTCCAATTTGATGGCAATAATAGAGTCGTAAAAAAAGATTAGTTTTACAACCAATTACTCAAACCTTAAACACCAATCTGACACGGACTTTCATCGGTGGCTTTTTCGGGGTTTTTTCGCCCCGGGAAATGTGCAACTCTTTATCGATTCGACCAAAACCATTTAGATGTGCCCGCTCATCAAGGCCTGGCGGCCATTAAATATAAATTCGACAGGCACCGGGCCATCTGCAGTTGACCCAAAAAGCCACTCGACTGGGGACCTGTGCCAGGAGGCCGAAAACTAAAACTCACAAATCATTGAGCGGTTCGAAAGTGCAGGACGATAACTGCGATGAGTGATGGGGAAATTGCATCTGCATTCAGTTGGGCGAAAGTCTGGCTCATTAATAATGCAGCCGGCATACGGGGCTCCATTTTCCCGATCCGAGGCCCATTTACCCTTCCGGCTGGCCACACCAACTTGCACTTCCCGAGCTTCCCAACTTCCCATTTTCCGAACTGCCCAACTACCTTAACTTCCCCAACTTGCCGCGACTTCCGCTGCTCGTTAGGCGATGGCTCGTGAAATGAGCTCCGACGTTCATTGCACATTATGGCCCACGTCCTGTATGGCTTCTGTTGCTCTTTTCAGTGCTGTTATCCTTTTTTCCAGTCCTTGCATAATTACAGGCGGCGGCTGCAGCCCAAGTTAATAAACAATTTGCACTCCATGTGGCGGTGGCGCCTCCCTGGCCGCGCATTATTCGTTAATTACTTTTTAATTGCACGGGCAATAGCCCAATTTCGCTTATTCGGCCTGTCCTCGGTGCGTATACTTAATATTTTTGTTTGGTATGCATGTATTTCGGGTGTTTCTCTAAGGTTTCTCCTTGCGTCATAGGCGTATCCACTTTGCATGTCCCTCGACTCGACAGGGGTGTTCTTTTTGGGGGTTTGGGCCAACTAAATTAAATTACTTGCCTTTTAGAGCGATTGTCATGATGAGTCACGGCTAAAAATGTGCAAATTGAGCCTCCTCTGGCGCTGCCTTTTTTTTTACCATTTTTTGGGTATGACGAAGGTTCTGCTGATTGTCGCGTTGCTACCTGAATTTTCAATGAAGTTTAAAGAGAGGAGGGCATGAAGATGTGGTTTTAAATTTCCAAGAGAAAACCTTTTTAAAGGCAATTACTTTTACTCTAAAGACACTTTTAAGAAGCGTACCTGCAAAGTCATGATTGGAACTCCTTTCCAATTTTATCAAACTATCCTCCGTTTCAACTATTCATACCTAAGGATATTTATTTAAACGGCTTACAAATGGCCTGATTACGTGCTAGAAATACTTAAAGGGAAGATCACAAGAACTGTTGCCCACGAATGCAACATAAATCTCATCCGATGCTGGAGGACTCTCTAGGGAATGGGTAATCGCCCCGCATCCCCGCAACCCCTCATCCTTCGAAAACTGTGCAAATGCCATCACGTCAGTGGGAACCTGTCAATGTTGTTGCTTAGCGCGTTGTTGTCCTCGTCTTCGACCTGCTCTTGCTCTTGCTCCTGCTGCTGCTGGCCCAGGACCCACCGACTGACAGATGGCTGCCTGGTGGCATTAGGTGGCAATTTGTAGGCAATGGGCAGCCGAGGAGCCAGCGAAACAATCGCCCTCGGCCGACTGCTCCTTCCGAAGGGCTTGGCTTCGTTCGTATCCAGAAAGAAGTTGCCACGAATCCTGCAAGCGGGCTTATCAGACGGACGCGCCGAGATTGAGCGATTGCCAACTCACCTGGGATCCGCCCCCATCCCCATGTGGGCGGGGCCGCTTCCTGGCTCCCGGCAGATGCCGAACATTTCGGAGGGCTCGCATCGCTGGGCGGGGAATCCCCGGGGCTGGCCCACACTCTCCACGAAATACTCCCAGGCTCGCTGGTGACTGCAGCCAACTGCAAGAGGAGATTGGTATATTAGCTGTTAGTTGTCTTATATTAAAAATTAAATATTAAACACTAAAGAATATCTAAGATATTATTTAACTGAAATTATATGAATTATATATAAGAAAATTATTAAAACCAAAGACGTTTGTCAAGTATTATATTTATAACTTGATTTTTAGTTATTACTTGACATCAGTCCCTTATCAGATATTATTACTCTGAAATTTGTTTAATAATGTAATTAATATACTAGATGTATTGCATATTTATCGTTTTAAAAACCGTTTTTAACTAAGCCTTAAACTGTTTATATATTATATGGATATTATTTTATCGTAAAATATGATTCATAATACTTGTTTAAGTATTCATTTAAAAATCCTCGTATTAAATTATGTCTAAGATATATCTTCCAAAAAATACTTTTTATGAAGGACTTATATTAAAATCTTTGTGTCTCTTAAGCATGTTTAACCAAGTAAAAGTTAAATTTTATTAAGAAATACTCCAGTTTAGTACCCACCAATTATCCCCAGCCAGTTATTGGCAATGTTCTGCCTGGCACAGCCCGGTTGCAGGGGTCGTCCTCCATTTGGGTAGAAGTCCGCGTGGCCCATGGCCGCCGGGTTGCCCAGGAGGCCCCCATCCGTGTGGATGACGTCCACGAACCTGGCATCGCTGGGACTCAGGCGGCGGTTGGAGCTGTTGCCCTCGAAAAGGGGCAGGGCCGGATCGAGGGCCGTTATCCTGGCCAGCTTGATGCCCCACTCCTGCAGCTGCTTGCCCGCGAACCCGGCCACCTCGGCGCCCAGGCTGAAGCCAATCAGGTGGATGTACTTGGCCGGATAGCCCTTGTCCACCAGGAATCGCAGGAACCTGGCCAAATAGCGGGCCGTCACCGGCAGATTCTCCACGGCATTCGAGTACCAGGGCACCGCTGTCATCGCACTCCAGTCGATGAGGATGACATTGTACTTGCCCCGCCTGAGGAAGGCTGCAAACATGGACACGGGGTCAGGATAAATATTGGAGGGAGGAGGGCAGGCAGTCAATGTCCACTCACCGTCCTTCAGCTCCTGGCTGCTCTGCCGTTCGCCGGTGGCCGACTCCGAAAAACCGTGCAGATAGATGGCCAGCGGGTAATTGAAATTGAAATTGCTCTGCGCCAGCCGGGCATCGTCGCTCAGGTGGAGCAGTTGGGCGGCGTTGCGGTTCCGGCTGCAATGGAAGATGGCCCCAATTTTGATGGCCCCTCAATATGCATGGGCTGGGATCGGAAGGGGCGACGTTTGCTTACCTGGTGTACAGCATGAACTTTATGTCCTCGCGTTCTTTAATCGCACAGCAGGTGGAGCAGGATCCACGCGGGGCGGCGCTGTAGAAGATGGGGGAACCAGCTGGGGATTTAAGCATAAAATTAAACCGATGCCGCTTAAAAACAAACTGGAAAGAAATTATTTCCATTTTGGAAGTTTTCTTAAAACAATTTTCAATTTTAATTAAATTCTCAGATTTCAATGCTAAGCTTTTTCTTTGTATTTTACAATTAACTATTCAAAAAGCACTTGTTCATGTCTCAATTTACTATTAAATTAAATAAAATGTATAAACATGACTTTATTAATATTCAAATAAGCCGAACAAATTGCCAGCCATTAAATAACTTACAACATCCGTTGAAACTTCAAGAGGAAATCGAATTTGTCAAGTGCCAAACACGAGCAAATTTATCTAGAGCTTGGAACACAAAACTAATTGATTCATTAGCTTCATTAACTGACTGGCAACGCGTCCGAATGCCAGGTAGCCATAACCATAACATAACAATAACAATAACACACAGTAACAACAAAGACCAAAACCCAAACAAAAACAGTGGCTAAGAAAACGAAACTGGCCTAACGAAGCCCAACTTGGCCGTGAACTTGAGGGGAGTTAAATTAAATCAAGTGGAATGGTATGTAGATGTACAAGTGCTACAACAGTAGCCACAAAGACAGCACGTGACGCATACGCCGCGTGTTACGTACCAGAGGCACAAACAAAAAAAGAAAAATAAAAATAAAAACAAGTTTTCATTTCCATCAGGTTTTCGCTGTTCACACGACCAAGACTTTAATCAGTTCGATTGGTGGGTGGGTGAAACCGCCAGTGGGTCAACCACTTTGCGATTGAGATGTCAATGACGCTGCTCTGCCTTCCTTTTTCGCTCTGTTTGTTTTGCTACACATTTTTATCGCCAGTTGCGACTGCATACGGATAATACACTTGATTAGATGCCAAGTAACAATGACGATGGCCTTAGCCAATGCCGGATTCATTTGCAATTCCGTCCACTTATCACCTTCCTTTTGGCTGGCAAAAAATTATATCAACTTTTAAATGGTCTTCTATTGTGTTATGGTATTTGGGTATTTAAACAAATAAAGTACATTTAATCAGAATCTTATTAATAATATTGTTTGTTATTGTTTTTTTTAAATACTATTTTAAATATAGATTGAAGTTGAATTAATACAAAGTTGTTAAGCTAGTAGAAATAGTAGTTTATTTAGGGAAAACCATTTAAAAATCTAATAAATCTTTATTAGAAAAAATGGAAGTAATATACTTTTCAATACAATTGCTAATCTTTTTCTAATATTAATTAATCTGCAACCAAAGCTAGTAATTAAATGCCTAATTATAAGTCAGAGTATCTCAACTTCGTTTTCCGCAGTCCTTTTTATTGCTTTAATTTACTCCAAATTTTATGTATGTAGCTTAAATATCTTTTATTTATGTTAATGTGCTGGCTGCGTTGATTTTTTTGCTGCAGAGCGGAAGAGTTTGTCGCGCTTATTTATGAGGAATGTTCCGAGGTATTGCTATTTAATTTTATTTTACGTATTCTTTGTTTTGCTTTGCCTGTGGTTTCGCGACGTCATGCCGTGCATTTAATTTGTATTTCTGTTTTTTAATTATCACGCTACTAGCTTTAATTTAAATGTACGTTTGGCTGGCAGTTAATAAGCGGCTTTAAGCCGCGGTGATTGTTATGGTTGCACTCAGAACTTTACGGGTACCGGCTTTATGCTTCTAGTCGAGTGATTCCCCTACTGGCATTGAAAACGGTGTGGTTTACGCCATTAAGAATGTCGTAAAGTGCGGCACGTTATGATCTATATAAGTTGTGCGAGGAGGAAGAGACAAAGAAGGGGCTTTACAAGTGATATGCGATACATTGATGATTTGTTTGGCTAGTAAATATCTTTGTGATGGCCCATCCCCTTTCCAGCTGCCCTCCTTCACAGCTCAGTGGCCATCCAGCTGACCTGCCCCAAGTCAAATATTGCCGATGGTCAACAATTGAATCTTTTGAGTGCGCGTATCAACAAAGACGTCAGCTTGTTTGGCTTACAAGCCATTCCGCCTTGAACTTATGTGTATAGTCACGCCCCAACCGCCCACTTGGGACACGATTTTCCAGCTGACATTGAGGAGAATCAATGCTAATAGATGCCACTTTCGGTTTTAGCCTCAGTTTCCAATCACGATGTCTCAACTTACCCAGCAGAAATGCAAATACATTGCATAATGTCGAGGCGGCCGGCAACACCATGGCAAACACAATAAATTAGTTCAAATATGAAGTCAAGAGCTACGGCGATTTTCGTACAATGAACCCCCGATTTTGGGCGTGCAATTCTAATTCACTTAGGTACGCGAAAATCAACATTCAAATCGGTTTCCGCAATTGTTATATATTGTTTTATGTTTGTCTAGACATCACAAATCGCGATTACAATCGACACCAAAAACGATCTGTTCTCGACGAGCACCGAATACGGACTGAACGGTCGGAACTCCCGATCCGCCGAGCTAGACTTTCTGCCTCTGCCTCTGCCGCCGTCGACTGCGCTGCCCGCGTCGCTGCCGATCTGATAAGCAGAATTCGCGAGGCCCTAAAACGAAAGACTGAGGCAACAAACTTGTGCGCGCCTGTAAGCCATAATACGTTCCGTATTTAAATGAGTTAATCAGGCATGCAAAAGCCGGCCGAGATCGTAAAATAGATTTTCAGTTTCCTGATTGTCGCGCGTCCAACACACACCGCCCACCACCTACCACCCACTCCATGCCGGGCATTCCAAATGAGCAGGCCACCCAGGCGATCTTTGCCGGGAAAAGGCAAGCCAAAAGTTCAGCCGGATCCATCTGACAGACGGCTCACCTTGACCAGATGCGACTTTCCGTTTCAGTTCACTTATCGCCCCTCGATCGGATTCAACATCCGACAGCCTTAAGGTGGGGATACCTATTGAAAACTAATCATTATTTATCGTTAGTTCAGTTAAGCAGTAACGAATATTCCGTTAGGTATTTTGGGTGGAATTCAAAGTATTTTTAAAGTTAAATTAATATGATGATTTATTTTGTTTGCAAAATATAATTAAAAAGTTCACTTTGTTAAGGTCATTGCGAATTTTTCAGTTTCTTTTCGTTTTTTTTCTGACCCATCCCCTGCAGGTCTTTTGTTTCTGAAGGTCTGTTAGCACGCCGCTAAAATGGCCATTAATCACAGGAAAATAAAAAAGAGGATAGTAAGGGCATTAATGCTTCGATCCAACAGTTTGTGAAATTATTTTCAATGCGGGCGTGCGATTTCGCGGCTTTTTGCGCTTTCGTCTCAGCTGTCGATAAATACGCCGAATCCAGTGGCGTCTTATAGGCTATAATATCAGCGGTATACAAGTTTCATAAACTTGGAAATATCATAGAATTTAAAATTAACTAACTAATCTTTTAAGTTAAATAAAAATTAAATATTACCCTGAAATTCAAAAGAAAACCCCCTTCCACTTATTGCCAACATTCACCATGGTCGCCAAACCGGTGACCACTCAACCAGAGATCGATCAGCTGTTGTTACAGATGGCAAGAAATAATTGCAAAAAGATTCTTTGGACATTTGCGGTTGCCAATGAAACATTTGATTGATTTGCCATTGCTTGCATAAGCCCCCAAATACCAATTAAATGTATACCTTGCATGTATGCAATTAAACCGCAGAAGCCCTCGCTGGCGAACAATTTCCACGATGTTCGAAGTGGCATTGGGGAACCATCAAGTGCAAGGGCTCCGCTTCAAAGCCGCACAGTCAAGGAAAGCCATGTGTTCTAGGTTCTACATCAAGAGCAAGCCCATTAGTCGTCCCCACACTTGAAATTGTGCGAAAAAGGAAAATGGAAATACAGACGGCGAAAATAGCTTTACAACTTCCTCAAGCCTTGCCAAAATTTATGGCCCGCAAATAATAAATACAATTGGTTTTGCAACAAAGGGAGCAGCTTCCAAAAATAGTCACATTAACTATAAATAGCTTAATACGATCGTAAACCAGTTCATTCAATCAGGGCTTAAAAAGGTGCTGAATCACTAAATTAATTACCCGAGGGGATGGTCAACAATGGGTAGTTCTTATGAGTGGAAAGATTCGAAATCAATTAACGATCTGTCAGTCTGAGGTCGAACACCCAAACTGACCTCAGAAGGCGTCTATGCAGACATACAGATATTGAGATACAAACATGGCCAGAAACAAAGCAAAACACTGCTCATCAATTTGCATAATCACTCGTTGATTCGATACGAAATCAGACCGTTAGCCAATGCGTAGATTGCAATCGACTGCTAATTTAGCATCTTTAAATTTCATTTTTATTGTTCGAAGTGTCGGCTGTAAAAGATACTTTGCCGGATCTTTATGGACATGTCAAACGGCTTCTGGAAAAGGCCTTGAAAGTTGCAGCCATCATTTACAGCTAAGCAGTTGAAAGTCGACATGTCGTCATAATAGGCCAGATCAATATGTGCCTACTGTTTGGTTAATTAATACACTGCTGCTTGTGAATTTATGATGGTAAATCGAATTTATCGCCTGTCCATTCTAGCAGAAAAAACATTTTAAAACAGTTAAACACAAAAAAGGACTTAATAAAAGAAAGTCAGTTTGAAAGTTCAAGCTAAATACAAAATCTAAATCTCAGACTAAAGTCTCAGTTTTTGTAATAATAATTAAGGGTTTATACATAGCCATTGAAAAGGCTATTTTATTTTAAACTCATCCATAATACTTTTTCATACAATATAATATTTTGTGATAGAATGTCGTAAACACTTCACACAACGCCGAACTTGATCGTTTGCTTTCAAAGTTTGTTATAACTTTTTTTAAGTGTATTTAAATTTTTTCTGATTCATGAGTGCACTAAAGTATAATTCCCAAAGCTATATTTTTTTAATGACAAACATTTCCAGCAGTTCTAATAATTTAAATGCAGCTAAGCTAAGAACCATAATAAACTGGCATTTCGGAATGCTGCAAATGTGTCTTAATCATCATAAGCTTACAGATAATTGAAACAAAACGAGGGAATGTTCTTTCTTTGCTTCAATGCAATAAACTTTTAATAACCTTACCAGTTTTAAACTGCAATACAAAATCAGCTTACTGCTCACTATCCCTTCCTTGCTTTTTTCTGTTTTACTAGTTTTGTTCAGCTTAAAAGAAAACGCGAAAATGTAGGTTGATAAGCCTAGGATCTTTGGGGATTTGAAAAGTTCTGTTTTACTATATTTCGTAGTTAAGGTTTTGCTGTGCTTCACACTGCTTTCAACTGAATTATATGCATACTTTATGGATGAAAAACACAACTAGATTATAAGCACAATTCCTAGCGTACTTAAAGGCGTGCAGATTAAATCTTTTCTTCCCTTATCTATAATTTCAGGACAAGCTGCTGAGCAAACTGGAAGAGGAGAGCGAGCCGGACCCGCCCACGTCGCAGGAGGACGAGTGTGTGATCTGCATCAATGCGCGGGCCACCATGCAGACCTCTCCATGTGGCCACCGCGTCGTCTGCCGGCGGTGCTTCGTGAAGACGATCCAGAGCGCGGTGGCCCAGCGGCTGCTGCCCCTGCGCTGCGTGATCTGCCGGGCGCGGGTGAACCGGCTGACCTCGTCCTCGGGCACCTGGCGCATCCAGGAGTCGGCCAGCAGCTACTCGATGGGCGCCAAGAGCTGGGCCTCCGCCGGAGTGGCCGCCGGCGGGGTGGTGCCCTCGGCCAGCTCCTACTCGATGAACGACGCGCACAGCGGGCACCACTCGTTCCACCAGCCCACGCTGCACAAGTCGGCGGTGGGGCGGCACCATCCGCACCACCCGCCTCACTACGCCCCGCGCCCAGGATCGGCCCATGCCCGCGTGTCCCAGTCGGACAGCCTGTACTCGATGAGCTCGACGGGATCGGCGGCCTCGTCGGCCTCCGGCTACTCTCACTACTCGAAGACGTCTTCCATATCGAGCAACGGTCCCTGCTCACCGGCCTCGCCGGCCGTGGCTTCCAGCTCCCATCACCTGGCGCCGCCCTCGCCCACCACCCACCACCACCCCCATGGCCTGGCCTCGCCCACTCCCTCTGGATCCTCGGGGAGTTCCCTTTCGCCCCGCGAGAACGGCGCCTCGCACTCGCACTCCCATCATGGCGGCTGTCCCAGTGGCTGCTCCGGTGCCGTGCCGAGGAAGCCGCTGCACGCGCTCACCAACTGCTCCCCCGCACCCGCCCCCGCCTCCGGCTCCTCCTCCAGCGGCAGTGGCCACAGTGCGGGGGGCGGGAGCGGAACCAGCGGCATGATGACGCCCACGCACACGTACCCGGGTCGCAGGCACGTGAAGAACCGACTGATGGACATCCAGAACCGCCTGCCGCCCATCAAGGAGTTCCGCAGTCCGGCCAAGGTGCCGCATCCCTCGCCGGTGCACGTCAGCAATCCCAGATTTCGGTGAGTGTGGCACCTGTGTACTGGAAAGTGTTCCAGGGACTCATGTACCCCATTCCTTGCAGCTACTCCACTTACACCAAGTCCAGTGCCCACGAGCTGGCTCCGCTGCTTAGGGAGTCCGGATCGCCGCCGCCACGTCGACCCAGTCCGATGAACATCCAGCTCAGCTGCTCCCCACTGGCCCCGCCCCCTTTGAAGGCGGGCGGGGCAAGGATCTGCCCGCTGACCTCGAAGAACTCGCTGCCCAAAAACGCTTACGTGATGCCCAAGGACAAGAAGCCGCCAGCTTCTGCTCCGCAGGGGAAAGCAACTGGCACTGCCGCCAAGTCGACTCCACAGGGAGCGGGCTGCTCGAGGGCCTCTGCAGGATGTGCGGCTGCCAGTTCAGGATCAGCAGGTCCTGGACCAGCCGCCCATCCCAAGCCCACGTCAAGCTCTTCCAGTCGCAGTTTTCCGCTTTTCTCCGCCGCCAGCAATCAGAGTGAGTTTTCACTTAAGTTTATTTATTTATTATAAATGATGGAATAGTTTATAAAACTAAAGCTAACATTAAAGGTATAGTACGAGGCCTTCGACTATGTTTGTTTAAAGATGTTTAATATTACTTATTATATATAAGTTAACATACATACATTAACTTTCTAATGAGTAGCCCCAAAATATTGATGAAATTTCTAGAAATTTAAGAAAAGATTTCAAGATGAATCTAACAAACTCTGAAAGAATTTCCTTCCGAAAGAAAAACTCTTCCTTCCCAAAGAAAAACTCTTTTTGAAGGAAATTCTTTTAGAGTTCACATTTTTGGAAGTTCTAACTTTCCCTATATCACATATATTCTGTAATAATAAAGGTTAACTTATATTCCAGGAGAGAAGGCTGACAATAAGAAGAACGAGTCCGTTGAGCGCAAGAAGAAGGAGGAGAAGATCAAGCTGAAGGCCGAGAAGGAAGCCAGGAAGGTGGGTGAAATGGCAGGGAACTTTGGTGGACCCCATCCTCCTCTTTGTTTGGGAGATGCATTGTTTTCCCCCCGAAACCCCGAAGCCCCCAAACAGGCTGTGCATATTTGTATTGTTTGTAATTGGCCTCGTTCCCCTTTTTCTTTCTGCCAACTGTTTTGGAAAAGTTTTTCATTAATCGCGGGCGAAAGGGCTTAGGGAAGTGGGGGTTCGCCGAGTTCTCCTTTTGTGCCGGCAAAGCATAAATTTCCAAACTTACGAGCACGGGAGACTCATAAAGCGCGGGCAATTCCGATTTTCTTGTTTATGATTTCCACTGCATGCAAACAAAGTTATTCATTTTGCATTTCCCATTTTACATTTTCCATTTTGCAGGAGGAGAAGCGAATGGCCAAGGAGGAGGAGCGTCAGGCCAAGCTGCACGCCAAGGAGGAGAAGAAGCGGGGCAAGAAGGAGGCCAAGGAGCTGCTGTTGGCCAACGATGGGAACAGCAAGAAGTGAAGGGGGTGGAACCCGATTAGCCAGCAAAAACGCATATTTCCAGTTGCAATTCTAGCCCTAAGAACATCACCAAGTATCCAAGCCCGTACTATATCAGATCGAACCGGATCGAATTAGATCGCCATCTCTCACCACTCAACATCCCCACATGAAACGAGCTTGATTGTATTTTTAGGATAATATTTTGTCAGTTAGCCATTAATCGTTTCTATAAGTTTATAACCGAAAAGGAAAATAGCAAAGCCAAATATAAAAAAAGGAATATCTAAAACAACAGATATCTCCCTACAACTCCTTAAGAATTAACATCCTGCACAAGTCTCAATATGATTTTCTTCCATTTCAATAAAGATTTCACCATAATTTGGTATGGAAAGCCATATTTTAAATACTTTACTGTCCAGAACTCTACTAATATTTTATAAATTTCAACTGTATTAAAAATGTTTAATTGGTTTAATTAAAGAGACGCTTACTTTTCTTCTTTTAAGCTTTCCGAAAATCATGCCAATCCTTTGTATAAACGATAAACCTTTGGCAGAATCGGACACATCCACTTGATCTTAGCTTTCATTTCCCATTTAGTTTTAAGCTAAAACTTCCATTTATTTTTCCCTTGGTTTACTGACCACTTTCATAACTCTTCACAGTCTAGAGATATGATAAGAGTAAGACGATATCGCTGCCTTTCGTTCGACATTGCCTCAGTCTCAGCTCATCTGTCTCATTATCAAGTTAAAGGTTGTTGAAACGATTTCAATTTGAACAGATTCCGATGGAAATATCCGTACTAGACCTTTTTACCTTCAATTTTCCAAATACTAGACTACTAACAAGATACCCCTAATTAGAGAGAACCTCATCTCGAGATATAGAACCATGACCACATCAAGGCAAGCCAATGTTAGAGCCAAGCTTTAGCAAACGTAAGCCCGAATCCGGATATATTAATAGATATGTACTACCAGTATGTTAACATGTTGACTAACAAATTATAAAAGACGAGAGCATATTAAAGTAGTTTTCATATACCCCTCTATATATATTATATATATCTGTAACTAAATCTATAGATTCCATACCTATATTGGAAACTGTTCAAGCGGCAAACATAAGCAATGTTTCGATGTATGTATGTGTATATGTGTTACCAGGATTGTTTTAAAAACAGAAAAAGATATCCCGCAAAAGGGGAGCAAATAAGCCCAATAAAGAATCAATTATGTTAGTCCCGGCGTTTCCTTAGCTTGGACAATTTTCTTTTCTGCCAATCGCTGCTTGGCCTTCAGGCACCCATTGAAGACCTTGCCAAAGATATTGGGCAGTTCTCCCCGGCAGTTAAGATTGCCCAGCTTGTGGAGGGCTCCGAAGTCCAGGCAATCGATGTGGTCATCTCCATTGCAGTCCTGTCCGTGCTTAAACATGTAGTTCTGGACCGTGTCGGCTGCACAGTGGGGCTGATTCACGCAGTTGGTGAAGGCTGCATAAAGGAAGTTACACTTGGGTTGGTCATTCAACTGGTCAACATCAACTTACCGTCGTCGGAGAGCGCTGTATCCGTGGGCAGAGTCAGTTTTCCCGCCTCCACCCAGTAGCCCCAAGTAATCCGGAATATGCCGCATGCCCCATTCACACAAATTGCGGATGCATTGCAGCCACTCATTGTTTCACATAGACAGTCCAGGCAATCTTCCGTGACGGGTTTGTTTTTCACTAAATGCACAGAACAAAATGAGTACCAACGCCGGATAATATTTTCTTGGTTTTCAGAATATATTCGAGTAAAAGTATATTAACTACTGATTTTATTTAAATACCAAAAAAATAAATAAAACAAAATGTAAATATATATACCATACATCATATATTCTATGGTTTCTCGACTCAGTGTACAAGAAAAGTTAATTTTCTTTCTTTTCAGAATATATTTGAGTAAAAGCATATTTTTATCTTCTGATTTATTTAATTTAAATTTCAAAAAACAAATAAAACAAAATGTAAATATATATATCATATATCATAGATGCTATGGTTTCTCGACTCAGTGTACGAGAAAAGTGCAAATGGGCGGATGTAACGGCCGGGTTTATATATACTATAAGCCATCCCGACAAACTGGCTTTAGTTTACTATACAGCGAAAGCAAATGGATTACCATAATTATAGAGCAATCTCTACTACGTACTAAGCCTCAAATGGCACAGTGGTTCGACAACACACATCTCGCTGAGGTTGTTAGGTCTTATGGTCTAAGCCACTTACCCTCAGTACTGGACCCACTGTCCACCAGTAGCCACAAACAAGCCAAGCCGACGAGTAATCGAAGCATATCTGAGCTTTGATTCCGATCTAGAATAGAGACCCCGACCTTCTGCCGCCGTGTTGACCACACAACTGATCTAAGTTGGCTGCCAGCCACTTGTTTATTAATCAAAAATAACGCCTATATTAGCAATGCAATTTTCGCACATAAATTACCCGGACTCTTCCTCATAAGTTAGTTACTAAAAACTAGTTAAAGGGCTTAGTTGGCTTTCTGCCGCTTTCCATCCCGAATGGCGTTATTCAAACAGCGTTTGAAAATGTTCTCGTAGGTAAAGGGCATGTCCGCCTTGCAATTGAAAGGACCCATGTAATGAATGGCTCCGTAATCGTAGCAGTCCTCCTTCTCGTCATCGTTGCAATCCTGTCCGTACTTCACCATATAGCTCTGCAAGGTATCAGCTGCACAGTAAGGATCATTGGCGCAGTTGGTAAAAGCTGACAAGTAAAGGAGTGTTGAATGAATTATCGATTCAATTCAAAGGGCAATCCCCGTTCTTACAGCTATCCGTTAAAGGCGAATCGCCTGGTATTGTCAGTCTGCCCGAATCCACCCACTGATCCCAGGTGAGCCTGAAGATGCCACATGCCCCATTCACACACACCGCGGTGGCATTGCACCCACTCAGGGCCTCACACATACACACCAGGCATGTTTCTGTAATGGGCTTCGGGTTCTCAGCTGCCACCCATCTCCCGCCAATTGTTAGGCCGAGAAACCAGAATAGTATATGTCTATAGTGCATAGCTCAGCTGCGAGATCAGTATTCACTTCCGATTCGATGCGTACCGCGATTGTTCAGCCACTGAAACGTTTTCAGCACTGACTACTGATTTTTATTAAACACTGCTCTGAGAATTGGCTCTATCGAAAGTGGCTAATTGCAGTAATAGGAAATGCACCGGTCTAATTTTAAATCCGGGGTGATTCCCGGTTGTTATTTATTCACCATAAAAATCTTAACTTAAGCTAAGAATCGATAAGATTTGCTTTTTTTCAAAAACAGTTGAAATTAATAAACTAACATTTAAAGTTAGGCATTTTTACTTTAAAGAGACACAATTATATCACTCCAGGCCCTCATTTTCGTACATTTCAATGCATTCTTCGAAGGCAGTCTGGTAGTTGTAGGGCAAGTCCGCCTGACAACCATAAGCCCCCAATTTGTGGATTTTGGCATAATCGAGGCAATCCATTTCGCCATCATCATTGCAGTCCTGATTGAACTTCTTCATGTAATTCTGCACCAAGTCAGCGGCACAGTGCGGATCGTTGGCACAGTTGATGAAGGCCTTCTCAGAGTCGGGAAGCTCTCCATTAAGAGTGAGTTTTCCAGCATCCACCCAGTAGGCCCAGGTGATGCGGAAAATGCCGCAAGTGCCCTTCTCCGGACTGGTGCAAATCGCCGTGGCATTGCAGCCACTGATGGCCTCACAAATACAGGTGAGGCACTTCTCTGTCACGGGCTTATCCAGCACATGACCTGTGAATGACACTAGTCAGACCTATTTCCTTTTAAATATATTTTGGGAAAACTCACCTTGACCTTGCACCAACGAAGGCGACAGCGTCAGCAGTAAGCAAAGAAAATACCCCAGTAAAGCTCTCATTCTCCCGCTTGATAAAATAGTTGCATCTGACACCTCTGCATATAAACCTGCGAATGGTGCCAGCGAATCCAATGGACTGCCTACTCACCCGGTTACTCCGGCAAACTAGCGGGCAATACCGGTTTATAGGGCGCATCCACAACCACATCCACACCCACTCGAATAGACAGCGTCTGCTACCCCTTAACCTCACCCTCAGTTTAAAAACAAAACCTATTTGATATTTCTAATCTACTTTGTGAACTTATTTTTAACATTTTGGCTGCTGAACTTCTTATGCATTTTGGTCCTTATAGATAGGTTAGACTAGATCATACAGCCCATTAAAGTGCAGGGCTGTTTTATACTTTTAGGGTATAAACCATACCTATACAAATTTAAAAAGGGGTGCAATTAATTTATAGAATTTAAGCACGGAATATATTAAGGAATAATTGACTTGTAAATCTGCCTCTCATATTTTAAAAAAGTCCGAAAAAGTATGCAACGTTAAGAAGCAGAAATATTTTATAGTAAGCTGTAAAGGCTGACTGACTATTTTATACACTGTTCAAAAATTTAATATTATCTACATTTTTTATTTAACTTTTTCCTTTTTCAGACTACAAAAACTATTCTGAAAACAACGTAAATATAAACAATGTAAAACTGAAAACGTTATTGAGAGCTGTGATTTATATTTATTCCCTTGTCGTATTGTCATTTATTATCAATCTCAATTGCGCAATCTTATTCGAATTCAAATGCATTGCCATAAATTATTAGTTATTACATTATTTAAATTTAATTAAGACATAAGTTTAGCAAGATTATGGGATTACTTGCTGGAGCGAACGTCGATTTGCTGGAAAGAATTGAGGCAGTTGGTCAGCTGCGTCTGGTACTGGTAGCTCAGCTCGCCCTTGCACCCGTATCCGCCCAACTTGTGGATGGCCGCGAAGTCGTAGCAATCGATGGCGTTGTCCCCGTTGCAGTCCTGCCCGAACTTGGTCATGTAATTCTGGATCGTGTTGGCCGCGCAGTACGGATCGTTCACGCAGTTGGCATAGGCTGGGGTAGATAAGTGCTGATAATATTTATGGAAAACATTAAAAATAAGAAAGGCTTACCGTCCTCCGACTGGGGACTCTCGTTGCCCAAGGTCAGCTTGCCGCCGTCGGACCAGTAAGCCCACGTGATGCGAAACAGGCCGCAGACTCCGCCGCCGCAGTAACGGGTCTGGTTGCATCCACTGATGGCCTCGCAGATGCATCCCAGGCACACATCAGTCACCGGCTTATCTGCATGGGGTTAAAAGATCGTTCAAATCAAATCAGTTCAGTTCAGTTCAGTTCACTGATTAGCCCGCGAGCGTAAATACTGCCGTAGCAAAACTCGAATGGTGTCACACATTTTTGCCCAGATCATGTCATCGCTTTATTCAGAGCATTCGGTAATGTTTTGATTTTTGAGAGTTATAACAAGCTAAGATCTTTGGAATTCCAGCAGAACACAGTAAAAAAGTAGCGCTCTTTATATAGGAATCTTTCGGTTAACAATACTAAACATTAAGAGGAAAATTTAGTTAAAGAAGATCAACTATCTGTAGGAGCAAAACAATAATTTTAAAATTCCAAGCAAATACACTACATTTTTAGATTATGATTACCTATTAACAAGAAAATGCTCTTACAGTTATTATTATCGGAATTAAAATAAGTCCTTCATTATCATTTTGGTTTCCCCCTTATAAGTTGAGTCATAAAATTTCAAAAATATATTAATAATGTTGAAGGAACAAAAATCAATTTCGTCGGCTGCACGCCCATGAACCTGAAAATACAAGCCGTTGAATCTGTCAGCCTCACGTCCCCATCTCATATTTTACCGAACTAGTTTTGCAACTTTCAATGGCAACATTGAAGCATCAACGTAGAACAAATCCGGCAGACGCAGGCAGTAGGCGAGGATGAGTCAATACATCGGCGTTATCAAGACCTTGTTCTTGTAATTAATTTCGTATTTTTAACGAGTATTGGCAATTTGCAAAGTCGAGAAGATTGGCTGGCAATCAAGCACAGCATGTCTTCTAGCCTTCTGCCTCACCCACACGCGCTAACTTAGAGGTTTCTGAGTTCACTGAACTATGCAAAACAATCTTGAAAGGCTCAAAAATTGGGTCAAGACTAAAAATTGTTTATCACGCCGCAAAAATATCAAAGGAAAATTTGTTTTATTTTTAATTAATTAATTTAGATCAAATTTAAAAATTATTAAAGCAGAATCTACTTCATATAAACATTTTTTAATGGGTTTTTCCTTGCTCTGAGATAACCCACACGCAGGCAGAGATTAAACTTACGATCCGACGTCATCAAAACAAATTGTCACGAAGGTGGGATTTTGTCGGGCTAAACAATAGAGTACCAAATGGCACTACACAACTTAATTCCGGATTCGGGGAAAATTTTAATAAAACTACATCCTTCTTCCGAAGACTTGAGTTGTGTTGATTACCCATATAAGCAATTAGTTTATTAAATAGAAATCCTATGATATTATTACCGCCTATGATTAATAAATTATTTTCAAAAATACTGCCAATTAATTTCCGCTTAATGTAATGGGGATATACAAATCGGAAGTAATTTCAATGGCAACACTGCGCTATTGAAAAACCAACGCAGTCAACGGCCCGAGTATAAAATGATAGATGTGCGTCTATCGAATCTGAAACCGATCCAAAACCCCCGACCATTAATGGACGTTTGTCAACTTCCAGATACTTGTTGTATGCAAATGCCGACAAGCACAATGGATAAATGTATCTGGGAAATCCGTTTAAGAACGAAACATGTCTTGGCGCAAAACAAAAGATTCAAATATCTATACAATTGCTAATTAATGTTAATGAATGCAGACGATCCGGTATTTGCGTTTTGTGCTAAAAGCAAATCACAGCAAATGCGTAACAAATTCGTCTCGAGAGGAACGGAAATGTTGGTTCTCGCCTAAATAATATTTTTCGAATTATTTAACTCACCGTTGGCTTGAATGAGAGCAGCGAATCCCAGGCACAATAGAGCGCCAAACGCCAGAATGCAGCACAATTTGTTGGCAGCCATTTTTAAGCAGAACTTTTGTCCGAAATATATTTGTTTCAAATGCAATTTTAAGAACCGCTAAACAGTATTCTCAAGGTGAATATAGAACCGAACTCTATCGAGCTGCCCGTTCGACTAAGCTGGAAATCCTACGGGCCTCGCTTTTTTGTTTGCAAAAGCTCACTCAAAGCTCCAAAACAAAAGACTCAAGCTGAGAACTCGAGAGAGTGATACTACTAAAATAAGTGATAAGGTTTGATTTTAAAATTATACTTTTAGGAGGCAGTGGTTTCAGTGTCTTCATTGCTGCAGAAAACTGTATCAAGATAACAAATTTGACTTAAAGCTGTAATTAAGAAGATACTCGGCTTTGAAAATATTTTTTTTGGTTACATATTTAACTAAGTTATGTTCTAAAATCAAAATATAACTTCTAAATTGTGGAAAATATTTTTTTTGGTTACATATTTAACTAAGTTATGTTCTAAAATCAAAATATAACTTCTAAATTGTGGAAAAAAAGCCTGCCTTTTGATGTCCCAAAACAATCTATACTACACAAGTAGAAGAGGTACCTCCATTTCTCAGTTACTCCGCTTTGCACAAATTTATTTAAAATGTAAAAATCTCAGTGCTTAGATCTTGTTGAAGGCAGCAATGTCGACGGACTGCACGAAGTCCTCGAACTCCTCGATCTTCTCCTGGAGCAGATCAATGGAGACCTTGTCGTCCTCGATGACGCACATGATCTGCAGCTTGTTGATGCCATAGCCGACTGGCACGAGCTTGGAGGCGCCCCACAGCAGACCGTCCATCTCGATGGTGCGGACATTGTTCTCCATCTCCTTCATGTCGGTCTCGTCGTCCCAGGGCTTGACGTCGAGGAGCACCGATGACTTGGCAATGAGGGCGGGCTTCTTGGACTTCTTGGCGGCGTAGGCGGCGACGCGCTCCTGCTTGATGCGCTCGGCCTCAGCGTCCTCCTCGTCATCGGATCCGAATAGATCCACATCGTCGTCATCGTCGGCGGCGGCTGGCTTGGCAGGAGCAGCGGCCACGGTGGGCTTGCCGCCGGCCAACTGGGGCAGAGGAGTTCCTGTCCAGGCGGCGCGCTCTGCGGCCTCGAAGGAGGCGATGTGACGGTACCAACGGGCCACGTTCACATTGTCGGCGGCGGGGGCCTTGCCCAGAGCCTCGAACACGGACAGATCGGCCTTGCTGGGAGTGTATCTGTTGGGTTTGGAAGGAGGCTCTAATTAGTATTTGCACAAAGGTGAAATCATCTCATTTGCCGACGTGGTGGGGGTGGCCCTAACCTCACTTGCCGCCGCGTGCTTACCCGCTGATGTAGCTGTTGTCGGCCAAGAAGTTGTTCAACTCCTTGAGTCCCTGCGGGGTCTTCACATCACCGAAAGCCATTTTAAATGCGTTTTTGTGGGGGAAATTCGCGTTTAACAAATCTGTAGCCGTGCTCTGCACAACGTTGCCGACGAAAGAAGAACTAGTGGTGGGAAAACATCGATGACGCTATCGACTAGTCGATAATTTTTGGAACCCTCGATTGTTTAATTAGGGGGTTTCCCAATCAAAGGCCTTATAATGGCAATATAAAATTAAAATTGCATTTTCTTCACTCATATTTACAACTTTAAAGGTCTTTAAGTTAAACATTTAAGAAGAGCAAATTCCGATGTTCGTTGTTTATAGCATATATCTGAAATAGAGACCAATATTAATTAACTTCTTAGTTCAATTGTACAACAATTGTACAACAAAATCAAATTATAAAGATTCCAGAATATCTAATATCTCCAGAATATATAATATGGGTTCAAATTATTATTTTTTATCCATTTTTACCATAGCAAGCAAATTAATTTTCTTTTGTTGGATGAAAAATGTGTGTTCTTAATACTTACGGTAGATGAGTTTGTATGAAATCGGATGAGAACTTGTAAAGAGTATAGTAGGTACACTAAATAAGATATATATATATCCTTTGTCGATAGCATACGGGTTCAAATTGTACAGAAATTTCCACAGACGTTATCCTTGCTTTAAAAAATAAACAGAGTTTAATTTATGTTGTTCACTATTTTTGTACACATTTTTTGTAATTTGTGTATATGTTTGTATGTAATATAAGTATAATGAGCTAAAACTATTCTTATTACCCTTATTAACACAGAAAATACAATTTTCTTTTGTTAAAAAAATGTTGTATTAAATAAATTTCGATAGTATCGCATGATAACTTTGGTTGATCCCTGGTAAAATCCCTCAAAATGGGCAGTGTTACCGTTCACCAAATGCCGTGAAAATCCAGGGGTCGAAAAAACGCCACCAAATCGTTATAATGCTACTCAATTTTTTTGCAGACGCATAATTTTCACCGCAAAGCCGAAACTAAAGTGCAGAAATCGTGTTAAAAAAGTGCAACAAACGGCAGCTAAACAAGTAAGCAACGCAGGCGTTTGAAAAACAATTTAAAAAAGCCGACAGAAAGCCGGAAATAAACGTGAAAACCCACACAGCGGCTTTTGTGAAAAACTCGCCCCTTTCGACTATTGAATTTTCAACTCGTGCGGGGCTAGAAAAAAAAAAGTGTAATCCGGCACAGGATCGTATTATATATATTGTAGGACAATCCGAGATGAGCGAGTTCCAGACGCAGCAGACGAGCATCAGTCAATCGCAGGCACTCGCGCAGGCAATTCAGCGTGCCAAGCAGGTGAGTTTCGCTCCCCGGGAAGAGGAAGAGGAAGAAGCGGAAGTGTGTGTATATCGGGCCCATTCCCATTCCCCATCCAGATTGCGGCCAAGATCCAACCGAACCAGCAAGGCGGAGCTACAGTGGGTCCATCGCCACCGGCGGTAGGCGCAGGAGGAGCACCCAGCTTCAAGCGTCACAACGACGACGGTGACAGCGGTCCAGACTGCAAGCGCTCTTTCGGAAGTCCCGAGTACGGCAACAACAGCTCCAACATGAGCAGCGGCAGCGGCGGCGGCGGAGGTGGAGGAAGCGGAGGCCAGGGCGGAGCCAGCATAACCCAGGCAATTGCCCAAGCGGCGGCGGTGGCCGCTCGACTGGCCGCCTCTGCAGGAACCAGCTGCGAGGAACAGATCCGGCTGCCCGACTCGGTAGCCGGCGCCTTCATGGGCCGGGCCAGCAATGACACCATCACACACCTCCAGGCGGAGTCCGGTGTAAAGGTACAGGTCATGCAGGATCAGGATCGCGTGATCATGCTGCGTGGCCAGCGTGATACGGTCACCAAGGGACGCGAGATGATCCAGAACATGGCCAATCGGGCCGGCGGCGGTCAGGTTGAGGTGCTACTCACCATCAACATGCCGCCACCGGGACCCAGCGGCTATCCGCCGTACCAGGAGATCATGATCCCGGGCGCCAAGGTCGGCCTGGTTATCGGCAAGGGCGGCGACACCATTAAACAGTTGCAGGAGAAGACCGGCGCCAAGATGATCATCATTCAGGACGGGCCGAACCAGGAGCTAATCAAGCCGCTGCGCATTTCCGGCGAGGCGCAGAAGATAGAGCACGCCAAGCAGATGGTGCTCGATCTGATAGCCCAGAAGGATGCCCAGGCCCAGCAGCAGGGCGGCCGAGGCGCTGGTGGCGGCGGCGGAGGTGGTGGCGGTGGTCCTGGCATGGGATTCAATAACTTCAACAACGGCAACGGCGGCGAAAGCGTCGAGGTCTTTGTGCCCAAGATCGCTGTGGGCGTGGTTATTGGCAAGGGCGGCGACATGATCCGGAAGATCCAAACCGAGTGCGGCTGCAAATTGCAGTTCATCCAGGGAAAGAACGACGAGATGGGCGATCGGAGGTGCGTGATTCAGGGCACTCGGCAGCAGGTCGAGGATGCCAAGCGCACCATTGATGGACTTATTGAGAATGTTATGGTAAGTCGGGGAGTCCTGGGTTCGTAAAATATCCCTTAAAAGCATTGGAAATTAATCAATCCTGAAAAGGAAAGCAGTGCAATCATACTTTTAATTTGTAGGTTTCGGTTAAAAGGTTTTTTTTTAAGCATCAGAAATACATTCAAATAATATACAAATACATCTTTAGCTTTAGGTTATTTGAATCATTTAAAATTAGAGATATTTACGAACTCTTAAATATTTGAAGGCCTTGAGATACCCCAAATTAAACTTTTGATTTCATAGCAACGCAACGGTATGAACCGAAATGGAAATGGAGGAGGCGGTGGAGGTGGCCAAGGAGGTGGTGACTCCGGCAACTCCAACTACGGCTATGGATACGGCGTGAATCACGCCCAAGGTGGACGGGAGGAGATCACATTCCTAGTACCCGCTTCTAAATGTGGAGTAGGTTCACAAATAGGTCCCCTACAATACCAAGCCTTCTAAACGCAACCCATATCTCTGTAGATTGTAATTGGTCGAGGTGGCGAGACCATCAAGCTGATCAACCAGCAGTCTGGAGCCCACACCGAAATGGATCGCAATGCCAGCAATCCGCCCAACGAGAAGCTCTTCAAATCCAAGGGCACCACCGACCAGGTGGAGGCAGCCCGGCAAATGATCTCCGAGAAGATAAACATGGAGCTGAACGTCCTTTCCCGGAAGCCCATCGGCGGTGGAGGTGGCGGCGGCTCCGGCGGTGGTGGTGGAAACTCTGGCGGTGGCCAGAACAACTCGCACCATAACCAGCAACAGGGCGGCTATGGTGGCCCCAATCAAATGCAGGGCGGTGATCCAAACTCGGGAGGAGGCTATCCGCAGCAACAACAGCAGTGGGGCGGACCCTATGGTCAGCAGGGATGGGATCCGTCCGGACAGCAGCAGCAACAGCAGCAGCAAATGGCCATGGCAGCCAATCAAGGAGGAGCCGCTGCGGCGGGAGGTGCAGCTGGTGGGCAGGACTACTCAACACAGTGGATAGAGTACTACAAGTAAGCAATAACATACTTTAATTGCAATCTGCCAAATAACATAGTTTGAAATATTATCACTTGACTGCTATAAGCATGTATTAACATTGCCTTATCCTTTTCAGACAAATGGGATGCCATCGAGAGGCTGAAATGATCGAGCAGCAAATGAAGGCCAAGCAGGCGGGCGGCTCCTCGGGACCTGTGCAGCCACAACAACCGCAGCAGCAGCCTCAACAGCAGCAGCAGCCACAGCAACAAGCAGGCGGCGGAGGTGCCGGAGGTGCTGACTACAGTGCCCAGTGGGCGGAGTACTATCGCAGTGTGGGCAAGATCGAAGAAGCCGAGGCCATCGAAAAAACGTTAAAGAACAAGGTTTGATTAGACATATTTCCTTCAGTAAAATCTCATTTATAAAACTGATTGCCCGAGCAGCCACAGAATGGAGCACCAGGTGGCCAGAGCAATGCGCCCAATCCCAGCCAGGGTGGACCCAATCCCGGCCAGCAGCCAAATCCCGCTGCAGCGGCGGCAGCAGCAGCGGCTGCAGCAGCAGCAGCCGGCGGATATGGACAGAGCATGACTCCCAGCCAGTACGCACAGTACTCGCAGTATTATGCAGCGGCGGCTGCAGCTGGTGGCCAGCCGCAGGGAGCGCCTCAGCCCGGTGGAGGGCAAGGCGGTGGACCGCCCGCTGGCTATCCCGGCGGTTATCCGGGCGCTGGATACGGTGGTTACCCTGGCGCGCCGGGCCAGCAACAGCAGAAATCGCACAAAAACGACAAACACTGAGGACGTTCGGAGGGATCGGGAACGGGGGCGGGGAGGAGATGCATGTGGGAGTGGAAGCGGACGCCGAAGTGGAAGATGCTGCGGTCGGAGGGCGATGCAGGTGCCTTGCATGGGGTGAGTTTTAAAGCCTAGACATTTACGGTAGTTAATAGTGGAGTGTGTTTATGAATCAATTTGAATTGAATTGCTGTCTTTGAATTTTGCTTTACGTATTTTTGCTTTTCCCATATGCTTAAAATGCTTGCTTAATTTTATATATAAATTGCCCTTTTCTACTTTACATACCATTTTTACATATTAATATTTTTGGGTCAGAATTTTCCATCTAAGCTTATAGCAATTTTCATTTTGAATTGTATCGGTTTTTGGGGTGAAGTCTTATAAATGATAATCATCTGTTATGATTTGTAATGTATTTCATTTTAAAGGATCTTTAGCTTAATGAAAAACTTGAGCCTATATAATCGAAATATGCCATCCTTTATTAATTTATTTTTGAAAGATGATTATCAAAATTCAAAATTGAAATTCGTACGCTCAATGGAAAATGGTCTGATCCATGTTTTACACGACTTGTAATATCCTAACCAAATCTTGTTTACCATGCGTAAAACTCTTTGCAGTGATCTATTGTTCTACTATGTCCTATGTCTTTTATCCCCCACAAAACTAGCAAATCAGAACAGAAAAGCAAAAGCAAATGATTTTTAATTGCAATAACAGCAGCAAAAGCCGAAGCATCAGCAGACAGACAACACACGGTAGAATGGAGGCGGAGGTCAGAGGTGACAGGAGGAACCGGATCCATCAGCCAATCAATCGGAGAGTGAAACATTGAACGTTTAGCTTGTGGCGTCGAACTTTTGTAAATGTAAATTAATATGATTAACACTGTCTATTATTTGGATATTGCCTATAATTTCTCCAATAGTTTGTAAGCGATTTCCCTGAGAACCTAAGTATATATATATATCTATATTTATAAACTCAATCAAACGAAAGATAATGCTCTTGCTGTTCATGATCACTACTTGCACAGACACGCTAAGAGAAGCCAATTGAATCCGTTTTGGGTGTTTTGTTCTTTTTTGTTACACATCTGCATATGTCTCTTGCATATGTTATTTCTTTCACCGTCAATTCAGGCAAACGATCCGCAGCTGGGGTTAAACTCTTGAAAGATACCCTTTCTGAAAATTCTCAATTGCAATAACTGAAATACTATTACGTTAGCAAAAGTACTGCAAACCTATCGATAAATTCATAATACCTCCTTGATACTATCGATAATGAAAGTAAAATTTATACATCGATAGTTAAGCAGCTCTATTTAATAACATACGCATATATTTACAACATAAAAGATAACGAAATTTTTTTATACATGAACCCATTTTCACGTACTTAGCTTAGCATAGTTTTAATAAGAATCATTTTAACAAAAGATGATGGACATTTGCACTTGATCTTCTATGTCTGCTGATCTGGTAAGATTTCAAAACATTTAATAGAACCGTTTATAAAATTTGCGAAAAGTAAGGGCCTGGTGTAAAGGTGTTCTTGTTAATTGAGCTTTTTTGAAATTTTGCATAACAATATTTTCACCTTTCAGTTGTGGAGTCCCCATTATATCATTTTCGTAGCAGTAAGCAAAAAATGAATTGACTTATAAATTATTTCCTGCTCTATATTTGTATATTTGCAATCCCAAACTTGGTAGAAACATATGCCTAATATTTACATTTAAAGAACTTATTTAGGAACAGGATAATCATGCCTGTATTAATATCTTTATCACCAAATGCAAACATAAAGTATGTACTTTCAGAGGCCGCTCTTCAGACCAATTCATAACAGAATTTCGAAATCAAACCCCAAAACTTTTTCACACTAAAACAAACAAATACTTGAAGAAATACAAACCACATATTATAAAAGTGTCAAACTTGGTAAGATCGTGTGTTGTTATTACTGTCTATTCAATTATACATATTGCAATGAAAACAATGAAAACATACCCAAATGAATGTAGGTCTACCATAATTTATAAACATAACTTTGACATATAATCTAAACTAAGTTTTACGTCTCCCCGAATATCTGATTGTTGCAACAGCAGATGAACCATATTGTAACCGTTGTTTGGCTAGGCAGGCTCAGATCGGGTTCCGATCCAGATCCTGATCCGTCCTCCAGTCGGCAAAGCATTGAATAAACATTTAATATACCGTATACTATACATCCATATACATATTGCCAGCATATAGCACCATGGTGTTATGTGCCTTATTGCGTTTCTATTGATTATATTTATACCCGTTACTTGTGTTTAGTGGGTCATCCAAGATTCGGTTGTTGGGGCGGGATTAAAAACAAATTTGCTTTAAAATTCTTTTAAATACCACATTTACTATCTGTCTACACCACTGATTGTATAGGCTAAAGTTAAGATAATGTACATAAAGTTATTTTAAACCAAAGACCCACATACCGCCATTTCAAATTTAAATAAGACAGAAGTTCGAGTACAAAATTCCTGCTTAGACGGATAACAATTATTTTGAATAAATTAACATCGCACGTAGTAACGGGTATCTCACTGTCGGGACCCCGACTGTATCGATCCTACTTGCTATATTTCGTTAGCTGATTGTTTATTGCCATATTTGAAAATCGTTTATTGAGCGTATTTTCAGAGGTTCTGGCCCTTGCTCGTGGAACAAATCTTGGGGATCGGGACGGGCTTTTAACTTTTACCAGTTAATTGATTGCCACAGTCGGTATGCATTTGGACCATATTGGAGTAACATTTTTATATCAAACTGCACATATATTATACTCTTAATCGATTATCCTGAATATTATATATACTATTTTGTGAAATTGACATATATATATATATATATTTCTAAATATTTTCCTAGCAACTGCAACGATATTTCATTTCCCGAACAGTGCTCCTACTGATGAATTCAGTGCTGTATATTTTAAAAATATCGTTTGAAGGTATCATTTGCTTGCTATATAAGCGGTTTTACATTGGCTCCCAAGCCTATTCTACATTTATATTATTCCATTTCGTGTTCTATAAGTGGTATATTAAGAGTTACTCAGGTCTGGTATTAGCAAACTATTCAAAACATTTTTTAAAAATTATTTCTACTCTTTTTTTATACTATGGCAGTTTGAAACAGAATAGCTCAATTTTAAGTGGTTGTGGGAAGTCGCTTTTCTTCTTTTCATTTCAGCAAGGTTGTCCAAGGTGATTTGGTCTTATGAATCAAGGTAAGTATGACCCAACCACATTTCAGTAGTAGTACATTCAATAACCCATTCCGTTAAGCATTTCTTTTGGGTCCAATGTCAAGCCGTTTATTTTGCAATCAAATGATATTTTTGAAGTTTATATTTCTGCATACATTTCCATTTATTTGATTTAAATTACGTGCTTTGATCTATTTGCAGGACCAATTGAGAGAAAAGTTCATTCTTCCCTTTGTATTATCCATATTCTCATTGATATATGTATTTTTATCCTGAAATTGTTGCAAATGTTTTTTCTTTATATATTAACCATGATGCTTTATTTATTTTTACCAATGAATTATAAGTGAATCATAACTGACTATCTGTGTGTTTCAGCCTTATGTCTGCGTGGTAGATTCCAATATCAACCCGGTCAAATCCTGAAAGAAATTAGTCTAATTTTCAACTTATAGTAATTCGCTTGAATTCAATTAAGTGCATTAAAATAATTACTTATATTTTAAAATGTCATCATTATTGAATATTTACATTTTCAAAATAAAATTCCCTATATAACATAAACTAAACCTATCTTTCGACTATCACGAAGCGGTTTCTTCTGAACGATCACTACAAGCAGGATAAACAAAATCCCTTGGGCCCCCTAAAGTGAGTGGGAGACTATTATTAATTAAGATTGTTTTCGAAAACTCTGTCTTCTCTGTAGTTTATTGTAGAAATTGACGAAGCTATTTTTCTTTCGTTGCAAAAAAATAACATTATTTTTATAAAACTTCTAACTTTAAATGTAAAATATGATGAACATTTTTAAAAAGCTATTTTGATTTAGATGTTCCTATTCTTCATAAAAAGTTTCGAACAAACCATTAGCATTGCTCCAAATATTAATATTTTGCGGAACGACTGTTATCTGTGATCCTTACTCTTTAGAGCCCTACTGAACTATTTTAAAAACCCTTTTCCCTGCTTATATAGTGGATTACAAATATCAAGGAATGTAGTAGTAAATTCAAATTGTTTCCCGCCAAGAATTTTGGGTTGCTCGAAGTATTGCATAGATATGTGCGGTTATGAATGGAATGAGTCCCTTCCCTGGGGGACTTTGATGTAAGTTCGATTCTCTCTGATCGCACCTCTGACTGACCTATTTCTTATACTATATGATCAGCTCTGTACAGTCAGCGGATCGTGCCTTTTTATACCCTTGCAGAGGGTATTATAAGTTCAGTCAAAAGTTTACAACGCAGTAAAGGAGACATTTCCGACCCTATAAAGTATATATATTCTTGACCAGCATCATTAGGAGAGTCGATATAGCCATGCCCGTTTGTCCGCTTCTACGCAAACTAGTCCCTTAGTTTTAAAGATATCTAATTGAAACTTTCCCAAAAGTCTTTCTATTGCAGCCGGATCGGGCGACTATATCATATAGCTGCCATATAACTGAACGATCGGAAATGCCATAACTTTGTTGTTTGGAAAGTTAGGAAGTTGGGATTTTCTATGTGTTTTTTGTCCAATCAATCCAACCTACCAAATTTCATAAGGATCACCGACTATATCCTATAGCTGCCATATAACTGAACGATTCCAAACGCCATAAGTTTGGTGTTTTTAAAGTTAGGAAGTTGGTATTTTTTATTGGTTTTATTTTTGGCCAACCAATATAATTTACAGAATATTCTGCAAGGGCATATCAACTTTCCTTTCCTTTCTTGTTCAATATAGGAAACCGAGTCCTATATTAAGGTATTATTGTGGGGGTCGAAATTTCTCACAGTGCCCTCCCTAGTTTTAAATTGCTGTTTTGATCCATCCCGAGAAAGACAACAAAATAAATTTTAAATTTTTAATTCAACGTACATCGAGCTTTTTGTTTTGTTTTGATATATGTATATTTACGAGTTTACTACAAGAAAACTTACATTGAGATGCGGCTGTGATAATATTCAAACTGATTTTGCTGGCATTTAAATTTTTCTCTTTATATCGTTTTCTTTTCTATTCCATTCTCTCTTTTAAAATTAACATACATCTATTTTTACCTTGTAAATATCTAATATTTAACTTTATTCTTTTTTCTCATTCCGTTTTTCAATCTTGTGTTCGTTTATTTTACTCACATTTCTTGTGAGCTTGTCTCTAGTTGCGTTAATTAGCTGAGAAACCGTCCAATCCTCAATCACACAGGGGCCGAGCACTTGATTAAACAGGAGTGGGAGTGAGTGGATGGGATGGGATTATCGAAACGGGTTCTAAATTATATCGGGAACATCTGCTGGTCATCACTAGCTCCTCTTTAGTGTGCCTTAAAATAACTCGCCCAAAAGACACTTTTTTTTTCATTGCCAAAAACGCTTTGCAATCGTTTAAATTTAAATTGTTATTCCATTCACGTGTGTTTTTGTACTGCTGCCAGTGTTTGAATTTTAGGTATATATTCCAAGCCTTTATAAATTTTTAATTTTGCTTTTTGTTTATTATTTCTTGTGCCTTAATTTTAAATACATAATTTCTTGTTGAACGTCAAATCAAAATGCACTACAGTTTAGTTCTTTTTATCGGATTTTTACAAGTTTCTCTTTTTTTTCTTAATTTACACACTTTCTGAAGAGCTGTTGAGCACATACTTTCAAAAAAATAGAAAATATTGTGTATGCGTGTGTATGGTTGGACAAACAAAAAGTTATATATACAGTTGAATATATATAAGAACGGATAGTCTACTGCCGCTGACGATAGAATTAAGGTGAACTGCAGAAAGCTTTTAGGATAGGAGTACAAATCATATACTTATAGGACAACTACTAAGAGTTACTCTTCGCAAACTATGACAAACGTTGTTCTGTCTCGGCAAACAACTTGCAGACTTTGATGTCGCGGTATGTTTTATTTTATTTGTCTGCAGAACCTGGACCCTCCCCCGTCTTCAAAGTGCATTCGTTGCTACTTAGTTTTATGTCGCAATTAACTGGAAAAAAAAGGAAAGGCGTTAAATGAGCTGCACATTAAAGTACAATATAAAGTGGCGCTTCAAAACTCCGATAGTGGTAGCATTGATTTAATGAAGGTTTTCCAAATCATATCTTTTAGCATCGATTGTTTTGCAGCACTGAAATATAAAAAGTTGCTTACCGCTTTAACTGTGGCCTTGATAAAGTCTTTCTTGTCTGTTAGATCAAAGTCAGGATATTTCGCGTACACCTGCTTGCACACTGTTTTCATGGTAATCTCCTCCAGATTGGCTTTATCCAATATCTCTTTAACGTAGCCGCGTATTTGTTCATCCTGTAAATCCGATTGATTAAGCTTTTATAATATAGATATTTAGTGGTGGCTACTAACCGTTGGGAATGCCAGTTTGCCCTTTTTGGTTAGTGGCTCGTCCTCGTCGGACTCATCTTTGTCATCGACATCATCCTCTTCCTCTGACGATTCTTTCTTTGATTTTTTCGATCGACCATCGGCTATGGATTGAAATAATGAAGTCAAATGATATTGGTCTTTATTTCAAATCATACCCTTTCCAGCCGGCTTTGACTTGTTGTTAGCTTTGCTATTTTTCGCAGGCGTACTGAGCTTCTTACTCTTTTTGGGACGTTCCTCCTAAAAATCGGATAAGAAAAATAAGTCAACTGGTTTTGATTTACTATAGCTGCATTTACATACCTCGCTTTGATCACTGCCAAACTCCGAGACCTCCTCCTCGTCTTCATCCTCGGATACGTCATCCTCTTCGCTATCGGAATCTTTGCGCTTTCGTGAAGCTGCTCCTCGCCCTCTGCCTCTTCGTCCAGCTGACGCAGGAGCTGCTGGTCGACCACGTTTGCCCACGGAACCACGTTTGCGTTTTGGGACCTGCGCGTTTAAATATTTTAGGTCAGATTTCACGGGTCATCAATGTTTAATTTAAGAGTGAAACCTACATCACTATCGGCTTCGGACACTTCGGATTCCTCTTCCTCCTCGGAATCAGAGTTTCTTCGCCGGCTTTTGCGCGCCGGACGACCACGGCTGCCGCGACTTGGCACTTTGCGCCCGGCTGCACCAGCACCACCGCCACCACCACGACCGGCATCAGAGTCAGAATTGCCAGAGGGATTGTACTATAAAAGAGAGTATGTCAGCCAATCGTTGCTCTCCTAATAATGATTTACTTACATCTGAGCCCGATTCCGAGTCATCGTTACGTCTCCTTTTGGGCACTGCGACTTTCTGCTCGCTCTCCTCAGAGCTGGAGAAATCTACATAGGCGGACATTTCTGAAAGAAGAAAACCAATCAAGTTAGATATGTAAAAGTACCCATCACTAAGATAATCATACTTTTTCCTGCCGTGGAACGTCTGGGACGTCCGGTGGAATTGCGTGCCGAGCCTCTGCCAGCGGAACCGCTCGACTTGCCGCTCTTGCGTTTCTTGTCCTCCTCGCTGGGCGGATCCTCCTCATCCTCCTCCAGATCCTCGTCCTCGGGATCTTCCTCTTCCTCATCACCTTGCTCCAAGCAGAGCGATTCGTCGGGTTCCATAAGGAATTTCAGCACTCGCAAAACAGTCTCGGTTTTGCTGCCTTTGCGATCGAGGGTAAGGATCTCGCAGATACTTCGCAAACCCTTGTTGTCCACCTTTTTGATGGCCTCCAGTTTTTTGTTGTACTCTGCTGAATCCTTTGCAAACTCGAAGCCGGCAAAAGACCGCAAGTTCTTCTTCACCACATTGTTCTTTCCCTGCGCACCAAAGCAGAGCTGAAAAGTAAGAGGGAATTTAATCAAAAAAGTAATGGATTAGGTTTCTGAGAGCTTACTGCGTGCAGAGTCTGCAGGCCATCCACGCGAGTCTTGTTGATGTTCTCGTTAATGCTATCGATCTCAGCCAGAGCCACGACATTCTCATCATCCTCGGCCACCTCGTTGTTCTTGTCCAAGCCATCGTTCTCGTCGCCGTCAACATCTTCGGCATCCTCATCATCATCCTCCTCCTCATCGTCCTCTTCCTTGGCCACCTTGCCATTCTTGGCCTTGGGCTCCGGTTTCTTGGCTTTTTCCGCTCCGGACTTTGGCTTGGCCTCATCTGTGGCATCCTTTTTCTTGTCATCTGCTTCTGGCTTTGATTTCTTTTTCTCGCCCTCTGCATCACTGGCTTTCTCATCGTCCTCCTCCGGTTCATCGCCTTCCTCCGTATTCTCCTCTTCTTTCTCGGAGTCCTCATCCTTTTTAACATCCTTACTAGTGGATTTCTTCACCGCCGGCGAGGGGGATTTCTCCTTTTTGTCCGCTGCAGCTGTGTAAATTAATAACAACAAAGTTTATGGTTAAAGTATTTAACAAGTATATTCTAAGGTTTGAAATAAAAAAAAAAGATTAGAATGTAATAAATAAAAAAAAGTGTAAGCATAAAATTAAAATATCTTCAAACTTGGGAAGTCCAATGCTAATTTGTTTTGGGAGCGCAAGGAACTATGATACTTGAAGTTTTGCTGTACCTCGGCATTAACTACGCAGAACCCATTTAGAGGATTTAGCATGAACAATAGCCAAGGAAATAGGAAAAGAAGTCTGAGTGGTTTTCAAATGATAATTTTTGTAAACATTCCCTCTCGACCGGAGAGGGAATCGAACCGCATGCATGCCAACATAACATAACAAACATCGGAGCACGACGCTTTAGACCGCAACGCCACATCGGAGCTCTCCCAACAAGTAGCCGAAGGCCAACAAGAAAGTGGGGGGAAGAGAGAGCTTTCATGAAGCGAGAGCCAGACCGCGTTTTTGAAACGCGCGCAAATTCATATTATGATTTTTGTTTTTCTCTCTCGTTCTTCACACGCACACATGGCCAGGCTTTCTGCTTTTATTTACCTGCATCCGATTCGGTATTTGAAACAACCGCTGCGTCTCCTTTGGTTTTTTTATCAGCGACGTCATCAGTGGCGGTGGCAGCGGCTTTGACTTCTGCGGCGGCAGGGGGTTCGGCTGCATCTTTGGACTCCCCTTCAACTTTCACTGCCTCCCCCGCTGCGACCGTTGCATTTTCCACCTCGCTTACCTTATCGGCGGCATTTTCTTTGGCTGCCGTTTCTGTCGCTTTGTTAGCATCCTTTCGTTGAGGCGATGTCGATATCATGGAAAGATACAAAGTCACAATTGGATTACATTTGCTAATTTTTTGGCGGCCACTACCATGGGTTTTGGTGCGTTTTTAATGGCAATTTGATTGTGTGCGTTTCTTCGGCGAGTTTGTGTATGCGTGTCTTCTCCACGAAACCAACGAAAGAGCGAGAGAGAGAAAGACGAGAGAGAGGCGATAGAAAAAACAACATTGCAAATCTATGAGGCACACGCACACTCTAGCCATCTCGCTCGCACTCGTTGATTTCGGTATCTCGAGCCACAACGACGCCATGTTTATACACACAAGCGAACGCGGGAGAGAACCGATAGTCAGCCACTTTTGGCTCCGCACGGTGGCCGAGAATTTGTTGCGCTCTATTTACACACGAAACACAATTGCTATTCCGCCGTTTTCAATCGGTCCCGCCACGACACACATTCTGCCGTCTTTTCCCACATTTTTCACCTATTTACATACCATATTTCTAATGGTTTTTCTGTTTTTCCGTCAGCCGACACACATTCAATCTGGTCACTAGAAGAGGTGTCACAATCGATAGTATCGCCTGCGGCAAGCACTAAAAAATACCAGGCTTTATAAAGGGTGCTCTTTTTGATGTTCGGTTTTGGCGGGCTTTAAAATGGGTTAATATATTCAGAGCATTTATATTATTTAAAAACCACATATAATATTCATTTTTTTAATGTAGTTTAATAAGCCATGCACTAATTGGGAACCAATAAAATAAATGGGTCCCATCGCAAGAAGTACATGTTTTTACCTTTTTCTCGTAAAATATTTAGTTTTTGTCAAAAAATAACTAAACATAAATTGTGTATTTCAACTAGATTTACAACTTTTGGTTGAAATATTTTTAATAAAGAACATGTTCAATTACCACTTCTCCGTGTTACAAACATCTAGCCAAAAATAAGAGATCTCCAGAAAGACAAGACTTGTTGTATACTTTTTTTATATTTGCTTTGAAGAAAATTATAACTAAATAGTTAAAGAGGCATTGAAATTATAGGAACTAGTGCTGATTTCCAATGCATTCAATGTACATAAACATATTTTTTTTTTTAAAACTAATCCCCTTTTTATAATACATTATTTATTTATGCAATAAAGTTTAATTAAGTGCAAATTGCGGTTTTAATTTTAATCAACCATAAAATCCTTTAATTCTTTTGGAGAACTCAGCTCAAGAAAATTAATTTTCTCAAAAACTGTGTATACGGTTTCTGTAAAATATTGATTAGGTATCCTTGAAGAAAATTACTTTGAGCTGATCTAGCGTGCAAATTGGCACACGCTTTGTGGGTGGAGATATCTCCAAAGTGTGGGAGGCCGAATTTTCAAATGCATTTTTAAAATAGTTTCTGATCTCCAATATGCTTAAATCCTTTATATTAATATAGAATTTTAATTTTGTTTTTTTTTTTTTTAATATTTTTGTTCGTGTTCCAAACTCCACCGTTCCGCCAATGTTGATAGGTCACCGACGCTAGTTTGACGCAAACAAGTTATGGTATTTTAAGTGAAAAAGATGATGGTCATACTTGTTCCAAAAAAAGCGCGCGGCGTGTTTTTGCAAGCAAAACAATTTGGCTGGCGTTGGCTAATCTAATTTATTGGACAACAACTTTTCAGGAATCACTCAACCGTCATGGGAATTCTTGGATTATCCAAGCTCATTGCGGATTTGGCGCCACAGGCGATTCGCGAAAGTGAAATGAAGAACTTTTTTGGTGAGTCCTACATGACCTTTTATTCATTAAAGAATTTGGGAATGGTCTTAAATCTTTATTTATAGAAACATATTTGATTTCTGCTCCTCAATTTTAAAGGTCGCAAGGTGGCCATTGATGCAAGTATGTGCCTGTACCAGTTCCTCATTGCTGTGCGCTCCGAAGGCGCCCAGTTGGCCACCGTGAACGGGGATCCCACGTCCCACCTGATGGGCATGTTCTACCGCACCATTCGGTTGCTCGACAACGGCATCAAACCGGTCTATGTCTTCGACGGAAAGCCGCCGGATCTGAAGTCCGGGGAGCTGGCCAAGCGCGCCGAGCGGCGGGAGGAGGCGGAGAAGGCTCTGAAGGCAGCCACCGACGCGGGAGATGATGCCGGGATTGATAAGTTCAATCGCCGGTTGGTCCGGGTGACCAAGGAGCATGCCAAAGAGGCCAAGGAGCTGCTCACTCTGATGGGCGTGCCCTATGTGGATGCTCCCTGCGAAGCGGAGGCCCAGTGTGCTGCCCTCGTCAAAGCAGGCAAAGTCTACGCCACCGCCACAGAGGATATGGATGCCCTCACCTTCGGATCCACGAAACTGCTTCGTTATCTCACCTACAGCGAGGCGCGCAAGATGCCCGTCAAGGAGTTCAGCTACGATAAGTTACTCGAGGGTCTGGCTATCAACAGCCGCGAATTCATTGATCTCTGCATCCTGCTGGGCTGCGATTACTGCGAGAGCATCAAAGGCATTGGTCCCAAGCGGGCCATCGAGTTGATCAATAATTACAGGGACATAGAGACCATTCTGGATAACCTGGACACCAGCAAGTACACGGTGCCCGAGAACTGGAACTACAAGGTGGCTCGGGAACTCTTTATCGAACCGGAGGTGGCGAACGCCGAGGCCATCGATCTCAAGTGGGTCGCGCCGGACGAGGAGGGCCTGGTCAAGTTCCTCTGCGGCGACAGGCAGTTCAGCGAGGATCGCGTTCGCAACGGGGCCAAGAAGCTGGTGAAATCCAAGCAGGCTCAGACCCAGGTGCGACTCGATAGCTTCTTCACGGCCCTGCCCAGCACTCCGAATGCCACGAACGCCGCCAAACGGAAGGCCGAGGAAGCCAAGAAGAGCGCCAACAACAAGAAGGCCAAGACCAGCGGAGGCGGAGGTGGGCGTGGCAGGAGACCCAAGTAGCTACTCCGGTTGTCGTCTGGAAAAACGTACAATTCTTTAATTTTAACTTAACCGTATTTAAAGCCTATGCTTACGATAAAAACTACATCTTTGAGCTTAATGCTAGTTGGTCTGCTTGTGGGCGCGGGTGAGGTTGGGATGTTGGATTATGGATATTGGATTTTGAATTATAGTTTGGATTGTGGGGGGCTGCGACTACAGCAAATACTGCTTGGCCAGGGCGCGCAGGAATCGTGACTTTCGAACCATGGCGCACTCTCGTTTGATCTCCTCGTTGTTGTTCGCATTCAGCTCCAGGGTGCCCATCATAGAGATCTGTTTGGGATCGTTACTTGGGATTATTTGTATAATGACGATTAAGCAAACCTACCGCTTCAAGTTTCCGACTGTGTTCGCCTCGTTTTGCATGCAGATTAACGATGAACTCCAGCAACGTGGTGTCCCAAATACAGCTGTAATACGCATCCATGGCATCCGTGAAGTTTGATGACTTCTCGCTGAGATTCTTAAACACAATGCCGTAGTCGATCTCTTCGAGGAACTGGCACAGGACGGTGGCCTGCATGTGGCATCCCAGGTTGGCGGCACATCGAATCATCTTGCGGATGACATAGTCGTCGGCCACATTCCTCTGCAGCGGCATCGTGCAGTAATCCGTGCCAGTGACCAGGGCATTTACATAGCACCGCATGGCAGACTCGTTGTTGCCGATGGCCAGGTCCAGATCTCCCTTCATCTTCAGCCAGGAAATGGTCTGCGGATAGTAGGACAAGGCCTCGGATATGAGCCATTGCAGGATCTCGCACACGCTCCTTAAACTGTAGCTGATGGGGCTGAAAAGTGCGTTGAAGTGGATAGTGATTGGCTCTTAGAAGTAACTACTTGTTTGCTGATCAACTCACTTGTTAATGCTGGTTGGCCACAGCTGCATATACTCGCAGCTTAGATCATGGTTGGGGTCGTCCTTGAGGATATTGTGGATCTTGCCTATCATGGAGATGGCCAGACCGAATACGCTCTGGTGGCGGATGCGCTGTAGAAAAGCCTGCAGGGAGCTGATCCCGCCCACTCCAGCGGAGCCCCTTTTCGGGACGTTGAGGAACATGCTCAGCATCAGTTCCCAGGCATCACGGCACACCTTCTTGGGCCCCTTCATCTTCTCCATCTCGATGAATGTGGCTGCGAAAGCGAGGGGCAATTCCAGAGGACCCGCACGTTTGTCCAGGTAAAGAAGCGGTGAGAATTCCGTGAGGTTAAGCAGCATGATGGCGCAGCTTTCCAAGATCTCCGGCCGTGGGATCATTGAATCACCCGCCTGCAGGGCTCCCAGACACTGTTTGCACCTTCCTCCCAAAGCCTGTAGATCCAGTGGCTTCTGGTGCCACTCATCCAGGCATTGGGTTATCTGGATGTGCAGGATTTCCCAGGTGAGCAGCTTGCACATTAGCTGCACATTGGCCGCCATCTCTTGGCGCTGCGTTTCCGACTTCAGGACACTTAGCATCGAAACGGCATCTATGTAGTTTCCCCTGGTGGCCAGTTCTCGCGCCTTGCCCAGCAGCACATAGCTGAAGTCCTGCAGAAAGCTCACCGGCATGGCCATGATCAGGGTTTTCAGGGGCTGCGGTACGTCCCAGCTGGGATTTATCGCCCACAAAGGTTTTCCGGGAGCCGTGCCACACAGCTTCACCAATAGAATCCGCACCGTGTTGGCATTGGTGCAGCTAATCAGTTGCCGTTCCAGGGCACCCACATCCACTCGGTTCACTAGAGGATGGGGATCACAACATTAGATATTTGGAGAATTTACATAGACTAGAGTTTCTTACTTTTGGAGTGGCACATCCAGTCCGACAGCGAGGCCAGCGAATTGGTGGGCACTGGCGGCGCCGCTTGCAGCATTTGTTCGTCGAGATCCTGAAGTTCCTCTGCCGAGAACAGGCCAAGTCCGCGCACCGTCTGCAGCAATTGTCGCGACTGCGCACTCTGATGCAGCAAACAGTCGATGAGGAAGTGCTTGAGGGCCGGCTGCTCATTGGGACTGCAGTGGGGCAGTACTTCCTGGAGAGCCTCCACCAGCGGCGGCAGGCAGTCCAGCTCCCTGTACTTCTCGAAGTACTCCACGCTGCCGAATATGCTGCCCCACTCGAAGATATTGCGCACCACATTCAAGGCGGCAACCTGCAGTTGCAGCTGAACGGTTTCCTTGAGTAGTCCCGTGGAGATTGAGCCCTCGATGTCCAGCTCCAACTGCCGCCGGCTTACAAGAGGGATTTCCCGCGCACTGTTGTCCAACCGCAGGATGGGCACAATGTCCGTGTAGTTGTTTAGCAGCGATTGCTGGAACTTCTCCAAGAGCGTTTGCTCTTGGGCGCTGATTCCACAGGCTTGGAGCAAACCCTCCAGCTCCGCCGGTCGTATGTGGCAGAAATAGAGCGTCGTCTGTGGCGCGATGGCCTGCAGATTGCTGTTGCAGGCGGCGGCCGCTTCTCGGGCCAAGACATACTGCTTGGTGTGCAGGTAGTATTGCGACAGCTCGTAGTGCAACTGGGCCCTCAGCTCCTGTGGCGTGATCAGGTGCATGATGTCGTAGTTCTGGCCAGTGCCCAGATCATCGCACTGCAGGGTGACAAAGCTGTCGTAGTGGAATACGTAGAAGGGCTTTGCCGAGGCGCAGAGCTGCTGCAAATACTCGATGGATGGCTGGGTGGGTGAGTCCAGGAACTGCTGCAGCTGGTCCACAGTTTGGTACATGGTACTCGGAGGACGTGGCGTCTTGAGCGCCTGTTCCTTAATCAGTTGCAGTCGCAGCAGCAAGCGGTGGTAAATGGTGAGAGCGAATCTCGCTGCTCTTTCGTTGCCGGCGGTGGCTAAAGGGGTTTACAGTGGTTATCATGGCAATTAAGAGGTATTTTCAGGTAAACTCACAAATCTTCAGGTCGAAATCACTAGGCAGGGGAATACTCAAGGAGCAGCCGTAGCTAATGGTGCACAGATCGCGCAGCAGGGCCAGCTGCATAATCACAGGCAGGTTCTTCTCCAGCGCATCCAGGTCCCACTTCAGCCAGGTGGCCACCTTGAGCTCCAGGATCTTGAGGGCTAGCTGCTTCCTGGTCAGTTGCAGGCCAGTCTCGCCTGGCCTCTGTGGACTGTGGGGCATGCCCACTCCGCCGGAGGCAGTGGGCGTTGTGGGGGCAGCGGCACCTCCAACCACGCCGGGAATGGGCCCGGCACCAGGTGGCACCTGGTTCAGACCCTGCAGATCGCTGCCGGGCGTCACCACCGACGCCATCGCCGTGTCCGGCGTCATGCTGATGAACTGCATGATCAGCTCCATGGCACTGGGCTCTGCAATTGATGGGGAGACGAGAACCATTAAAATCCCTGTGAGTCGGCCAGATTCCACAAGTGATTCCCACTTACCGGGATGCGGGCGCTGCAGGTGCTGCGTGATCTTGTGCGGATCGAGCAGGAACTCGAACCAGAGCACCGTCTCGGCGGCCAGCGGCACTGGCTTCGGCTTGAGCGGATCGTCCATGCTAATCCCTGCCAAAATTCACCAATCAAAACAAAAATTAAAGAGACGGGCCCGTGGCCTTCCAATCGATGTATCGATTGCCAGATGGCTCGACGGCAGCAGCTGTGTGGGGTTTCCAGCACTGGAGAGTATCGATAGTTGGTATCGGTTGACAGCTGCTCCGCTCTAGAAAAGCGTGGGCGGAAACGGAAGTGCGGGATAAACAGCAACAATTTGTCATGCGCTGGGGGTCTCTTTCTTTCTATCTGCGGTCTCTTTCTAAAGCGTTAAAGATTCCAAATTTAATTTTAAAATAAAGCAAGAAACGTTGAAACATTTTAATATATTTTTAATATTGCTTTGCCCTAAAACTATTTAAAAATAAATTCAAAATTCATCGAGATGCACTTTATACAAGCAACTTGACCTTAAAAAAAGAAAAGCTAAAGCTTCGAAATATACATTTATTTATTATCATTCTCTTAAACTCAATACAATATAGCATTTTGAGATAGAAGATTGTGTATTGTGCAAAAAAGCTAATTTATTTCTGAAAGAAAACTACCATTACGTTTTTTAATTTAAATATTTTCCATTTCTATCCCTATTTAGTCAAACTTAACTAATGAAGAATTAAATTTACATATGTTTTATTTATTTAATATAAGAACCTTTATTTTGTGCAGCGTCTAAAATATTTATTAATTTTGACCTTCTTTTATTTCTGTTTGCATAGTTGACACATCCCATAAAATTTTAATTTATATCGCCGTTGCACATAAATACAAACACAAAACGATCAAATGCCTAAGACGGTTTTTGTTGTTGTTCATTAAAAATGTAAAACAGCTTAAAAACTATTTGGGTAATATATGCAAATATTTATGTTTGTTGAATATCGAGTCAGGTGCTCTGAAGTTTTGTGTATATCTCTCTCCAGTGTGATTCTCCCAATTTTATTGTAGCCCCTTTTTTAAAGCCGTCTGACGTTGAACTTTATGAGCATCTCTCGGCCCTATAATGTGAATCTTAAAAAATATTTTACGTTCAATCAGGTGATTTTATGCAAATTACACGATTCCACTTAATACATATGCATATGTGATTTTATGGTATTTTTTATCTGCTTATAATATTTTTTTCGGGGAGCGGGATGCTGGGCTCGACGAGGCCTACAAAACCAAAAGAATGAAATTTTCAAACAGAAATATATTTTATTTCTGGGGTCAAAACGTGCGATAATCTTTTTACTTTGTTGTTTTGCCATTTTTTCTATAATTATGCAATAAATAACGCAGCAAAGAGACTTAATTTTCAAACGCTTCTTCGTATAAAAATCGGTACAAATCTTTTTTAGTTGTGTTCTTTGGTAGGGAAATGTGAAAGGGGATTTGGGGGTGGCCCATAAAAACGTCAAATGCGTAAAAGTATTATTCCGATTTTCGTGTTAATATCGTCATAAATTTTAATAATAAATTGACATCGAAAAAGAATAAACCTTGGCTAAATTTAGCCTTTGCCTTGAAGTCTTGGAGGAATTTTCGTGATATATCTAGCTAAAACTATTCATTCATGGTATTTTTGACGCACCTAAAATTCCTATGGAATGATCCGATCTATTTAGCACTTTTAATAGTTTCGAATCAGCGAAATTTCTTATCTCCTTCAGGTTCAAAGTTGACCAAAGGAATGCGTCTGTTTTGACGATTCGACTTGGGACTGTTGAGTGGTAAACGTTAGCTAAGTCATTGCTAAATAACACTGATTAGGCGCCTGATTTGAAAGCGAGTCATCCGGGTTATCATTTAGTTTATAAATCACTCGAACAGATTCGGATCAGTGGCGTTTCTAACTGAAACTGGCACTGGGTACATATGGTACATATGGTAGTTCCAAATTAAAAGCCCCAAAACCGTTCTTACTCAGTTGCTAGGGGAAATGCCAGAGGTTGGAGTCTGTTAAATATTTGCATAATATGCCATACTTTGCTCACAAATTAATGTAAATTTCGGTGGGGCTGGTGGAACACCTTTGGCCGTAGAAAACCAGAAATCTCAATCTCTCGGAGTTAGTGAGGCTCAAACAAACCGAAAAGAGGGAAACAAAGGCAGAAAACAGCTTTTCGAAGTCTATTGATTGGGTCGTAAATTTGTTTGCTTTTGGGGGTTTCTGGCGCGTCTTTTGTCGGGCTCATTTGCATTTTATGCAGGTTGATGTTGAGCTCGTGCCATTCACAAACATCGATACACACAGCTCCAAGTATTTATGGCTTTGGCCTAGCTATCATTCAATAATCTCCGCATAACTAAACTGACCCAGTGAAATTCTCCATTGTTCGTGTCTTCAAAGTTGTGCGAAGACTTCCAAATGAATATGCCCTTAATGAGATCTCCCTGCGAATCCAAATTGTCACACAAAAACATGTATCTTTCGAAGAACATTGGTTAAATGGTCTAAATAACTTGATTAACTTACATTCTAATAACTAACTAACATTCTAATAAGAGTTTAAGTTTAATTATATATAACTTCATAAAATTAGATGTTTAAATATGAAATATCTGTTTATGAAAGTTTGAGTACCATCATTGTTAAATTGTGATTATTTTATAATTCCTTATTATACAATGCTAATTTTTTGAATCACATTGGTGAGCTCTCCGTTTTTTATATATTTTTGCCTGGCTCTTTCTCTTTGGTGTTATTAATAATGCCATAAATTAACTAAATTCATTGCTATTGCTAAATCTTTTTACGTACGCACCGCGACACCACAAAGAAAATATCAACGAAAAACACAAAAAACAAAAGGAACGGAGAAAAGTTTTCGAAATATGTTTTCTTGTCGAAAGAATTCGTGTCTTTCGTCTGCTGGCAGGCGGGATGGAAACAACGACACGAAAATCTTTCAGCAGCAGTTGACACACCCGGACGGACAAGACGGACAAGACGGACAAGACGGACACCCGGACACCTACGCACTACTCCGTAAAATCGGGGGATGGGGCTAGTGGTTTATACGGGGGCTGTGGTTCGGAGAACACCTACCAACCGAAAATGAAATGAAAATTGTGGCGAGCTTTTCGGCCGCCGTGTCGCCGTTGATGGCCTCTGAAATAATGCAAAACCAACTGTTGGGAAATTCTCCACCTAATTTCGAGACACGGTTAGGAGCAGGAGTACTCTATAAGGTCGATGGAGAAATACCCTATACTTTTAAAACATTCTAAGCTTATTAAACATTGCCCAAAATATTACGGACCTAACCGAAATGTCTGATTGTCACAGAAATCTCTTGAGGCTTTATTTTCACCTTTAGGTAAACTTAATAATAAAGTCAATTTATGAATATATATAAAATTAGGCATTTTAAAATGTGAGACTATCAATCTTGCCGTTTTTACCTTATGATAAAGTAAGATCACCCCACTGATCACTAGAATATTAATAGAATCTTTTTGTCGCCGCCATGGTTTCTTTCGTGTGCGTTTTTTGGAAAAGAATTTCAAAATGTGAAGGCATTTTTTAGAATTTCATCGCTGTCGCCACAATAAGAGTTGTTAAAAATCCCCACACATTCATTTAAAGCTTGATGGCTGTCGCATTTTGGTCCCCAAAAAGTCATGTCCCGGACTGTTTATTGTAATCATTTACCACGTAATGGTATCTATAGAGCGTTTTCCATTTAAGATAAATGCGACAAATGTGTCTCTGAGATGTGTTCCAAAAAATTGTAAAGAATTCACGCGGAAATGTGTATCAATGGACCAAAAAAAACTGTCAGCAGTGTAAAGATACAACAGATCAAAGCCTTTTCTCCAATCCTATTCCTATACTTATTAAGAAACTGTCTTTAAGTTCCATAGAAGTGGATTGCAGAGATCTTTTGTGCCGAAATCCACTCACTCAATGAATTTCCATTCATTGAAAGTTACTTTGGCATCGAATGCTTTTTGTTGATCTCGATGATGACGACGATCATCTTCAGATTGCCAGTCACTTGATTCGGTTTTACCGTTTGCGGCAGCATTAATGGCCCGAAAATACACCTTGCCTTGCCAAACAAAATCGAATTCGGAGGGCAAAAGACTTCAACGATCGTGTCTTTTGATGGCCCAGCAATGACACACATTTGTCAAAACGGGTTCACTTCAAAAGATCCCGCGAGAAAGGGAAAGAAGACGACAGCGAGCGAGAGAAAGGGGTAGACGCACAGCGAAAGAGATGGCTGATGGCTGATGAAGGTGCAAGACACGACGGCAAGGCGACAAGTGAAAGACAAATGTGCGGGCCATCAATTGTCAAATGCCAAACAGGAGGTGCTCGCATTGAAAATTGAAAAGTAATAATACAGAGAGAATTTTGAAAATGTTTGAAGATGTAATAGTTTCAAATCCTTAAGAATTTTGGTTACAAAACTGCCACAGAAGGATGTCCCAGAAAATACGATTAAAAAATAACAAAACCTTTTTTTTTTTGAATTTCTGTACTTCTTAAATTCTTTTTTTTTGTATTTTCCTCGGTGTAATAATAGCATCCCCAACCTTATGGATTTCCCGCTGATGGTGTGGAAATGGTTGCACAATTGACGCTCTCGCCATTCATCATCCATCCAAATCTATTGCTTTTCCCCTCCATTTCAGCTTCTTGGCCTTGTCAAGTCACGAGTCTCTGTCTCTGTTTTTCGGGGAGCCTTCGGGTGTTTCGATTGTTCTGTTCGCTTTTTGTTTGCGAGCAAATAGTACGCTAGACCCTGAGACAAGGTACCAACTACCATCCATTCAGCTCCGAACCCACTGACAAACCACCCGAAAACATCTGGGGGCGAACAAACTAAGGAGCCAGCTCATTTGCTTAATCGTTGTTGGAACAGTTGCCTTGGGTCTGTTTAAGTTTTGCATTGTTCTGTTGTATTGGGTTGACTTGGCTACGAATGAACCTGTTCGATCAGCCCCTTTTCCATGTCAGTTTCCTTGATGATCGAATTTAGATCGAGTTGGCCATAATCCGTCGTTTCTTTTCCATTGAAATTCTTTTTGTTCGGATTTCGTATTCATATGGACCGGAAAAAAATCGATTTTTGCACTATTAGCTGGCTTTGGCTGATCAACTTCGCATCAGCTGAATTTTAATATTAACCGAAAAAGTTTTTCATTTTTTTTATTTTTTATTTTATAAAATATTCATGATTTGCCTTAATTTGTATGGTCTCTTGTATTCGCAGCTGGTTAGGGGTGGTCAATTCGAATAAATTTGATCATCAGATTCATTTCAACTCAGTTTCGTTTCATTACTGAACAAGCTAGGCAAAATAGGATAAAATGTTCCCGGTTCGCTCCGTTGTTTTATGTTTTCTCGCTGTAGTAGCTTCCACCCAGGGAGCCAATATACTGGGGATATACAGCGCCCTCAGTCCCTCTCACTTAATCATCCACATGTCCACGGCCAAGGCTCTGGCCGAAGCAGGACACAACGTGACCGTGGTAACCATGATGCAGCCCAAGGTGATGCACTAGGACATCCACCTGATTGTGGTGCCAATCACGGAGGAACAGGGGCGCACTCTGGATAAAACGATGTCCCTCATGGCTGGAAGCAAGAACGACATCATCAGCACAATGTATCTCCTCTTAAATAACCTGGATGTGATGATTAGGAACCAGGCTCATCTGCTTTCCGATCCGAGATTCCTGAGCATTTACCAGACCAAATTCGATCTGTTGATTTTGGGTTTCTTCAACGACTTCCAGTTGGGAGTTGCAGCTAAGCTGAAAGTTCCTGTAATCGTCGATTGGATGATACCGTCCAACACCATGATCGATAAGTTTGTCGCTAATCCCTCTGAGATCTCCTATGTGCCAAATGAATCCACATTTGCCACTGCTCCCATGAGCTTTCTAAAACGAGCTGAGAACTTGGCTAATCACCTGATTCTCAATTACTTGACCCTCCGATTTGATTACAAATTTACTCGCATTTACAATGAAATTTTTACAGAATGAGATTTTCCAACTCTAAATGAGATGAAAAAGAATATCTCATTGGTTTTCGTCGGTTCCCATTTAATAAGCGACCGTCCAATTCGACCACTGGTTCCTGCGATTGTTGAAATCGGAGGAATTCAAGTGAAGGAGACACCAGATCCGCTGCCCACGGACATTGATCAGTTTCTAGAAAGGTCCTCCCAGGGAGCCATCTTCGTCTCATTTGGCTCCAACATCAAGAGCCATATGTTAAAGTCGGAAGTCGTCCAAATCATGTTTACAGTCCTGTCAGGCCTAAAGCAAAACATTATCTGGAAGTGGGAGGACTTGGAGAACACGCCAGGCAATGCCTCCAACATCCTGTACAAGGACTGGCTGCCCCAAGACGATATCCTGGCCCATCCGAACATCAAACTATTCGTCACTCACGCCGGAAAGAACAGCATTACCGAATCCCAATACCACGGTGTACCCATGGTGGCCCTGCCCATTTTCGGAGATCACCCCGTGAACGCTGCCATATTGGTGCAATCGGGATATGGCGTGGCCCTCGACCTGCTCACCATTACGGAAGACGGTTTCGGGAAGGCCATCCACGAGGTCCTGGGGAATGAAAAGTATGGGCAGGCAGTTCGCAAATTCTCCGCTCTGTACAGGGATCGACCCCAAACTGCACGGCAGTCGGTTGTTTTCTGGACGGAGTACGTCCTGAGGCATCATGGTGCGCCCCACTTGCAGAGTCCGGCGGTCCACATGAGCTTCATTGAGCTCCACAACCTGGACATCTACGCTCTATGCGTGGCGATCCTGGTCCTTCTTGCTTTCCTCATCCGACTGGTCGTGAAATACGTGGGGAGTAAATTGCTGGACAATTGGTCAATACAAATAACAAAAATTAAAACAAAAAAATTAAAGTAAAGTATCTAGAGTTAAGAAGCTCAGTTCTTGTAAAGGAAATAAGATACTCTTACAAATTACAATTACAAATTTTGTAAGAAAAGTTACCATCCATTACCAAGTATTACTTATCAAGCATTGAAAGCCGAAACTTAATGGACCGTTCGTGGCATAATTAGAAATCAAGGCGGAAACTTTGCCGGTCATGCGTTGTCCGTTAAAGATTTAAATAAAACTTAGGCTGGCAAAAGAACAGGTGAGAACAGGTAGTAAGAGCTGAAACCCCCCCCCCCCATCTCACCATCAGTCAGCCAGTGGACTTGTACAGGCGACTTTACAGGGAGAGTCGCACTTATTAGTCTGTTAGTCTGTCTGCACTTAAATAAATCCTTCAGCAGGCTCGTCAGAAACTGTTTACCATGAAGAGCGTAAGTGGATTTGACAACTGTCAACTGGTTAGTGGTGCCTTCTCGGTGGATATTTCTGTGGTTGCCATTCGCATGCTAATGACTTGGGGATAATGGTGGAGTTTTGGGGGGATATTGGGGGACGTGGACTTGCCACTTGACATTCTTTCCTTGGCTTCTTTCGCCCGCCAACTCCATCATAATTTGTATGTTCCTCATTAAAATCCAATAACGAATGTGCAGGGATGGGTCCACAGAAACAGGGTTTTGAGGACGGAATTAACCTGTTTTTACTAAGATAAATTAGGGTTTCCTTTAGAAGTGTACATCAGCTATGAAAAGATATTATACAAATATGTTTTTATTATTTGCTTACTATTTCATTGCTTTTTACACTTTACTTGTCTAAGAAATTACACGGAGATCACTAGACTTCAGTGTTTTTACTTTGTGGAAATCTGACTGTATCTATTAACCATTAACCCCATTCGACCTGCAATTTGGCCTGCTTGATCAACTTTGACCCTACTCAAAACACTTTATAGTTCAAAGAATTGGTCACACACACTAACGCTTAATAGACGATCAACAGGTGGCTGGAGTTTGGGAATTTATGAAACTTTTTAATTAGACCCCGTCTAGAGGGCGACTAATGAATTGACTCGGAGCGCACTGGCCATAAATTTTAATTATGCCCGGAGCAGCCAAAAAAGAGAGAACATATAGAACCGAGAGGGGGATTTTCGGTTTGAAGGACCGCCAGAGTGTCACGGAATTAAATATTCAAAATAGCCAGATGAAGAATCGCGGCCCCTTGGGACTCACACTCGCCGAGCGACTCGTAAATAAGCAAACCCACGGTCCCAGAGCCCAGATCATCGATGATAGTATCGACTGCGATGCGGACCAACGACCTTCTTCCACATTTCTATATTTCTACATTTCCACATAATGCTCGCACTGGTTCCCCACTGGTCCCACTCCTCAAATCAAGCGTGTCCTGCCTCATGTTCCTCTTTCCAGCGCCTAATCTTCCACGTAGACACTTGTCCTAGGCGATGTCTCGAAGGTGTCAAATTACTCCGACCAGGCTGAGTTCCCCCTCCTCATCCCAGCTCCCAGTTATCGGCGATGTGTGCCCGAGGACTCGGATCGGTTTTGGGTCGGGGTGCAGAGCTCTCCGCACTGCGTGAGAAACTCTTTGAGGCCTCGACAGATGTGGTGGGTAAGTCGACAAATATAATATATAATCGAATAAATAGTGGGCAAGGAGAGGGGGTAAGACAATTTCCTTGTTTCTTTAAGTTTCCCAAACGTAGTTAAGAAGTTAGTTAAAATTTGTCTATTTAAAAAAAAAAAAAAAAAGAGTTACATTTTTCTATCGGTTGTCCTATTAATATAGATATTTTTTACATATTAATGGAATTAGTTTTCAATACTACATTTTACCACATACTTGCAGTTACTAAGTATATGTTTTCACAAAGTAAATTAATCTAAAAGTGTATAATCAACGACTATAATTTCTGTACTTAATTGGCAGGTTATTGGTATTTTCTCCAAATCCATGTATTCCCATTCCGCCTTGGCTAATCTACCTGTTCATCTTTTCCCATTTAAGCCCACTCACAATTGTGTTATTAATTCGAAACGTAAATCAAACAATTTGTCCAAAATAAGTCACGTCTGCATATTTGAGCTTCGAGCGGCGGTTTGGCCCCATCCCTGGGATTTCGATTCGAAGGGCCATGTGGTCCATTGTTTAAGCCCTTTTCGAGGCTTTTGCCATCTTTTATTTATGAACTCGAAGTCGGCTCCTTGCGGATCCTTTTTTGGACATGTGGCGCGTTCCTCGTGCGGTTTTATTTCCCCTTTTGTCTGTTCTGTTTGTTTCGGCCTTTGTTATCGGGCGTGTTGCATCTCGGGCGCTTGTAGCTTTTAACCAATTGCCTGGCACTTGGCGGCGGACGTTTTAACAGGCCATAAATCTGCTCGGCCTGGCCAAAACCAAAGCCAAAAGACTAGCGGAGCTGACAGCCCAGCTGGGGCACTTAGCCAGTTTGATGACTCAAGCCGTTGCCGATCATCCATCGATCTTTCCAAACACAAATCAAAAGCTCTGAGAGTTTCACAGGTTCTGACTTCGATATGCAGATTCATTAGGGTGGCTCGCATTGTTTGAATCAAATGTTTCATAAAAAGAGAATCTTAATGGCTCTTGAGTTTCATATATTTTTGACTCTTAAAAATACTATTTTTACCTTTTGGTTATTATTACACTTTATTTGGAAATTTATCTTATTCACTGTCACAATTCAATAAAAACTTTTATAGAACTTTAAGCTAAATAATGATATTTTGTTTTGTTTCATCCCACCCTTGTGCAGATTTATATATATTCATTATGCTGTCAGATTCTGCGGCGCTTCGGCTAGCTTTTTCTGGCTTTCGGCTGGGCTTTTCATTTCTGCGCGTGCGCAGCGGCGGCTCCCATAAATTTTTCACACCCCATGATTATCGTGCAGATTGGCCATCGTCTGCCGGCCACTTGGGAGAGCCGGCCGCAATTTAATAAATACTTAAATAAGCTCTTCGGGTTCGCCGGTGCAAGATTGTTGCGTGAACTGGAGTTCAAATGCACTCGAGTCGCGGACCTGTTTCCCGGGTTCCGGGACCGGGAATATTTATGCTTATGAATAAATTCCTGGCTCATTCGCCGCGTATTTGCGATAAGCCAAATGGCATTACCAACAGCTCTTCTCCTTCGTTTTTCCTCTACAGTTCCTCGGCAGTTCAGTTCAGTGTAGCGCCGTTTGGGTTTTCTTCATTTGTTTTATCGACGTCGCGCTTGGGAGCCCTTGGGCATTTATCAGCAATTTATCAGAACCCCCCTGTAAGTCGATCGAGTGCCCCTCGCTCTCCGCGGCACTTCGACATTTAAATGGATTTCTGTTTAGAGTTTCTCGGGTCTGTGTCCCAATTGATTTCCAATTTCTGCGGAAACCGTTATCGATTCTTTTTCGGCTTTCAAGGCTTCGCAGTTTTCTGGGCAGTGTAACAGTCTCTGGAGCCAAGGGATGTCGAGAAATCAAAATCATAAAAAGCCTACCACTTTATCGAGAAGTTTCAAAGTGGGAACTGATAAGAGCAGAAAGGGAATTCGGTATATATACAAAAATCTAAGACTCTAAGTACGTTTTCTTTCAATTCACCATATTAAATAGCTGATTTATTGTTTTTAAGCATCGAAATCGAAAGGGTATACAAAACTTCGGAAGTTGCGGAAGTTTGCTTCTTTCTTGTTCTATTCTAATAGTCCTGCCATTTGTTTAACAAAAAACTAAATTGCAGAAATGAGAATTCAAGCAGAATTCTCCCGTAAAAGAAATCTTATATATGATGAGCCCAGTCCTAGAGTGACATGAACTGTCCGTGTCCAAGCAGGCAGCTGTCGTCCAAAGTCATAAGAAGACACCGAGAACCCTCACAGATCCAGACCCGAGTCCCTCCTCCGGACCCTCCTGCCATTCATTATCTCCGTCTGTCTCTGGATCGGGGAGCCAGTGAAACCCTTTATTTGTTCGCTGCTCTTAAGCAAATTACAGCCTTGCCTTTTGAGCAGGTTGTTCATTCATGGGGCTACCTGCAATGCCACTGGCGATGCGATTGCGATGGTATTGATGGTATTATATGGTTCACGTGCAGAGCGATTTTCCAATCCAGCATTTGCATAAGTCAATGTCCTTTGTGGAGCGGATCCTGTGGTCTCACTGTCTGCCTCTATTTATTATTTATCACAAAACGTTTCTTAATCAACAGGTATGACACAAGCCCATACTAACCTAAACTGTTCAGTCCTTAATTAATTGTTTCTGGTCTCAATGCATAAATATATAATAAATATAACTTATTCAATGACAAATTTATTTTATATTTAATCTGACAACCGAATCAAGAATAACATTATAGTTATTTTAAAATTGAGGTGTAGTTTAAAGTTGTTTAGCTGGAAAACACGATATTAAAGGTTTAAAATATTTTTAAAAAACAGGGAACAGGGGCGCACTCTGGATAAAACGATGTCCCTCATGGCTGGAAGCAAGAACGACATCATCAGCACAATGTATCTCCTCTTAAATAACCTGGATGTGATGATTAGGAACCAGGCTCATCTGCTTTCCGATCCGAGATTCCTGAGCATTTACCAGACCAAATTCGATCTGTTGATTTTGGGTTCCTTCTTCAACGACTTCCAGTTGGGAGTTGCAGCTAAGCTGAAAGTTCCTGTAATCGTCGATTGGATGATACCGTCCAACACCATGATCGATAAGTTTGTCGCTAATCCCTCTGAGATCTCCTATGTGCCAAATGAATCCACATTTGCCACTGCTCCCATGAGCTTTCTAAAACGAGCTGAGAACTTGGCCAATCACCTGATTCTCAATTACTTGACCCTCCGATTTGATTACAAATTTACTCGCATTTACAATGAAATTTTTACAGAAAGAGATTTTCCAACTCTAAATGAGATGAAAAAGAATATCTCATTGGTTTTCGTCGGTTCCCATTTAATAAGCGACCGTCCAATTCGACCACTGGTTCCTGCGATTGTTGAAATCGGAGGAATTCAAGTGAAGGAGACACCAGATCCGCTGCCCACGGACATTGATCAGTTTCTAGATAGTTCAACCCAGGGGGCCATCTTCGTCTCATTTGGCTCCAACATCAAGAGCCATATGTTGAAGCCGGAAGTAGTCCAAATCATGTTTACAGTCCTGTCTGGCTTAAAGCAAAACATCATCTGGAAGTGGGAGGACTTGGAGAACACGCCAGGCAATGCCTCCAACATCCTGTACAAGGACTGGCTGCCCCAAGATGATATCCTGGCCCATCCGAACATCAAACTATTCGTCACTCACGCCGGAAAGAACAGCATTACCGAATCCCAATACCACGGTGTACCCATGGTGGCCCTGCCCATTTTCGGAGATCACCCCGTGAACGCTGCCATATTGGTGCAATCGGGATATGGCGTGGCCCTCGACCTGCTCACCATTACGGAAGACGGTTTCGGCAAGGCCATCAACGAGGTCCTGGGGAATGAAAAGTATGGGCAGGCAGTTCGCAAATTCTCCGCTCTGTACAGGGATCGACCCCAAACTGCACGGCAGTCGGTTGTTTTCTGGACGGAGTACGTCCTGAGGCATCATGGTGCGCCCCACTTGCAGAGTCCGGCGGTCCACATGACCTTCATTGAGCTCCACAACCTGGACATCTACGCTCTATTCGTGGCGATCCTGGTCCTTCTTGCTCTCCTCATCCGACTCGTCTGGAAATACGTGGGTATTTGGTATTTACAAATAAAAGTATTAAAAGCTAAGAAATCGATTTAAAATATCTAGAGATAAGAACCGGAATTATTTTAAAGGAAATAAAATAACTTTACAAAAACATTTTAATTTTAATTTGTATTTTAAATAGCTGCTTTATTCTTTTTAAGCATCTTTCTTGTTTTATTATAATATTCCTGCCATTGTTGGGGCTATGCACAGGAAAAATATGCTACTAATATAAGTATTAAATACATTTTCTGGCGTTGATAAAAACATAAAAGAAGAATAAGTATTTTACAGTCTCAAATCGAATGAATCGAAACCTTGGATATGGTACTATATCCAATATTGAACGAGATGAAAGCTTTACGAAAACACTGATATTTGTTGAAAAACCCATTCTATTTTCATTACTTTGACCTAAGATTTCCTTATTTATGGCTAATTTGTGCGTTTTTCTCCGTGCTTCCCGGGGAGCAGCCATAGCAGCCATGGCTAAATGCAAGCCGAAGCCATAGTCTCGGAGTCCCACAGTTAAACGCTTCACCTGTTCGCGCAAGGCGTGTGCTTGTGTCTTGCCATGGCCAAGACTCCCCTCCACCCCCGCGATTCCGGGGCCCCTGCGAGGGGAGAGGCGTTAGTTATTAAAGCGGCAAAGAGCCAGGTTGCGAGTCTGGCCAAGACGCGCGTGCTTCCTTGCCTGACTGCCGACTGCCAACTTGCCTGCCTGCCTGCCGCTCGAAAACTCGTTTCGATTATGAAAATTCCAAGCATTAATAACTCTGTTGCTGTTGGCCTGGCTGCGACTTCGCATTCCCCGTACAACTTGGACTTGACTTGGACTCCTCGACGGCGGCAAACTTGCTACAGAATTCTGTGCTATAAATAAAAGGCGAAAAATACAATATAAAAAACAATTCGGCTGTTTGGGCCCAATTGCATACACTGGCCAACAGTAGCTGGCCGAAGTAAGTGAGCAAATTTTGTTTAATTTCACTCGCTTTATTTGCCATTCAAAATACACTTGCGGTGGGGACTTGTATTCGTATTCGTTAAGAGCCATTGGGTTCAAAAGTCTGCTGTTGCCAACAACAACTGGCATGCTAATAATTACAACAACTGCTTGAGCGACTACTGCTTAATGGCTACACTAAGCTACAGGGAATATTATTATTTTGATACTAAGCAATGGGAACTTTATCATTTAATAGGAATTTAACTGGTTATTTCATTTGAAACATTTTTGTACATCGTTTTTAAATAGCTCTGACTACTGCACTTATTTCCTTTTTTTTTTTTTTTGGTTTAACATATAGACTTAACATAGCATTTATTTCCAAGGTAATAATCTTCGTTTATATAGTTACTTTTACACAAATTACTGGCTGGTTAGTGTTACCATTAACCTGTTGCTTAGATGTTCTTCCACATTCGAGTTAAGGTTCATTGCAATTTCTATGCAAATTTATATAATTTTTTACGTGTTAAGCAAGTACGTACATAGCCACAGTTGATGGCTGTTAGGCGTCTGGGTTTGTAGCTTCGCATGTGCTTTTAGCCATATACCGGCACATATGCAGGTATGTGTAGGAACTGTGAGGGGCGTAGGGTTCACTTATAAAGCAGTTGTCCATGCATATTCATGACCACGCTTGGACCAGCCTCCAGATCATTTTCGCCGCTGCTAATTGCCCAGTGAGCTGGCCAGGAATCGGGAAAACTAACCGACATTGTTCGCTGTAGCGGAGTGCCCGTAGCCATCAGCTTGTGTCAGGCCAAGATAAAAATTAGTTTAACCACGTTAAGGCTAATTATTCCATTAGTTCGAGAGATACGAAGGGGAGGGGGAGGGGGGACGGAAAACGAGCTGGAAAAGTGAACTTTTTTAATTACCAGACTGAATGGACGGGGCCGATTAGCCACAGACGCGGGGCCCCGCCAGGTGGCGCTAGTATGGCCCCAATCCATAAATCCATAACGAATGCAAATTGCAGGCCGGGTTATTAATGCGCGACTCTGCGAAATATGTTTTCCACAATAATGGCATTTCAAACTTTAACCATACCTCCATGTAATTGGACAAGCCAGTTCGGTTTATTCCACCATGTCTGTTTGCGATAATCCATATTAAAAGTGAATTACATCGTTTAACTATTCCACAGTAATTAAATTATTTTTGCATGCATAAGCGGGGTCAATACCGGCTTGGTAATTTATCAGTTTCACTTTATTGTTTAGATTGTAGATAGTATTTTTGTGTAGATGTCGCCAGAAAAACTGAAGTTATTCTTGCATTTAAGTGCGATCACTTGCCCAGGGTTTCCTGCCAGACACAAAAGCTCAGTGGCTCTGGGAACAATGCTAATTTGATGCACCCCAACGATGCTGAATCAGCGAACCGATGCACATTCCCATTCCAGTAAAAGCTCCACTTTCAACTGCAATTCCACACAGAAAACTTTTTCCTTTTCATTTAAAAATAAAAAAAATGTTTATTTAACTTTGATAACAATATAGTATTAACAAGATTCTTGAACAAGATCAAGGCTTTCATAAGAGTAGTTGTATGTGAATATCTAACTAAGGACTAACTATTAATAAGAAGAGTTAAGGTGAGTTTTTTCACTGTGCACTGTAGACCTTCGCTAAAGAGCAGGCGTGCCAAACAGCCATGGGATGGATACACAGTAGCCCAGGTGGATTCGGTGGAGTGGGGCAGCGTTCAATTACCTGTGGCCAAGAGGCGCTGAGTTAGTTGCGCTAGCTCCGGTAGAACTGGGAACTAGACACTGGGAGACCGCTCCTTGCGGCATTGTTTCGGTGGCACGAGTCACCCGTCTGGAGTCCGGAGCTCTCCTCCTTTTGGGTTTTACCTGTCGGTGCGGGCAATCAGTGCAATCAAGTTGGGCCAGCAGGAAATAGCCTTCATTGCCCTTGATTATGAGCCATGAGCTTGCACTCCGAGTTTCACTTCTTGATCAATTTAGATAACTGTTGGGAATTCAATTGGATTTTCTAAATAGAATGGGAATCACAAGTCATAAAATGAAGCTCATTAGTTATTTTGCTAATATTTCAATCCTTATACCCCAAAACTAAGACCCTCGACATGAGAGTCCGCAAGTACATATCTCTGGCAACTTATTATGTTTCATACACCACAGTTACAAACTATTTGAGCCCAGAGATTCCACCACGTCGCTGTCTTAAGTATAAGTATATAAATGAGCTAGCTGAGAAGATCATTAATGCACAGTTAAGAGCCTGGGGCTTAAAAGGGGTTCGGGTTTCACAAGATCGCATCGTCAGCGAAGTCGCAAAGGTAATGCCGCCATGTGTGTATTGGTTGCATATCTTTTACGACTTTTGGACTTGGCTAGTTAGGGTTTTGAACCTGTTCTTTCGGCCACAGTTGTCGTAGCCACGCTTCGCTCCAGCTGCCCCTTTCGGTATTATTAACGATCATTATGAAGTTTTAACTTAAGTGGTCAATTAACATTTGCATGACTGAAATCGGAATTGGAAATTAGTGTATAACTAATTAATGCACAGAGAAGAGCTTGAAAAGCCGAACTAGAGTTGATTTTACAGGGCACTCCAGTTTCCAATCTTCGGGCATCCAACATGCCAAGTTCATTAGGAGTCATCCAACCGGAGGAGTGAGACATAATTATGTTCAATTGGAGGGGCCATCGAATGCATTTTCGGGAGTTCCCCCCTGACTGTGACACAATCAATTGAAAGAGTGACAGGGCATGACTTCGCACAAGTCACTTATAGCATTTTCTCCCAGCCCCAGAGCCTTCGATATTATTAATATAGCCTGATTGCTTTGTTAGCTGTTAATTGATTTACGCCCTGCCATTCTTTTCCCCATTGGACTCGCTTTTATTATCATGTCAAGGCGTATTATATTACAGCCCGTAATTTATAAATCATGCTCAATATTTTGATTTCAGCTCATTTCCAGTGGCCAAGCACAATCTCTTCCCTTTTATTCTGTTGCTGTGGAAGATTGAGACAAGAGGTAATATAAGTATGCATAGGGTTGATTTGTATTTTTAGGTTGAAGTGTAAAATTACTTATAAGTTGTTATACTTTTAAATCGAAAGAAATGGGTAGAAAACTAAACTGTCCACTTATAGTACCTTATTCTACTGGACGATTAGATACCCTCCTCACGCACTTGATTAGATACACCCGCCTTGACGTTTGATTAGATATAGTAGCTCTCCATATACCATATAAAGTACTTAGATACGATGACGCTTGGGACTTCTCTTCTTCCGATTTTGAAGGCAGTTGGAACTGCCCAACGCCCTTTCCCACAAGTCTTTGGGGAATTTTATGGGATAAAGCTGATTAGGTTTTCTTTGAACTAACTGAATTTAAAACCTGTACACTTTTATTGGTCAGCGTTGATTGGTTTTCCAATCAGTTACAAATAATTAGTAATGAAATATCAGTGGGCCAAGCCCGAGAGAAACCCGACAGCTGGAGTATCTTATTCTGTGGACACACACCTGGCCAACACAAATCAGATGTCGAAGGTGAGATATGCGGCCTTATGAAATTAATTTCAGCATTTTAGCCCCTGGCCACTGACAGAATCGATTGTCTAGCTCGCTTCGGCTATGGGTGACTTTCAATGGATCGTGGCTGCTATCGTTTATTTTTTTCAGCTCAAGTGGGGGGTGTTCTGGGGCCGTGTGGTGTGAACGCGACATTATCGTGTAGAGCCATGTGGATATCAAGTGTTCTCGTCGCTATTGCGATTAACACTCGCGCCATCGTGAAGTGCTTCCCTATCGAAACTGGACCCTCTATTGGCCGATTTAAAGTGTAGATTGGCCAGTACACACACTCTACTACTACATCACTAGGCCGCAATTAGTTGTTGCTTGTGAAATTGTCACACAATTGCTGACTTTGCAGTTTTTATTAGATTGTTTGACCGTTAGACTGCTTAAAATTTTTCTATGGAATTAGGAAATAAAAATCTTGTGGGCTTGGCAAGCCATAGATTTCACTAGAAATCGGAAAAGATTAGGCAAAATATTGAAATAAATAAAGTGTTATACACCTAAATTCATTTAGTGGTGTTAAACAGTCAACGCTCTTTGATATGCGTGATTCACCTCCTAAGGTTGTGTTACTACGAACTCTATTCTGGAATATTTTACTGGGTAATATAAAGCAGTGGATCAACTAGTTATGCATTATTCAAGGGACGGCTTTTGAATCCCGTGGATTTAATTGATTTATGCAGTCTTTTGTTGAAACAGCCAGAATGGGTTTGCGTTTACGACACTTCAAAGGCAGGGGAACAAAAGAGGAAAGGAGTTGGAAGCCCAAGCAGAAGGTGTATACACATTTCATTAGAGGCACTGCTAAGTTCATTAACAGGTGTTATATTCGTTCTGGTTACGTTGGTCGTTCCGCCTTTCGGGGATCGTTTCGACCAGGCTAGACCGCGACTAACGCATTTTTTGTTTTCCTGATTAGATTAACCCCCCGGCACCCCATCGGCCGGGAAACCAGAAACAAGAAACTATACCCACTGGGGCAAGAAACTGTAAAATTTAAAAGCCCTGTAAACGCTTTTACGATCCCTATTCCTTCGACATAGACTTCCCAGCCCGCACGAGTCTTGGGGCTAGGGTCATATATCTCTCTGTTGTCGGTGGGTCTCTATATAAACAGAGTCTCTCGGGTGTGGGTTTAACCACATACCATATATATTCGCATTGTATAGGCATGCCTGCAACTCTGGACACTCTTGACAATTAAGTCGCTTGTTTGCCTGGTGGCACTCGCTGGAATTTGTATTTGTTTTGTCTGTTATTACAGACTCAGCGGATTGATGCTGTCACGAAAAGCGAGAGATAAAGATAAATTTGAAGCCTAATATACTATCTCTGGTGGGGATCAGCTTCCCAGCTGTTATCTTGTCTGGCGGTGTCTTATCAATAACTTTGTATACAAGAAACTGAGTGGATGACATAAGTGGAAAATAGAAAGGGCTGAAATAGATGGTTTTCGAGATAAGGATAGTTCCTTTATCCGTATTGAGACTAGACTAAGACTAAAAATTTGAATACAAAAACCAAAAACATGTGGTTTTCGAGGTTAGAAGAAATAAATGCATTTATGTATGCCTAATTTGTTTAACTTAACAATTTCTTCAACCTCATAATATGTACTGATTCAATTTTAACTATCACTTAACTAACTTCGGAGTCAATAATATAATTAGGTTATTGTCTTGCTTTGTAAAAATACACATGAGACGTAAAAAAAACTAATAAATTGGTAGGAGAATGGACTCAAAATACACGTTCATATTAGAAAGCATAATTAATATGAGCGCTAATTGTCTAGTTTAATTAAATGATAAGCTTCCTACTGTGATCTTGCCTCTTAATCTTTTAGTTAATGCTCAACAGGTGCGATAATTTTCTTGAACAGTTGAAGTTCCGCCCAATTACTTTAACCGCAAGCACATGTCCTCGAATAAATCATTTTAACTGAGCTGCGTTTTCCCCGATCACGTTTCGGCGATTTATAAGCATTTAATTGTTTGATTATGGCCAGCTTTGCCCGAGGTTTCTTATTTCTTATTTCACATTTCTCTAATTTCAAATTATGAGCATTTAACGGCTCCGAAAGAGGGGAGAAGAGGCGACACGAAACGAAACCCAACCTGCTGCCTTGGCTAGTTGACTATAATCGTAAATTTGTGGATATAGAGAAGAGGTCGGCGGTCCGGGGAGGGGTAGTAGGTATCATAAAAGAAGACGATTTTTGTCACTAAATGCTGCTGCCGCGATGAAATTAAGAAACCAGCGAGCAGCCTCCGAAGCGAGCGGAACCATAAAATATATTTTTTATACGCTCTGCCCACTTCTCTCTGTCTTTCTCTATATATACACACAGCACAGCATATAGTGGTGGTTACCTGCAGACTCCGCCGGGGTCCGGGAATGGTAAAATGGGAATTGGGAACGATCTCGCCTCTCGTTTTTTTTTATTTTTCAACTGATGTCATCCCAAAACGCGCCGTTCTGCCGCTGCAAAAAATAAGAATTTATGACCAATTTTCTGCCGCTTGTCTCCGCATTATCCACTCCTTTCCAGCTCATCCTTCCGCTCGTTTTTTTTCGCTCGACGCACAATTGAAAAACTTGTTTTTCCTGCCACCTTTACGATTTGTTTGGTTTGTACTGAAGGTTAAGGACACGGACGACATCTTTACCTGACAGTATTAGAGTATCAAACGGATCTAATGCTGCCCGGTAAGATGTGAACAGATGTCCTTGCTAAATAGCAAGTTTTCGGCATTCCATTTGGTTTGGTTGGTTGTTTTTACAAGTTTTATAATCTCCATTTCCAGAGGAAGCTCAAAGTCCTCAAAGAAAACCTTGGAACATTGGCCCCTTGGCGATAAGAAATTCTTTGCGATTTTATTTAAATGTTTTTTGTTTTTTTGGTTTGTCGGTCTGTTTCTCGCTTTGTAAATTTAATCCCATAACGAGTATTGATTTTTTTCTCTGTGTGGGTTGTGGGTTGACAAAAACGAAAACAAAGCCAGGCTCCATTAGATGGCTTAAACGTGTGTGTATGTGTGTGCTTTAAGTTACCCAATAAACTTTAACTTTGAACCGGCGCGCGTGATTTTCCGGGGCGTATAAAACGCCTACTTTGACGCAGGAAAAAACGAATAAAAAGTTGAACATGTTATTTATAATTAAATTGAAGCTGGCGCCATCCGATAAATGCAATTATTATTGTTACGCGAGATGCACACATACACTGCGACACTCCGTATCGTGTGGCTGTTGTTATTCTTGATTTTTAATTTTTTTTTATTTTTTCGGCCACCGGAAACATGCACAATAACGCCCGCACACACATGCAACTGAAAAGAGCAGAGCGAACAGACCGTCACGATCAAGCACCAAAAAAGAATTGAAAGCTGCGGCGCCGGCGAGTTTTGTTTTGCCGTCGGCTGCGCTGCCCGCGGTTAGAGATGGGAGCGTTTTTGGGGCGTGACACGAAGGCACTCGAGACCACGTGTTTTCCAATTAATTGTGGTTCGGATTCGTGCCTAGGATGTATATTTAATTTTTTTGTAGAGTTAAAATTGGTCGGGATTTTTCTCAAACTAAAAAAAATAAATTTAAATTGTTGATTTTAATATAAATTTAGTGAAATTTTAACAAGACTTCGTTATGTTGGAAAATATACAATTAAGATAGTTTGGACTACAAGCATTCAAAGTAAATAAGAAAGGTATATCATTTAAAGCCAGATGTTTGTAACTAAGTGAAGAAGATAACAAGTTGAAATGAATCTTATTGCGGCACGCGACCATCTCTAGCCGCGATCTTCGGACGGCAGCGACGTTGGCAGCGCTGCTTCAAACATGTTGCAACGACCACGACGTTGTTGCGTTGCCGCTTTTGTCATTACGTATACGCATACGTATACGTGTGATTTGATTTTTAACTGTGACACATTCCTTTGTCGCGTATATTGTAACGGTTTCTCGGCGTCGCTGTCACCGCTCTTTCTCCTATCAATTAGACGCCCCGACCCTCCTCTAACCACCCCCTCACCCGCCCACTGACTTGCTTTCCCGCCTCTTTTTAATTTTAGTGGCTTTCATTGATTAATCAAATTGAAATTGAAAAGAGGGGCTTGAAAATCCAAAAATAGATTTTTGATCTTTTAATTTTCTACTATATTATCGTTGCACATAAATTTAAATATAAGGGAAATAAAAAAGTATCATGATTTCCTTATCTACAATTGGACCAACGGCTTACTATAACTGTACTCTGTGCAACGTAAAATGAATTAGTAATAAAAGCATTTTTGGAGTCACCTTTTATTAAAGGTTTTCACCTTTCTCTAATGATTATACTTTTCTAGTCAAGCTCTTTAACTCAAAATTAATTAATGGGTTAATACTTTCTATTGATCTCTTTAAACTTGGTCAGAGGTTAATTAGGCTTGCGAATAAATATTATTTTATGGTTTATTAATACATTTTTATACAAAATTTGGCGGGAGACTTAACAAAGTCTTCGTTTCACGTAAACTTTTATATTTTCTGCAGTTTTCTTTATTTCTTAAAAAAAAATTGGTTACCTGTATTCTTTAGATTTTCTGAGTTGAGAAGAATTACTATTTTACCCAATTGTTCTTCTCTTTTATACTATTCAAACTAATTTTTCCCGTTTTTTCTCTGTTAAATTTTTGCTGACACCTGTTACCTTGGCGACTTGGTTTTTCCATGGGCCCTTCTGTGATTATTAAATCATGACACGAAGTTTGGCTTCCGTCAACGTTTACAGGAATTTTTTGTGTTCTTTTTTTGGCTGCGGCTTTCATTAACACATTTCGTTTGGCATTGCCTAATTTCAATGTTAATCAATCGTGGAAAATTTGCTTAATTGCCTTTAATTTTTGGGCATACAACAAATCAGTGAGTCAGCAATGGAGACACGTGTAAAAGTTCTGGACGCCAGGCTTTAATTCGCGCGTTTTTTCTTTAATTTTTTCTGGCAGTTGGGTGAATGATCGGATCGGATCCGGCGGAGCTGGAAATGTGTGAAACACGCGTAAAGCCCGGTAGGTGTTAAAAATATCGGTTGGCTCTCGATCCGCACACACACACTCGTCACGAATTAGAATTCATTAGAACTTATTTGGAATTTCTCTTAACACTTGACCGAGTTTCGGATGTTGCACTTGTCCGCTCCTCTTGACTTTTGATTTCCTCAAGGGTTCAGGTTATGTTTTGAGGTTTTTGGGCTTTTACTGTTTACTGATTTCTATTTTCTTTGTGTTTTTTATTCTACTTTTTATTTCTATTTTGCTGGACCTTTACGTCCATTGGCGCACGAGGCCCACGATCAACTGTATTCATAATAACGTTCAGATTTGGGGAAACTATACCTTCGTTTTTGCTCTGCCCGAAGTTCTGCCGACGCTATGTTAGGTGTTGGACGCTGCTAACAGACCGCTGTTAGTTGGGTGAGAGCGAACCTCTGCCCGAAGACGTGTGTACTAACGTTCATACTTGGCGAGCTATATGAAAGATGTCTTTTAGACTTAGCGCCTTGCGTCGCAACGTTGGCAGCACGACGTCGAACTTGTTGCGTGTCACACAGCTGTTCCCCCGGCTCGCTCTCTCCCGCTTGCTCTTACTGGCCCCCGTTCTTGTTATTTGTTGTCGCATTTCTATTAGCCCCCACCGATGGATAGAGCCATCTCGCTCCGGCCCACAGCTCCCCGGCATGTTGCGCCTAGACCTGTTGGCATCTCGCTCACACCGAACATGTTGCAACCGCATGGTTTTTGTAACACTTACGTTGCCTTTTACGTCTGGTTACGTCGCTCCTGGAAAAGTCGTAAGCCTAGTGTGATTTCCTCGGTTATTATTTTTTAATATCTTGCTTGTCTTCATTTCTTATTTATTATTTTTTTTGGCACATAAGTATTGTAACTTATTTTTGGCTTTCCCCTCGCTTTTGGCGGGCTGTCCAAAAATGGACATGTTCACTCAATTAATAAGAGCAGCCCTGCGGCAGATCAGCTGGCACCCTACAATGAAAATTGAGATTCACTTAGTTCACTTTAATGTTACATTTTTAAAAGTTTTTTCCTTTTGAGCTCTATCGAATCAGTTAAAATGTTACATATATTTTTTCATTTAATAAATTATATTAAAGTCGAACTTTAATAGCACAAAACCATCATCTGCTTGACAATAAGTTCAAAATAATGTAGACTTCTAGTTATAGATTTGGTTTAAACTTTACTAGTACTAATACTTTCTATTGTCAACAAATTTAGTTTGACTGTGCTTTTTAATTTTACCATAAAATCATATATTGTTTGCTGGCTCACATTAATTTGTTATAAAACAAAAAAACTTTTAAGTCTTCCTGTATTACTATTTCTGTACTTTCAAGGCTGGCCCTTTTTTTCGAGACGTTGGCTGTCAGGATCAAAATCAAAGAGCCTCAGGACTTAGGGATGTGTATTGTAATTATGTGCATATTGGCCGCACAGTAGGGGTCTTTCAGTGTCAACTGCAGCCGCACTCACAAATTGTCTGGCCGAAAAAGCTTTCGGGATTTCAGTGCTTCATTTCATTTTTGGTTTGGGGTTATTCTTGTCTTTCCCGTTTCATGAACATCATGCCGAATCTCCTTTCCTCCAGGGTGGAGTGTTCTGGAGAAGGGAACGAGTCCTACCTGCCCAAGCTGGCGATTCCAAGTCCAAGTCCCAGTCCAATCCCATGCCCATGCCCATTCTCATGCCCATACCCATACTCGCGAAAAGATCTGGTTTTCAATTTTTCTTGTATGCCGTTTTCTTCGCCTTATAATTTTTGAATTTTTTCACTCGGGTTGAAGGACCCGACCGAAACCCTTTTCCTGTTTTTCGAGCAGATTTGTACGCCAGCGGCGGCTAATTAAAAAAACCAAGAAAAAATCCAGGAGGGGAACCAGAATCGTACGAAAACCAGAATATGCTGGCAAAGATATCACTCCCGATCTGACGTGTGTATATGTGGGTCAGTTTTGCGAGAAGACAAATGAAGTGCGCATTGTCGAGTCATTTATTTATGGTCAAAGTCGAGCAATGTCGGGGCTTAAAATGAATAAATACCACGGAAGTTTCCATAAAATATGAGCCACCGAATTTACATCCCGTCCTCACCGAACTTGGAAATTGGAGATCCACCGCCAAACTTAATGTTTCCATTTCCATCAGGCAAAGTAGATCCTTCAGGCTTTGTGGTGCCCCTCTTGTTGCCTCCTTTTCCCTTGGATCGCTCTTTGCCACTTCTTGCAGCGGCTTCCTCGCCTTCCGCTGGAGCTTCACCCTCGGCCGCTCCTTGCCCGCCCTCTGCTGCTGGGGCGCCACCGCAGTTCTTCCAGGCGGCACATGTCCAACAGCATTGCGGAAAATCCACGTCCGTCAAGACAGCAGTTTCAACGCACTCCGCAAAAGTTACGGGTATCTGGCAGCTAAAGAGGTTAGGAAGTTGGAAAAGTTAAAGGATGTATTTAAAAGCTGGTCCCTATTTAAGTATCTAAAGTCACTAAAGTCTAGAAGGGAAAACCTATTTTCCAATGCTAATTCCATATATGATAAACACTATTTATGGGTCTTTAGTGATTTGACAAGAACTTACAAGTAGACAAAGGCATCTCCTTCTAGATTTTGGCACGTAATAACTCCGCAGGTTTTATCATCCTGCTCAATATCACCCACAGCCATCTCATTGCCTTTGGGAGATTTGCAGCCGTTCGCTGAAAGAAATCCCAGAGTTTTGTATTCTGCTTGGGGATATTGGATTGCCTCCACATACCTCCTTTTTCCAGTTTTAGATAATGTACTAGGGCAATCGAATAGGAGCAACTGGTGACCCAGGCAATCGCTACCAGGAGGTACCTCATTTCGGGTGGGTTAATGAAAACACTTTGAGGATCAGCTCCTCTGCTTGAACCCTTTTATAGAACCCACTGAGTGTCACCCAATCCCTTTGCACACCTGCAAGATCTCGCTCAGTATAATCAGAATTTAATGTTTACCGATATAACGATGTTTATGTCTCGGTGTAAGGAAAATTGACGAAGTTCCTAAAAGACTCAAAAAGACGTTTTCAATGAGACCCGATAAATCCGAATAAGTCTTTTTAAAAAGAAAATGCATTTAGGCATACATATGTACATATACGAAAAGAAGAGTTAACATCACTAAATTTGGGTAACCAACAATGCAAATTTCAGGTGATCCTGAGACAACAGAGTTCAATTAAAGTCACTTTGGAATTTACAAAAAATAAAAATGGGCCGTGGGGGTTCCAGCCCGCTGTTTGGCCTCCACGGCTGCACAGGCCGCCTTGTAGGCCGCCTGCTTGGTCTTCTCGAAGTCGTCGTGGGCACTGACCAGCTGCTTCTGGAGCACTCCCATCCGGTTGCGGGCGGCCTCCAGGATTTGCGTCTTGGAGGCCATTTCCTGCTGCGACCCCTGGGCCACCGCCTGGATGCCGGCGAGGGCATCCCGGGCGTTCTTTTGCAGCTCACTGATGGCCTCGAACTGCTGGGTGGCCACGCGGGCCGACTCCACGGCGGCGTTCATGTTGGCCTCCGTGCGGTGGATGGAGCTGCTCTCCTCCTCCACGACGGCCGTGGCCTCCTGCAGTTCCTGCTCCAGTTGGTCGACCATCATCTGCTTGCCCATTAGGGCGGCCTCGGCGGCCTTGGCCGACTGGAAGGCCTTCTCGGCCAGCTCCAGCTTGATGTGGTGGGCAGCAGCTTGTCCGGCTGCCGCCTGCGCCTCACTGGCCGCCTTGGCATCGTTGGCCGCCTTGATGGCTATCGCGGAGGACTTCTGCTTGGGATCGCCGGGCGTGAAGATTGTGTTGACATTGCACTTGGCCCCACTCCCCCCTGGACTCCCACCTCCTCCCTCGCAGTTGTTTGGGTTCGCGGGCTTGCCGCTGGGATCAGTTCCTGCTCCTGTTCCCGTTCCCACCCCGGTTCCTGCTCCTGTTCCCACTCCTGTTCCCGCTCCCCCTCCCGCTCCTGCACCCCCCGCATCGTACAGAGCCGCATCATGACCAGCCTTTGTGGGTGGAACCACTGGCGATCCTGCTCCCTTGATAGCCGCAAAATCGTTCATGAGCTCTCGCGGATCGATCATTCGCTTGTGCAGGCGGCAGTGCCTCTGTGATGGGAAGGCCAAGGAACAAGTTGGGGATGTTAGCGATGGGGTATCTCACTTGCCTTGACCCGGACGTGGCCATGGGTGCAGTGAAGCAGCAGGCGAAGGAACAGCAGGTACATGGCCAGCGATCCTCGTATTCGCATTAAGAATGTTGGATTGGGATGAAAAATGGATTTTATTCGCTGCGGATTTCATTCGATTGATTTGTAGCCCAAAGCTGACTGGTTATGTGGCTATTTTGTTGGTAAAGCTATCTGTGAGTATTATTATGGGTGAATATAATGTGTAAAATAAAGCCAAAAACAGAATACTTAACTGTATACTTTAATTATAGATATACATATACCAGGTATTAATATAATAGAAATCCCTGTAAAACCTGGGCAACCATCCCCTAAAAGCCATTCCAAACCTTTCGTACTCCCCCGCGTTCCGCCTCTCAAGATCTGTCTGCTCCGTCTATCCACCTATCTATCTATCTCGCATCTCACAGATACTCGCTGCATTCTAAAGTGTCTGCGAGTGATGAGCACGCGGCATTTACAGACCCGGTCCCAAAACAAAGAGAGCACCGAATAGAATATAGAATGCGAAAAAAGGAGAAGCACGATGGGGAAACAAGCCATATAGACACGAATTGCTACAAAAATGCCAGCTATGCTAGAAGTAAATGCTAAAACTAAAGGCGCACCGCAAACTGACGGCTAGACAGAGGTGGACACAAACGAATACGGACGGACGGACAAACGGACGGACACGGGAGACACACTCGCGGACAAATGAACGGACGGAGGGCGAAAATAGTTTTGGGAGCGCCATTTAAGAGGGAAAGGAACGTCTTCGACGGCGCCGATTCTCGGCTCACATTGTCCCCTCGCCAAAATGTCAGAGTCTTAAAAATAAAAGTTAAATTTAACGCCAAAAATTTATACATTATCAAAGACTCGCAAAATGAAAAACAAAGCAATTAAACTGAAGTGATCAATTAAATGTGCTAAAGAATAAGAATTAAAATAAAGATTTCAATTTTAGTAGAGATTGCTTAAAGATCAAATCATTGGGAAATTGGGAAAAAATGTCAGATTTTTTTTCTTTATAATTTCGAACTATAATCTTGTTATTTCTTTAGAAATATAAACAATTAATTTAATCAAGAGTAATAAATTACAAAAACTTTAAGTGTTTCCAGAAACCATAAACAAACTAGTGACTCTTAATTCATTTGATTTTTCAAACCCAAATGTAATTAACTTATGCCTTAACTCCCTTTGGATCAGACTTAAGTGCTTCAAAAATATCAGCAATCATTATGGTATCAGTTTAAATGAAATAATTTTCTAGATCGTGAATTAGTTGCATTTTCTAGCCCAAAGTTCAGCGGGGTTCAAGAATAGACTTCATCTCATTTCTCGATGGGATTCATGCGCTCAAAACATGCCCGTTTGAGGATGGGGAAGTGGAATGGGGGTAGGTTCGGAGGTTGTCAGAGATTAGAGGCTTCACTGTGTGGAATCCGCTGATAGCGTTGGACACTCGATTGCATAAGTGAGCCAGTGCCTGTCCAACTGCCCAACTGTGTCGAATGGCACATAAAGATTCCGATTCTGTCGGTTGGAAAATAACACCAACTTGCATTGCCAGTATTTGGGGGCTCGATAACACTCACGCCGAGGTCATGTCTACCACTTGGAACTGATAATTCTCAGGCAGCATTTATTTTTACTGCCCTATTAAAATAGAATTTCGAAATGTGATTACGCGTCTTCAGAATTCAATTTGCTTATCGCTCAGAGGAGTGCTGTTGCCTAGAGCGCGGAATCCCGGGTATGTCAAAGGTCATGTTCCCCTCCCTCCCTCGTGAGCCTTCGATCCCAGGCAGTCGAGATAATGGGCAATCTAATGGCCCTGATTAGCCCAAATCGGGGGAACAGTTTTGCTTTTCAATGGGTCGGAACGAACAGTTCCGCAGCCCTGATTTCCAATGGATCCCGACCAATCGAGTCGATAGAAAAAAGGATCGGTTGGCATTGAAAGCTGACACTTTGTTGTAAAATATCCCAAAAAGATTTTAAGCAGATACTGCCACGATGGGAACTTATGATAATGTAACTACATAACTCTATCCAGTATTGGGTTCTGGGTGGTTTCTGGAATACAACCCCATCACTTGAATGTCTCCTGTCAAGCGCAGTTATTCGCTCCGACTCTTCCCTGGCCACATTTCTTGCCCATTATAATGCAATCAATATTCCTACAAGAAAACGCTCCAATTATATGATGTCACAGAGAATCTCGATCTAGAGCCAACCTGCTGTGCCACCCAGTCAAGTTGTTGCAACCAGCTTCTCCCCCCGACTACTTCTGCATCCACTTCAACTTCAACTGCAACTTCAACTTCAACTTGAGCTCCGCTTCGATCTGCTTTGTTTTGCCTCGCTTTTTCGCAAGTAACGGTCGGGTGACAAGCGTAACGAGGTGGGCAGCGGAGGATGCTGGGGAGCCCATTTTAATTACACGTAATCTTTATAAATAGAAGCAGCAGGCAGAGGCAATAACCGGCGAGGATCCTCGGCCAACCAATAAAAAAGAACAGCACACCAGCTCAAGAACAAGTCGAATGCATAAATCAATAGTGCAGAGAAAAAAATGTTGATCAATTCATGGGGTTGCATCGAGAAAAGCAGTATTCAAAAATATTTAAAAGGTTTTTGTAGGTTTTTATACAAATTCAAACCTGAATCTCTTTAGATTTGATTTTCACTAAGTAGTTTCTACTTTGCGAGGTTTAAATATGGGCATCTGCATATCTGTATCTTAAGCTATCGTTTTTATATAATGAGAAAACAAAGCGGTTGAGGAATTTCAGGGATATTAATTAAATCATTTTATTTCTCAGTGCTTGAGCTGAGGAAGGCAATAAACACAGATACCAGCTCACACAGAAGCTGAGAGCGAGAAATGCCGGGACAAGCCATAAATGAGTAATTGCTGACAACGCTGCAGACCTTGTCCAGTAGCCTTGGCTTGGGCCTTCTTCGCGGGCTCCATCTATGATGGGTCCAGTGCCATTTTCGGCCAGGACGACAATCCAAAAGCGTACGCCTAGCAAACAAAACCTAAAAAGAACTATGAACTGGCTGCTACCGAAGGCCGAATAATGAATACCTTAATAAATGCGATTTTACTATTGTTAAAAATGTTTAATTCTTAAATTGCTGTTTAATTCTTAAATTGCTGGCAGTATAATTACTATAAAGATATTTTTTAAAGGGGAATAATCACTGGATTACTAACTTTATTTTATAAACAATTAAACTGGATAATAAATAGAGATCATGTTTATATTTCGCCTTGTTAATAACAGAATACAAATTAATCCAGATGTCTGCTTTTTATTTTGTATGGAGTTTAAACTGATTGTGGCATTGTAACCCCGCTATTTGTTCTGCTCTTTAAGCAGCCCTATTTAAATCTAAGCTAATTCATGGGGTTAGCCAACAAAGTGTTCATCAAGTGCCAACGAACATGCATAATCCCGGCGAGGGTATGGGCATGTCCATGTAAACACGGTCGAAGTGGGGAAAAGATGAGTATGCCAGGTATTCAATTACATTGCCCATGTCCCCCACACTTTGCCCCCATCACGAATCTCTGCTGCAGCGAACCAAACGAAAACTTCTGCAGAAAAATACTTAAAGTTATGGGCTTTTTGGAGTCGGCTTCCAGGTAAAGATGCCACCAACTCCAGCTCGGATGCATGCCTCTCTAACGGTTTGGGCATTGCGTTAATGATACTCGTTTGTATCAGTATTCGTATTCGTATTCGTAGTCGCATACTTATTCGTATTCTTATTCGTATTCGTATCTGTATCTGGCTTTTGTCTGGTTCCGCGATGCACACGCCTCATGTTGACAAACTCACTTTACAAACAGTAATTTTTCTCGCTTCATTGGCGTCCCGTCTCGTCTGGTCTGGAAAACCCCATGGCCCCCAGGCCCCTAAGGTCCCCCATTTTCCGTGGTAAAAAGAAGCCTGTAAAGCGAGCGTGCATGCGGTTTGTTGGCCGACTCAAGTCTGCTGCCACTGCCAGTTAAATAAATAGAAAATGAAAAGTACAACTAAAAATATTGTTCGAAAGCCGCAGCGGCGGCCAAAGCCACTCGTACTCGCACTTGGCATTTTCATTGTCGCTGACCGATTGCCCCATGTTTGACTTGCTCTACAGTTCGATAGCCAAACGGATCGAGGGGATCGGATCGCTGGGTGCGGCCTACTCCATGAGAACACAGATAAAAAATGGGAAACAAAATATAAGTTAATTGTAATACACTTGCCGAAGTTGGCCTGATTCGTTCAAAATATTTCTCAACTTATTATAGTGAGAAAAAGGGAAACAAGAGAAGACCTTAGTGGCTTTGCAAATAAATTGCTTTCTTTTAGTATCCTATTAAGAATGCTAATAAGAAAAACTGCAATAGAGAAGATGACTATTTCTTTTGAGTGTTTGTTTGTTTGTTTTTCGTTTTGACCATTTTTATTTATTTTTTGTTATTTGGTGCGCGAGTATGTCAGCCGCGGCGGCTGCAAAATCTAGAAAATTACATGCAAGCTGCGACACATTATGCGCGACGCGACAATAATATTTCTATTGGCGAAAAACTTCACACTTAATGTACTCTGCAAAGAGTCGCTAAAGAAAACCACAGATAACAAAGTCTTGAATACTCTAAGGTTACTAGAAAAATTGTAAAAAATATACATTGGTTCATTGGTTGAATTGGAATATGTATTTTTTTTACTTTTAAAATTTAATCATATTATAAGGTCATGTATGTATATACAAATCATTTTAACGGCTTACTTATCTTTTAAGTTAGAATAATTTTTATTTACACATGAGTTTGTGGAATAAAAACAAAAGGCATTTTTAGGAATTACCCCTTTCTCAGATTAATAATAATTCCCATTTAGCAGGATATATTCCTGTCAAGAAAATCGGTAATACCATTTGAAGGGTGCCACAACGAAAATGAACATACAAAAATGGAGCAAACCAAAGTCTAGCGAAGAGAACCTCGAAAGTAGTTGCATGTGTGGCACACCCCCGGGTTTTATGGGATTCTGCGAGAAGGGGGAGTGGCCACCGGCGGGGAGGAGCAGGGGGCGGGGCCAGTCAGCAGACGGAGACGCCGACTAGTCAACGCTTTAAGGTATATGCCAGCAAATAATTAAAACATATTTAAAAATAGTTCGCCATATGGGTGACGACGACTGCGGCGACGACGACGCTGAAGATGAGGCCCGGCTGGGTGACGTGGTCAGACCGCCACCCCCTGTCCCTCCCCCCTTACCAACCCCCTCGCACAAAACACCCACCCCACCGATGACAAAGCCAACAAAAAGCAAACAAATACTTGTCTGGCCGTCTACGTCGCTGTGCATTGACCGTACCGCACTTACTAAAGACATACAGATACGCGTACTCGCAGATGCAGATGCACTCGCATTCGCATTCGCATCCTAACCAGCTATCTGGGTGCACCCAAAAATCCCATCCCATCCCATCCCATCCACTTCTCTGTTGTTCTCCCTCGTGCCAAGTTCAAAATTGTATGCTCTGCACTTTCAGTTTCTTCGCCCCTTTTCGAAAGCGTTTTCCATAATAAAAGAAAAACCGAAAACATTTTCAATTTGTATTTTTTTGGCCAAAAATAGTTGTGCCAGCCGAGCGCTAATGTTATTGCTTTAGTCAAAGTGGCTAAAAAGTATCTGCCAACATCACTGTCTGTGCTCGCTATCGTGTGTTTGTAAATGTATCTGAGATTGTGTGTATCCGTGCATCCATGTCCAATTTTCCTGTTGCGATGCCGCCAGCCGATTTATTTTCATTTTGATTATATTTTTGGCACTTTTTTGTTTGGGCGTGCGAAAAAACTTACAAATGAAAACTGTAATATTTTCGACAGCAAACAAATTCCTGCTGTCTGTGTAAAGTTTGTTAGATCATTTATTAAAAGATGCTGCGATCTGGACCAAGCACTAATTTTAGTATAAGGTACAGAGAAGTGAGAGATTAACTTACCTAATGATTACAATGTTGTTTAACAGGATAGAGGATTTTTGTATATTATTTTTTGAAAGAAATCTATCGAATATACACTTTAGTTTTCATTTCTCTAGACTAAATGAAACTTATTAGGTGTCAGTAAACACAGAGCTTCAGGTTTGAAAATACCTACTTTATAAATAAACTGCTTATTTGTTTAAATAAATTCATTTTATGAAAATAGTAAGCTAATCGAAAAAATCTAATCAGAATAGATTTGAATTTTTCCGTCATTGCAACTCACTTAGCTTCACTTTGTAGTTAATCAATGTCATATCAAAGTAAATACTAATGCCGTCGATCAATTATATGTGCTTTCAATCCACTAAGCGAAAAACATACCTCACCCCAGAATCCGCACTTTGGCGGAAATTCATTTTGAAAACATGCGGCGGCGACATTTGGCGCCACCTCAGCTCAACCCCCCCTCTCCCCCTCCCCCAAAAGGGGCGTAGATCAAAGGGGATGAAAAGCGGAGACTGCGGCTGCCGCTTTTGAGTATTCGCCGGGCGTAGCGCAAATCGCGGCACTGTGTAATGGTCAATAAATTACATAGACAACGCAGAATTACAAATCGTTTTGATTAGCAATTAAAATGGCAAAAAAAAGGAAGGAAAACAAGTGGGAAAACAAAACCAGCTGAGTAGGAGAATAAAGCTGAGTGCATCTGGGCCAGGCTAACCGGCAAATCTCTTAATTACTTGGCAGTTTGCACTCGTCGTCGCTTTCGATGGCAACAGGTGCTCTCGGTCGGCGCGTTATTAACTCATTATAAAAGCATTTCAGAGCAGTTCGATTTGCTTTTGCTGAAAAGCATTTCAATTGCCTCCGACACTCGCACATTTCGAAATGCGTGCTTTTGCTGCTGCTGCTGTTGTTGTTGCTGCTGTTGCTGTTGTTGCTGTTGTTGCTGTTGCTGCTGTTGCTGCCCCTGATGTTGCTGCCGTGTCCGGCTGCTGCGACCTTCACTTGCTCTGCCAGCGGAAAGGGTGACTCAAGCGGGCAAACGGAAAATATTGTTTCCCTTACACACCATATTGACCAATAATTTACGACGGTTTTTAAACAATTCTAATTATCACTTAGTCACTAGGCCATTAAAGCATTTCAATCTAAAATTTCAATAAAAAAATTTCATAACTGAAATCAATCTGATGAAGATCAATTTAATATCTTGTGATAAAAAAAAATATTTTCTAATTAAAATAAGTACTTAGGGTAGTAAAGATTGTACATTTATAAAAACTATTACTATTACTAAAATACAAGAAGCTTTTTAACTTATTTCCAGTAATGCAAAGATTATGTCTCCTAATTTTTAATCCTAAAATATAGAAATCATATAAAAGTTCCTTATTCAAATTAATCTTTGCACTGACTCACCCCCGTAGAATATTTCTCGAGACCCCTCGTCTTGAGATCTTGTGCTGCTGCTTCTTGCAGCCTGCCTGCCTTATACAAACACTTTTTGAGATGCAAATTTAATTTGCTAAATGATTTTGCCGGGACGGGCGGATATCTGGGAAACTTGTTTTGCGTGAGTATGCAATTAATGCCCGTCAGCCGTATATTCCATCTATCATAATTTTATTTATTTATTTAGTTAATGAGAATTTTTTCCAACGATTCCCCAGTGAGTGTGATTCTACATGTGCGCTGGCAGATGCAAATGTCACAAAAGTCAGCCTTGTCACGCCGATTGGATGGAATTAGCTGGGCTTGGACTCTAACGGAAGGCCATAGAGTAACCTTAATCGCAAAGACTGTGAATAATTCCGGGAATTAACTGCCGAAGGAAACTCAACCGCAGAGGCTCCAGTAACGCATCGATACTTCCGCAGCAAAACGAATAAAATTAAATTAAAATAAAGTTCCAACACAAATGTTGGTTCCCACCAACATTCTCAGACATAACTGTGTGGCATATGGCATATCTCTAAGTACGTTTATCGGGGGGCACACACACTGACCAAGGGGCGATATGCGATACATTTGTCATACTCTACGCCGTGAGTGGAGAAACTGCCGAGATCAGCTGGTTCCCCAATCCCCAATCCGGGTTCCGAGTCCCGATCCCCAGCATGAATGGGCAGAACTTGATATGATATTTCGCCTTTAATTCCTTCACTTGAAAGTTGTCCATTGTCCGTCAATTGAGTCATCATCATTATCCGTGCACCACTGTCCACAGGCCTGATAATAAACAACAAAAGCATTTCGGGGGCTATGCTGCGGTTATGGGATACACAAGCGGACATACAATACTCCCGGCCAGAAATGTGGAAAGGGGACTGGGGATGGGGATGGGGACAGGAACTGGACTGCCCGACAAATGTTTCTCATAAACCACAATACGATATCTGCAAACAGAACTTGAGAACTTGAACTTGAACGGCGAAACAAATGCGAGGAAAAGTTTCTTATCAGCGATATACGATTCAGTTCTTGTAAGCAATAATATTCCAACCTTATTCTGATCAATTCAACGGACAAGCCGAAGGGGCTTGCCACGGCCTGTATGATTTCAAATAAATAGAGATTGTGTTGAAAATATTCACCCTCACAAAAAAGGCTTTTTATTTAATACTTTTAGAATGAGTTCTGGGCCCATTAAAATCCGGTCTATTTTACCTTTATGGGTCGCACCATAATGGTAACAGTTTTGTAGCTATACGAGAAGCCCTTCCACGTGCCCCAAGTGATTCCAGAGGCATACAGATCGGGATCGGTGTAGTTACCACCCAGGTAGGCTCCATTCAGATTGCTGCGAGAGGATATAGTTGAGATCGGGATCTAAAGGTGCAAGGTTTATCAATTATTTTACCTGGACAGGCAGTCCTTGTACCACCAAGCTCCATGGAACCTGGCGGCACAGTTGGTGGTGCTATTGTCGTTATCCCTGTCGAAGGTGCTGAAGGGCTGGTTCAGATGGTAACTCAGACTATCCCCGGCGGATCCACTGTACACGCCGAGCTGTGTCAGCGAGTAGTTACTGTAAACGTTGCCCACGTTGAACAGGTTGTAGTGGGAGTATCGCTTCTCCCCACTGAAGTCTTCCATTTGGATGTACAGCTCCTGGGGTTCGAGGGCGGCAATCTTGTTCAGATTGTTCAGACCGAGGAAGAAATTCCCCTTCAGGTCACCGAAACCCGCCTGATAGGAGGTCCAATTGCGGAAGAAGTTCGTCTCCACATTTACTCTCCGTTGGACTACCAGCCAACCTTTTCCGGCAATGGTCACATCACAGTACACCTCGATCACGTCGTTGCCCACTTGGATCTTCTGGACACCACTCTTCTTGGGCTTCAGTTCCTTGCAGGAGGAGGAGTACTTCTTGAACGTCTGTATCTCCACATTATCACCGGTTTCGGCACTGGCCAAGTAGATTAGGCCTAGCGAAAACACGCAGAGTACGAAGCAAATGGGTTTCATTTTGCGGGCCCGAATCGACTGTGAATTTAATTGGCCCAGGGACGCCGTTATATATCAGTTGTTTTACCCCTTATCACAATTCTACTCTGGCGAAATTGCGAGGAAGTCATTTGATAATGCCCTTTTTGATTAAATCGCTACTAGATCTTGTAGTATCAGAATTTGGTTATTGATAAGAGGGTTAGTCATTTACAAGGGGACTTTTATTTAAGTTTGAGGCGGTGGGTAAACCACCAGTGCTATTTATACCCGTTACTCGTAGAGTAAAAGGGTATATTGTATTCGTGCAAAAGTATGTAACAGCTAGAAGGAAGCGTTTCCGACCCTATAAAGTATATATATTCTTGATCAGGATCACTAGCCGAGTCGATATAGCCATGTCCGTCTGTCCGTCTGTCTGTCCGTCTGTCTGTCCGTCTGTCTGTCCGTCTGTCTGTCCGTCCGTATGAACGCTGAGATCTCGGAAACTATAAAAGCTAGAAGATTGGCATTTTGCATGCAGATTCTAGGAGTTCCTACGCAGCGCAAGTTTGTTTCAAAAAGGTGCCACGCCCCCTTTAACGCCCACAATCGCTTATATACGATTTTTAAAATTTAAATATTTCGAAAAAGTAAAAATGCAGTTTTATTGTGTTTATCAATACCTATCGAAATGTAGAAGAAATTTTTCAAATCGGACCATTCGTTAAAAAGTTATGCGTGATCAAAGTTTCTATCTCCATCTCCCTCGCACTCCCTTTACCTGAGTAACGGGTATCTGATAGTCGGAGCACCCGACTATAGCGTTCTCTCTTGTTTTGGGTTAAGTTATTATTTTTAATATCATAATTTATTTTTATTATACCAATGCCTATTTAAACATCTGACAAATTGTACACTATTCAATAACATTGGTCGGAAGTCTATTCTAAACAACTACAAGCTTGTACAAATGTCGAGTTCATATCTTTAAACAAACAAACGTTTTCCTCAGAGATCGACTGCTGATATTGCCATGGAATATCATATATTACGTATAAGACTCGGAAACACTTCGTTCGGAGCGGTGGACAAATATTTACGGAGAATCCATCGCCGGAGGGCCACCCATTTCCTGTATCTTGGCAGTTGGATGCACTTTGGACAAGTGTCAAAAGGTGTCACCGAAGGTGCTACCACTCTCCCTCCCATTTTTTTCTTGTTATTTTAGTTGTTCTTGGTTTTTGACAACTTTTGGAATAATGTGACAGGGCCTGACGGCTACCAAAGTTGGCCTTTTGTCTCAGCACCGCCGCCAGACAGCAACTACCATCGAGAGGTGACAACTCGAACGACAGCAGAAATAAGAAACAAGAGCCACCTACAAAGTGTACACACATACCCTACTCCCACTCCGACTGGTTCCTAGTTCCTACTCCCTTTCCCCCTTCCCCAAACATATGCCGCACCACTATTCCAAGCAACAAACAAACAAACAAATGAACAAATATTTGCCACAAACTGCGGGGAAGACAAACGCAAGAGGAAAACGACTGGGAGCCTGAAGAACGATAAAATGGCATTTATGATAAATACATAACACTCGATGTTTACCCACTCATTCAGAAAGACATATAGAACACCGAAAGAAATGCTTATCATATTCAAATCAACGTATTGTTTATATGCTAAAGATACAAACTTGTATTTCTTTTTTAAGAATCTGAAAGTAATTCATTTGTTAGAGAATAGAATGGAATATCAAAATATTTTAAAGATACAAACTTGTATTTATTTGTTTAAGAATCTGTATGTTATTATATTAAACAGATTTTTATGTCTTACAAAGACAAGTTTTATGAAAAATATAATGACTAATCGTGATCAAGCATCACAAAAGCAAAACAATTTTATTTGTTCTGTTTGTGTGACTGATTTAAATGTAAATAGGTGGCTACTAATCTATATGGTTATTTCACTCTAATACGAATTGTGTGAAAAATCCAATGAGCAATCATGATCAGCCTTACAAATGGGTAAGACCACTATGAATGACTTAAATTTTAGTATTATTTTGTTAAAAATTTCTTACTTCCAGCACCAAAAACACAGCATAGTTTGCATAGTTCTCCTGTTTAAATCTAGTTTAACCGCATAATGAAACCTTTTTTTTTTTGAGTGTATGATAAATAGGCTACAGACGTGTTGTCTACGGCTTTTGGCACAGCAATGAAGAATGGAGGCAAACCGAATGGGAATAGGAGTTGGGAGTTGAGCCACAGAAACAGAACAGAATTCAAGTGTCAGAGTGACAGTTTCGAAATTGATTGCAGCAGCGGCAATAGTGTGTGCATTGGGCTGGTAAATAAGGCAGCTTTAAACCGACTTAACCGAGAGCCATTGGGGTTATCTAATAGAGCCAGAGATAGACATCCAGATAGCATACCCCTGCCCCATATCGATAGCAACTTGTTCAGATGATTGACAGGCGACACGTGGTCAGCTCCCTGGAGTTCATGCGCCTTCGATTATCGCGATCACGTCGGGCCTCCGGCATAAACGATATTTGTCCGCAGAGCCTACCTAGCCCATTTCCAGCTCCACCGATGACAACAGAATATAAATTAGAGGTGGAAAATTGCATAAATTCCTGACATGCCTACGCGTATGAGAAATGAATCGATACCAATCAAGCCTAGAAAAACTTTGGTGGCCCAGGCAAAGACCAAAAATTATTGGAAGTACGGGACGCCGCCTGTCAAATATCGCCAAACAAATTGACATCGAGGGGAGTGCGGAACTAACGAACGTTGCGAATGCCACGGAACAGGAGAATAAAGAAAATTTATGGTCGAGTCCTGCAACGAGAGCAAAAGGTGACCAGGCTGCCCCAACACCTGGAACCAGGCCATACATGGCGAAAATATGTTCTAAGCTAAAGAATGTGGTTCAGAAACTGAAAAATAATACTTTTTTATATGTTAAGTTATATGTTCAATCTAACAACCCTAACTACATATATATATTTTTTTTTCGTGCGGAGTCCTACGGCCCACTTACAAAATTTGTTAAAGCTAAGCTGTGCTGAAAATTGTAGAACTACTTTATTTATTGATCACTCCGAATTAATATCATATAAAAGAAAATATATATATTTTTTTTTTTTTATTTGAACAGTATTACTGAACAGTATTTCGAGCAGTGCTGGAGTAAATAAATGAAGTGCCATGTGAAAATATTTCACACGTGGTAGGGCGAAAAATGTTCTGTGGGCAACAATTTGTGATTGCGGTGCTCGGCAATCGAGCTGTTGGAGTGCCGGATTGCCGGATTGCCTGGGCTGTTTAGTGGTTGTTGGGTCTTATTTGGTCTCCATTAGATACAAATCGGCGGTGCTGTTGCGGTTCATTAATTCCGCGGCGTTTGACAAATGCAGCGCCAGGAAACGACAACCACAAAACCAAGGCGACCGATGGACTGATTTGAATACATCGCTGCCAACGTTGTGCGGGCCATTTGCATTTTTAAACGATTTTCTCATTTGGGTTCTTTGCTTTTCTGTTTTCGATTTTTTTTTGTCTTGCTTTACGGATTTCTTGTTACCGCTTCAATTATGTAAAGAGCGGTCGACATTTTTTCGTTTGGGGTCGCCGGCTTTCGGGGACTGTAGTCCACCCCCCACCCCATTATTTTGGTGAGGGGAATCCAGTAGAAGATATGTACTCACATAACTGCACATGTTCCTCTTTCTCTGGCCACGCCCCGTACATAATTCCCCAATGCCTCCGATGAGCAGAAGACACGGGTATATTTATTGGGGGCAGGGGCAGGGGCAGGTTGTTTCGGTGGCCTGGATAGACCCCCAACACTTACGTGCCCGACACAGTATGAAAATTAATGTTGGCAATCTGTAAAATCCTGTAAAGCGTAACTCAAACTCGCCACAAAAAGACACAGGAAAACACACGCGAATTAATAAGCAACGGAATGCCCAGTGATGGGAACTTGGCCAATCGCATCGATGGAAGCCACGATGAGGATCTTCTGGGTCTCCTTGTTAACGACTACCTATGTGAACCAAGGAAGCACCTCAAAAAGTTATCCGATGACAATGGTGTATCTCTTTCCTACTTCGATATTGTTTGCTTTCTGGAGAGCAAAGATCATCATTTCATTTATCTTATTTTTCAACTAATAACTTATCTGTTTTTAAAAAAAAGTTTACTTAGTTTTGCCTAAATCGAAAACTATTTTTTTAAACATTCATTATATGCCATCGCTAGTCGACAACTGCCAGAAACATTTTTTTATTAATTTATTTTTGTTTGTTGCTAGGCATTAGGTCTATTACAAAATTGTATTTTTAGTTTATGCAACTCAGAGGATAGGCGAATTTGATATATGCCCTGACATTTTTTAATGGAACTCCACAAAACAAAATGTAGAGTTGGAAATGATTCTTTAATTATTTAAAATTATCTAGACTTCCAAAGTATTTCCTAAATATTTGATGATTAAAAGTGCATTGCAACTTCGTTGCAGGCCGTCCTCGAGATTTTTGAAAATTTTAATTAAAATTGTGGCCGCGGAAATTTGTGCGCGCTTCGGTGTGGAAGGAAACCCCGTTCCATCGTTCTTTTAGCTGGCTCCGCAAGTCCTCCCCCCTCCCTGCTGCCCCACCGAAAGAGCTGCATTGCTGCTGTTGCAAGTTGCATGTTGCATGTGTTGCAGGTTTTACAAGACGGGCGACAACGCTTGTTCAACATGCCTGTTTCTTCTTTTCCTCATTTTGCACTCACACTCGCATCCCAGCGAAATGATCGACGACGTTGCAAAGTATTAAAGTCAGCGCGACACAATCTGCATATTAAAGGAAAATGAAAAAATACAGCAACAGCAACTTGTTGCACAAATACCAACGAATGCACTCAGAGCTACAGTGGTACTTCATTCGAAATTTAAGTTTTGTACTATAGAGAAAGAAAGTTTACACGATGTAAGTATTACGAAAAGAGGACAATTAAATGTTTCCGAAACTATCAATTTCAGATTGATTTTTATTTTTATAGATTTTTCCCAGAACTTTCGATCTCCGAAATAAAATAAAATAATTGTTCTTCCGCAGAATTCTGAATACTTAACCTTTAATGGTTGCTCCAGTAAAATATGATTATTTGAAATACGTAAAATGTAATCTTTCAACAAAAATATTGCTTCTTCACGGACTATAGAAAATTGGCAAGCAAGACAAGTTTACGTTATCGATTACCCCCTGTACTTGTGCACATGCAGAAATTAATACACGCCTGACGGGCTCACAATTAAACGAAACGGCCACTGGGAACCGGCCAAGACTGGACGGGATCGGATCGGAGGGGAAAGGGGGTTGGTGGCGGACTGGACCCGGCCCAGCCGCTCGCAGGTGTTTGGCCCGGCCTAGAGAACCGGAAGAGAGTGGCCTGGAGACAGGACATTGCTCTTCGGGCCCCAGCTGATTGGATTAGCTGTGAATTGTGCCAATTCATGCTGCTCAGTTGCCGTTTTCAAGCATTTCATAGGCATTTCATTTGGTTTTATTTCACTTTTCCGTTGCTCACCATGTCTCATATGCATTCGGCTGAACTTTTGCCACAACTTCCGCTGCGGACGACGGACGACGGAGAGGCAAATTCAAATTAAATGTTGCATATGTAACATATGCACAGGCACCCCTCCCCTGCAAGAAATTTATTGATAGGCTTGGGCCCCAGTTCCAGTTCCCCAGTACTCAAAACTCAGAACTCAGTACTCAGTAGTAGTACTGCCTCCTTCAGACGTCATGGCTGTTATTTGTATTTCGCATTTCGTTGGGGTTTCACTGCGCCAGTTGCCAGGCAAAGGTCGCCGAAGGTCGCTTATTTATGGGCTTGGCTTATGTTTTTTGTAAGTGGAGCAGAAACCAAAACAAGCCAAGTCCAAAGCTCCCCCATGCAGAGTCAAAAACCAGCGTTATATCGTTACTTCTTGGTTTTACAAACACAACCTGCTTAAACAAATACATTTCGTAGGTGTATTCGGAATATTATGCACATAAATAGTATTAATTAAGATAAGAAATACAAAATTCATTTGAAAATGTATATTTGTTTGAAATACGAAATTCTTTAGTTAGTTAATTAGTTCTTATTGTTTATGTACCACGAAGTAATATTGATTTTACCTATTGAGTCATTTAAAATTACTTTTATAACATAAGCTTCTAAAATTCTAAGCAAAACCTTCTAGAAAATCAATGAAATTTCTGAATGACTAATTGCTGATTCCACTTAGCTCTGTTCAGATATCCTTCCTCTAAATGGGGGAACTAAAAGCTAACGATCTGTGTGTTTATTCTGGGCACTGAACGTGAGTCACTGAGGACGCTGGGCTGTCCAAGAAAAGTATCTCGGCGTGGACGGTGACAAGATAGAAGTCGGACCGCGTGAGTGATTCAAGTCGAAAGGTATTTTCTCCGTCGCCATTGTGCGAGTGTTGTTCGCGACGATGACGCCGTCGCCACTTTTACAAATATGCGAGATGCGAGATGCTAAACGCAGATGCGAGAGAGCAGATACATTTCGGCGTTACAATTTCCGAAATACTTTTCAATAGAATGTCAACAGTTGAAATAGCTGTTGCCGCTGAATAGCAATGTTTTCAGTTTGATTTGCTTTGGCCAGCGTGTGTGTGGAGTGTATGGGTCTGTCTTTTTATAAATGTATCTCAATCTGTGCATCTGTATCTTTTGTAATGCAATTGAACTAAATGTGGCGACTGCGTGTGACATTTTTCTCCTGCAGCCATAGAAAAACGGCAGCAGCTGAATCTGAATCTGAATCTGTATCTGTATCTGAAACTGAGGCTGATGGGCATGTATCTGTATCTATCAGAGCGTCGCGTCGCTGTCGCTGCCTTGTGGCCAATGTAGCGCAACCATTGATGAAAGCTGAAAGCGACCCAAGAGTTGGTCATTGAACTGGCTATACCCCCCCTCATTCCCCCCCCCACCATACACAGACACACACATACACACAGTTTTCTGTGATTTTCTTGAAGCAAACTAAAGCATTTAAGTAGTTCGATGGGGACAACGGCAAATGGCTCTTTCGCCGCTTATCTGCTCGTTAATTGTTTTGGGTCTTTTTCGATGCTGTCCTCCCCAGAACAGAAAACCGAAAACCGAAAACCAAACCGAACTGAAACAAAAATAAAACGAAATGGGAAAAAATTTAAATATCTATGCAGTTGGCATAGTTGACATACCCTAGACCAAAAAAGAAAACTTGGCAACGTTGCGTTTGAAGTGTCAATTTTGAAATGTGAATCGTTTCCAACGACTTTTCGGCTTCTTCTTCTGCTTCCCTTTTCCCTTACGTTTTCTGTTGGCAAACTAACAAAAATGTATGAATAACATTCTGGCGAAATCGGGGTGGGGGTGGGGGGTTTTTGGGGCGAGTGAAAAGCGGAAACTCAACGCCACATTTTCGGGTGGAGTTCAGAAAGCTCGAGGAAAACCTTTGCACTCGATGTTTGCCTAATTCGATGCAACGACCAAGTGCTTTAATGCACTGCTCAACGCGAAACCATTTAACATTTCACTGAACAGTGAACACTCGCTGTTTTTCTCCTCATTTCTGTTGGCATATCAATTATTTGGTGTCCCAGTATTTTAAAATACATTTCAAAACTCTGCATACGAAGTGGTAGAGTGCCCTACGTGTTCGTTGGGTCGGGCATATTGGTTTAAGTAATAGATCAGTGACATATCTTTGGAATATGTTGGAATTATGAGAAATGCTTAGTCTGAGCAGAACCCCAAGTACCTAAGATTAAGATATAGAGGCACTATCATTATAGTAAAATCAGAATAAAAGTACTATGACAAGAACTAAACAACTTGGGGGAATAATTACACAATAGAGGATTCGCAGGCTTACAAGACCCCAACCCGACTACTCATTGATTCATTGCGGTATTTCGGTTTCATAGCTTTTAGTGGATTGGAAAGACAGAGGCATTGGAGTGTTTGGGGACCGAGAATGGAGGACGCAGACCTGGAACCCAGGGGACCGACCTGGACGAGACAAATTTCAATTCCACACCGCGTGAGTGTGCGTTATAAATTGCGTATGCAGGCCCATTTGGTCAGTTTGTGAATACAAATCTACGCGCTTTACATAAACAACGAGGGGCACCCACCCCTCTGGATTTATGGTAAATGAGCTGAATGCGTAATCAATTCTAAGCCAGGTTGTCCAAAGTTTTTGTGGCCCTTTTTATTGGGACTATTCCGGTGAACCATAATTAAGATTCAATTCAATGCAATTGCAGGGCCATCAAACACGGTCACCAAATTGCATTTTACTGTTGCTGAAGAATTGCGTATGCAAAGCGCCAGCTGAACTTGTTGGTTAATAAAGCGAAATTGAATCGAATCCAATTGAATCGAATTGAATTGCATTGAGCCCCATTTCGAATTGGATTTGCTCCGGTCAAAACGATTGGGAACATGACAGGCCGAATGTATCTGACCGAATCTATTTGGCCGAGAAGAAAGTTCCGCGGCGATTGTGTTGTGTGCGCTGCGCTAATTGTCTGAATTGATTAAGCCGATTGTCACAAATTGTCATATGATCCAATTGGAATATGAAATGAATAGTTAATGCTTTAATGGGATCGTCATTATAGCGCCGCCGGTCGAGTCGACTTTCGAAAATATGTGGCATTTGGCTAACTCAATTATGTGGCTCCAACTCGTATTAACTTTGCTTCTCAGTTGGGGCCCCTGAGGTTGGGCACTTGAGGGTTTTCACTTTCACAACACTCTCGGATACAGATACTCGTGCTCATAGATGACAGAACAGTCGCCCGATAATAACAACAATCGACAGTTATAGATACATGTGTATCTGCAGTTCAAAAAGTATCTGGAGCTGTGGCTTTTGGCCAGAGATGCCCTCTTCTTAGCTAAACATATTACCATATACACTAACTTGGGATACAAATTTGACTTATTTTGAATTGATTGATACTAAAATTTAGCAACACGTTAGGCAGTCTATATCAGTTCTTTTTTTTATTATTTCTTATATTTGTTAGGATCATAGGATTTCGATGAAAGTAAGGAAGATCATGTTCAATGTCGTGAGTCCTTTTGTGTGTGCGTGACTCTCTTATTCATATCCAAGGCCTCGTGACATGACGATAAATAGAGTCACGCCCTCATCTCAACTGCTAACAATAACTGCAGCTGTCAACCAGTTGTGCGGTTCATTGGCTTCTTGCCTGCATTGGCCACCAATAATAACAACAATAAACAGTAGAATAAAGTAATGAAAATACCTAATAGTTGACTAGTAACTGGGTATCTCGGTGTTTGCTTTTTCCCGAAGTCCATGAGGCAAAAGAATTATGACCGTGCAAGTTATTAATCATTTACGTGTGACGTTGTAAATGTTTTCGAGCCCCCTTCGCCCATCCTCTTCTGGAGCCCGGGGCGTGAAAGTCATAATAATTTACCCAACATAGACACATAATTTTTAGCTCTTTTACAAAGCCAAACAAAGAGACAGGGTCAGTTGTACGAATCGGCCGGGCTCATAAAATACTTTTGGCTTTAAGATCAGCCACAGCACGTGCTCTTCAGCACGCCATATCCATAAATATCCAATAAATAACTACAATACTACAAATGACCAAAAAATGTCCATAAATTGTACTCGACACCAATTAAAATATACGCCATACCTGGGCGTAAGCTATTTAAATTAGAACCTAAATAGTTGTAGGGGAATGTGTGGCCGCTTTACGTGAAGAAATGTGAAGCTTATAAAAATATATATTTTAGATGATAATTAGAAGCTTGAAAAAACGTTTAGGTAATTAAATATTAAACAAAGAAGCCAGTGACACGAAACAATTTGCTTCTAGCGCTTACATCTAGATTTATAACATGCGTTTTGCTTCATTGACATGCAATTAAGTAGGTATTTGAATAATCATTTATAAAATATGCAAAAAAGGAAAGCTTTTTATTTAATTATATCTAAATAAATGCATCTATTTTTAGATTAAACAATTAATAATCTGGTTCAATTTGACCCGCTGAAAGCCAACAGGTGGCACTCGAACCACTTGCATTTCGAATATGACAAATTAGCAATCAGGTGGCAGACTTTTTACCCACTAACCCGACCTCCGAGCAATCCACAAGCTACTGTTGCAGCTGCTTCTTGCCAAGTATCTGAATCCGTATCTAGGCGGTGTCGAGGCAATTAGAATAAATTAAAGAAACAGCTTTTGATACAGGTGAAACACGGGGGGAGGAGGAGGAGGAGGTGGAGGGGGCGAATAGGTGCCACAGACCACAAAATGTAAATGAAAGAAACACCGAAAAGCCACGAGATACAGATACCAGATACATTGAGCACAAAATCTGAATTCGAACCGTTTGAATCCAAATTGAGGTTTAATTTTCTTTGTTAGGCGAAGGAAATAGAAACAGAAACAGAAACAGAAACAAAACCCGTTCTGATTTTGAGATCAGTTAGGGTTCGGTTCCACCGATTTCCCCCTCTATTAGTGCTCTTTTATAGCGGTCCGCTTTCGTTGGTCACTTTTGTTGACTTAATTTATTGACATTAGTGTTTCTTTTTCCATTTCGTTGGGACTCTTTGATTTTCGATTTTTGATTTCTGTTTTATTTTATTCGATTATAGCTCTTGATTTGCCTTTTATGTAAAAACATTTTTGTGTTCATGCATTCTTGACACAAACACCTGACTGCGATAGGTGTCTCAAACTAAACCGGTTGGCATTTTAGTTCGATTGGCTTTCCTAACAGCTGTTGTAGCTGGAAGAGCAGATATATATACTAACTGCGATAAGCCTAATGAGATTATGTCCCCCAGATACGATGTTGATTTAGTCATGGACCACAGATAAATATAGATGCCATAAAGATATGGGCGCTGGAGACACGGATGATGGGGAAAACGCCACTCGTGCAATAAATTTATATCCCCAGAGTAGTTATTTTTATACGATTCATAATATTGCTCAATTCTTTGATGAAAGCTATCAAATACCCAATTTCCCTCACCTGATCGCATGTTTTACTAACCACAAACAGTTCGTTTTTCTGTCGTTTTAGTGGGGTCTATAAATACGCGCATACATAAAACTTTTGGGACTTGTTAATAAATGTTTTTACTGTTTATGAAATGGAAATAAAACTTTCGAGGAGGGAGAGATTCCAAGGTAACTTGGGTGACCGGTGTTTCAAATACCCCTCAATACGTAGATATTTGTATAGTTATATTTGTATAGTTACATTCATTAATATTCAAATTAGATTGTGTTATTTTTTTATAAATTAAATGGCAGATAAACCCCCCTAGATTTAGATAGACAATTTAAATTCTTTTCTTTTGGAATTGATATTAAAGAATGTAAAACTTAAAACACAAGAAATAATTATTTGTTATTCACAGTATTTTAATTTCTTATTTGCCCAGCCATTCATTACTCTCATCATACCCCTAAAAATAATAAAAAATGTAGGAAAAGAATGCAACAAGAGAATCAACACACCACACACGCACAACGCCCACATGGCGGCTTTAATAGTTGAGGGAAATTAAAAGTGAAACAAGAAAATGTCAAATTTATTTATATTATAAACTTTACTCACCTCTGGAATTCTTCGCAGAAAACTAACAAAACTATTCGAGATTTTCGACTAAAAAACTGTTTCATCTTTGCCTGAGTGCTGCATGTTTTTGTTATTGTCGAAATTATTTTGGTTGACAATTTATTAGCATAGATTAGTTGCTGGTATTTGTTGTTTGTTTTGTGTTATTTTAGCTTGATTTTAGTTTATTTGCCAGCGATTTTGATTGTCACAGGAGGGATTTGCACAGTGTTTGCCAGAACAATCTCTTGAAAAATGTGTCTGGTCTCGGCTTCTCGGGGTGACATAATTTGGCAGCAATTTGCTTGGAATTTGTCATTTTTGGATACTGTGTTTTGGGCCACAACTGTGCGATTTGCTGGGTTTCCGTTTCAAGTTCAGATGGCTGATTGGCTGGTCTCGTTTAATTCGCACTGCCACTCTGGGTTCATTGCAGCCAGGAGGATCTGCGGCGACTGACTGACAGGCTGCCAACTGTCCGGGCACGAAGTCTCTCCCCATCAAAACCCAGGACTCGTCCGAGTTCCGCATGCGATACTGTTTTATTCGCCAGGAGCCGGGCAAAAACGATGACGAGTGCTGTGGTATGTGGCATGTGGATAGTGGGTAGTGGGTAGTTTTCGACGCCTGCGCAGGCACTTTTCCGAGCACACCCCTCCACCCCCCGTTTTGCCAACATTTATTTGCATTTGCAATACGGGAAAATTTCCGCATATCATGTTAATCGCCCAGTTACACGCAATTGTTTTACCTGGGCCCCGAAAGTATGTCGCATTTATATTTCCTTTAGCGCTGCGTCGCCGTTGTCGTTTCCTCTATTAAACAGTTGTTTTTGGCAATACTGGTTCTTCTTGCCCCCGAATTCCATGGGACACAAAAAGCACAGCTCCTAGCTGGAATTACCTTATTGCCTGTAATTAATTTTTGGGGCTGGCATACGTTTAAGGGCCGCCGAAAACGCATTTGAATTTATTTCGTTTGTCGCGCTTTGTTTTGCATATTTGTGCTCCCTCTTTCCCCCTCTCTCCTACCAAATTATGGCAGCCTTGGCAGGAGTTGTTGACCCTGTCGATGGGGATTGCCTGAAAGTAGGCAATGATTTCGGCTGCCAATTTATTTATGCAAATCAATTTGCAACGGCGAGGATCCGTAATTGAAAGCCAATTTCGGATTTACTGCTCGGAATTAATATGTATTATGATTAATTAATGTGATTGTTTTTAAAACATATCATAACTTGCGAGTTCTGTGACAAATGTCAAGGGAAATTGAGTTTTGATGTCATGGATGTTGTAATAAAATTGTATTAAGTAAGTGATCATAACTTGTTAGTTTTGTGACAAAAGACAAATAATAAATTACTTTTTCAGAAAAATAAAATTCCCAAAATTAGTTATTGTTTAATTAGTGATTTGAACAATAACTTTTTCATTTTTATTCCCAAACGGAAAATAAGCAGGTTAAAGTAGCAAATATATGAGGGTATGAAAAAATGCCCTTTCCTTTGTCACATAAATTCAGAATAAAACATACAGAGATTTCGACTGTTATTAAAACCAAATCCCACAATGAATCATGGCTGAATAAACTATCAGGACCTTCAAGCCAAAGTTTAGATTACATTCCCCGGCATTTTGACTGTTAAATTGTCGTAATTAGTTTAATTAAAGCCAGGGCACACAAAAGAATTATAGGCTGGTGTTACTACTCCATAAAGAGTAGCAGCAAATAACCGTCATTAACGGTGGCTAAGTAAGAGAGATGATGCCGAGTGGCCCATGATTAGCATAATTTGCGTTGGCCTTTCGTGCGGGCGTGCCAAATGTGGCCAAAAATTGGGGTCACCAAATGGATATTCCCTTTACACGAGGTCCTTGGGGAAATTACCAAGAAAGTGTTGGGTGATTTCTCATCCAACCCGCAGGATTTCTAACTTATGCTGACAGGCCATGTCCTGCCAAGGATGACGTTTTCTTTTTTCACTAAACAAATACATTTTTGTGGGTTTTCCGGTTCCATTGTGTGGCTTCGCTGGGTTCCAATTATCGATGGACTGCCGCGCGGTCTCTCCGATTCCGATTCCTGTTCTGGTTCCAACTCCCAATTGAAACATTAAACGCCGGCGAGTGCAACTCACAACTACACCACATTTTTATTCCATGTCCCAAATTAATTAAGCAGAAGGATAAGATACCCACCATGACAGCAAGGACCTGGGCGTGTATGTGTTTGTAATTCAGAGTACTCCAACCGTTGACTCCCTACGCATCATTTAATTACGTTAATTGGCAGCGGGTGGTGGGCCAATGGGTGGCAGTGGGTGGTGCTGGTGGGTTGGGATGACGTTCCCTGTCGACAGAGTTCCCCTGAATATAAAATTACAGCGCGAAGTTGACCCAAATGTGCATTAAAGCAGCGAAGGCAAACAGATATTAATTCAACTTAAGGAAGGGTTTAAAAAGGGAGTTAGTTATTTAATAAGCACACCTTTTGAAAGTACATTTCACCTAAGTATTTTTATAATATCCTAATAAAAAAAATAATACAAGTTTTAGTGGTTCAGCATATTGAAAACAAAATGGCCCGTACTTGGAAACCATTTTAAAAGTTGTCCTGTGAAATTGAGCATCCCTTACTGTGATTTCGCGACTGCGCAGCATCCTTGGATTCAACCCTCTGGACCATTTACACCCCCGAAAGTACCAGAAATCACCTCAATGGAAGGACAGGCAATAGACGGTCATTAAATGCTGCAACTTATGGCCATCGGCAATCGAGTGAGACATCCACGAATTCCTTTGCCACACACAAATTCGAACAAGGCGCAGACAATAAGTTGTGGCCCCCACTGCCAACCCCCTCCCCCTTGGAGCCCCCACCACCCCTCAACCCTCACCTCTCACCCACCGAAAGTCGAGCTAAACATTTCTAATTTATTGATGTTTCCGTCGCCGGGAAAGTTCTTGTCCAACTGCCAAATGTCTTTCGCTCTCTTCGTGTCGCTGCTTTTTCTGCTGCTGTTCGACGGTGGAGGCAACACAAATTTATGATGATTAAGAAAAATCACAAAATACTTAGGCGATCTATAGATAGTACGATATATGGCCCTGTCTATGGGCAACGTGTGCGCCTGAATCTCTGTCGCCCATTTTCACTCTCATTCTCATAATTTGTTTGTTGTTTCAAAAATAGACAGCAAGCCAAGACGACACAAAATACGGACATTTGCCTGGGGTGTGTGGGCGGTTTTTGGATGGCTCTATATAGCACATACTCCTGGATCCCCCCTCGGAGGGATCCATCAATTACACGGCGAACAGCTGAAAATGTAATCGGCCGTGGCAGGGTTAGGATTTGGTACCACATCCAGATTGTTTTCCTGAAACAAAACAAGACAAAGAGTTCTCAGATGATTCAGCCGCAATTAAGTTAATGCCTGCCTTGGTGGAAACTCGCAACAGTTTTTATGAAATACATTTTTTGCAACCTTCGCATTCCGGTGCCCATTTCCCCTTGAGGAAAGTTGTCGGAAAACAAAGGCAGCAACAACAATTTGTCATTAAAAATGTCAACTGATTTATGTGAATACTGTGGGCCAGCACAGTTTACAGTTCAAGTGTGCGTGAGTCTCCTTAAATATGTTGTATTCCTCAGCTTTGCGTATTGCTTAATGACCCATTTGAGTGAGAAAAGCTATTAAAAGATCTGAGCAGCTGACTGAATCAATAAATAACTGAATGAACTGGAATTAAATAAAAATCGAAGGCGACAAACAAAAGACAGCAAACAGTATTTTAATTTTTTTCCAGACCGTAAAGTAGGTTTATGGGTAGAAAAACACAAACACGGCAAATGAGTGTAGATAAACTTTAACTACCCTAGACCCAAATGCGGCACGAGCAAATGAAGCAAAATAAAACAAAACAGGGCAAAATCAACAAGCCGAGCCGGGCTCAAACCTGCAAATGGAGTTGCCATTGCCCCTCGGCCACTTATTCCGACGAGCAAACAGATGCCAAATAAATCCCTCGATTCGTATTGGGTATTTGGCCTCCAAAACGGCTTTCTTACAAATCAGCAAACTTTTAGTTTAAATTCAGAGGTTTTTAACCTTTTTTTTGTGTAAGTAAAAGCATTTATATAGATCCAAGTTGTATTAAAAGTCAATTTCATAGCTTAGCTTTGGTAGTTAAATATAAATATAGTAATAAGACTTGTTTGTATTTTCATTCATTTTATGTATATAAGCATATATTAATATATTCGCTTAATAGGCTTTTTTTTTATTTTTTGTTATTAATATAAGATATATTTTATTTATACGTTAATCAGCATTCAATAGGCGTAAACTTATAAAACAGACACAATAGATGTTAATTAACTTCAAACCAAATAAAAGCAAATAAAAAAGTTTCATAATTTTTATCTGATAATTTATAGCCCAAATTTAGCAACAAGCTCTATTTAAATGGCTTAACAAGCTGATTCCATCTGCCATTTCGATTAATAAAGCTATGAAAGTAGATTCGCCCATGTCATGACTACGATATTCAGTCAAATTGCATGCTAGCCGTTTTATTTAAACGATCCGACTAGCTCGACCTGCTCACCCCCAAAAAACTCAAGCCCGAACCCAAAACGTTGACATAGTTTCGTACCCCTCTCCAGAAAAAAAAAACACCACTGGGTAGCTAATTTGGAACAGAGTTTTTCAGTTACAGCGGGCTGACTAGAAGCCGCCCCTAATCGCGGCGGTCGCCTTCGCCTTCGCCTCGCTTTGCATGTTCAGCGTGCATATTGGCCAGGACTCCACAGCAAGGATATAGGATATAGAGGCAACGAAAAACAACGTCGACTGCCAGTTGTCAACGCATATCCATTTTGGGCTGCCGGCCCCGCAGGACCCCCAACTCCTCTTGTTTGGCCAGGCCAAATAGCAACAAACGAAGCCTGTTAAGTGTCCCCTCATTCAGGTTTTCCAAGGCACCACCCCCCAAACCCCCCATCCCCCTTTATCCCCTGGCATACACAAATTTTCAACATTTTCGCTAATATTTCCGCTGCCGTTCATTTTAATGTGAGCCATTTGTTTGTTTTGCTGGTGTGTCGGAAAGTTGCTTCTATGCGGGTCAGTTGGTTTCCTGTCCACTGTGGGCTATTATGGGTGGTGCTGCGGCTGCGGCTGTGGCACTGTGGTTTGCTCGAGCGGTGGTGCCCCGGTGGCCACCCCTTTATGTTGCGGCGCTTATCGGCAGTTTGCGGTTTTGTTTTTGTTGATTTACTGGGGCAGCCTGTTGAACTTTTCGCTCCAGTGCGGCGACACTAGACAGGACACACCCAATCCACACGCCCATGTCCAAGGGGCGGCACCACTTCACCACCCTGCACCACTTCACCGCCCACCACTCCACTGTAACCTCATTTAATTTAATGTACATATTTTGTTGGTGGCAGGAAGACAAATATTTGATAGTTATAGTTTAAAGGAACTTATCAGCTTTTTTAGGAGGTTCATACGAGTATGTAGTTATCTTAAGAGTTTTTAACTTGCCCCTAAGATTTTTTTAAAATTGTAAGCTTCCGATTAAATAAATACTGGCAGTGGCGACACCTATACAAATTATAGGAGCTCAATTGCTTAGCGACCTCTATGTCTTGAATTAATGTTGCTCAGAGAGCTTTTAGAGGAGAGTCACGTAAAATGTTTGTCAAATCAATAAATTATACATTCTACCCGTATCTACACGGCCTCTGGCAACGCCAAAATAGCAAAAGCGCGATTTCTGGTTTTAAAATTGCAGAAGGATATGCAATTACTTAGCCTTAAATAATTCAATTTTTGTATAACTTTATAATGACTTGTTTTTTTAATTTATTTGAGAACTTTTAAGCTTTTCATTCAAAAAGGCTTGGAAGCGTTTCCTGCGCTTTTCTGAGGAGGTCCCAGGGTGGTGGCGGATGTGGGGGAGCGGGGCGCAACTTTTGGGGGTCTGACGCTGCGGTCCGAGTTCGGAAAACTGAGAAATTGCGGGAAAACCGGAAAAGTTCAGTTTGACGGTCTGGCAGCACTGTATTTTGCACATGGGTAAACTGGTAAATGGGAAAACTGGTGTATTCGATCACTTTCCACGGAAAACTGAGCGCGACGACCTGCCCCCCACCCCCGGCTCCAGTCGACAGCACTTTTTTCTCGCGGAAAATGCGGCGGAACGGAGAATTTCGCGACATACGGATTTTAGGTCCAGGCAGTGTGACTACCTTTGGGTTTAACGCAAATATAGGCGCTTTCTGGCCACTTTCACAAAGCGTTACGGGACTTCCTGCGTTTTGTCCAAGGTTTGGCGCCGTCGTTCAAAGTTCTTAAGTTACCATGCCCCTTTTGAGGCTTAAATTCTTTGCCATGCCGCACCTGCGCGACCAGGTGGACAAGCACCTCCCACAGGTTGATGATCTACTAAAAAAATGGCAGTGACATGCAACATTTCTACATTACATGTAGAGTATCAAATACATAAATGTTCTTACGAAAACACTAAAAAACATTTTTAAAATAAATTTAAATCTAAAAACCTTTGTACTAACCAAACAATTGCACTCCTATTGTCCATAACTTTACCAAATTTAATCCGATTCCAAAGTGGCATACCTCTAAAGACTTGTGGTTCGATTCTCTAAAAATCTGCATTCAAAATTTTCAATTTAACGTTGATCAAAATTTTGACCCATTTTCATGTTAGTTATTTCTAATTTTCCGATGTCTTGTAATACAGTGACTCAAAACTGGACTTCTAGAGTTCATAACTTTTCCAAATTTAATCCGATTCTAAAGTGGCATACCTCTAAAGACTTGTGATTTGATTCTCTAAAAATCTGCATTCAAAACTTTCCAATTAGCTTTGATCAAAATTTTGACCCATTTTCATGTTAGTTATTTCTAATTTTCCGATGTCTTGTAATACAGTGACTCAAAACTGGACTTCTAGAGTTCATAACTTTTCCAAATTTAATCCGATTCCAAAGTGGCATACCTCTAAAGACTTGTGGTTCGATTCTCTAAAAATCTGCATTCAAAATTTTCAATTTAACGTTGATCAAAATTTTGACCCATTTTCATGTTAGTTATTTCTAATTTTCCGATGTCTTGTAATACATTTATATTATTGTTTTTGCGGATGTCCTTCACTGCACTGCAAACTTCCTACTTAAATTATAAAACCCACTGCAACTGTATAAAAAAACCAATTATAACAATTGTGTTGATTTTAAAGATTTTTTATTTTCGATCCTGGCCAATTTAATAACAATTTTTAATAGATGGAGCGCTGTGATGCAATAACGAATGCTCAACCGGATTTTCCGGAGACACAGACGCCTCTTTGAACCTTGCTCTGTCAAGTGAATTTCATATATCGCCAGATGAAAAACTGGAAAGCCCGCCAGATGAACGGAAGCGAAATTGATTGGCACATGTGGTGTGCGAAATTTTGAGCTCCGCAGACTGAAACGCCACCGCCAACGCCAGAAAGTTGTACAATTATGCAATCGGCGTTGGCCAGTCGTTTCGTTTGCATGTCCCAGTCAATTGGCGAGCGTGACTGCAGCTGACCGACTGAAGTAAATCAGCTACTGGCACTCGCCATCTCCGTTGATCCATATAGTTAGCAGCTAATCCGGCAAATATAGGCAATTAACTAGGCTTTGTTTGAAGAATCCGACTGTACAGGGGCTCCTAAATATAATTTCCTGGCCTATAAAATGATCCTAGTTTTTTAAAGGGAACTTGCTTTTCCATTGGTAATATTTTTTTCACTTTTCTTTGAGTTAAATGTTATTAACTATATTTATCTTAAGGTGTACTTTCTGATCGAACGTTTTCTCCATTAAGAATAGTTTAAAAAGAGGCAAAGTCTAAAATGAATACTGCAAACTTTAAACTTTTAATCTTAATTAGGTTTATTTTTTAGTAAAAAATTGGTTTTTTACTTTGCTATATTATTAATATTAAGTTTACCTATTTTTCTGACATACTTTTTTGAATTTGATTGGTAATCGGAGATAACAAAATGAAACTCGAGCCACACCAATATTTACTTTTACTCTTGGCTGGGTCATCGAACTCGAAGTGAACCAGTTTTATCGCCTGCATTTCCGCATGCTATTTCTGTCCAAGTGACCCAAGGCGCCAGTGCGTCTCATTATGCGATCGCTGAATTGAAACGCCGACCAAATTAATAGCCGATCGACTGCTTATGTATGCAAATGACACATCGAAGCGCAGCCGATGGCACTGAGCCATAAAAGAAGACATAATTCATGCAGTTGCTTTGTTATGGGCATGCGTTGCATGAGAGGTTCGTGCCTTAAGTCTTTTGTTTTGGCCTGAAATGGTGTCAACATATTGCAGGTAACCTTCACGGGAAAAGGCCCCATTTAGCGTGTATATAATTTCCCAGAATTCACTTAAACAGGGCTTGTGCGGAAACTGAAGCAAGTGGGAAATCGTGTTCAATCAAGGCGCCCGAACGGTCGGTCCGAATCCGCCATATTTGGCCAGAAACAAGAGCGCTGGTGACAGCCACATCTCAACTCTTGGCAATGCACACGCTGCACACGCATTTTGTCAAAGCAGTTCGTCCAGCTTCCTTGGCGGCATTTGCTTATTTTTCGGTGGACAAGCAGGAAGCCGAACTCAATCGGAAGTAAGAGGACTACAATAAAAAAAGGTGTCAGTTCATTGGCATGTATGCGATCAAGTGTGATTGCCTGGGCGTTGTGACAACGTGGGCGGCAGCCACGCCCCCAATCTGGGGGGCTGGCAAAGTTATGTGTCCCACACCCACTCCCACTTTCAACCCGACTGACAATCTGCGATCGCTTGGCAATCGTTTTGGCAATTCAAATCAGCCAACGCAGCGCCGTGAGAGGTAGGAAATGCATGCCAAATGTTGCTCTAATTTTCATGCCGGAACCCATTGCTAATGCTGCGGCACAGCAAAAAAATACATCCCGAATCGCTTACCAAAATGATAGCTTAATTTAATAACAATCAGTGGTTTTGAGACTTTTTGAAATAGTTATTATAATAGTTAGTTAATTTAAAAATTAGAATGCACCTAACTATTATTTTTTAGGAATATCTAATAATTCAAATAATTGTGAGCAGACATATTTGAAACGTATTTCTTAAACTAAGACTATCAAGACATATAATCGTTTAAGTTAAAGTTTTCTTTAAAACAATTTTTTTAAATAATTTTTTAGAGATATAGTTATATTGCTATAGATGCGTAAATCTATTAGATATTTTTCAAAGTGTTGTTTTTCGCTGTGCAAGCAACAACAACACACCCTTAAGCTGCGCATATATTGACCGATTACCGCCGACGATAAGATGAATAATCATGAAAGGCATAAATAAATAAATAAAACTCCACATCACGCTGTTAGCCAAACGGAGCGGGGGAAAGTAAAAGTGGTTCAACACCGTCTGCAGTTTGAAGCTTGCAGCTTGTATGTAGTTGCCAAGAGGAGGAGGAGGAGGAGGAGGAGGATGAGGAACTGGAGGATTTGGTCTAAGCCGAACGCATGGCCATGGGCAAGTTGTTACGCATTTCAGTCCAGTTTTGCGGCTCCACTTCCTGAAAGGGGACACACAGGCCGCTCTATATGTATCTCAAATTGATGAATATTAATATGATTTCAGTTTGGCTGTTGGTGTGTGAATCATGTTTGGCACTTCCTTGTGCGGAGGGTGGAACTAGCTGTCAGTGGCGGAAAATGATGGCCGGCTATTAAGGGAGAAAGGCTGCGGTGAAAGTCCTGGCAAGTGGAGAACTCTGGGAGATGTGGCATAATATATGCCGTATGTTCACCATGAAACTAATAGATCCACTCATGTTATGCAACCGATCACTTCCCACTAAGTGAAACGGAACCAGACCAGGTACATGCACGCACCTGGAACTCCATAAGCTGGCCAACAGGTGAGCTATCCGCTGCTCATTCAATCGAAATTAAATCAACATGCAATTAACTTGCTTTTGGCCAAATGAATCGAGCCATTTAAAGAGCGGTATTCCGCATGTCTTCGTTTTGCGGATCCCATTGAAAATGTGGCAGGAAATGAATCGGAAAATGAAATGAAATGAGAAATGCTGGCTATTGTCTTTAAAGTGTTGCCACATTGCTGGCTTGCACATGCAAAAATGCAGTGGCTTTATGGGGATCTGAGCCATAGACACGTCCACGAGCATTGCCCTTAACCGACTTTGGACCTCAATGGACAATAAATTACATTAAAAACCATCTAATTAATGCGACACCACTGGGCATATCAAAACGTGGACGTGACGACCTTCGATTTCTGGGCGATTGGACAATAAGAATTCCCAAAAAACAATAATTACAAAAAACCGAAAAACCGAAAACAAACGCAATAGGCTTGGATATTTCTTTTGGGTTGGTTTGTTTGTTTGGTTGATTTCCCATTGCGTGCTATTAATTTGCATTGCCTAAATGTAGTCGTTGATTTTGAACTTTTTTCTTTATTGAGATGTATAACATTTATGGCCATAAGCTTTTCGGGCGATTACAACATTTGGAGCAGCCTGCAGACCAAGTCACGTCTCGCTCCCAAAAAAAGAGGTATGAAAAAATGGCCAAAAGAGTGGGTTGTACGAAAAAAGAGAGGCAAAAAAGAGGCAAGCCGGCTTAAAGCTTTGCGAGCAAAAGCTTCGTCATTGTTTACACACGAAACCGTTATCAAAATTCAAGGTCTGGTCGAGTTGAAACTCTCAGTTTCACTGGAGAATTAGAGAGTCGGAGGAGCAGTGCTCTCACATCGCCGACTGCACCTGCGCGGTGTGTATTTAACCGTAGGTGCCCGATCTTCAGCGCGACAGTCGATTCCAAGAAAGTGGCCAAAGTGGTGGTAACAGCCGCCCATCCCAAGTGGCAACAGTGTTACATTTTAAAGAGACCGCCAAAAAGTGCATATACAGATAGTGCCCCAACCTAAGCGTTTCACCAGCTGCAATCGGGAGCCATGAGGATCCAGCGGCATTTTGTGGTAATTACCAAAACGAAAAACTGTGAAAAGTGTCGCGAAATGGAAATTAACATGGAATTGGGGTTGCGGGTGGTGGCTTCACAAGTGGAACTAATGGTGCTTTCGGCCCAAAGTTGGCAATTATTTTATTGTATTTGCATAGGCAATAAATTTTAGAGATTTGCGCTTTAGTGAATTTCTACAATAATTGCAAAACCTTGGGTAAGATTGGCTTAAAAGGTGATATATACTTTGAATATTTCAGTACAAGGTACACATAGAGCTAGTATTTGAGGGAGGTGTTAAGTAAATAATCATGATAAATTTAGTTATAAAGAGTAGTTATAGGAGCTGTAATTGAATTTAAATAAAGTTGTTCAATGGAATAGATTTGTTTTTGATTAAGGTGTAATGGATTTAGTTACAACATAGCAAAACAAAAATAAATAATAAAGAGGTTATTAAGCCCTTAATAAATCTCACAAACTTAAAATAGTACAAGCAGAAAGAAGAATTCAAAAATTTAAATTTTTGCCATTAAAATCTCTAAAGTTATTTCTTTGATACTATTTCTTTTCAATAATATGTTTATGGCCTTGAGTCACTTCCGAGTATTAGCTTTTCTTTGGGAAAATTTATTTATTGATATTATTTCCTTTAAACACATTTGAAAATACTTTTTAAGGGGACCAAAGAAAACACTTTCTTCCTGTCGGTTTGTGTTTGTCAACAGCACGATCCATGCATTTTTCATTAGTCGTCTTAAGAGCCAAATGACTGCCCGCCGATTCCCTTCCGACTGGCGCCGCATTGTGAACAATTAAAATCGCGATCGTTTCATTAGCGACCAGGGGATATCGGTGGGCACATGCGGTGGGGTGCACCTCGGAGTCGCAAACTCTTTTCCCTCACGACCGATGATCCAACTGCAGGCGAAACCAGTCTGCGTAGCTTTCACTGCCCACCCAGGTGAGGAAGCTGACACGATCGATCTGCTACAATTAGCACTATCCGATGAGATAATTTTTGCTGGCGCTAATTTCCATTTCGTAATCGGGGTCTCGTTGACATTTATGCGCAAATTGATTGGGATTAGGTTGTGGGCTTTTCAAATTTTGAAATTGTACCCACAAATCGGGCTAATTTTGCGAAATCACGAAGGCGTTTTGGCTGTGACCTTGTTGGATTCTCCAAATGCAGAGGGCTTGCGTCATTTATCCAGCAGTTCCATATTTATCCTAACAATACACAAACCCATTTGCATAATAAAACAATTGACCAAATAAAGAGGGGCCAGCCCGAAAAGTCTTTGGCCTGGCCTGATTTGACATCAACTAGCTCTCTTGACCCAGGTCAGGCATTGTATGAAATTATAGACACCAGAGGGGTTATGCAACATTTCTCTGTCCGTCTCAGAAAACAATGCCAGACTGTGACCCACTTAAAACTCGTTTTCAGTCACTCACCTTTCTTTGGAGAATATGGAATTCATTAACATGATCGTTGCGAATTCAATTTGTTGAAGCTTTCTTCATGCCCGAGTTCGTTGTCTCAGTCTTTTGATTTGTATCTTTTGAATGTTTGGTTGTAACTACATCTATCTCCCTGTCTTCCTCAGTTTGTTTTCTCAGTCCTTTGATTTCTATCTTTTTATTGTTTGATGATGACATCTATTTCCCCTCTTCTTTTTTAAGTTGGGTCTGCTCGGTGTGCTCTGTTGGGCCATCGGAGGCAGTCAATCCAAGGCTGTGGTGGATCAGCAGCCTGCCGCTTCCCAGGTGGACAGCAAGAGCGTTGCCCAGCAGAGGATCGACCTGGGACTGGGGTTGGGACTGGGCGATGCCCTGATCCACGACCACCACCATGAGCACATTGTCGAGCACCACGAACACCATCACGAGCACCACGACCCCGGGTACTGGAAGAAGAAGGTCACCTGGAAGGAGGGCTGGAAGAAGATCTGGAATCCGGCCAAGAAGCAAATCTGGAACCCCTCGTGGAAGAAGGTGAGCGAACTATTTAAAATAAGTGAAGAAATTTTATCAGAGAATTAATTTTTTTTTTAAATTATTAAATAAAGGTGTTACTCCAAGATATTTAATTAGCTTATTTACTTTATAGATATGGAAGCCCCATTGGGTGAAAGTACCCGGCTGGAAGGAGATTCAGGTTCCCGCCTGGAAGCAAATTTGGGTAAGTTATACAGCCACCGCTCATTGGAATTGTACTAATGATTCTTGGATATATTTTAGGTACCACACTGGAAAGAGATTTTAGTGCCCGCCTGGAAGGACATTCAAGTACCCGATTACAAGCAGATTTGGACACCAGAATTAGTAAAGGTATATAGAAAATTCTTATAAACATGCGTGGATAAATTAAAAAAACCTTGTAATTTCTAGGTCGGCATTCCCGGCGAGAAATATCTAGGCAAGGATCACGAAGGTTGGGAGTACACCAGTCACGATTTGTGGAAGAAGGTCAGTTATACATTATCTTTACTAAAGTTCAATGCCTCCTAAACACTCTAATCCATAACCCCGTAGAAAGTGGTCTGGAAGTCGCACTGGAAGAAAATCTGGAAGCCAGCCAAGAAGCAAATCTGGGTGCCCGATAAGAAATTGGAGTGGAAGGAGGGATGGAAGCAGTACTGGAAGCCCGCTAAGAAGGAAATCTGGACCGATAAATTGGTATGTTTAAGTAATACGACAAGCCTTGGAGCAATTAAGTATCATTATTTTCGGAAATTTTTCAGGAATGGAAGGAGGCTTGGAAACAGATCTGGGTGCCCGGCTGGAAGGAAATCTGGGTACCCGGCTGGAAGAAGATCTGGAAGCCAGTTGTCATATCCGAGTGGTTCCCGTCGCCAGACCACCACCACGACCATCACCATGAGCACGGCTTTGACTGGGATCGCAAGGATACGGGGGTCACGGCCACCAAGTCGGCAGATGGCAAGGATAAGGTGGTGTGGAAACGAGACGACACCAATGCCGCCGGCAAGCCAACTTTGCTGCAGCCAGTGGCCAGCGCCGACTTCCAGGCCAAGTCCCTGGAGACGGCCAAGTCCCCTGTTGCCGCTCCCGCCGCCTCGGTGGCGGCCACCTCGCAGTCATTCAAGTTTCCCGGCGCGTAGGAGGCCATTGCATCACTGCATCGTTGCACCAAAGCGGTTGCATCACAACGCCCGGTTCCAAGCTCCTTGTAAATAGTCGTAAACCAGTCGCTAGCTCATAAGGCCATCCATCCACTTCCATTTGCCTTGGCGCCACTTTAAATTATCTCTAGACTTTAATTACCAGTGAATACAAAATAAAAGTAAAAGATAAATAACTAACTAGCCTATGTTTCAGTCTCAGTGTCATTTGTACGAGTGGCCCTTCTCCGTCTCCCATTCGTTGGGGGCGTTGGGCAGGGGCACCCACTCGTTGTGGATGGTGGGTGTCCAGACCTTCTTCCACACCGGCTCGTAGATCTTCTTGGCCCGCCAGTACTTCACCCACCGGGCGTTCCAAGTGGTCTTGTTGGCCCAGAAGCCATCGGCCTGCGGATCCAGGGTGTCTGTGTGGCTGACACTGCGCTTTCCGAAAGGGAGAAAGGAGGATGGGATGTATTAGTGAAAGTGGTCTAGTGGCTGGATGGTTGCGTAATCCTCTTACAAGGTGGTCGTCTTGCCGCCCAGACAGCAGCTGAAGAAAATGAACATTAGTGCTAGCAGCATCAGCAGGGGTTTAATTTTAATCCACGGAAATGCCATCCTGCCGCCACTTTTCGCCGCTTTCATGTTTCGCAATCGACTGGCGACGCTATTAACCAATCTTCACGTTTTAAAGGCCTCCAGTTTTACGGCGAGCCGAGCTCCCTAATTGGGATTCAGTGCGTCTGTGCGAATGAATTGCAAATTCCCGCACTTTGCACGATCTGATTTGCTTGTAAATAACCCTAGATGCCTTATATAACACAAATTTCTTTCTTTCGTTTTGTGGTTTATTTTGTTTTTGTTGCATTTCTTTCTTAAACTAATGTAAAATCGCTGCAAATGATAATCTGTATGTGTGACAAAGCTTAGGAGTTACAATTCATGAGGCCGTCTCAACAGAAAAAAAAACAGAAACACTAACACATTACTTTCGTTTCCTACAATTCACGCATGCATATTACGGGATACTTATGTTTTCTATAGCTCTGGTTATGTCTAGAGTGCATCAACTTAAGGCAGATATACAGATTAACTGATGTTGATCATGATAGTGGTAGCGATACAATATTAAAGCCCTTAGTTACGCGTAGAAAGTTCGTTTGATTTTTGATTCTTTGTTGCAAAGTTAGGCGTTGGGCAAAGCGAATTCGGATTCGTTTGCTGGCCAACAATCGTTGTGTGAACATAAATTTAGAACTAATATGGCACGATTATCGCGAAATTAAATTGAGTAAATGTCAAAGTAATTTCCTTAATATTAAATTTTACATATACAAAATACAGCAAGGAAAGCACATTATTAAATATACAGCCCTGTTGCGGAATTTGGTGGATTGGGAGTTGAAAACAACACTCTCAACTCTGAGTCATTGAGGACAAGCTTATAAAAAATGTTTATTCGATGACGTCCCATTTTATCAACTCCGTTTCCGCCAAATTCGAATAAAATTGGACTTTAAGAACAGGGCCGTTACATATTTGGGATTCTAATTCCCGTGCGTTGTCGGTTTAGTCTGTTGTTGTGTGATTGTGTGGCTTTTCCTCCGGTACTGCTCCTCCTCTACTTTCTCCTCGGATTCTCCTTCGGTGTCAGTCTTTTGAAATACCATGTAGAAATCGATTCATCTATTTGCAGGCTTCCATTTGTTCGTTCGTTGTGGTTGTGGGAATGTTCTGTGGTTGCCTCGTTTCAGGGAGTGAGTGAGTGGTTTGGTGGGTGTTTTTTTTGGCTGTGCACGTTTCAAGGGATTAAGCTAACTAAACTAGGTATACTAGGCTACGATGAGTACAATATATTCGAGTTCCTGTATGTTCTTGGGGGGCCCTGCTCATTCGAAGGACATCAGGTTGGTGGGCAAAGGCCTGGGCACTCGCATGGTGGCCAGTTTGCAAATGGCGTTCGACCATAGGTGCGTCATCTGCGGGCTGTCCGTGCGGAAGCGATAAACGGTGCCCGAGGACCGGTGGCTCAGCTCAAAGGTGTTCTTGTGCTTGGTATTATCGCTGACATGGGCATACCATCCATCCAAAGGACACACTTTACACGGCTCCCGCTTGAAGTCGCTGCGCTCACTGCCCTTGAAGGACTTTGGTTGGAAATACAGCAGCGAGTTTTCCCAGATCTGTAGCCAGTATCGCTGCCAAGAGGCCACTGCCGGCTTCCTACCCTCCTTCTGGACCGTTTTCCGACGGACACATCCCTGCATGGCGGCCGCTGCCTCCGGAGACATCAAATCGCAATCACTGCCGGTAAAATCACACATAATTCCCTCGGCACTTTCCAAGGATGTGAGATCCGCCTGGGATAAGGGGTCGCTCTGTTCCAGAACCGAATCATCTAAGAGGTGGTGGCGAGGCTGCACTTGACTGGGATCCAGTTCCAGGTGCAGGTGGTGAGGATGCCCATCGCCGTGGCTGTGCAGCGCGATCTTGCCAAAAATGCTGTAAGGGAACACAACGGTTTAGTCAACTATTTATTTGGGTGAGGAATTCATTCATGCTGTTCAAGCAAATGAGAACAAATGATATTGCAAATAGGCAAACAAGGATGAACTGCGTTTTGTTTTTGTAAAAGGTTTAGTCGTTTTATGAATGCAACAAGTAATCTGTTATTAATTCCCATTGCAAAATTTTATTGAAGCTAAAAGTATAGATTATAATTATACTCTTCTCATTTTACTGATTTTATTGTTTTTGGAGGTGGCTATTTTGTATAATCCCTTTTCTTTTGGGAAATGCTCAAAGATTACTTGTTTAAAATAATAACGAAACTACCTTTTGTATATGTAAATGGACAGGATGTGTGCTTATTATAACAAGAGGATGAGATCCCATGTCGAAAACGAATGAAACGAATGGTAACGTGAGGAGGCGTGTCTTTTGTGTATTTCATACGAAGCAATTCCAACTCGGGTCCGTGCAAACGAAATAAAATTAAGAGGCAAAAACTGAACATTTCAAATGGTACAATGATGGTAACGCATCGGATCAGTATCGGTTACAGGCTGGCATTACACATATCCTATCTACAGCACTCTGTTCTGGACTCACCGACGGCATCTGCAACGCTTGTTGGAGATGGTGCCAATGCCCGGCGCAATCATCACGATGCAACATTGGCACTTCTCGGCAAAGTTTCGCGGCAGGCTGCTGCTGCGAAATCTTCATTCATTTTGGGCAGTGGCGGATGTGGACAATTAACGATAACACACACAAAACGAAAGCATAAGCCAAAATTAAAGCAATTGAGTGAGAGACAGAGATCAAACGAGACGAGGTTTAAACGATTAATAAGGACCCGGTGTACACATGTCCAATTATTGCGCAGTGATTCGAGGTGGTTGAGTTAAACAGGTGGTTAACAAAGGAATTCAAAGGGATGTGTTTACTTACTTGGTGCCCAGACTGCGACACTTGCGATGACCCGGCACAAACTTGGTGCCGCTGGCCATGCGCATGGAGCCAATGGTCTTGGCCGGCGAGAGATTCACACAGCCCAAAGCCGGAGTTACTGCCTCCACGTTGAAAGATTCCTTCGAACTGCAAGACGATGAACTGGGTCCAGAGGGCGACGCAGGCTCAAGATTCAGAGATCGCCTGAAAGGTAAAACAAAAACATTTTAGTATAATTTATAATATGTGGAGATATCAAAACCACAACAATTAACTTTGGTTTAAAGAGGGTGACTAACATGTGTTTCCATTAATCATTTATATAAATGTTGTGACAATTGAGGAGGCTTCCTTAGAATTAATGACTGTATATACCACAATTAAAATATATTTGTAATATACGATTAAGGGATATAAATGTATAAATTGTATTTAATTACGGTTTCATTGATATATTAGGATTTATTATGAATTTTAAGTCTTTTGAATGAGAATGAATGAAATAAAACAAATATATATTTCTAATCGTAATTCAAAGTTAAAAGATTGTCCCCACATTATAACCATAGCTAATCTATGCTTTTCAAATCTCAAAATTACGTAACGAAATGTCCTAAGAGTGCCCCTTACTTGTACTGATCCTCTTCGAATATATTCTGCAATTCCTCTATGTATCTTATGGATGTCAGATACTTTTGTGTGGCCTCATGCTTCTGTAGATGCTTGTAGTCCGACTGCTGATAGTTCGAAATAACCCGCAGTATATTGTTCATCTTATTTCGGCGCTGCTCCGGCTCCAATCCTCCCTTGTGCGGATGGGCCAAATCAATGTAGATCAGATCGGTGAGAAAGAGACCCAGATAGGGGATGCAGGGCAGGCGCAGGCTTTCAAGGTAGGAACGCAGATTGGCCCAGTTGTCCTGGTCGCTAAATATATCGCTGAGTCTCTCGAAGGACTGGCGATCCTTTTTCGATAGGCAAGCCCAGGTTTTTGTCAAGCGGTAAATGCTGGCGCTTTGCATGGCCGAAATAATGGCAAACAGCGAGTGCAGATTGTTGAGCTCATGGAGCTTTTTAGCCACCTAAAAAAGGAAGATTTCATTGATATAGTTAACCAACCAAGAAATTATCTTAGTCTTATTTTCTCACCTTGATAAAGTGCGTCATTATTTCAGCTCTCTGCTTCGGTTGCTCGGCATTCAATATTTCCTGCACTGTCCAAAAGCTCGTGTGGTTAAATCGTTTTGTAAATGCCACAATATTAGGGGTGTTGACATGCTTGTCCTTTTTCGTCCAGGCACAACTGCTCAGTTCATCTGGTTGAATCTGGCCGAAGACCGGAAAATCCAGTAGCGTTATCTGGTTGGCCAACACGTCGGCGGGTACACGTAACGCGCTCATGATAACCGCATCCAACTGCTTGATGGAGGCGTGGGCTGGCAAACTTTGCGATTTGGACGGCGGTGCTGCCGAGGCTCTAAATAACCAAGCAAAATATAATTAGGAGTGTGTTTGTTATTGTTCTCAAATTTGTGTGCTTCTAATTGGCGGATGGCCGAGTCAAAATAAAATGAATCTATCTACCAATTTTTCGGAAATAAGTGGTACTCCCTTGGTTTTACTAATAACTTACGCTATGGTATAGTAGCAGCCCGGCGAGTCTGGCGAAGAGGAGAAACTGTTTAGACAACCGATGGAGTTCTTGCGACGAGTGCTCTTGATATTCAGGGTTTTGCTGGTTTGCGGTTGCGTCATGGGCGGTTCCATCTGGTGATCCTTTTGGGTCTTCTCCTGTCGCAAACAGGCCATGGTATGGGCATTTCCGTTGCTGTTTGGACTTCGTTGTTTGGCCAGCCGAGTTGGCTGCTGCTGTTGCGGAGGAGGTGAGCTCTGCTTGAATTGAGTCGGTGCATAGGCCTGACCCGTGTATCCATTATAGTCCGTGGTGGCTTTTCTGCTTAGCTGAAACATCAACAAACCAAAAGACAATATAAAAGTGTTTTTGCGGGGAAAGTATTGAGATTGTCACCTCTGAGTAGCGCAGATTATCCGTGGACAGGTCGCGTGAGATTTCCGAGTATCGCATCATGGCAGCCAACTCAGGCTGTCTGTGGACTTCGACCAGCTTTTCAAAACTGCAATGAAAGAGACTCGAGTTTACTTCGTGATAAAGTTTCGGCTTTCGGTGTTCCGCGCACTGGGCAGACTTTTTGTTGACTGAAACCGAGTTTGTTTTCCTCAGTTCTGCATTGTGGCTTTTGTGTTGCACGAACGGTAGTAACAAAATAAGAAAAAAAAACCTAAAAAATTGATATAAAAAAAACTGGTGGCAAGCCGGAGCGGAGCTTCTGGCACGCTTCGCTGCTCGATTTCCAATGGAACGGGCCATGTGAGTCACGAGCGGTGCGAGGCGGCCATTCCCCGCTCTTTTATGGTCTCGAGTGGTCAAATAGCTTTTCGGGGGTGCAAGCCGCTGATAAAAAGTATCGGGCTGCAGCGGTCAGCGGAAAGTTTGGTTGGAAAACAAGTCACCCGGTCAGAAACCAAATTGGTTTTCGACTTAGTTCAGTGAACCCGTCAACTATGCCATAGGAAAGGAAATTAAAACAGCCCAATAGTGTCCGGAATTCCCCCCCTTTCGAGAAAACAAATGCAGTCGGTCAAATATATATATAATATCATGTAGTTATATGAGGTATAAAACGAATTATACAAAGCTATTCACAGATATTTTTAAAATAAATAAATAAGTTTAAGTTTAATTTTACTGTACCTACATATCTATAAAAACAGCTACCCATATACTACCCACCATTGCATGTGTATATCTACACAATTTCTTTAAGACTGACTGTGCTGACCCCGTCTAATTAATTTCAATTAAGTTATAATCATTTCAAAGCAAAAGCTGATCAAACGCAATGACGTCCACACATTGTCATTGGAATTTTCTCTGCTATATTCTTCGATTATTCTGCGCCATTGCGTTAGAGCAAATGGAATTATCCAGCATCAGTGTAATTATCTCGAGAGACTTATGGGCGAAAACCGAAAGATAGCATGCCAAAACGGAAGAGGATGATATCGGCTGGGAACGATGTCTGTTGTTTTTATTCGGTATTATTATTCTAATCATGTGAAACTCGTATCTCTGAATTGGGATTTCATTTTTCTTATAACCCAATTCAATTGCAGCGTATTTACAAGAATATACAGCGTACATACATGTGGGAGATATAGATGAAATGAAAACGAATTGGACGGAAAGGCCAGAAAAACAGAAACAAAATGTAGACAAGACAAAAGGCGAACTCAAATTATATTCCAAAATGCCAGACGACTGCCTCAAGATTTTTGAGCAAATGGACTTTATTGACTATTTGAACTATTCCATATACACATCACTCTTCGCTGTATATTCATATATGTATAAATGGGTGTATGTATCAACGCCAATCTGTGCCATTTTTCTTCTGGATTTCCTTTTGGTTGGGCAGCTTTTTTATGGAGATATCAAATGCAATTAATGCCAAACAATTAACTCGCCTCATGTGAGGGCCATAAAGTTCTGCCCACTGGGTACAATTTAATCCATGGCATATGTAAATAATTCCTGCCAGACAGCGCGCTCCTTTAATGCGAATTTGTAAACTTTTGATGGTCGAATGAACACTGTTGTTTTCGTGGTCAGGGAAATGGCGAAATGTGTGCCGCCCACTATAGATACTTCCCCCCAGATATTCCAGTGTGTTTATTGTTTTTACATAAATTTCTTGAAGGAAAACAAACAACACAGCTGCAGAGTTCGAGGAAATCACATTTTGCCTCCGCGATTTCTTTCCTCGGTTCTTTTTGTTTATCAGGCCTGCAATTGTATTTAAATAAAATACAATACATACCCGCACATTTCTACATAATCTCGAGGAAACTCGGCGCTATTTTCTCGTTTCTTTTTGTGTTGGCGTTTTCCATTGATAAATTCTTTTTCTTGTGGGTCGCTCTGGAATTCGCAGTGATGACAAGTGACTGGCCATCAAGTGAATTTGCAGTTCAACCTTTTCGCTGACTCGCACTGACCCTGGGCTTCTAGAAAGGGGGGTTAAAGATCTCTGGAACAGCTTTCTTTGCTATTCGGAAATGTGGCGAAATATTTACATATATTATCGTTACACAAGGTCAACGCCGAGTGGCTGTCGCCAGTGATCTTCGCATTTACAATTTTGTGCTGTCAGGTTCAATAACCACCTCAGAAGATTACGATTAAAATTAAATATTTAGCATTTATTGCGATAAACCTTCGACTTGAATGAGTGGGAAAACATTTAGCTAATCTCCCATTGAAAACCGAGGGGCGTTATCAGACAATCGTCTCACTATTTGCTTACACATGCATGCCAGAATAAATACATGCAATTACGCTGGTTAAAAACAAGAGAGAAACTACAAATGAAAAGTGCCAAAGCAGCAACAAAGCAAGAAATCCTGGCTTTAAAGATCGAAGACGGAGATACCCTCTTACAGAAATAGTATGTTGTAGTCTTGAGTTATGAGACTTTAATTTCATGACTGACCTACTTGTAGTTCGATCATTAATAATCAGGACTATAAACGGTATCTTTCAATAATCCTTGAATTCAACAAACAGACTGCCATAAAGGCAAGCTGTAAATTGTTTTTATGGCACCCAAATAAAATAGTCATCCGCTTCCGGCTGTTCCGAATTTGTATATAGAACGAAAACCAGAATAAAGGTTCTGTGCATAATTTCAAACAGATGGCATTTGGATTTAGATATTCGTTTTCGAGAAAAAACAGGTAGATATCTGAATAGCAGAGAAAAACATTTCAGTTTGAGATGTTTATCTTGAATGTAAGATGTGCGGATAGATAAGAATGTTCAGGTGTAATTTACAGGTCTCGAGATTTTCTCTTGACGGCCTAGCCAACTTAGGGTCGCAAATATTATACCCACTTATAGGGTACGTAAAAAACAATGCGAAGGAAGGCCGAGCAATCGAGCTGGGGTTTCTTCTTTCGCCTCCTATTCTCATGTTTTGTATTTGTTCCATGAGGTGCTTATATGAGCATGCGATCCACACCACATGTAAGCCGCCAAAGTGGGTCACTCGGTGAGCATCCATCCAGTCGGAGCATCGAGCCTAGAAGTGCGCCACTTACCCAATTTCTGGTTCGAGTGGCTGTACTTAAGACCAAGGAATACGAACAAAAGGCAATTCGAGGCGAGGCGAAGAAACCTTGAAATTCAGCATCTCTGTAACCCAGGCAGAAACATCTGTCGCACATATCCTGTTGGGCAAGTCCAGGAAAAACAAGTACAGTACAAAAAAAAATGTTCGGCTTTGAAATACTACACCAATATTTATTCTCCAAACTGTAACTAATTTCCCTAACATTCAAGAATACTCATAATGGTAAATATCATTATGAAATGAAATGTGGTATAAAATGACTATATATGATAATTAGCTTATAATAATAAATTCATACAAATCTTTTAAAATGACGTAGGTAATGAAACCGCACTATTACTATTTCTTTTTATTCAATGAATAAAAATGCGTTATGCGAATCTATTTATATAATTCTGATTGTTGTTTACAACTGGTAAACGTCAGAGAATCGAATCACTTTTAGACCCGATAATAAAAGACAATATATTTCATATTCCAATGGGATTCTACTGAGGTTTTCAAACGGTATTTTGTTACGATTTCAAAAGTGAACACATTTTTTTCAGTGTCCACCGCAAGCAGCTGGCACTTGAACTTCGAGAGGCGTTGCTGGGACTTTGTGTGTATCTCCTTATCACTCCGCTTATCACCTGATCTAATGCCGAAAGGAGGTGCTAAGTGAATTTATTGACCGACCCCAGATGATTCACATTTCGAGACGTAGAATATGTATATTCATATCCGCCGGCAGGGGCAACAAATCGATAGCATTGAACACGAAAAGCAAAAGGCGAAGCCGAACATAAACACAGATACACAGGCACTCACGCAATTTGCTTTCGTTAACGTTCTAAGCTCATTGTATGCAAAGTGAACCGCCCACCGCCCGCCGCCCATGGGCCACCCACCGCCCACTCACAACCCACTTCTGGCGTAGTTTCGTAATCGGTCCGAAAAAAGAACGCGAATTGCACTTGATACTTGGATATGTTTGGGCGACAAATGGACAAAGATAAAGATAGCGCTGCATATTGTTATTTATAGTTTCTGTTTCCTCCCCGCCCAGCGTAACCCACACTTGCAACTCACTTCGAGAGCCAACTGGAGCATTGTAATCCGGTTAATTGTAACTGAGTTAATGCGCGACGCCGCGCTCGTTTGATTACTATTCACTACACTTATTGGCTTCTTCCGCGGGTTTGTTATTTCTTCCAGAACAGCAAAAACTGAGCAGCAAATAGCAAAATGATCCGCGCGCGACGCCGCCTAGAGGTGGAAACATTATGTTATCGATGTTTTTAAAAACATCAGTGGCATAGATGCTTGGCAGGGCTTATCGATGAAAAAAACTATCGGTTCATCGTTGCTTTTCCTAACGGTTTTCTTTCGATTGTTCCTGATTTAAAATATTTAAATTTGAAAACAATTAAAAGACTTTTAAGACAGCATTAATCGAATTAACAAAGCAATTGGCTTTTTTATTAGTTCGCAGTTTTTAAAATGAGCTCTGCTCTTAATGTGTGGTAATAATATATTGGCCAAATTTCTAAGTTAAAAAGCTGTTAAAGTTTAAAAAGACACTTGTTTTTCTTAGGGAAGTAAAAGTCTTTGGTCCTCAAACCTATTTTCCTTCGCTGAAAAAATATATTTTGTTTAAAAACGTCGAATGTATTGATATTCTATTTCTAATTTTCTAAAAACTGCCCAGTTTTTTATTTGTTTACCAAATTCCTATGATTTTTTGCCCAACAAAATTAAATTCAAGCCAAAGTTTTATATAAAAATATATATTTAATCTCTTTACTTACATCAGATATAGCTTTATCATTTCATTCTTTTTTTGGGTTATTTTTCGCACTTGCATTTACAACAACAGGGTCTTACGGCTACGAGGATGTGTGGATGTGAGGAGTAGTAATGGACAGAGGGCAGCGGGAAGGAGAGAAGAATGGGCACGAAGAGATGTCGAGGGGAGGGGGGACAGATCGTGGACATGGTTCTAGAAGGACTTACAACTAGGTACTGCTATAAGTTCGAGGGATCTAGCTTAATGTGTCTGGGAGTCGTTTCTAGTACCGATAACCGCTGCCATCGTTGTCGCCGTTCTGGCCACCGGGTCCAAAGCCATTCCGGCCACCCTGGCCCGGCTTGCCGCTCGAGTATCCCTGGCCATCTTGGTTGTCCTGGCCATTGGCGCCCGGACGGCCGCCTGGACGACCACTGGAGTACCCATCACGGCCCAGATCCTGGCCGCCGGGACGTCCACCGGAGTAGCTCTGATCACCGCCATCCTGACCGCCAATCACACGTCCACCGATGATGACACGACCGCCATCGGAGCCACCATTACCGTTGCCATTGCCTCCGTTTCCATTGCCGCCTGGCCTGCCATTGGAGTAGCCACCTGCTCCTAGATCCTGACCTCCTGGTCTTCCGCCTGAGTAACCATCGCGACCCAAGTCCTGGCCACCGGGACGACCACCGGAGTAACCACCTGCGCCCAAATCCTGGCCACCGGGACGACCACCGGAGTAGCCACCAGGTCCCAAGTCCTGACCGCCTGGTCGTCCTCCAGAGTAGCCACCAGGTCCCAAGTCCTGGCCGCCTGGTCGTCCTCCAGAGTAGCCACCTGGTCCCAAGTCCTGACCGCCTGGACGTCCTCCGGAGTAACCATCGCGACCCAAGTCCTGACCTCCGGGACGACCTCCAGAGTAACCGCCATTGCCGTTGCCATTGCCATTGCCAGGACGTCCGTTGGAGTAGCCGTCGGGTCCGAGATTCTGGCCGCCAGAGCCGCTGGGACCATTGGCACCACCGCCATCGTTGGCATCACCCTCGTAGCGGATCTGCGGCCTGTAGCCCTGCTGGTCGGCCTCGTACTCCACGATCTGCGGAAGAGAAGGGGAGAAGGGGGTTAGCAGTGACAGGAGGGGGAGGAGCAGTGGGTGGGTCCACGTCCACTCCTGTTGCCCGCCGCCGCCTCTTACTTGCTTCCTTCCGTCGGGCAACAGGACATTGTACTGGCCGGTGGTGAAGTCACCGTCGCGCATCTCTGAGTGCCCGAACGAGAGTCCGCTGGGCGCGTCCTCAACCTGGTAATTAAATTCGTACTTGGCGGGCTCCTAAACGCCGGAGAACGGAGCATGGAGCATGGAGCATGGAGCATGGAGCATGGAGCATGGACAGCGGATCATGGATCATGGAGAATGGAGAGCGGATTGGGGCGTGTGGAGAAAGAGAGAAACACAGAGAGATAGAGTGGCTAGGATCAAGAATTCAAATGTCTGGGGATGCAAGCTTTAAGCGCCAGGAGGCGGTGCAGGTGAGCGAGAACGATTCTACCAAAGATTTGCAAGGGCAGGTGTGCAGCGGTGTGGGCGGTGGAGTGGTGGAGTGGTGGAGAGGTATTCCCCTTGCTCCTTTCCACCCAGTGATCCCCGATAACAGATCCCGTGTTCCAGTGGCCAAAAACCCAATTCATAACTACCCGCTACTCACGTCGTTTTCGTAGTCAGCGCCGCCGGGTCCACTGCCTCCAGCACCGCCAGCTCCAGATCCAGAGGCCGGGGGTCCGTAGGAGTCGGAGGGACGGCCGCCAGGTCCTGATCCCGGCGCTCCATAGCTGCTCGAAGGACGCCCACCGCTGCCGTTGCCGTTGCCGTTACCTGGGGCTCCATAGGAGTCCGAGGGCTTTTGGCCCTGACCAGGAGCACCATAAGAGTCCGAAGGACGTCCGCCAATTCCACCTTGTCTCTGACCAGGAGCTCCGTAGCTGTTCGAAGGACGACCGCCACCGTTGCCGCCACCAGGAGCACCATAGGTGTCCGAGGGACGACCACCACTTCCGCCACCAGGAGCACCATAGCTGCTCGAAGGACGACCGCCGTTTCCGTTTCCGTTGCCTTGTCCTTGGCCAGGAGCTCCATAGCTGCCCGAGGGGCGACCTCCGTTGCCATTTCCGTTTCCGCCACCGGGAGCACCATAAGAGTCCGAGGGGCGTCCTCCAAATCCACCTTGGCCCTGACCAGGAGCTCCGTAACTACTCGATGGACGACCTCCGCCGTTGCCATTGCCGTTGCCGCCACCAGGAGCGCCATACGAATCCGAAGGCTTGCCGCCGAAGCCACCTTGCCCCTGTCCTTGTCCCTGACCCTGACCCTGGCCAGGAGCTCCGTAGCTGTCCGAGGGGCGTCCACCGTTGCCATTGCCGCCACCCGGAGCTCCATAGGAGTCCGAGGGCCGGCCACCCGGACCACTCTGACCCGGGGCTCCATAGCTGTCGGATGGGGGTAAATACGAGTTGACTGGTGGCTCCGGTCGCCCAAGGACCACCACCGCCATGAGCAGCGTCAGACCGAGTAACTTGAACATATCCAACTGGAGCTGCGGCTGCGGACTGCGGATGCTGATCGAATCTCTATGGGATGAGGCTTGCGCTTGGAAGCAGCGCCGAATTCTGACTGATCTCTGGCTGCTGCCACATGGCGTATTTATATGTGGCAAAGGCAAACTGAAAGTCTAGGATGCACACACCACACACACGAACTCGATTATGAGTTGGAGGTGGTTTTGGAGCGTGTGGCAACAGCTGCTGCCACTGCCACATACGATCGTCTTCGCAGAAGCGGTGGCTGATTCTATGCGGTCCACAGAAAAATCTCAATCGCCGAGCTTGCTCCACTCCACTCCACTACACTACACTCTACTCCACACCGCCCCGATCTCCGCCAGACTTCGCGTGAAGGGTGCCTCGGTTTCGTTTTCGTCTCGTGCTGATTTGCCTTCTTCTGGCGCACATCTTCTCGAGGCGCGGCGAGGTGGTGATTGTACTCTGGATCCTCAGTTGCGTTGGCCCAAAGTAGTCTACTCGGTCTACTCCACTCTCCACTGGGTGAATGTGTCGGCGGCGTCTGCCGTGGCTCACTCTCCCAAGCGAGTGGTTCGGTGGATTGGTGGATTGGTGGTTCGGTGGTTTACTGGTTGCTGTGACAAGCGCCGAAGTTTGCATTTGTTTGCCTTGTCAGAGCGAAAAAATAGTAAAAAGCCCAGCGACATATTGAAGAAGATCGTGTCAGCGGCGACCCCAATTGGGAGTAGGATCCGCATATGCGTCTGAAGGGTGTAGAAGGGTCGAGTCGATCGGATCGGATCAGATCGGAGATTGTGGAGATCTGCGGATAAGTTGAAGGAAGAAGGGCACCGTGGAACTAATGAGACTGATTCTTCTGATTGGAGTATCCATACGACAGCTCAATTTGATAGTTTACAACTAAGATAGTTAACTAGTAACTTTATTTTCTAAACAATTAAAGCTTAATTGTTATGATGGCAATGGAAAATCACATTTATAAATCCAGCCATGCAATGTCATAAATAAGTTTTTAAAGGATTTGCCATTGAAGGAACTAAACTTATTTCCTTTTTAGCACAGGAAATTCGTCAAAATATTACCTTGAGGGCACTACTTAGATTTGGCATACCCATTGTACTCCTACCCATTCATTGATTCAGTTATTCAGCCCAGCCGAATCGGAACCCAAGCCCACACAAAGGGATTCCCGAACTTATGGGAAATTAATTGCGCTGAGTTTTCGCAGTCCGCCCACCTTGTTAACTTGGCCAACTCGGTTGCCAGTAGCGCCATTCGCAGATCGCAGATCACAGATCGCAGCCTTCGCCGGCAAATGGGAACGTGCAGAATTAATTGCTCCACTACGTGCTTGGTCATGGGAGTTGGAAGTTGGCATATGGAAGTTGGCAGTTGCAAGTTGCCAGCCGAACATCCTGCTGAAAGCCAGACGTGTGGGTCAAAACGTCGACAGTTTATAATAACTCACTGGTTAGTAGCTCATCTCCAGCCTTTATCTTCTTCGTACTTTCATCAAATTAACACAAATCTTACAAATAGAGACGTCTATAGCGACGTAGGACTTCCTGAAAGAGCCATGTGTGTATTAAATAGATGGCCAGGCACACCAAACAGCAGTCGTAAAAGACGAACAGGAGCAGGAATCCCAGATAAACGCAGAGGAATAGGGTCAAAGTGCATATTACCAATTGGGCCAGGCACAGCAACTGATGTTCCAAAAAGGCTGTCAACGAGATTTGTTAAAATTAAATCTTTACATTTAGTAAAGGACTTACAGCTCAGAAAATAGAGCATGTAAAATGCACATCCAATGACTCCGTTGGGGAAATTCAGTTTGGTTATTTTACTAAGCCCAAAGCCTTCACCATATCTAAGAATTAAGAGGGTCACATAACTGAAGTCGAGTTTTAGTTCAAGAGATCTTACACTGATTTAAATACCACCGAGCAGCTAATATTATCATTCACATCGCAGAGGGGCTTGTAGTTCTCATCATCCTCCATTTTCATTTTCACGTACAGTGAATACACGGAGAGGGCCAGTCCACAGGCGCAAATCCAGCGCAGCCGGGAGGTTGTACTGTCCGCCTGCTCCATTGAGTCGCTGTTTGGATAATGAGCTCATTGCCGCAGGATTCCGACTCCCACCCAGATGCGAAAGGAAGGATGCCAGGACATTGCCTTCGAATTGACAACATTTTTGGCAGCTGCGCAATGGGAAAATACCCTTGTTATGGGTATAGCATAATTTGTAGGCCTCTGACAAAAAATAAGTAAAATATATTTTAAGGATTTTATATTTTATTTATTTATAATTAATGCAGATTTAATATTTAAGTTCTAAATCAATGTCAAGGATGGTAAGGTGTTCTTGTTTAGTTTTCATAAACGGAAATTTATAGATATATATAAATATATATGGAAAAATAAAAAAATGTATAGAAATCTATGGAAATCTATAGATATATATATATAAAAATGTATGGAAATCTATAGATATATATATATATATACAAATGTATGAAAATGTATACAAATCTGTACAACTTTATAGATATATAGAAATATATGGAAATATAAAGAAATGTATGGAAATAAATAGAAATCTATGGAAATTTATAAATATATAGAAAGATATGATTGGTAGGGTATCTTGGGCTCGACTTCCTTTGGTGCCATAGTCCTCTTGTTTTCCCAGTTGGGTTCGCATAAATTGGGCTTATTTAATTTGATATGACACGAGGGCAAACGCAACAGGTAATAAAAATAAACCACGCAGCTCGGGGCAGCTGGCCAAAGCGAACCATTTAAGTGGGGTTGCTGCCGGAGAAGGGAGAAGGGAAGGCCCCTTAGCCTGGGAACTATCGCCTCCGGATCATCGAACGGAACGTGCACATGCATCTGCGGCAAACAACATCGCATTAGGCCACGCTCCATTGCATGCATATGAAATTAGCGACTGCGGCGACATCATCCAAGTGCCAGAAGACTTGGCCAAATCAGGCTACAAGCTCATGGAGCCGCGACTCGCGGCATGACACAATGATGCCTCCATCTCCATCTCAAACTCCATCGCCATCTCCAACTTTGGCCCCCACCCACTCGCCATGATGTGCTCCGTGTCCCTTTTTAATTTATAGCCTCACGAATTTGAATCCATCTGTGTTCGGGTGTTTAATAAAAAGTAAGTAAATAAAAAGCAGGCCCATCCAAAGTGATATATAAATCCACGTTAGCCATGAGGTAACCAAGTGGAAACAATTTACAAAATTGCAGTAGCTCTGCCCCCAGGAGCGAAGTGAAGTGATGAATTTACGCAACCTTGGAGTCAGTATACTGCCACAAAAAACCAAATCAAAATCAAAACAGTCACCGCAGCCAGCGACTTGGCACAGATACCCATTTGACATGAAAAACCCTTTCAAGCGGCTGTCAACTCGATTCTTACTCAAAACCCAGTCTCACCTGGCCGATCGCATAATGATTTGCCACTGGAAATGGGCCAGGGTCTTATTAAACATTGCACTTCGAACGAAAGATGCATCAATGATTTTTATAGTATGTTTCTTGATTATATATAATATGTATCGCCCATCACCCTTTTGCTTTGTCAACTCCCCAATCATTGGAATGTAGAACGTCAATGGGTTCAGGTATCATCACATTTAAGGAAATGATTTAACTATTAAAATAAGAATTTTCCAGTATGAAAAATCTAAGCCATCACTGGATTTGATCTTCTCGCCTTGACATCGTTGCTAAGATGATCTTAAGGATTAGGTCCTTGGAGGAGCATGGACTTTCAATAAAGCTTTCTCTTGTTTCCCACAAAACCCGTTGGTTAACCTAACAAGGTTATTATTCCTTGGTTAATTTTTATATTGACATTTAATCAAACGAGGCCTTTCGTATATCATTTGTTAAGCTTAGCCAAATGGGCTCTAGTTTATGACGACTGATCTGGGGTCTATTCGGTGGGACTAAAAATAGAATAACCTATTCTGATTATAAATGTTGAATGCAGAGATAAGTGCCAGTCTGGTGCCTCAGCAGCTGCGATCCCCACCTCCGACTTCATATGATCTTCCGATGATCGGATGCGTTTAGAAGGGCTGAGGCTGAGGCTAATGCTAATGCTAATGCTGGTGCTAATGCTATGTCTTCATGGCTGTGCCGACGGTGCAGCTGCTGCTCTTCGAGCACGCGTGTGCTGTTTGTCTCCGTGGATCCGTGTTCGGAGTCGAGTGAAGAGCTCAAACAAAAGCGCCTCCAGCCTCAAGTGCAGCTGACTGCGAAATGATGGAGCTTGCCGATTATGATTGCGACTCCGAAGGTGAACGCTTGCAACTTGGCTTTTGTTGTCGCCCGGTGCACGTGCAACTGGAAGGAAGTTAAGGTTACTACGTGGTGCTCGATTCTCGCTGAGATGTGGAAATCGCACACATTCGAATGCGTCATTTGGCTTAATAAATTCCCAATTAATTAGAATCAAAGTGCAGCAGTTGTCAGCGAAATTTGATGCTAATGATTGCGTTTATATGAATATTTTAAGATTGCATTCGGCAAGATCGATGTCGATTTAAGAGCTATAAAACTGGCATTCCATTTAATATGTTGAATAATATTGGAAAATGGATTGGGATGTAATTTTAAGTAAAGTTTCTGAGCATCGCTACACTTGGGCATACAAACTGGTCCAATTCCAAGCGAACTATATGAAATTAATTTTGTAATATAAAGCCATATCTTTATTGCTCATTATGAACTGAAGTCTTATAATAAATAAACTCTCCCGACATTTAGCCCACTTCCATATTTTCGCTCTCCTAGAAGCACTTGCGGTGGACGATGGTTGGACCCACTTCGTCGTACTCCGTGCTGTCGATCCACATATTTTGGAAACTGGTGAGCGAGGACAGCACGGAACCACCGCACCACACGGAGAACCTGCGGTCCGGGCTGGCGTTGATCTTAATTCTGATGGATGGAGGTGCCATTTTGGTGAGGTCCCGAAGGAATCGGTGCTCAATATTGCGGAACATGGTCGTTCCACCGGAGAGAACAATGTTCGCAAACATATCCTTTCGCAGGTCCAAGTCGCAGTTGATGATCGAGTGGTAGGTGGACTCGTGGATGCCCATCACCTCCTGGCCCAGCAAACTGGGCTGGAAGAGAGCCTCTGGACAGCGGAATCGTTCGGTGCCCAGAGTGATCTTTTGACCATCGGGCAGCTCATAGCCCCCCTCGGATTCCGCCAGGTCTACTTCCTGGTCATAGTTCATGGACACGTAGCAGAGTTTCTCCTTGATGTCCCGCACGATTTCCCGCTCCGCCGAAGTGCTCATCTTGACACCCCTTTCCAGGAGCAGCTTGCACAGGTAGTCCGTGAGATCCCTGCCAGCCAAGTCCACGCGAACACAGGCGTGGGGCAGGGCGTATCCCTCGTAGATCGGTACCGTGTGGGTCACCCCATCCCCGGAGTCCACCACAACGCCCACAGTGCGTCCGGTGGCGTAAAGGGAGAGTACGGCCTGAATGGCCACGTAAAGGGCTGGCACCTGGAAGCCTTCGAACATGATCTCCGTCATCTTCTCCCTGTTTTTCTTGGGATTCAGGGGGGCCTCCGTGAGGAGCGCCGGAAAATCCATTGGATCCGCCCGGAGCAGCTCGTATGTGTGCTTCCAAATCTTCTCCATGTCCTCCCAGTTCCTGACCACCCCGTGCTCGATGGGATACCTTAGGGTGAGCATTCCCCTTTTACGAACTGCCGCCTCGCCAATAACGCTGTCTTCGATCAGTGAGTCCACCAGGACGTTCAGGTGACGTGGTCTGCCCACAATCGAGGGGAAGACCACCTGGGGAGTGTCTTCCGTGGAGAATCCGGCCTTGCACACCCCGGACCC